>NC_053147.1:7682412-8307412 GCF_016808335.1 Panicum virgatum
AATCTAATGAGCTTACTTAATTCATGATTTGCAACAGTAATGCTATAGTAACTATCCGCTAATTATAAATTAATTATTAATTAATTACCATCATTAAATTTGTCTCGCGATTTACAACTCATCTGTGCAAAAAATTTTATAAATAGACTTCATTTAGTACTTCAAATTATCAAATTAGTAAGATTCGGATCCCAAAATTTTTGGGCACACCATCTAAACACGGTGCGCGCGTCAGCCTTTGGGATGCGGACTCACTCCCGTCCTCAGTTCTTGACTGCGCTACATCTCTTTAGATTGGATGCTCTGGCATGGTCTTGTTTGGTTTTTCTCCGTGTTAGGAATAGTGATCTTTTGACCACTAATTACGATGTCAAACAAAGCCAGTTTACAAAATCAACTTCAGAACTCCGTGCTAGTGACCCTGAAGAATATTATGAGACCTTTGACCGCGCGATTAGAGGATGGTTATTATAGCACCACTGTATCAAATCATCGATTAATTACTGTCATTAGATTCGTCGCGAAAAGTTACACACAATCCTGAAAAAGTTTTGCAAATAGACTCCATTTAGTACACTATGCATGTGAGATTCTTTTTTCGAGAAACGTGCATGCTAAAATTCTAGCGAGATCCAAACAAGGCCACTGGTCTTTGCCCTACAATTAAATTGGTTAAAAGAATGTAGATTTTAGAAGTCAGCGGATATGCGATATATGATTTGGCTGGATTTAGCATAATTCAAAATGCTTCTCTTTAGGTTGTGTAGAACGTTATATGTGTTACACATCAGACACACCAGAACGTGATAATTCATAATTTACTCCCTCTACTTCAAAATATAAGTGCGGGTCTGACTTGACACGGCCTTCAATAATTAATATTAGTACCTTAGCACATATTCCTCCGTACTGCAATATATTTAATATCACTTCAAATACGGGGTACACGTTTGTAAAGGTCCGAGGTTCGGATCTTAAAATAAAATAAGTACGGGCCTCGTGAAAGGAAATGGACGGAGACGGTCGAGCGTCAACTCGCTGTGATTAGTTGGTGAAATTTTTTGGATTTGATATTGTAGTATTTTTGTTGTTATTTGATAATTAATGTCCAGCTATGAACTAATTAGGTTTAAAAGATTCATCTCGTCATTTACAGTTGAATTGTATAATTAATTATTTTTTAACTACATTTAGTGCTCCATACATGTGTCTGAAAGTTGGTTCGATGTGACGGGTATTGTACTAAAAATTTTGGGAACTAATATGACCTATACTGTATACTGTAGTTCAACAAGGACCCGACCCGGCTAACCATTTGTTAAGCGGTCTAGAGAAGAATATGCCGTGGTGGCCGAAGTCTGCTGGATCCAATACCAAACGAGAAGGTTCCTGGATGCTTCCTCCCCGTGCTCAACTGCATATGCATGGCGTGAGCCATCAACGTCACCGAGCCTCGCGCAGCCACCCGCAGAGGACAGACAATACGATGCCACTTGCCCACTTTTAAACTCCGCCGTGGCGCTAATCATCATCATCATGGAAGGGAATTGGGGTTTAGATTACTCCCTCCCTCGGAATTGACCCCGGAAATCCTTTCCTCCGGGCATTGACTCTGCCGCAGGCCACGGGCCACACCCTTTCGCTTCGCTTTACCACCTGCCACCACCGGCGGGGGACCGGTGATGTGGGCCCGGCGCGGGGTGGTTTTGTTTGGTTTCTCCGGTGCTAGGAATAATGACATTTTGACTAGGGCTGGGCATTCGGTTAGTGCGCTTAAATCGGTTCGGTTAATTCGGTTTTGAAATATTTCGGTTATGACAAACTCTTAACCGAAATTGTAGCTAGAAATCTTTTAACCGCGTAAATTCGGTTGCGGTTAAATCGGTTCGGTTTTGCGGTTAACCGTAATGTATACAATACATAAATAACAAGCAAATTAGAATGAAATTATGACATCAACTACAAGCTATTGGCCACTAAAATAAGCTTAGAAAGCTAGAAAAACAATTAATGTAGCCTCACTTAGATATCTTAATTATGAAAACCAAGAATTCTTGATATCTCACATGATTATACATATATTTAAGACATAAGATAAATACATATTACACTCAACTTGCTAAATCGGTTAATTCGGTTAAATCGGTTAGTGGCACATCAAAACCGAAATAATATGCGGTTAAAGAATATCTCAAAAATTTTAACCGCAAAATTAACCGTTAACCGAATTAACCGACTTTTACGGTTAAAGCGGTTCGGTTCGGTTCGGTTAATCGGTTTCGGTTATATTTTGCCCACCCCTAATTTTGACCGCTAATTTCGGTATCAAACAAAACCAGTTTATAAAACTAACTTCAGAACTCCCACGCTAGTGATCTAGAAGAATCTAATGAGGCCTTTGACCGCGCGATTAGAGAATAATTATTGTAGCTTCACTGTAGTAAATCATCAATTAATTACCATCATTAGATTCGTCGCGAAAAATTATACCCACCTCCAGAAAATTTTTTACAAATATACTTCATTTAATATACTATACATGAAAGATTCTTTTTTCAGAAAAGCTGTGCGCTAAAATTCTAGCGTGATCCACCACGATCTCCTCGGGGCCTACCGGCGCGGCCACACCGGCGGCGTGCAGGCCCGGCGGGCGCGGCCGGCGCCCATGTTGTGGGAGGCTGCGCGGAAAGCGAGCAATGTGAATTCCGCTTCCGGCCCTTTCTTTTTTTTTTTCCATCATCCCATTCCAGCCTTTTCCACCTGGGACGTGGGCCCGCGAATAATTGGTCTCGGGACGGTCATGTCGTGGGACCACTGGCAGCTGTTCCATGGCTTTACGGATTTGATTGTCTTCATGGCACAACATATTGTTTCTCCAGTGCGCCTATTTATGTTGGAGATGCCCCTGTCGCTGTCTTTGCTTATGGTCCTCCATCCCAAATTATAAATATTTCTAGATTTAGGTCTTATTTAGTTCATTTTGTATTTTTGGAAAAAAATCTTCAACATTTAAAATATTAAATATAGACTAATCACAAAACTAATTACAGATCTCATATGTAAACTACGAGACGAATCTAATGAACATAATTAATCCATCATTAGAGCATGTTTACTGTAGTAATTTAGTGTCTAGTCACATCCTAATTAGGCTCATTAGATTCTATTTGTGTAATGTGATTTATTTTTCGACTACATTTAGTACACCATGCAAGCGATTTATAAAATTTTTGCATTTTGTGTTTTGGGATCTAAACAGGGCCTTAGTCGAAGTCAAATTTGTTCAACTTTGCGCCTATTTCTAGATTATACTATCAAATTTGCGCCTATAAATGAGTTATTTTAAATATAAAAATTTACATATTATGATAGTTGCTTTCATAACAAATCTAGCAATATTATATTTATTCTATAAATCTTTATAAATTATTTACTATTTATAGTCAAAGTTGAATAAATTTGATTTTGACTAAACCTAGAAATGCTTAAATTCTAGGACGGAGGGAGTATAGGACAAAAATTTTGAGAAAAAAGAAATGCCAAATTGCCGTGCTAGTAAGTTTTGCGTACTATTAACTTGGGCCCCCTTTAGTTACCAAATATTTTCACCAAATTTTTTTGCCTCATGTATGAAGCATTAAATATAGTTAAAAAATAAAACTAATTGCACAGTTTGGATGTACACGACAAGACGAATCTTTTGAGCCTAATTAGTGCATGATTAGTTATAAGTGCTACAGTAAGCCATAAATGCTACTGTAACCTATATGTGCTAATGATGCGATAAAAGACATCAAAAAATTTGTCTCGCGGTTTCCAGGTGAGTTCTGAAATTAGACTTTTATTTAATGTCCGAAAATCCATACCAACATCTGGTCAAACATTCGATGTGGCAACCAAAAATTTTCATTTCACCAACTAAACACACCCTTGGTTGATTAGTGTAGGCGTACTCTATCAAAGTTACGGCACTTTTTTTTACAGATACCACTAAATAACAGCACTATCTGTCTCCTCAGGTATTAGATAGAAGATTATCATGTACCTGTGTGATGAGAATGCGCGACTAGATCCCCTCGTATATTACGGCGATATGAAATACAGTACACGGCTAGGTCGCGCTCGACCTCGTCTGGCGTGATGCGATGCTCGCCACGTTACGAATACTCACCGTGAACTATAACATAATTACATAAAATAAAAAGGAAAAATAAATAAATATTGCAGCGAACGTCAAAGCAGCAGCAACTTGGTCGGAAAAGTCGCTAAGACCGGAGGGACATGAAGGTGATCGCATCGCCTCTCGAGCGCGCGGCTGGGTTTAACGCATTTGACTTGTCTCCACGCACGCAACCGCGACAAGGACCCATGCCCTGCATGTATTAAGGTCTTGTTTAGATGCACTCAAAATTTCAAAATTTTACAAGATTTTCATCACATCGAATCTTTGAACGCATATATAAAGTATTAAATATAATTAAACAAACTAACTAATTACACAGTTTAACTATAATTTGCGAGACGAATCTTTTGAGCCTAGCTAATCCATATCGGGACAATAATTACCAAATACAAACGAAAGTACTACAGTACTTTATACCTAAAATTTTTCGCATCTAAACAAGGCCCAAGGATCCATGCCCACAAGGCATGAAGAGACGAAGGCATCGGCAGGAGCATCGTCGTCCGCCCGAGTCACATCCTCGCAGAGTCATGGTAGAGAAAGCTAGGCCAGTAGTAGGAATGTAGAATGGACGGACGGACGGACGACCTGAGAGTGGAGACTCCCTCCCCTTGCACACCTTTCCTCCGCATGCGGACAAGCAGGAGAGCCGGCACCCGGCACCCGGCAGCCCGGCCCGCCACGCATCCTTTCAACTGTCTCGAGTCTGGACGCAAGGGAAGATTGATTGGGATCACTGCGCCGCATCCGCACGGGTCCTCCCAGGCCGAAGCTTCGCTTCAACTCCTGCAGGGCCTACGGGCGCGTCAGTTTGTGCGGTGTCCGGTGTCCCGGTTGCCGAGGACCTGCCCGAGGTTCTGCAGTCTGCACTACTGCCACCCGCTGCTGCTGCCACCGAGGCCCTTAGTTCCCCAACCCCCCCTACAAAAACATCACATCTCCATCACATCGAAACATTAAATGTAGCAAATGACTCATACATGTAGTACTAAATGTAGGTAAATAAAAAAAGTAATTCCATAATTTTAATGTACGTTGCGAGACGAATCTTTTGAGCCTAGTTAGGTCAGGGTAGGACAATATCTACCACAAATAAATGAAAAGTGCTACAATATGCTACAATGTTTTTCCCCTGGGGTTACATTGAATTTCAAAGGAACTAAACACAACCCGAAAGTCAATGCTGAATGGGTTGTTTCTCATGTTCCTCTGCTGCCTTGTCCCATCGCATGTTGAGGGACCGAAACCGACGACCAGAGGGGGGTGAATGCTAGCCGATCAAAATTTCTTCCGAAATCGATCCGTCGGTCTATATCCCGAAATCATCACAAACCCTCAAGAGTTCTAGGTGAAGTTTGGAATACCTATGGAAGACCTAAACTAACACAAACAAGTCCTAGAACGAGCGAGCGAAAACTAGGAAGCAAACGAGAAAATCAGCAGACCTGGCTGACACAGATCGGTCAGACCGCCTACTCAGACCGGTCAGACCGGTCGGGCTGGAATTGAAATCCCAGACCGGTCGCTCCCAGACAGCCCGCAACCAAACCTTCAAAAGGCAAATCTCGAGCAAACGAAGTCCAAATCCAGCGAAACTTGGAGAACACCTCCGCAACTAACCTGCCAGGGACCGGTCAGACCGGTTGGTCTGCAGTATCCCCCTGTACACGATCCCATCTGACGGCTGAGGTTCTTTCTTCGGAACGTAGTCTTCTCCACGATGCGGCCATCTTGATGAAGATGTGGTCCACAATTTTGGAAGGTCCGTGAAACCCGGGTAGATGGCCGGTTTTGATAAAACCGCCAAAACACCTCGCGCGAGAAGATTCCCGCCTCCACGCCATGGCCCTAGACGTCGTTCCCGCCTCGGCCTTCTGACGGCCCTAGATGCCGCCCGACGCCCGTCACCTCCTCGCCCGCAGCGAGGCCCTAGACGTCGTCGACGCCCGTCGCTTCCGTCAGTCCCGAGACCGACGCACGTGCCTCCACGACTTGGCGTCTTCAACCGCCGTCTGCCTCCTTGGTTTTGTGGCGCAAACCAAGAAACACATCTTCTGTCGCCGCTTGCGCCCTTGATTCAGGAGTGGACGCCACAGCTACCGCCCGGCATGAGCTCCAGTCCCGGCTGCCCTTCACCGCCGTCCACCGCACGGTCCATCGGCCACAGCACCTCCACGACAGCTCTCCGTCGACACTTGACGCCCGTGTACCTGCAACCAAAGACCAAGCACACGACGCAATCTCCACAGAGTCGCGACTACACCACGGTTAGTCCACTCCACGTGTTGACCACCCGTCAACATCTAACGCTCCACACGGGCACTGAAGAAGGAAACACAAGAACATAAACAAAACGCACACACAACAGTTAGCCTGACACAAACACAAGCCAAAATCAAGCTAACACGCCAAAACCTCCAAGTCATCACGACAATCACTCATCACAATATATGAGGTCAAGGTACTTGTCAACTCGACCTCTCAATCTCCCCCTTAATGAGTGCATTGTCGAAAAGATGACATGAAAGCAAGAACAACGCAAGCAAGTGCCCAAAAGCCAGATAAAAGCCAAGATCAAGGCCACTCGACATGAGCAAGGATCTAGAAGACTCCACAGAAAAACTGCTTGGCTCCCAAAGAAAAGGATCACAGCTCAACATCGCCAAGGAGTCAAAGGACATCTTCAAAAGACCCCAAGAAGCAAAACACTCAAACTAATTTCGACAAGCATTGTCAATCACTCATCACCAAGCAAAGCAAACCAAGGTACTTATTGACATGGTTTGGAACATTTCTCCCCCTTGATGAGTGACTTGACACGAATCAAGCACAAAGAAATGGTTTGAAGTGCAAAACCCCAAAAATCTCAACCAAATGATCAAAAGCCAAAGAAAAGTCAAGAAGGATCACTCGGAATGAGACAAACCAAAGCCAAAAATCGGTCTCCAAAGACATGGGCAACGGCTCTACGCAACCGATCAACAAAGCATGACCCCTCAAGAAAGAGGCAGGGCTCAACACAGTCATGCAATGGCAAAGCACCGGTTCCTCCAGAAAGAGGCAAAGGCTCAACACAACCGATGCGAGAGCATGCAAAAGCTCAAACTCCCCCAAAATGCTTAACCTCTCACAATAGGCTCAACTCCCCATGAGTGCAGCACTCAATCTGTCAACTCCCCCTGGATAAATGCTCAACCTGAATGCCTACTCCCCCTCAAAGCATGCTATGCAATGAATGTTGTGCAGAGGGTGTACGTGAAACATTCAGGCATACAAAGATATGATCATCGAGTGACAGCATGTGTGCTTCACAAACAGGAACTGAATCTATCTCAACAGGATATATCAATCAAGTCTAGAGCTAGCAAGTTGAGTTCAGCAAAAAATAAAAGCATCACCCATGATCTAGCAACAGCAAGTAGGAGAAAGAAAGCAGTGCTAGTCAAACTCATACAAGGTGATCCAAAGCAGCCATAAAATTTTATCACGAATTAATTCTGCATATCAAAACTTATCAAGCAAGTGATTTTGCCAGGGGTTGAAAGCTTGTCATGCTTTACTTAGCAACGAGGTCAAGCCTATGTCATAGGCAGTCAGAAGCTTAAGGCACTCGCTTCAGTCATGCACAGCCTTGCCCGGGTTCTCACTAGTGCTATGTGAGCCGTACCGAAAGCTCGATCAGTGCGACAAGCAATCCCACCTGGATCTTTTCATTCCATTTCAAACATATTTTGAACAAATTTAACAATATTAGCTCATGTCAAAGAATACAAGCCACACTAGCATGAATGAGATAGCAAAGCACATCAATACATCCTATCATGCTAGTAGCCAAGAAAGGGTGACCATGTTTTCAGATTTTCAAATCAAAAAGCTTAACTCAGATGATATAACATATACTGTGGAGCAAGCTATACATGATCAAGTCTAAGAAACTACACTAGCAAGCACTAGAAGATCATAGCAATGTATACAAGAATGCCAGTGCAGTGAAGCAATGCAAAATGCAAACATTTACAATGCATATGCACAATGCAGCTAACCAAGCTAAAACTAAGAGAAAGACAAAGACAAGCCAAAAGCTAAGCAAATGAAGCACTCAGCAAATACATAGGCTCAAAGACACACAAGACTAGACCAAAATGGATCCAACTGAGTACCATGAAAAGGTAACAAACAGAAAACCACAAGTCTATCCTGGGAAGAAATCGTACAAGTCAAACACTTACATACCTCGATGAAGATGCCGCTGGACCTAGAGCATAGCAAGCTCGAGGCCACCTCCCCTGTGAAGCGCCCCGACCCGAAGATCAAGGCTAAACCATGTATTAATTACCGAATAATGTCTCCGGCATAATACATGTTACATCAAGTGGAGTCCAGAGTCATACAGAGCTTTATTTAACACGTACATGAGGAGTAAAGTGACAACACAAAGCTACACAGAACAACCATAGGATAACAACTAGCATAGCGACATGCAGGACTAGCTCTTCATCCATCACGGCTCCACTCGATCAGCTTGGGTGCGGACACGATCTACTCGTAGTCTTCTGGCACAAAGTCAGGATCCTCTGGAGAAAAATCAACAGGGGTGAGTACAAAAGTACTCAGCAAGCTCCACCTCACCCTACGGAGAGGGGAAATGACATGCACGACGCACATTGAGCACAATGCATTAGCAATGCAACTAATGGTATGCAACCCCTTCCCAACACAACCCACAATAGTTAGCTCACTAGTTGTCAGGACCACACCGTAGCCTGTCCATACCGTGGACACGGACCATTCGAATGGATTATACACTCTGCAGAGGTCGTACACTGTACCCACACGCTCGGCTATCCGAACGGACAACCGACATAGCCGACACCCAGCCGTGGTCACACCCCAGCCCGGCCGCACAAACCCTCGGGCCCTGACCCCAATGGTCTATACCCGTAAACCATCCCTGCGACCGTCAGGCTAACCAGTGGGATTAGGCTAAGTCCGGCCCATACCGGAACATGTGGTCGTACTAAAGTAATCTAGGTGAGATGTCAAAACAACTCGGTCCTTATGGTTCACCAGGGCAGCAACCATCCCTCAACATGTCAACTCGAGCCTACCACCACGGTAGCACTCACCTGCCAGTCTACCACCACGGTAGCGCCGGCTCCAGCATACCCAGCTGCCCTGGTCTTAGCCAGATCCCTTCGTATCCTATTCTCAGTTTTGGATATGCATGACTACTCAGATGCATGCATGAGCACACTCAATCACTCAAGTACTGGTATATGTAATCGATCCTAGACCCAGGCTACAGCTAACCGTCCTCACATGGATGCAACCGCTCACGTAGGGGTCGATGAAACTTGCCTTCGCTTGCGTACGCGTCGGCGGCGGCGGCGGCTTCCTGCTCGTGGTACGGGTCTTCTGGCTCCTTGGCAGGCTCCTCCTCGGTCACTCCGTGATCTACGGGCGAGAATGGCACAACCGGCAAACAAACACAAGCAAGCAATAAAATAAGCTCAAATGGAGATGAAAGTAGGAGGAATAGATAGTATATGATTTGAGGAAAGTTTAGGAAAAAGAGTTACGTGAAAAGGAGTTGATATGAAGGAGATATTGAGTTTAGAGTATTGATTGGTAGAATGATTTTGTTTAAGTGCTCACGGCCTGGGGGTGTTTTGGGCCTTTATTAGTGGAGTTAATGGTCGGGGGAGCTGCCTGCCATCTCACCTTAGCGCGGAACAGCTCGAGGAAGAGGATCAATTGTTGGAGCTTCATTTCGTGAGTGAGCTGGGCTCGGGAGGAGTGGTTCAGCTGATAGAGCGAAGCGGCTCGGTGTGCTTGGCTGGTGACGGGGCTCGTCACGGCCTCGCTCCTTTTATAGGCGAGGAGAGAAGCAGTGGCGTTGCGCAAGGACGGGCGATGGCATGGGCTGCGGTAGCTCGCCGTCAACGTGAATAGTGGCAGCGCTGAAGGCGCGAGCGTCGAGGCGGCAAGGCCGGCGAGGACGCTGCAGCGGCGTGGGCGAGGTGGGGACGCGGGAGTGGGCGGCACGGCGTGGTGCCGGCGGCAGTGCGTGGTCCCGTCATGGGGCCGGCGTGTCGCGCGTGCGCGAGCGATAGCGAGCGGGTGAGGCGGTTCGGCGGAAAAAATCTCGGCCGGCACTGTGCGTGGCGACCCCGATTTTTAGCGAGGTGGGTGCTGCCATGACGGGTCTTTTCAAGGTCAATGGTGTGGGTACTATGTGGCTTCCAGGGAATAATGAAGTTATGACAAAGGAGGTAGGCGCTGTCATGATTGTCTGGGAATTATGGCATGGTACGGTGACTTGAGAGGCTTTTATGGAAAGAGACGAGATGATTTTTGTCGTAGGTGCAAGCATGCGTATGCTGGTTACTGGAGGGAACGAATGTACTAACGCAAGGCAAGAGTAAAAATAGTTTACCTAGTAGTTATGTAATACCTCGTATAACGTTAGTATTATTTTACGTTACTAGTTTAATTGCAACATAAGTTTTATTTTAGTGATTGTTGGAAATTGAGGCAGCCCTACTAAGTTGAGGATCTACACCAACTCACTTCAGAGTCGGTCAGCTTCTAGTTACTTAGTGTACCGGGTCCTTTTGACGGCAGAGCCGCCTTTTGCTTCCGGGAGACAGAACCTACCAACAGATGAAGCTGGCTTCCGGGTGGTAGAGCCAACCTTCGATGAAGCCCAGACCCTTTTGTGATCCCGGGTGGCAGAGCCAACCTTTGATGGATCACAACTTATACACTAAGTACTTAAATTTTACCAGGAGACTAACACTTATAAAGACGCTTACCTTATTGAAGCAACAAAGTAACACACACCTAGCACACTCTACCTATGCTCACTTCTACCATGCCCTTGGATGTGTGTGGGATGGAGTGGAGTAGTATGTCATGGCAAGGGGTGGCACCCTCCTTATATAGGCACGCATACCCTCTTGGATGAGTCACACTTGTCACACTCTAGGAAGTTCCCTACAAATATCTAAGTTCCCTATAAATATCTAATTCTAGAAAATTCTAAATTTTACCATGACAAGAAAATATCCAAGCTTCTTGTCTTCTTATGATTCTTGTGGAACATTCTAGAACCTTGTCATGGTGAACAAAATTATGCCATGGTTTATCCTTATTTTTATAGAATCTTCTAGAAATTTGCATTATAAATTTCAACACTCCCCCTTAAATCGTGATGAAAACTGGGATGTTACACCCTGCGTCCTCAACGGGTCCACCTCCTGTTCGACCAAATCCATGTAGTCGAAGTAGGAAGGGGATGGAGCCTGCAGCCTGCGCAGTAACTCCAGACCATCATCAGCACCTGAGGTAGAGCTCCCCTTCAACAAGTGATACCTAGCACAAGAGAAGCTAGTACACAAGGAAATAGCAAACACCAAAGATCCCGAGCAAAAACTCAAGCATATCATTAGGTGTTAGTCAAGCTACATGCAAGGGTATTGTTGGCGCTCCTTAAGTACCCCTTTTATCCCTTGTTTATCCTTGATAATGGCATGAATTTAATATCAAAATCACTAACCGTCCTAACCCTGGCCTAATTATTGGTCATTTTCACACTTGCACATATATTTTGGAGGAACTTCATTTTTGCAGGTTTTTGGCCTATTTTGGAGCATGAAATGACGAGGCCCGTGATCAAGCGCTGACACGGGGAAAGACGAAGGCCAAAGCTCAAAGGGAGGACCAAAGCCCATGTTGATTCGAAGCCCATTCACGCACATCCATCGTCCAAGAGAGCCCAAAGGACTGAGCCCATGAAGATGAGATCAAGATACTTCGGGATTAAGCAAAGCAAATGTAGATTTAAGGAAGGATTCCCTATCCTATCCTTTCGTCGAAGATATCTCCAAGATAACGACGTCCAAAGGGGTGCAATCGTGAAGGACATAAACTCTAGAAGATGCGAGGAGTCTACACGCAAAAGATGAGACCGAGGCGAGCCCGAAAGGGGGTAGGCCGGCCGGCCTAGGCCCATGGGGCCGGCCGGCCTAGCCCGTTTCTGAGGCGGTTCGGCCTCCCCTTCGACCGGTGGCTTCCTTGGCTTATAAATAGCTCGCACCTTATTCAACTCGCAGCATCAATCCACCCAGAACTCAACGAAAACCTAGGGCCAAGACCGGAGGAGGCTGACGGCCGCCGCAAGTCTTCGAGGGTACCTAGGAGATGGCTTAGGCCACCCCTAGCCGCCATGGCCTCCCTGCGAGGTTGTGCCATGGTGGAGTTCGGGAGTCACCCCCAACGTTCGTCGGGGTATGTACACACACGATGGTGATATCAATCTACTCTTTATTCTAGTTGTCTCGACTTTGGTCTACTTCAATGCATGCTTTCTTTCTCATATGTGATGCATCCATATGTTCATAGTAAGATTAGATCTATTCATGGTGATTAGTCTATATCTTGCGGATACGTTGAGGTAGTGTGTTTTAGCTAGTTGGTTGATTACCCCGGTGTGGTGACAGCATGGCGGAGGAAAAAGCCCTAGCGACGACATGATGTGGAATATGATCGATGGCGAGTACCCTGGGAGTCGTGGCGCGTCCACCAAGAGGAGGAGCTTCGAGTAAGAGTACTTGGTGGGCGTTTGGGGTAAAGCTTTGAGAAACCTTAGGCATTAACAGGCACCTCGCACCGGTGACCTTGGGAAAGTAGGCCGCTTGCGAGCCGACTTTCTGAGAGATGATGTCGTGGGGTTTTGGGGGTACCCACAGCCGGGTGGCAGAGCACATCCGCCTTTTCCCCGAGGGGGAGTACTCGGGGAAGTACTAAGCTATTAGGCCGATCTAGCTTCGGGCAAGAACGCAAGAACACACGGATTTAGAGTGGTTCGGGCCGCCGGAGCGTAATACCCTACATCCACTGTGTGGTGTATTGCACTATGAATGAGTCTATCCTCTGCCCCCAAGTCTTTCTTTTGACCTGACCTTTCTCTAACGGGCGTCTCCCTTTTATAGAGCAAGGAGGACGCGTACACAGGCGTCGGACCCCGACAGGTGGGCCCAACAAAGATGTATATTTTACTAGACAGTAGTGGTGTTACAGTGATGGAGAATCTCTTGCCGGATATACTTCATCGTCCTGTAGACTCTCTGGCCGAGGGGGGTCTTCTCCTGTCTCATCGGTGAGGCGCCCGTTGAGGCAGTGTAGGTTGCGGCGTAGACTGTTGGGTCTACCGTGTAGGCGTTATGATACTCTGTCGCCGAGTTGTCGTGTCTAACTGGTGTAGCAGACTAACGTGCGCGGCGTGAGTGGCGCCAGTGGCTGTACAGTGTACCTTGGTAACGCGCGGTCAACAGTACAGCCTGACGAAAGTTCTCCTCGGGTTCTGCTGTGGTAGAGCGCTCTTAACGTCTCCCGCATTGAATGCGGTAGGTGGCCAAGTCTTTCCGAGGAAGCTTGGCAGCCGCGCGCGTATCTGCGTCTGCGGACACATGGCGGCTCCGGACCCCCCAGGCGGGGTCTGTTCCCTCTCTGCCGAGGGGTCCGGATAGTATATGGGGGTCCGGGACCCCGTGGGAGGTCCGGGGCCCCGGCTATTTTGTCTGAGTGTTTCCTTCTCCGGGACACATGGTGACACCGGACCCGACCCCGAGCGGGATGCGGGTCTGAGACCGTTGGTCCGGTGAGATGGAGTCGGACCCCAGGGGTCCGGTTGCTCAGCTCCTTTGGGCGTAGTTACGGATAACTACGAGTCTTGGCACAGCAAGAGGGGGTACCCTAGTCCAGAGGTACCGACAGATGATTTCGTGTACCTTTAGTAGAGATGCAATCTATGTTTTGATCACCTTTTTGACTAGAACTGTACCTAAAGACGATAGGCCCTAGCTCCTTGGTTGTGTTATCTCATCTACGGTTGTGGGTGTGATGAACACTTATGCTTCATTCATATCTATCAAGTGTTCAGTTTATATGCAATCTTCGCTTCATGTTTAGGATAGGTTCGATAGATTAGATGGTAAACCCTAGTCGGTTCGCTTCCGATCCACAGATTGATAAACCTTGGGGGAGTACTCTAAGGGAAAAGCTACCACGATCCGTGCGCTTGCGATACGTAAATTGGGGCTCTAAGGAGTGTCAATAGGTATACCAAAAGACACTCTAGAACATATCAAGACAAAAGATATCCCTAGGATAATCTAAAGTCACTCAACAGTATGAACCACTGTAGAAAGACGATATGAAGGAGATACTTGAGCTAGCCACCAGAAATAAGGAGTAAAAGCTACACAAACAGAGAATGTACAAAGAACTCAAAGGACAAACTCAAATATACATAGGATACAAAAGCCACCATGGGCTATCCATCAGCATTGGAGAACCATCAAGTCTTGATCAAACCTGCATAAGACTAAGATCCATGGAGCACTTGTTCTCCAAGCCACCAACCTGCATCACCAACGAGACATAGGGGGTGCAAACGTCTCGACACTGGGGTTAGCAAAGTGAGAAGCAAACCAGTGACGAGCCATTTGCTCTACAGAAGGGTAAGCAAAGTCAGGCAAAGCGTATCCCCTGTCCCGTCTACCGTGAGGCTGACGAACACCACCGCGAGGAAAGCGTGGTGCCTCGAAACCTCCTCCAAAGCCTCGGTCCCGTGGTCCATAGCCGTACTGAAAACGACCAGGAGCACGACCGGCAAAGCGACCACCCGCTGGAGCACGGTAACCACCACCGTCTCCCTGACCTCCACCTACACGGCGCGCCCTAGCATCTCGCCTACCACTACACTGAGGAGGACCATGCACCCGAGCAGAGTACATGTCCGCGTTCCTTCTCTCCTGCTCACGCCTAACAGCCCGCTTTCTTCTGAAGCAAAACTCCTCCAGGTGACCTTTTCTGTCACAGAACTCGTAGTGGTACCTCACCTCTCTCTTAGGAGGTGGAGGCCTAGCCTGCGGACGGGGAGGAGCAGCCCTCTTCTTCTGGGCAACTTGAGCTGCAGCAGCAGGGAGCGTGTCGAGGGGATTACTCAGCTCATTGGGCTTTGGAACTCAAACCTGCTTCTGTGGAGGTGCTTTTTGTGGTTCTTTCAGCACACCATCCACGGGGTCAACAAGCGAAGGCTGTGTGCTCGTGCTAGCAGTGTTCAGAGCACTTGGAGCTCCAGCAGCCTTGCCGATCTTACCATACAACTTGTCAAAGTCTGACTTCGTGTAGGTGTAACCGACCCCAAAACCATCACCACGCTTGAACTACTTAATCATCATGCCCAACTGCGGCTCACTAGTAGAAACCCAACTAAGAATCGCCCTAAGATAGGTATTCTCATTCTCCAAGTTGGCTTTCTCTACCGCAAGATTATCCAAATCAGAGATCAAATCAGGGCAAACAGAGCAGTCAATAGGTGGGCTAGACTCCACGACCTTAGTCTTCCCTAAAGACTTAACCAAAGCGTTCTTCTCATCTAGCTCCGACCTTAGCGTGGGACAAAGCTTACAGGCACCAAGCAGAACAGGTCTAGACCTAAGCTCCTCTAGTTCACACACAACAGTAGCAAACTTTGACTGTAAAGAAGCTAGACCAGCCTTAAAGATAGGACACTCATCACATTCAAGCACATCACTAACAATGGGAGCGTCCTTAACCAGTTCAAGTTCATGCTTGGCCTTAGCGAGCTCATGAGCCACGTCAGCAAGCGAAGTCTTAGCAACATCTAAGTTCGCAACGTTCTCATCATGCTTGGCACGGAGAGCAACAAGATCGTTCATGTGAGATATGCAGCCAGCGCACTCATCCTCACTAGATTTCTCCCTAGCACAAGCCAGCTCAGCCCTAAGCTTTCTACGCTCTCTAGCTGCTTCCTTAAGCAGCCTCTTCTGGTTGCCGAGAGCGGTGTACAACTCCCTAACCTCCGTATCAAGCAGGTCGATTGTGGAGTTTACCTCTGAATCACTCTCGGATCCAGGAGAAGAGTCGACGTGCATCAGTGTAGCATGTCCACCCGAAGACACACGAGCACCATCGGCTTCGCCGGCCATGGTGCAGAAACCCTTGCGCCGACCGGCCGCCAAGCACAGGCCGATGAAGCCGGTGGCTTCCTTGTCCCGCTTCTTCTTCTTCTTCTTCTTGTCATCATCGTCAGAGGTCGGTGAAGAAGAGTGGTCAGTGTCGGAGCTCTTATCGAGGTCGCTGAGCTGCGCCGGAAAGGCCTTCTCCCGCTTCTTGGCCTTGTACTGGAAGCGCTTCTTGAGCGACTCATGTCGAAGCGTCCTCCCCGGTCACGACTGCGGTGCTTGTGGCGCCGACGCTCCTTGTTGGAGCCTCCCTCGTCGTGGTCGCGGTGGCGGTATTAGTCGAAGTGGTTGTTCTGGCCACCGCCGGACTTCTTGGGGCAATCGGCGATGAAGTGGTTCAAATGGCCGTAGTTGTAGCACCCGGGGTTCTTCTTCCTCTGCCTATTGTGGTAGACGCACTGGAACTTGCTGATGAGGAGGCACAAGTCGTCGTCGCCCAGCGTCTCCAGCTGTTCATCTGTAACAGAAGGCAAAGAGGCAAGAGAAAAACCAAGAGCAGAGTTAGCGTTAGAGCTCGATCCACCTGGGCCAGTCACAAGAGCGATGCTCTTGGAAGGAGGGGCACCATTGAGCTTGGCTCATGTCTGGTTATCCACCTCTGTGGCCTTGAGCTTGCTGAAAAGCTCATTCACAGTTAGAGTCTCATAGCCAGCAGACTCAATGATCGTGTTCACCTTTAGATCCCACACAGAGCAGTCAAGTGCGTAGAGCAGCTTGAGGGCCTTCTCGTGCTCCGTGTACTCAAGGGCATCAGCAGATCTGTTCGCATTGACTTTGTTCACAATCGATTGAAATCGAATGAACATGTCGCCAATGCTCTCACCCGGCCCCTGTGTGAAATTCTCATATTCACGCCGGTGAGTCTCGAACAGTCTGGCCTTCACCTGAGGTGTGCCCTCGTGGTAGTTCTCAAGGCACGTCCAAACTTTGTAGGCTTTCTGAAAACCCTAGACGCGTGAGAACTCCGCTCAAGAAATGCCAGCGAACAAGGCATTGATAGCCTTGGCATTAGTCTCGTGCTCGGACACTTGAAGAGGTGTGGTCCGAACGGCAAGCACCTCGTAAGCCTGGTTCCTGGTAATATCCCAGACCTCGGCTCCCATGCTCTACAAGAAAGCTCTTATGCAAACCTTCCAGTAGGCATAGTCCTCGCCGGAAAACACCGGGATCTTCCCAAGACTCGCCATGGTCGCCAAGTGGTTTTCGAACCGGTTAAGGTACTGAAAACCTCAACCAAGCTCTGATACCAATTGAGGGACCGAAACCGGCGACCAGAGGGGGGTGAATGGGAGCCGATCAAAATTTCTTCCGAAATCGATCCGTTGGCCTATATCCCAAAATCACCACAAGCCCTCAAGAGTTCTAGGTGAAGTTTGGAATAGCTATGGAAGAGCTAAACCAACACAAACAAGCCCTAGAACTAGCGAGCGAAAACTCGGAAGCAAACGAGAAAATCAGCAGACCTGGCTGACACAGACCGGTCAGACTGCCTACTCAGACTGGTCAGACCGGTCGGGCTGGAATTGAAATCCCAGACCGGTCAAACCGGTTACCCAGACCAGTCAGACCGGTCGCTCCCAGACAGCCCGCAACCAAACCTTCAAAAGGCAAATCTCGAGCAAACGAAGTCCAAATCCAGCGAAACTTGGAGAACACCTCCGCAACTAACCTGCGAACATATCCCCAAGAGATCTCTCCCAAAATATTAAAGGATCTTGAGAATTTGGGGGAAGATCAAAGTGGACTGGGGTTTTCTCAAGAACACAAAACCTCCAATTCGTGATAACTCGCGATTCCAGGGCGTTTGGCACTAGGCTAGATGCATAAGAATCGTCACAAAGAGTTCAACAAAGCACGAATTCAAAGGGTTGTCTCCTCCAAACACAAAACACACCAAAAGAGGAGAATTCGAACCCAAAACGCAAGAGAGGAGGGAGAGGACGCGAACTCAGCACACAAAGGTGAATCTCAAACGAATTTCATTCAATAATCTCAGAGGAATTCACCTATACAAAGGCTAGAGCCATCCGCTCATCATCCTACCCACTAATTTGAGAGATTAGCTAAACCCTAACCCTCATTTGCGTTGGAGTCCTTGGCCCGAACCTGGAGCAGGGGCAGGGAAAAGGAAAAACAAAGAGAATACAAAAAGACTCAAGAGACTCAACCAGCCACGGGCTGGTGGGGGTATTTATACCCGCCGAGACCGGTCAGACCGGTTCCATGGACCGGTCAGACCGGTTGATTAGACCGGTCAGACCGGTGCCAGGGACCGGTCAGACCGGTTGGTCTGCAGTATCCCCTTGTACACGATCCCATCTGACGGCTGAGGTTCTTTCTTCGGAACGAAGTCTTCTCCACGATGCCACCATCTTGATAAAGATCTGGTCCACGGTTTTGGAAGGTCCGTGAAACCCGGGTAAATGGCCGGTTTTGAGAAAACTGCCAAAACACCTCGCGCGGGAAGATTCCCGCCTCCACGCCGTGGCCCTAGACGCCGTTCCCGCCTCGGCCTTCTGACGGCCCTAGACGCCGCCCGACGCCCGTCACCTCCTCGCCCGCAGCGAGGCCCTAGACGCCATCGACGCCCGTCGCTTCCGTCAGTCCCGAGACCGACGCACGTGCCTCCACGACTTGGCGTCTTCAACCGCCGTCTGCCTCCTTGGTTTTGTGGCGCAAACCAAGAAACACATCTTCCTCGCCTCTTGCGCCCTTGATTCAGGAGTGGACGCCACAGCTACCGCCCGGCATGAGCTCCAGTCCCGGCTGCCCTTCACCGCCGTCCACCGCACGGTCCATCGGCCACAGCACCTCCACGGCAGCTCTCCGTCGACACTTGACGCCCGTGTACCTGCAACCAAAGACCAAGCACACGACGCAATCTCCACAGAGTCGCGACTACACCACGGTTAGTCCACTCCACGTGTTGACCACCCGTCAACATCTAACGCTCCACACGGGCACTGAAGAAGGAAACACAAGAATATAAACAAAACGCACACACAACAGTTAGCCTGACACAAACACAAGCCAAAATCAAGCTAACACGCCAAAACCTCCAAGTCATCACGACAATCACTCATCACAATATATGAGGTCAATGTACTTGTCAACTTGACCTCTCACATGTCCGTGTCATCACCTGTTCGGCTGATCTTGGCACGGCTTGTTTCGACTTATTTCCTCTCACATAATACTATTTATTCTACCACCTGAGTACTATTCATTCTACCAGCCGAACAGCCTCCTCATTCCAATGACTGCGAGCGGTCCTCTCTCATCCACGCTTGTTTCTCAAGTCAACAGTTGACGCTTTCACTCAAGGTACACACATATGTATACAGCCTCTGAAGTACGTATTCAGAGCTTGGCACACGCGTAAATTTGTAGAGTGCCTGCTTTTATATGCCACTCAAGGCATATAATTTGTAGAGTGCCTGCATAGGATAATTTGTAGAGCTTGGCACAGGAACAGAGGTGAACAGGGCGGTTCTTTTGTTCATTTTTGTGCCCATGCCATCCTCCTTCACAATTGGAACAGCCGAACACCCGGGGGGGGGAGGGGGGATCTATAGTACTTTCATACGGCACCCAGCTTTGTGTTCATAGAAAGTAGGAGTATCAATTGGTGATCCTTAGGTGCCTCTTCAATCCTGTTTAGTTCAAAATTTTGTATTCATTCTCCAAAATGAGATCCTAATTTGAGGTATAAGTACACAATTTTGAACTAAAGAGAGTTGGAGGTACAACTAAGGGTCAACAATTTTCACCCTTAATAGAAAGCACCCACTGGCTACCGGTGTGTTTGGTGATTGCTTGCAGCAGGCACGCACCAATACAATGGTTGGAACCATTATTTCAACCATTATTTCATATTTTCATCCCTCTCTTCAACAGTTGAACTATACTCCCTCCCTCCGTCATATTCTTGGAATGACTTATAATTTGAAACGAATTAAGGGAGTATACAATACTTTGTTGTTTCCTTTAGTCCTACTCAACAACATGCATCTACACATGCCCGTATGTCTCCAGCTTTGCTTTGCTCATGCTACTGGAGTGTCCTTCCGTGTCAAGTAAAGCACAGCATAAACAGTATGTATGGCCAGCCGCACCAGAACCAGACAAGTGGCGAATCTAGTCTCAATATTTAGAGGGGGCTCATATCTACTATTTTTTTCTTCCTCCTTTTCTCTCTTTCTTCCTCCCCTCTTCTTTTTCATTGTTTCAGGCCAACATTGAGGGGGGGGGGGGGGGGGGGGCGATCCGCCCCTTGCCAAATTTCAGCCTCCTTGCCAGCACCTCCAGGTGCAGTTCACTTGGCCTCCTTTTTTTCACAAACTTTTTGTTGTTGTATCCTGATCGTGGCACCATGACAAGGGGTTGCCCGTGAAAAGACGCAACTATCCTGTTTCTTTGTTCCTCTTTCCATTCCGGCCTGAAACATCTCCAATCGCATCATAATATGTTTGTGACTATCAAAACGGTAAAGGCACGACCTTACAAAAGCATGGTCATTTTTTAAGAAAAATAAAAATATCTACTGTCATCACTCAGCAGTCCGCTTTGTCCATTTGACCTGTGGCCAAAATTTTGGCTCAATACTCTCTTTAGCTATTTCAATTAATTCAGTCTACCCCTTATTTATGTTTGTCCTTTTCATTTCTCAACGTTCCATTTGAGTTGAATTTGAATTTTTTGGGCTGACATAGGACGTCGTGACTTATCTTACTATTACTAATTGGTCCGTGTGGGAGCCCGAGTTGATAGGCTAGTGTTAGAAAAATATTTGACTCAGTCTTCAAGAAGGTTTGAATTCTATTGCCCTTGAAAGTTATGAATTTATCTGTACCCACGGATATAAATGGATTGTAACCATATAAAAGACCACAAACTTTATGCACTAGGATAACTACAAGTGGTGTTACTAGATTATTATGCAGAGTAGCATGCGATTTGTTGCTACTAGGATGCGTGACTACAAGTAGAGAATTTTAAAATCCTCCATGCTTGCTAATCTTGTTTTGATGATTCCCAACCAGGCATGGTTTGGAAACCAGTAGAATATTTACGCCTCGTCCGCTGTTTCTTGGAAAGTTCCGATCGAGGTACTGATCAGGCATCTATGTATCCCTCTGCTCTGATCTGAGCAGCTTTGCTACTTTGGTAGTAAAATATAGTGATGATGAAGTTGTTTAAGACTTGGCACCCAAATAAACAACGGTAATAGACAAGAAGACATGCTTTGCTTACTTTACTGTCTGCTTATTTAATTCTAGCTAGGCAGTGGGCACCATCATTCCATTGGTTTCTTTCTTGCATTCCTACAGCTTTGCGGGATACATTTGAAGTACCAGTTGCTTGCAACTTTTAGTCCAGTCATGGATCGATCCCAGTAGTACTAAATCGGCACAAATATTAGCAAGGACTAGCATATTAGCTTGTGCTCCCGCACGGGTGATTGGTGCCGATATGAATCAGCACAAGGAACATCCGATCTTCACGATAGTAGGTTCAACAACCAGAATAATTTTGTTGCGAACAGCGGGTATATAGCTCTATACCTGCCAAGTTTGGATGCGACCAAGCGACGGGGAGGGAGGCACTGAAACCTTGAGGACTTCGACTCGATCTCCGAACGATCGCAGAACCACAAACCGAGATTAATCCACACAAAACAGCGCAGCGGAACTGGCAACCGTATGTAACGACCCGGCCCGGGATAACGGCTAAGATCTGCTCTACACGTTGAGTAGATCACACCTGTTAATTAACTCTCTTGCGCTTTCGTCCTCGCTTCGCGCAAAAAAAAATCGATTCGGAGTTAATAGTTTCCCAGACTCAGGTTTTTAAGCTAGTCTGTCTCTCCATCGGATTCCAGTATGGACTAAACTCTGAATACTGCACCAAGCTACAGTACTTCCGCGGTGCTACAGTAGCACATTGCTACAGTACCACGAATTCGGTCCGGCCCAACCTGGCCTGTGGGCTGATCTGTTACAATCACCCACCCTAAAGGACTCGACGTCCTCGTCGAGACATCGAACCAGCTTACCCATATGGGACAAAGGACCAGGATCTCCTCTCTTGGCCACGACTGTATGTCCTAGTGCCAATCAACACATGTACACGTCCATGCGTCCAGTGCTAACGGCGCATCCCCGATGCCCGCACACTGACCCGCACACGCCCGTGTACATGCTGGGCCCGTGACCCACACCTACCCATGAAACTGTGAGAGTCGGCTCTGATACCACTGTAACGACCCGGCCCGGGATAACTACTAAAATCTGCTCTACACGTTGAGTAGACCACACCTGCTAATTAACTCTCTTGCGCTTTCGTCCTCGCTTCGTGCAAAAAGATCGATCCGGAGTTAATAGTTTCCCAGACTCAGATTTCTAAGCTGGTCTGTCTCTCCATCGGATTTCAGTATGGACTAAACTGGGAATACTGTGCTGAGCTACAGTACCGCGAATTCGGTCCGTCCCAACATGGCCTGTGGGCTGATCTGTTACACCATAGAGCACGAAGTAGGGGACCTCAGAGAGATCTTCCTCACAAGTCCAAGCAGAACTCGCAAGAACAAAGGTGTAAGTCACTCATCAGCAAATCAGCTGGAATACCGTATCGATTTATCAAATGATCAAAAGTTCTTTTTTGAGTACACATAGGGAATATTTATACTAGAAACAATCCTCCTAGATAAGTATGAACTGAAGTCTCCATGTTGGAAAATGGAAGGCCAACAGATGAATCATTCACGAGATGGTCTTCAATTCCCGCGCGTCTCCTGGTCTTCTGTGTAGTCTTCAGTAAAATGATCATTTTTCCCTACTTGGAAGTCCAAACGATAAGCTGTTTGTTGGGTGTGAAACTAGACTTGATAAGCTTTCCAGCGGATACTCATGGGCCTTTAGAGGTTGCGGGAATTAGGAGATAGAGTCATTTCTTTTGGTGGTCCGAACTGGTGGTCCGAACTGGCTAGTCCGATCTGGTTGGTCCGAACTGGATTGGTCCGATCTGGCAGTCCAAACTGGTTCGGACTGGTCCGAATTGGTTGACGTGAACTGGTTGCCTGATTGCTTGGTGTTCCAATCTTCTTTATGTACATGCCTAAGTAGAATCAACGTAGAACATTTAGGCAGTATAATATTCTCAAATATATTGAAGTTAGTTTCAGATAGGAGTGAGTTCACCTCTTTTTGGAGTATTTTTGCACGGTTGCGCGTAATTGGTCCATCATAAACATATTTATGTGTAACTTGAGTAGCCTCTGGGGGCATGTCCTCATCATCGGGCTAATTAAAATTAATATAAAAATAAGATTTATAGCTAATAATTATAATAGTCTATCTCACATCCTTTTTTATCTACTAAATATTCTAACATGTACTCTAAAATACATATTTAGCATTATCTAGCTGTAATACATTTTGTTTTGCATCACAACTCCATGTACGTGTTTGATATATATTTAATTGAACCATTTATTTGTAAATTGGTCTTCTTACCTCTTCCATCATATATATGAATATATGGTGACACATATTGTGGGTAGTATTTTTATATAAGTAATAGCATAAATAATATATTAATAGTGATAGAAATAGTAATTTAGAATTTTATTGATGCACTTTAATACTTTGTTATAATTATATAATTTAGATTCAGATTTAGAAGTTACTTGATACAATTAGATAATGGCATAGGTGGGTAATTTATACGAAGATTATGGGGTTACTTTAGATTTTTTTTATAATAGCAGAGGTGAGTAGTTTAGACACACTTAGGAGGTCACTTTAGGCTATTTTTATAATGGCAAAGGTGGATAATTTATTAATAATAAAGATAAAAGATTCAATGGCTATTAAAACTAGAGTTGCCGGATTGATGGCTGGATGTTTTTTATTTATGTGAGAATTTCAATAATTTCTCTATTTTTTTAGATTGTCCACCTCATATGTCGCTTCACGTGGAGGTTTTAAAGGAGCCTCCAATTAGTAATAGTAAGATGACAAAAAAAAGAAAGATACAGGTTTGCTTGCTTTTTCTTGCGAACAAGCACAATGAATGAGGTGCTTCTTCCATTGACACGGAAGGAGTAAAAACCAAATTACATGACCTTTGGATCATCGAAAAGGAAAGAGACCTAAACAAACCGACAAGTATTGGTATGCCAGGCATTTGCTATTGCAAGCTTTGCTTAGTTGAGATGAATTTTTTTTCCTTGAGCACGCAGGACAGTTGTGCATCATTTCCAGAACAGGCAAGACAAACGACCTTCTCTTGTAAGCCGGCAATTGCCCGTCTATTGTGGATAGTTGGATGCCACCTAGATGTCCATATCAGATAGTGCTAGAAACAAGAGAGAATGTATCAACGTAAGCGGCAAGGTGATCACCCAAGAATAACGTCTGCTTGGTTAATGATTAAATACAGGCGCCAGGTAAACACTAAATTGTACTCTTACATGACTGTTCAACATACAATCTTCTTCCGTAATGCTTGTAAGCGGCAATTGTATAGTTTGCTTGTAAATTGAGAGACGAATCTTCTTTCGTAATGCTTGTAAGTGCCAGCTAAACAAGAGAGAATGTATCAACATATGCGGCAATTGTATAGTTTGCTTGTAAATTGAGAGACGAATCTAATGAGTTTAATTAGGGCATGATCAGACACAAAATTGCTACAGTAAACATGCTCTGATGATGGATTACTTAGGCTCATTAGATTCGTATCGTAGTTTACAGATGAAATCTATAATTAGTTTTGTGATTAGTCTACATTTAATACTTCAAATATTGAAGATTCTCTTCCAAAAACGCAAAAACGCAAAATGCAAAGAGATCTAAACACACCCTTCAACTTTCAAGAAAGAAATAATGAGCTCTGCTGCATACTGGCATACTGCACAGTACTTCCATGACTGCTCGGTCCAGCCGAGATTTTCCAGGAATATGCCTAGGTAGGGGACAACCTAGAGCGTTTGAAGCCGATGTTTGGAGCCTAGTTCTGCATAGGATAATTGAGCATGACCTACATATCCTTTCCAAAGCACGACCAGCCAAACAAAAAGGGATCAACGTGAGCAGCAAGTTGTGCCAAGAAAGCACGTACATTTGCTTGGTTACTTCCGAGCTAAGCTGGTTACTTCAACAGGTACTACAGGAGCACATGGTTCCTGAACGATCTTATGGAAGTGCCCAAAAGAAACGGAAAATCTTCTGGAAGCACCTTCCAGCAGTCGTATCTCCTTTTGCAATGGTGGAGGCGGCACATGAGGATTACTGTGCAACTTCACAAAACCATATTCCAAGGTTTCCAGAAAGTGCATGTAGATCCTTTCGCATCTAAAATTACAATATATACATACTCCATTTCACATCTAAAATTACAAGTAGCAGCTTTCACCGGAAATTTCGGCGAAATTAACAATTGAAGACAGACAATTTCTTTTATGCCTAAATTCAGTAGGGGGCGCACCCCTCCTGTTTTTTCAAAAAAATAAAAATAAAGGCAGAGATCATCTGGGCTGGGAGGATAAAATTGAACAATAATTGAGCTCTCGATCATGACGTTTTCCTTTTCTTTTGGAAAGGAACTCCGGTCCGTCGCCCGGTGGTGTTAACACATTAGATACGTACACACAAGCAGAAGCTGGTGCCGTGACGGTCTCTAGCACGGATTTGGCCTCTACGGCGCAGTTGCTTGCGGGAGAAAGAATCATGCTGTGATTTGGATGACGCGATGCGGTGGTTACAACTTACAACTTATTACAAACCATTGCAATGAAACCACCAAACTCGGCGAGAGAGCGACCAAAAGCAAGGCAAACGCCGTTTTCGTACGGGCGAGACGTAAGGACCGTACGGACGTTGAGACATGAACCGAATGCCTGGTTTCAAATTTATCTTGTGTTAGACTTCTTTTGGTTAAAGTTGATTAGAGCACGCGAAAGCGAGGTATCCGACGGCCACGAGGAGGCTTAGCTTGCAGCTTACTCCTGGCCTGCTCGGACGGCTGCAGTTCAGCATGGCCTTAATCTGAGTCTGAGCCCTAGATCTCAAACGTAACATATACTTCTGTATGCTTAGGCGGTTTCTTC
The DNA here is from genome assembly GCF_016808335.1 of Panicum virgatum. NCBI lineage: Eukaryota > Viridiplantae > Streptophyta > Magnoliopsida > Poales > Poaceae > Panicum > Panicum virgatum. The sequence goes on from NC_053147.1 coordinate 7,708,757, forward strand.
TTTAATTGGAAAAATCGGCAAGGGGGGTAAATTTAAGGGCAAGTATAATGATGCCGAGTCAGCCGACGAAACAGCAGGCCACGTAAGAAAAAATTGACGTGGAGGGGAGAGAAAATGAGAGAGAGCAAACAGGCCTTCCGTGAGCCGCTGAACTGCTGATACAAAACAACTTGGCTGCTCCTTTCTGTCGAAGATCCAAGCATGGTTGACCCTTTATATCGTCGTCGTTTAGATCAATAACTAATGTCTTGTGTTGCCTAAGAACTTATTTAGTATCACAATGTTTAATTTCATTTCCTAAGACTTCTGTAATGCTTATTATTGGTGTCCTGGTAATATCTACCATCATGCTATCTAGTAGTTAATATGAACTATGTTTTCTAAAGCTGAAAGTGTTTGCCCAATGCTATCTCGATGAGCATATGTGGTTTTTGTATTGTGTTGTTTCTTGCATGGCCACAAAAATGTATGGCACATCAGACTGTATCTATATCTCGGCATTAAACACTTGCTCTTAAATGCAATGGCTTTCTTAGCCAACCTAATAGCTAGGTCCGTTATATGAACCGTCTATGTTGAAGACTCAGTGTGACATGGTAGGTGTAATCCGCCGGCAGCTGGCTAAACCATTAGCCATGCTCTAATGGCAAAAGCAGTAAAAGCTCAAGATACTGAACGGTTTATTTTATGGGCATCAAGATGCTGAATACTTGAATAGTAACTAGCAAAGGTGATCGATGCCGCGTGGCCGAGTGCATGGTAAAAATGCACTGCAGCAGGAGGCAATGTCCACCATTATGTTACCAACATACAACAGGTTACAGGTATAATTACTGAACAAAGTAGATGGCCATCTAGTGGTTGGCAAGTGATGGACCGATCGAGATCGATCATGGTAACAAGTATAGTTTTCTACCCGATCTACCTGCTGGCTACTAAAAAAAAGACAGGGACAGCTGGATCTCCAGGGCCGGCTAATGAATGAATTATATTGATCGATCGGGTGCGATTTGTTAGGAGGATAGATGCAACGGCGATGCGACGGGCGAACAGAGAAATTCTGCGGCTGGATGCTGTCTCCCTCCCCTGCAGCTCCTTCCTTCGTGTGACCTTCCGGCGCACGTACGGACGCCCCCGCCACTGGTGATAGATCTACGGACTTTTGCTTGCTGTGCCTAATCGTCCGGCTTTTCGATAACCGGGCGACCATCATGCGAAGCATACACATACTGACATACGTGATCGATTGCTCCAAAGTCTTACTTGACGACCCAAATAATAATGGGAAAAAAATTCTGCAAAAAAAATTAAGCAGATTATTAGTTAATCACTATAGGACAGGAACGCGAGCTGGATTATCAGTTGACAAACGGGTGCCTTCATTGCATTGTGATTCGTAAAAAGGCCTCGTTTAGATGCATGCTGTAAACTTTTTGAAAGAGAATTTTTTAACATTTGAAGTACTAAATATAAACTAATCACAAAACTAATTGCAGAACTCGTCTGTAAAGAGAATTAAACAACCAGCATGGCAGCACGGAGCAGTCAGCAGCTGTACCCCGTCCGTACGTGCGAGTGTGAGAGGGCAGCTGATCGAGCTGATCCACCTGCCTGGAGCGGGACCAGCAGACGGAATAACCCCTCCGTTGGCACAAGGCCTCCCTCTCGTGCCCTGCCGCGGGGATGATATGACAGATGCGGCCGTGCGTGCGGGTTTGGTGTACGAACTCGAGAAACGGTCAGTGCCTGGTGGAGTGGATCTGATCGATCTGAGATCGCCTCGGTTAGTGGGTTAGAGATTAGCATGAAGTAATTAAGGTCTCTAACCACGTACGGTACGGTACGAGTAGTACCCATGCGAGCCCACGCACTCACGCAAGTTGCCCCCGGCCCCCGGTCTGGTCGTGTCGGCACTCGGCACTGGGATCCAGGCGGGGAGCTTTTGTTTTCCTGATTGTGATTGGGTTTTGTGATCTTGTCCTGTGCTCCGACCATCCTGTACGCGACACGACGCACCCAGGGGATTGTGTGTAGTGCGCAGGTAGTGCGAATCGGATTCAGTCTCTGATGTCCATCCGTTGTACCCACCAGCAACAAGTTTCTTGTACAGTGGAGACTGTGTATGGAGTGCATGAACGGTCCTTGTCCTTCGCGTTCGTCAAGAGACGGGAGCGATGGCCGCCGCTGGGCCGGGACTGGAATACTGGACGGAGATTGGCGAGCCTGCATTGCACTGCTTGGATGCCTCTCGATGCCAGAGGTTTGATGGTTGGGTAATTTTGCTCCTCCTGGACACTCTTAAATGTTGGTTTTTGCTGGTGGACACTACTCGATTTTATCTTTGTTGCAAGACATTTTTCAAATATGTATATTTACTACAAGACAGCACAGTCATTAAAATAATGATTTCCTGATTTAGAGCAGAGAGAAAGCAAGTAATATGACCAAAATACCCCTGCAAAGCAGAGGAGACACGAAGATCATGGACGGACGCCTGCTGCTGCGTGTTCGTTTGGGCCTTCCGTTTGGCAACGAAATGGACTAGGCAAAGGTGCTAATCAGATTATCAGGCAAACTTCTTGCTATTGTAGCAACTTCTTTTGCGCTCAACTTTTGTCCTTTTTTTGTTAGGCTTCATGCGAGAAGTGGTTGCAGGCGATTATTAATCAAAATTCAGATAAAAATCTATCTAGCAATTGGTTGCGGAGGTTGGAACATTGCGTCATTGCCGTGCATGCAGTGCATATAAAAAAACAAATAGATGCATATGGCTAATCAGTTGGGGCGCTGGGCTATGGTTCTGTCGCTGCTGCACACCTCCACTTGCAGTGGTCGGAGCCGAGACCGTCAAGCTCGAGCGGCGGCTTCTGCAGCGGCGAGTGCAGGGACAGGTCGAGTGCAGGGGCTTCTGCGGCGGCTTGTGCAGGAGGCCGGCGGTCGGGGGCCGCTTCTGCAGGGGCCGGTCGGCCAGCAGCTTCTGCAGGAGGGCGGCGGTCTGCTGCCGTCGGCCCTCGATCTTGGGGGCGGGGGAGGCGGCGGACGGCGGACTAGTTGGGGTGGGGGGTCTCGGGTTGAACCGGCTAGGGATTAGGAGGCAGGGTTATTTTAGTCATTTTTAATTTTTCTCCCTTATTTTTTAAAATAATTATTATATTATCTAAAGTGTCTTGTAGCAAATATGCATATTTCAAAATTGAGTAATGTCCACCAGTAAAAATTAATATTCTAGAATGTCCAAGAACAAAATTACCTTGATGGTTGCGTTCATCGTGACCAGAACACGCGCGCCACAGTTCGCCGCGACCGCCCAACCAGTGTTCACCAGTGTATTTAATTTGTTTGGTTCCTGACTTCCTGACTTCTCTGATGTACACTTCATGCCAAGAGTTCGGCGATTGTCTAGTAAAAAAAAATATGATTCGGCAATTTGTGCACAAGGAAATATATTCGCTTGTCGGCCCAACAGTTGGCGTGCACCACTGCCTGGGCCGCAACGGGGGGAAACATTGGGCAGTTGCTGCTAGACTTTTTGAGCCCATCATCGGCTGGGAAAATATATTCTATAAAAAGGAAGTTTACATCTATCCCCTTGCATTCTCAAAAAATAAACATCCATCCCCTTAAAAAAAAAGAAGACTACAATCTAAAAAAAGACTACTAGTCATTCCGTTCTCCAAAATAACACAACCTTCCCTAATCAACCGGGTCTAACTGAGCAACCGCCACACACAAGGGCCGCCACACTAATAATTAAGGGTGCCAATGGGTATCTATTAGGTGCCCCTCCAACCCTCACTAGTTCAAAATTTTACACTAAATCTCCAAAACCATATCTCAATTTGCAAAATTAATACAAAATTTTGAACTAGTGAGGGTTGGAGGGGCACCTAATGGATACCAATTGGCACCCCTACTAATAATATGACAATTCCAACCTGCTTGTCCTTTATGCAAAAATAGACTCCATGAGATCTTACATGCAAAAATAGACTCCATGAGATCTCACGTGAAATAGACATCCCTGTGTTTTCTTTATAGAAATAAAAAAATTCGTATGGCGCAGCGCATCGGAGAGGCCGTTCAAACTAATAAATGGTGACCTCGTGACATTTCTTGCAATAAGTTGAAAAAAAAAGGAAATAGTCACAACAACATTGAGAGGCCTTGCTGTTTCTTACGAGAACAAAGACGACCATCCAGCTCGGCTAACTTCGAGGACCGTGACAGTGCTGCTTGCTAGATTCACCGTCCAAATGTCCAATTCTCCGGCAAGCCGGCCACTAGTCTATTATAAAGTTTCTGTCTTCTCCGACGAGATGCGGTGTTCATATACTGCACCCCAACACGACCATGGATCACGGCATCGACGTTGCCGGTCTAGGCTAGCATACTTTGGGTTGAGCCGACGAGAGCGAGGCCTATGCTTGGCGGACCAAGTCACCTCCCACCCTTGGTCGGCTTCCATTTTCAGACGCGAGTCGGCTTCAGAGGCTGCAGGAGCCTGAGGGACCGTGACAGTTATTCTTCAACAAACCTTGCACAATGAAGATTCATTAGCTCGAACTCTCGATCATGGGCTCAGTGAATTTGGTGGCCTCCAATGTCTCGAGAGGAAGAAAGGCAAAGCAATGCTGTGGTGGCAAAACTTGAGGTGCCCAAACACCTCACCTTCCCAATGGGATTCCATGGGTTCTGGGTAGATGAATGACACTAAGCATCCAATCTAACACTAGCGAGGCTAGGAGCAGTTCACAGTTGGTCAAGCAAACTGGAATACAGGATACTCTGTAAAAGTCGGTGCAAGTGTTGACATGAATATTGATATGTAAATATTTATACTTTCTTTAGCAACAATTATTCGTATCACTTTTCGGATGTCCCCTGACCACACCTATAAACCGAACATAGGAAGCACACTTGATGTTTAAGACATAAATAACCTTGCACGATAATCATTAGAGATTCCACTAAGAATACCAATCAAGCAAATGACACCAAGCACGGCCATTGCCAACCATGCAACTAACACTAATTCTAGAACTAATCTTGTACAAAATCAAGAAATCACTAGAACGCGAAATCGGAGAATTGCTGTGCTCATCAGTGTATACGAGCTATAGTTACCACGATGAAGACAAACACGGAGAGCATGAAGGACATCCTCACTAAATCATCAGATATGTCGTAATCCTTGTCCTCAGCTTGAAAAAGCATGTCACAAGCCCAAGTATTTTCTCAAAGAATTCCCTGATTTTTGCTTGGGTGTTTTCTAGGACCCACATCATGAATCCAGAAGGAGCTTTCCTTGATATGATATGAGTCTCGTTGGCTGGAAAGAGAGGATAAGTTGCATCAGATAAAGATCCACACACTGGCGGAGCCTCTTGGAGGCCAACCTGGGCCCCGGCCCCCCTTCCTCCCAAAGAATTTACGAGGTTTTGGTTTATTTTGGTAGTCCGCTTATTACAAGCAACTCACGTATCCGAGTTCATTCATGGATCTTGCAGGATTATCCAGAGAGGACCACGTGCAATCATGTCTATTGCTTTTCTTGCATTTTGCATCGTTTGACTGTGATTGCTGGATAATGTGTCGCGACGCTCTCTTTTTATTGTATTCGCTAGCTATTGCTACCTCACCGGCTGCGGAGCTCGCTGGGCACTGTCGCCTAGACATAGGAAGAAGAGCACAGGGCTCCTAAGAGGCTACAGCTAGTCCCTTTGTCGATTCTTTTCTAAAATTTAACCTTGCAAGTTCATAGATTCATAGTTTTTGGTGATAACTTGATTTTTATGCTAATTGCTACCCTCAAAAGCTTAGTTAGCTAGGTTTATATTATTTGATGCCTCACGCATACTTATCTAATACCATCGCCAAGCTTTCTCTCCATTGTGCTCTAGGGCGCCATGACATGTGGCACTTAAAGCTTGCCTGCGGTGCGGCATGTCGGCTCTTTGAGCTTGAGCCTTTACAAATTGGCCCCACCTTAATTTTATCTCACGCTCCACCACTGGATCCACCCAAGAGTCCCACATAACTAAATGTGCTATTTCGTTTGTGCATTGACAAAGGTTTATTGGGCTGCTGGTTGCAGATTCATCCAACATATCAAGCAAGACTCCAACTTCTAAACAAAGGTTTATTGGGCTGCTGGTTGCAGATTCATCCAACATATCAAGCAAGACTCCAACTTCTAAATGGATTATTTTATTTGCTTGCTTTCACAATGATATTTTAACGAAGTTCAATTAGCCAAATTAACATTGATTACCCATACCACCCAAAAGATACAAAAGGCAGAATCTGTCACATACCATCCTAGAAGGATCTCTTGAATTCTTGTACTACCTCGTTGTTTGTCACAGCTTGCGATACAGCCTTGTCAGTTGACAACGCCATAACCATTTTCTGCATGAAGGCAACAAGATGTCACTATTCAGCAGGAAAACTAGTGACATTTGCAGACAATATCTTTCAATGAATGCTAGTAATGTGTCAATATTTTGTGGCACCAAATTAAGTTTGCTAGACGTCAATAATAAGCCATATTAACCTGAATGGAAGGATCTTCATTCCATAGGCAGAATGCATCCAGTACACTCTGATGTTCCTTTGTCAAAAGGAACTAGCAGTTTCACTCCATTCATCTGATCTGACCTCTGATGCATCATAATCTACATCAAAGTAATTTTCAAATATCCCAGATGAAGGGTTTATTTGGTGGCCTCCAATGTCTCAAGAGGAAGAAAGGATTTAGAATGGCATGGATGCATAGGTATGTACCGAAGTAGCAGTAATTCACCCACTAAATTAAATCTGCTGCCTTCATCTCGTCCCCTGAAACTGCAAATGCGTACATATATGTGTATGAGTTGCTCTGCATTGAAAAATCGAGCATGCAGTAGGTGTCAACTATCATGCCATTGCTATGAGTTGCTAGGGAGGCATGCATTTTATCCCGGTTTCAGCAACAATTCCATTACCCCCAACACTTCCGGCGTGGCCCTCAGCTCAAAGAGCTGCAAGCAAAACATAGCATCGATATAACCACACACATACAAGTATGACACAGCTGACTGGACAGATCTCATCCTAGAGCGTTTGTATCTCAACAAGCAAGCAACAAGCATATATGCATTGCATGGCCATGGTTGTCATGGTAATCTCGTTGGCATCGATCCTCTCCAATGTGTCCCGACAGAGCTAGGAAAGTCGTCGATGTGGCTACATGTGTAGTGAATGCTTGCGTACCTGCCATGTCGCAATCTGTGAGTGACGGTTATCGGTTACCAGCTTCAGGCCATTTTCACGAAGCGTAGCATAGTCTACATGGCGAATAGTGGAGCTCCGCAGTCATCGCGCCTGTCACAATCTCGCGATGGATACCAGCTTTGATCAGGCCGTCTCTGATCATATCGTTTTGACACTACTTATACGCACTAAAGCCACTAATTATTCCTCCGGATCATGCTGTGCTCAAGGTCTTAAGTAAAATACATCAATATTCAGAAACTATCAAACTAGTAAAATCTTTCTTTTCTTCCTCAAAAGGAATGAAAGTCAAGTAGAAGCTGAAAGATCAACACCAAATAGATAACACAATGCAAGAAAAAATTGATTTCACTTACAATACGTACGTAAGATCCCTGATATGATTGTCGTCCATGTCGTCTTACTCTACATCTGCAGTTCTGCTATAGCTACTGTACTGCAGCCTGCAGGTCTAGAGAGGAATGCAGTTTCATTTACTAGCAGACAGGCACAAGAAAATCGACACAGGTTATGGCAGCGTGTCTTGCTCAAAAAAAAAAAGGGTTATGGCAGCGTGCATGCACAAGGCACCACAGCATGGCACCACACGCCGCACCACGTGCTTTGCGCGGCCATATTTCAGCGGGCCGGCCGCGCGCCGCCGTCGGCGACGTCCACGCTGGTGGTGCAGGCGAGGAGGCGGCGGAAGATGGCGCGCACCGCGCCGCACGACGCCTCATGCAGCCTCCTCACCATGGCGCACCGCTTCTTCTGCTTCTTCCTCCGGCTTCGGCTCCTCCTCGCCTTCCTGTCGCGGAGGCCCACGTCCTCTCTGTCCCTGCTCTCGCTGCGGCCGACGGCGCCGCCGGCAATGTTGCTCGCGCTGCCGACCGAGCCGGCGTCGGAGGCCGCCGCGGACCCGCCGCCGCCGCCGCGCTGCGGGAGGAAGGGGAACACCGCGGCGCGCTCCCGGACGCGGCCGAGGCATGCCATGGTGCGCTCGGGCACGGTCTCCTTCTTCTTGGAGAAGGTGTAGCTGCGAAGGTACATCTGCCGGCACGAGTAGCTGTCCACCACCAGCGGGCTCGCGTACCCCGCCGCCAGCTCGCCGCTGTATCCGCCGCCGCGGCGCATGCTGGCGCTGCCGCTGTAGCTGTAGTAGGACGCGCTGGCGCCGGGGCTATCCTGCCCTCCGCCTCCGCCTCCCTGGCGCCGCGCCATGGCCACCGACTTGACGAACTCGGCGTCGGACTCGGGCCACTTGTACAGGCTGACGTAGCTTGCCCGCACCGGCGCGCGCGCGTCCACGCAGCCGATGGCCGCCTTGCACCCGGTGGCCATGAATGGCGTCTCGGCCAGCTACCTACCTAAGCCAGCTGCTTAAGCTTCTGCTGCTCAGCTAATCACTGTTCCTGCTTAGCTTACTCTGCTTGCATTTGCATCAGCCCAGCCGCCCGTAGCTGTAGAAGAGAGAGGACATGGAGGAGCTCGGACTTCGGCGACCTGTGTGTCGTGTGGGGTATATAAGAGAGACAGCGCGACAGCGACTGAACGGCACGGGAGCATGTGAGGGACAGGTTAAAGGGAGACGAAGGAGAGCGCTTGGCTTTGGTTGCAAGGAAAGGTGTCGCGATTTCTGCCGCGAGAATTATGTGGCATCATCATCGTGGTCACTCTCAAGCCATGAGTGCTAGCGAGCTGCTGCTGGCCATGGCTTTGCCTCGCATCCGGCCTGGCCAGTCAAAATGTGAGGCCTTCTGCGCGCACTCTCTGAATCTCTTTTATATGCGCCGCACTGCAAATCTGCAGCAGCAAGACTCCCAAGTGAAAAAATGTCAGAAACTTTAACATGAAGTAACATTCATATGACAACTAGTTTGGTCGCATTTTCCGTTGTGAGGATCAGTTTCCGCAAGGTCCACGGTTTTGCTGTTGTTCGCGGTTTGGCAGGAATTTAACCACGATCTAGTTGTTAATCGAGTTACGTGGTGTGTTCGACCGCCTATTGTTCTGTCAGAGGAAGGTAGCCTACCATGTCTATAACTCTATATGCCTGTATCAGTAATGGACTAGCGAGACACATGTCTACATCAGCTGGCTAATACTACTATATATACAGTAACCAATTGTTTCAGTGTTCCATTTCATTAAAAAATGTTCAACCGACCCTGACCGGACAAAGGGGTAGATCCTTGTGTTGAGCTCAAGGAGGACAGCTAGACAGAGCCACAGAGGCATGGAGCATGCATGGATTGGAATGATTGAAACTTGTGGTTAAGGACTCATAATGCGCGCATTCGGGTGCGTATTCCGAGGGCCACGCTCACTGTTAACAAACACTATGCCATTTTACTCTCGCGAGTATTGAAACGTAGCCTAATGGGATGTAATTGGGGACATGACAGTATGTCAATACTAGTGACAGGCCACTAGACGACCTGCTGCTTCTGCACTGACCAATTGACTAAGGGGGTGGAAACAGGGACTTCAAAAAAGTCCTAGGGACTTTTTAGTATTTAGAAGTATTAAATAAATATTAATTATAAAACTAACTGCAGAACCCTGGGGCTAAACTGCGAGACGAATCTAATGAGGTATCTTAATCTATGATTAGCGAATGGTTACTGTAGCATCAATGTAGCAAATTATGAATTAATTAGGCTCATTAGATTCGTCTCGCGAAAAAGCACTCAGCTGTCAAAAAACATTTATAAACAGATTTTATTTAATACTATAAAATAGTAAGATTCCTTTTGATGTGATAGGGACTTCTGAAAAAAAAGTCCTGGAGCCAAACAAGGCCTAAGGTGAGGTGAGGCCCTGGAAAAGGACAGGTGCAGCATGCCTGAACTTCAACTGATTCCCAGCAGTACCGAAAGCAACTGCACGAAACTTGGACAATCTGCACTATGCGCTGGATTTCTCAGATTATAAATGTTTGATGCGATTTTTTGTTGTTTTATTTACACTTTTTGTTTCAGGATGAAAATAAAGACAATAGATGGGTGCAGTTTCTGATGTGGGGTTCAGCACTATCAAGCGATCGAAATGATCAGTAGCTGCCCCTTTCGTTAATCGCAATCATAATGGATGGAAGCGTGCGTGGGCAAGAATCTGTTAGCGTTGTGCGAGCGAGTACGTGGTGAGGCGCGGTGGTGGTGCCAAGTGCTAGATTGCAAAGGAGGCCTTTTCCCTGGACAAAATTCGTTGGATAGTTAAAAGTATTCAGACCTGTTACAGTGACTCAGGTCCTTCAGCTATACATACGGAGACGCAGCAGCGAGGCAGTGCAAGGCATGGATCTCTTGTTCATCACTAGGAAGAACAGTGCAGACAATGGCGTACTTGCGGCGCCAGAGTAGCTTGATGCCTTGATCTCCAGCAGAGGAAAGAACAGTACTGTCCCAGCAGCTTGTTTCAGCCATTATCTAAAACAAAGTAGCCTGTTTCAGCATGACACAACATATATTGGACTAGTATAGGAGGAAATATAAACAGGAGCACAGGATGAGGAACAGAAAAAACTAGCTGCTCCATCTCCTAGATAACTTCCTCATTGCCCTCCTTGTTCAGCTTTGATTGGGTCGATAAAGGAACAATAAACAACCTAAACCTGCTCGATCGCACCAAGATCCAGATCACATTCACAGGACATCGTGAAGCACTAGGCTCGGCGACGGGTCAATCAATCGATTGCCCCATCTCATCAGCATCAGCAGCGGCATCAAGAGCTAGCGCCCAGCGGGCAGCACACATGACACATGCATGAGGAGTATCATTGTGGCCACCATGCACGCGCGGCGCTTCCCACTGCCCAGCGCTGCAGTTGCTGCAGAGTAGCCCGCCGCTAATCAAGATCCAGAGTTTAAATGATAAATGCGCCTTCGTTAAACAGAAATAGAAGCCTGAGGACGCGGTAGCTAACGCAACCGACAGTGTCACTCACGAGACACCATCATGGCACGGATTAGTACTAGTCTGAATTTCCATCTGGTCCTTTGCGTTGTCCTCTGCCACCGCTGCGTGTCGCTGTGTTCTTCTTGCAATCTTGCCTTGGCCCATACTGCAAGCAAAGAGATGCGTAGAGTGTATAAGATGGATCTCATACGGTTACCGTATACAAGAGCAGTGTGCGCGATCGCCACATAGTACGTGGCGCCAATCGATCGGGCGGTGGAGGATGATCATTGCTAGCTGCTGCCCCGGCGACACGGGGATCTGCAAATCCATTGTCCATCAGGGTTCAGTCAGGGCTGCCAAGTGTGCATGGCTGTGTTCCTCGGATTCCGTCCCCTGGAGAGCACGACAGAAAGGCACTTTTCACTTTTTGAGTAGGAGTATTTCGTGTTACCACGCCAGTTCAACCACTTTTTTTTTTTTGTTTTCTCGTGCCAATTATTCGCGTTCAGCCGTTCACTTCTCTATTTTATCTATCTATCTATTATATTTTTAAGGGAGTGTTAAAATAAGCCACCACATTCACCGAGAGGGTCTAGAAATTTTCATGTTAATCTAAAAAAGAGAAAGATTTGCACCGTTGGATTTTATGAAGATCTAACGGTTCAAACTAACTCAAAAGTCCATATCAAATATGATTAATAGATATTTAATTTCGAATTAAAAGATTAAAGAAAATTAGGATATGACAGAGAGTCCATGATGAATAAGATCAGTAAATATCTAAATTCGGAATTAAAAAAAAAATTAGAACTTAACCAAAGAGTCCATATTGAATACAATTACTAAATAGGTAAATTCAGAATTATAGAATTGAGAAAATTAGAATTACTCTAAAAAAATTCATATTAGCCAAATAGCAAAATTAAAATTATAAAAAAAATTAGCATTAAATATGACTAATAAATAGATAAATGCAAGAACTAGAAACAAAAAAATTGTAGTTGATGTGTAGAGTGATTAAGAAGCATATTAAGAAGGAAATAGTTGAACAAATAGTATATGTCAAATGCAATAATAAAAATCAAATAATTTAATGAAGATCTAAATAGTATTAATGTATAGGATTTACATCATTGAATTTAATGAAGATCTATCGGTCTAAATTGGCCAGAAGAGTCTGTCTAATTTAATGAATATAATATTCTAAACTACCCAAAAGTGTTTGTATCCAATTAAAGTTAAATACAGAGTTCGCATGGCATAAAAACTCACGTCTCCATCTATGTCTCACATTAACCCTCCTCAAATATGCAAAAGAAAAAAAATATGGCAGTAGAATAAGCGTGACAGCGCGATCATAGTTGTATTATATCTGTATTATAGAAAGAGATAGTTGCTTTAAAAAACCTTCAGAACGCCCTGCACTGCAGCGCGACCGTAGTATTTGCCCGAGATTCCAAATCACAACTTTTTGTGTCTCAAGAACGTCCTACAGTACATGCAGCTGCATGAAGCAAATTGGACTCTACTCAAAACCATTGCAAAACTCAATCAGCCCATTTCTTCTGGAGCAAGTGAGCAACCAAACATATAGGGATGAAAAAGATAGTGACGATGTGCAGAGTTTTAGATATGCAAGGTATTGCAAGACCATCAGCACCTTATGATTGTCAGTGTGGGCCAATAAAAATGCAAGCCAATCAATGTGAGAGAAATATCTGCCGAAGAACCAATGCTTTCTCCAAACAAGGATTATCAACATAAATATTGCATTCCAGAATAACTTCAGTTATACAAACTAATCTGATGGTGTTCAACGAAGATTCATAATTATGTGGGCATACAAATAGTTCCATACAAGTAATAATCTGGGATAAAGAGTAAAGCACCGAAACCTACAAATAAATGTGACTATTTATTATCCCAATCTAAATAGATGCATGGGAAAAATCACAGACTTAATCGTGTGAGGAATCAAATAGTATAAATAATTCTTAACATTATTATCCACATCTAATATTTTATAAGTACATGAAAAAATACTAGGCACGGAACACAAATGTTATCTATACCTCTAAAGAAGTATAGAGAAAGAGAATAGTAAAGGATAAAGAAGCAGCAAGGTTGAACGGATAAAGAAAGTAGAAAAGGAGAATAGAAAAGGAAGGTAGGAAAAACGAGAAAATGAGGGGAAAAGAAAAGGACAGAGTGGAATTATTGGTTTAGTCTTTAATTAATATCATTAGTCACTACTATGTTATTTCATATGAAATTATGTTATTATGAAATCACATTATATATTACGGACGGATATAAAATTATAGTCAGGGCACGTTGGATATTTGACATCATCCATATATTCATGAAAAAACAGGAGAACCCGTTCTACCGAACAATTTTCAAAATGGCTCTATATCCATAAGAGAAGCCGTTCCATCAAAGAAGCCACAACCAGAGTTATTTTAGCCATAGCAAGAGGCTTAGAACCCTGCTAATCTATCCCAAAGTTGATTGCCTACGGTACAAAACAAATGATTCAAACAAATGTTATCGCTAGTCCTCTTCGCTTAGAAAAAACAAAAGACATGAGCCACAATCTAAACTCATCAACTGAGTCGAACTAAACAGGGAACTTCTCCATTAGATGCATCGGACATGAAACACACTAATTGATTTCAACTATACAGAGGAACAAAATGGAATACAGAGAAATCAGTAGAAATAGCTAGAGAAAATGGAAGATAAAAAATAAGAGTTAGAAACAACAACAAATTTATATATGGAACTATCCATCACCGAGATGACAAAACTCTAAAGTAGGCCAATTTATATGGTCATATGGGCTAAAAAAATAAAAAATTATGCAGTGACCAAACTGGGAAAAATAATATAGATTCGATTGAATAAAAATTTTAAAACATATATGCATTCATATAGCGCACATATATATAAGTTCAGCATAACATTTATAAACTAAAGTCAGCATGAGGCCCCAACTTATTTTTTAGCATAACTTTTTTCTTGTCTAATCCATGATTATTTTTATTTCGCTCCTATGATGAGTCAGGTCTAGATATGCTAGATGCTACTTAGGTGCTCTAACAACTACACAAGATATGTTCTCGCTAAATAATAATCAAAATATTGCAAGATACAAATCGAACTTCAACATCTAAGTCACAGACTGTTAGCAAACATCACTAATACATACATATAAATATATTTCATAAATGCTTATAAAAAACTTTGTATAAATACAAACATATACAATATGCATCCATATTTAAGGTGACCCAAAATTAAAATCAATCCCCAAATTTAGATTTTGCAGGTTAAAATTATAAAATATGCAACTATAATATAGAACAAAACAACATAAAAATTGATGATTGGTATGAACTCCTATGCATAGAAAGCTGCAGGTAGTATTCATCAAGAGCAGATGAGAGGTAAATAAATTTACGAGCAGGTGCCTAGCCAGATTGGTTTGGTGGCCTTACTAGCACTTCTTAGGTCGGGTTACCCCACCCCTGTGTAAGGGTGGGCAGAGGTTCGGAGGTTTTCTCGATCTACGTGAGGTTTTTTTTTCTTACATTAATGCTTGGAGATGGCTTGCCCCTTGCAAGTTGAGTTTTTTTATGTAAAACAATTAAAAAATAAATAAATAAACTAGCTACCCACGCTATTAGCGTGGGCCACCTTGCTAGTTATATTATTAAGGGAGGGTTAAAAGAAGCCACCACGTTCGCCGACAGAGTCTAGAAATTCCCACATTAATCTAAAAAAAGAAGAATTTTCACCGTTAGATTTTATGAAGATCTCACGGTTCAAACTAACTCAAAAGTTCATATCAGATACGATTAATAAATAGCTAATTTCATATTTAAAAATTAAAGAAAATTAGAACATGACAAAGAGTCCATGCCCGAATACAATTAATAAATAGCTTAATTAGGAATTAAAAATAAAGAAATTATGGCTTAACCAAAGAGTCCATGTTGAATAAATTACTAAATAGGGAAATTCAGAATTATAAATTAAAAAATTAGCATTAGCACTTGACAAAAATCATATTAGCCGAATAGCTAAACTAAAAATTAAAAGTATAAAATTTTATTATATTATTAAGGGAGTGATAAAAGAAGTTGTTCGTCGAGAGAGTCTAGAAATTCGTACGTTAATCTAAAAAAGAGAAGGATTTGCACTGTTGGATCTTTTGACGATTCAAAATAACTCAAGAGTCCATATCAAATACGATTAATAAATAGCTAATTAAGAAAAATTAGGACGTGACAAAGAGTCCATGCCCCATACAATTAGTAAATAGCTTAATTAGAAATTAAAAAAAATAAGGAAATTAGGACTTAACCAAAGAGACCGTGTTGAATACAATTACTAAATAGGCAAATTCAGAATTATAAAATTAAGAAAATTAGCATTAGCACTCGACAAAAAAAAGCCAAATAGCTAAACTAAAAATCAAAAGTACATGCCAAATATGACTAATAAATATATAAATGCAACAACTAGAATACAAAAATAATTTATTGTTGATGTGTGTAGTGATTAAGAAGCATATTAAGAAGGAAAATAACTAAATAAATAATATAGGTCAAATGCAATAATAAAAATCAAAGTTTGCATTCTATGCCAAATAAAGTTACTGGATACTCCAATTTAATGAAGATCTAAATAGTATTTGTGTATATAATTTACACCGTTCAATTTAATGAAGATCTAACGGTCCAAATTGGCCAAAAGAGTCCATGTCCAATTTAATGAAGATGCAATATTCTAAACTACCCAAAAGTGTCTGTATCCAATTAAAGTTAAATACAGAGTCCGCATGACATAAAAACTCACGTTACCATCTATGTCTCGCATTAACCCTTCTTAAAGATGCAAAAAATATAGCAGCAGCATAAGCATGACAGCGCGATCATAGTTGTATTGTATCTGTACTATAGAAAGAGACAATCGCTTTAAAAAATCTATGGAATGCCCTGCACTACGGCGTGACCATAGTCTTTGCTTGAGATTTCGAATCCCAACTTTTTGAGTCTCAAGAAGGTTCTGCAGTACATGTTGTTGCTGCATGAAGCACACTGGATTCTACTCAAAATCATTGCCAAACTCAATCAATCCATTTCTTCTTGAGCAACCAAACGTCAAGATAGGGATGAAAAAATAATGATGATGCGCAGAGTTTCAGATATTGTAATCTATTGCAACACCATCAGCACCTTATGAATGTCAGTGTGGGCCAATGAATACGAAGGATTGTCATCGTAAATATTGTATATTCTTGAACAACTTCGGTTATACAGTGATGGTGGTCAACGAAGATTCATGATTCTGTGGGCATACAAATAGTTCCATACAAGTAATTATCGCTAGGATAAAAAGTAAAGCTCCAAACCTACAAATAAATGTGACTGCTATTAGCTCAATCTAAATAGATGCATGGGGAAAAATAAGGGACTTAGTCATATGAGGAATCAAATAGCATAAATAATACTTAGTATTATTATCCCCTTCTAATCTTCTATAAGTACATAAAAAACACTAGGCACGGAACACAAAATGTGATCTATACCTCTAAAGAAGTATAGAGAAAGAGAAGAGAAAAGGATAAAGAAGCAGCAAGGTTGAACGGGTAAGGAAAGTAGAAAAATGAGAATAGAAAAAAAGCAGGAAAAATGAGAAAATGAGGGCAAAAGAAAAAGAACAAAAGTGAATTTATTGGTTTAGTCTATAAATAATATCATTAGTCACTACTATGTTCTTACGAAATCATATTATAGATTATGAAAAAATATATTAAATTATAGCCATGGTACGTTGGACATTTGACATCTTTCATATATTCATGAAAAAAATAGGAAAAGCAGTTCTACCGAACAGTTTTCAAAACAACTCTATATCCATAAAAGAAGCCGCTCCATCAAATAAGCCACAACCGGAGTTATTTTAGCCACAGCTTCAGGTCAGGAGCCCTGCTAATCTATCCCAAAGTTGATTGCCTACAATACAAAATAAATGATTCAAACAAATGCACGTTGTTGCTGCTCCTGTTCGCTCAGAAAATACAAAAGCCCTGAGGCACAATACTAAATAGGAAACTTCTCCATTAGATGCATCGAACGCAATACACACTAATCGATTTCAAATATACGGAGGAACAAAATAGAAGATAGAGAAATCAATAGAAATAGCTAGAGAAAATGGAAGATAAAGAAAAGAGTTAGAAACAACAGCAAAGATATATATGGAACTATCTATCACCGAGATGACACAACTCTAAAGTAGGCCAATTTATGCAGTCATATGGGTAAAAATTAATAAATTGTGCAGTAATCAAAGTGAAAAAAATAATAATAGGTTCGGTTAGATAAAAAATAAAATATATATGCATTAATATAGCACACATATATATAAGTTTTGCATAACATTTATTTATCAAAGTCAGCAGGAGGCCCCAACTTATTTTTTAACATATTTTTTTTGTCTAATCCATATAATTATTTTTATTTCGCTCCCGTGATGAGTCAGATCTAGGTCTGCTAGATGCTACTTAAGTGCTCTAACAACTACACTAGATATATTTTTGCTAAATAATAATAAAAATATTGCAAGATACAAATCGAACTCCAACATCTAAGTTACAGATTGTTGACAAACATAACTAACACATACATATAAATATATTTCATAACTACTCATACAAAACTTTATATGATTACAAATATGTACAGTATACATCCGTATTCAAGGTGACCCAAAATTAAATTCAATCCTCAAATTTAGATTTTGCTGGTTAAAGTAGTAAAATATGCAACTATAATATAGAGCAAAACAATATAAAAATTGATGATTGACATGAACTCCTATGCATAGAAAGCTGCATGTAGTATTCAACAAGAATAAACGAGAAGTAAATAAATTATCAAATACATCTCTTCTGTCAATGTAAATATTTTTAAAGAATTAAATAAAAAACTAGCTACCCGTGCTATTAGCGCGGGCCACCTTACTAGTTATTACCAATTGGAGACTCCTTTGGAGCCTTCACATGAAGCCACCAGGATCCTAGGTGGACACTCTATAGATAAATCCTATAAATTCTCACAAAAATCAGAAACATCCAGCGATCAATCCAACAACTCTAATTATAATAACCATCAGATCTGTTATCTTTCCTAATAAATTAACCACATCTGTCATTATGAAAATAGACTAAAATAACCCCCTAAACATGTATCTAAATTACCCACCTATGCTATTATAAAAAAATCTAAAATAACCCCCTAATTTTTGTGTAAATTACCCACCTATGCCATTATTAAAATAATACAAATACCCTCCTAAATTTCCATATAAATTATCCAATTATGTCATTATTATTACAAGTTAAATTACTCATAAATCCGAATCTAAATTATATATTATAATAATATATTAAAGTGCACCAATATAAAATTTTAAAATTACTATTTCTATCATTATTAATATATTATTTATATAAAAATATTATCCACGCTATATGTCACCGTATATTCATGTATGATGGAAGAGATAAGAACATCAATTCACAAACAAATAGTTCAACTAAATATATATTGAATACATATGGAGGTGCACAAAATCAAATCTATTGTAACTAAATAATAAAAATATATATTTTAGAGTACGAGCGTGAGATAGTTCTAATTAGCCCGAGAGCAGACAGACTAGTTTAAAAAATAAGGGAACGAGCGCGTGATAGCAAACAAGTATCGTAGGGTATGGGCTGAAAGGACCTAGCGGCCCACGTGTGGTACTACTGGCCCAAGGAAAGGCATCATTATGGATTTCGGGCCTACGAAACGACTTCAGCTGCACTGTGGGCCATCTTGCTCGAAAAAGTATGTATGGGCAGGTACTAGGAGCAACTTGCTGAGAACTCCGTATTTTGGCCCACGCCCCACGTATGACACGCGTGAATGTAATGTAGGCCTCGAAAAGCCCGGCATCGCAGTTTGAATGGCGGCCCACTGGCTGCTGCTCCTGCGTGTTGCTGTGTTGGTTTTGCTCGCCTGGAGGCAAAACGGAACGGAACGGGAAAGGCGATGGCACGTGGTTGGCGACGCGTGGATGTGGAGCGCCCGGTTGGATGTTGGAGGTCAAGTCAAGGATGAGTATCTATCTCGTCTATTATCATTATCATTTTAGCAACCCCCCCACTCACTCATTAAGGGTGTGTTTACATCACTTTGAATTTTACATTTTTGAATTTTTAAAAGAGAATTTTCAATATTTAAAGTATTAAATATAGATTAATCACAAAACTAATTACAGATCTCGTCTGTAAACTACGAGACGAATCTAATGATCCTAATTAATCTATGATTATAACATATTTACTGTAGTATTACTGTAGTAATTTAGTATCTAATCACGTCATAATTAATTTCATTAGATTCGTCTCGCGATTTACAGTCCATGTGCGATTTACTTTTTAACTATATTTAGTACACCATACAAATGATTTATAAAAAAATTATGTTTTATATTTTGGGATCTAAACAAGGTCTAACCTATCATGCATTTTACCAGCCAACCCAGCTGCACTTGGTCGTCAGGTCTGTCAAAATCACGGCCGGCCAATCCTGCCTGGTGTTCCTCCTCCATCTGCGGCGGCTCTCCCGGCGACCTGGGCTTTCTCCGACCACCAAGAAGTAGCTGGAGATGGACCCGGACGGCCGCCAAGTGGCTGGAGGTAGCGGACACAAGCTTGGACTTCGCCGCACCACCCCACCCCACATGAGCTTCGCCTGCTTTTACTCTTGGGAAATTTGTCTGCTGGACATTGTGAAAGTGTGATTTTATGTGCAACACATCACAAAATTGAATATTGTCCATAACACACTGCGAATGTTTGATTTGGTCTGCAACACATCATAGCAATTATAATAATCATTTTCAGCTGAATGAAGATGTAAATAGACTATTTTGCCCCTGGCCCCTGTCATCCTCTTCCTCTCCCCTCCTCGCGTCTCTCCTTTTCTCTCATTCTCTTCCTCCTCGCCGTCGCCAGCCAAGGCGCGGGCGCTCGCCCGAGTCTGCTCCGGCGCCGCCACCGGGGGCGAGCGCTCGCCAGTCCGCGTCGCCGCCCACGGCGGGCCCCTCCCGCACGGTGAGCGCAACGTTGGGGCGGCACGCATGCAGCGCCGCCGCCGCAGCGGCCTCTAACTCGGGCAGCTCCAGGGGCTCCCCGGAGGGCGCGACGCGGACTGGCGGCGAGGGACCACGGAGGGACGCGGGCCGGCGGCGGAGCGGGGCCATGGTGGAGGCGGCAATGGGCCGCGGCGGGGCGCGGGTCGGCGGCGGCGTGGGGCGGAGGCGGCTCGAACCGGCAGCGATGGGCCATGGCGAGGAGCGGGCTGGTGGCGGCGCGGACGGCGTCGAGGGCTGCGGCGGGATGCGAGGAGGAGGCGGCGCATGACCTAGGCGGAGGCGGCTCGGACCGGCGGCGAGGTGCATGCCCGTCGCCGTCGACGCCCGCGACATGGCTCGTGCTCGCCACCGTCTTGCTGGGCTTGCTGGGCTCCACATGGACGCGTGAAGCGCCCCGACCCCAAAGATCGTGGCTAAACCATGTATTAATTACCGAATAAGGTCTCCAGCATAATACATGTTACATCAAGTGGAGTCCAGAGTCATACAGAGCTTTATTTAACACGTACACGAGGGGTAGAACAACCATAGGATAACAACTAGCATAACGACATGCAAGACTAGCTCTTCGTCCATCACGGCTCCACTCAATCACCTTGGGTGCGGACGCGATCTACTCGTAATCTTCAGGCACAAAGTCAGGATCCTCTGAAAAAAAAACAATCAACAAGAGTTGAGTACGGAAGTACTCAGCAAGTCCCACCTCACCCTTACGGGGAGGGAGTTACAGATTAATATGCCAAGGTCCATTAATCCACCAGAATAAATAACAAATATAGTATTAAAGGTAACCCAACCAGTCATCCATCTCATAGGCTGGGTGGCTCATCTAGTTGAGATGTCCACACCGTAACCTGTCCAAACCGAGGACACGGACCATTCGAATGGATTGTACACTCTGCAGAGGTTGTACGCTTTACCCACACGCACTTCACCGTCCAGAGACGGCTCCGTCATAGCCGACACCCAGCCGTGGCTCAACCCCGACTAGTCGCCCACAAATCCCCGGGTCTTGACCAATCCAGGTCTCACCCCAAACATAACCACCTCGGACGACTACCAGGTTAGCCAGTGGGATTAGGCTAAGGCTTGCCCATACAAGCTCATGTGGTCGTACTGATAGTAGGTTAGGTGAGATGGCACCACAACACAAGCAGCCACAACCATAACCAACCAAACCCGAGATGTCACCACGACAGAGCTCGGTCGCATGTCTACCACCACGGTAGCGCATGCACCAACACATCCCATACTGCCCTGATCTCATTACCAACCCAGTTTCATCATTTAACAAGATCTGATAACATGCAGGTTTGGCAGTAAATCAACATGCAACATGGCTTCATTCAGTGGTTTCTCTCATTCTCTCAGTGATTCATCTCATGTCATCCTATGTCTATCAAGTTTTATTTAACCTCACTTAGGATCAATCATGGTCAACGTAAAGGATCGATGAGACTTGCCTTCGCTCACGTACGCGTCGGCGGTTTCCTGGTCTCCTGGTTCCTCCGGATTCTCCTCCGGAATCGATTCTATCGTCACGCAAACACAAACATACAAGGCAAACATTCATCAATACCATACAAATATAGTTGTATTAATTAGAGTTTGATTTTAGATGAATTTAGGAAGAAGAATCAAGTGAATCGGAGTTCGGATGGATGAGATATTATAGTTGTAAGATTGAGTATTTAATTAATTCCGAAAATAGAAAACAATATTGATTTAAGGGTGTGGCGTGCAGCAGGTGCTGCGTGGGCTGCTTGTGTGGCGTGAAAGCTTCCTCTGGACGGCCCAACATCTGTGATTTAATTCAGATAGAGTCAAGCCGATACAAGCTCAGAGGAACAGAGGAGACAACAGCAGCCGGCGTTCCTCTTCTCTGCCACAACGCCATGGCAGGGCTGCTCGAGCTCGAGCCGGCGGCAGCTCCGGCCACCGTTCTCGGAACCGAGAGCACGGGGAGAGAGAGGAGGGCGAGGGCGTTCCATTTTGGTGGCTTCGACCAGACGGTTGGTTACGGAGGGTATTCTGGGTCTTCATAACAGGAGCCGATTGGGCTGGCTTCTGGAAAGAACCGGGGTGCGCTTTGGCTGAAAAGGCACCCTGGCTTCTCGGGCCGGAGTGAGCCGGATACTGAGTCCTCTGAAACTTCTCCAACTGCTGGGGTTTCTTGCTTTCAAACCGACGTTTGCGCTCACTGAGTTCTGCCTTCATGTTTCTCTCAGTGGTAATAGCCCTGTTAACCATAGCATTAAAATCACTGTGGGTGGTGACTTCAACCAAGGTCCTGATTTCAGGGTTAAGCCTACCAAGAAAAGCTTCTTGCTTCTTATCGTCATCATTGATATCTTCTTGTGCATAACGAAACAGCTCTGTGAACTTATGAAGATACTCTGTCACAGTCATACCACCTTGACGAAGCTTTCTGAACTCATCCTTCTTGAGCTTCATAACACTGCTGGGAATGTGATGTTCTCTGAAGATCTTGACAAAGTCAGCCCATACCATCTCGTTGGCGTTTTTTATTTATTTCCCGGTAACTCTGCCACCAAGCAAGGGCCGGTCCCCTTAACTGCTGTACTGCCAGCAAAACTTTGTCTCTGTCATCTGCATGGACCACTTCGAGCTTCATTTCAATCTCTCGCAGCCAATCATCTGCCTCAATAGGGTTATCAGATCATCCAAACTTAGGTGGCCGCAAGCGGTTGAAATCTGCAATTCTACTGCCATTGCCATTATGATGCATTGCAGGTCTATTGTTGCCAAGATTGCCTTGAGCTTGAGTTGTGAGAGTGGTCACAAGAACTTGAAGGAGTTGGTTCTGCTGCTGCAGTATGGCTGCCAGATCAATGGGTGCTGGGGCACGGGGAGGTAGCGGCGGTAGTTGTCCATTTTCTGGTGCTTCTGGGCTACATTCAGAGGGGCTTGGTTTCTCGGGTTGACCTCGTCACCGTCTTCCTGAGCATGGAGTCCCTGGACTCGGCTCGAGCGATGAGACATCTACAGTCAAGGATGGCAAGATTAGGTGACTCCCCTAGTATAATGCTGGGGTATATTTGTATATAAAATATTTTGCACCGCGCAATGCACACAAACAAATCATTCAAGCACCACACAAGCATTCATTCAAACAAGCAGGGGTACAAGACACGACGGATTACAATAACGCGGCTCGACTTTTAAGGGTCGGCCGGGATGACTCGACTACTGAACCCTGCAACACGGTCTTCGGGGTCACTGTTTCCAGGATCTCGGGGAGATACGGGAGGCGTGGGCGGCACTGATTCACAAATCCTCCTACGTGGTTGGGACGAGGAACATAGCGGAATTCCCTCTAGGATTGGCAGCTCCGCGACAGTCTTGGGATGGCGTTCCTTGCGCCTGGCACGGTCCACTAGGTAGACACCCCTAAGGAGCTGACTGTGGCGATCTGCCTGCTCCCTAAGGTTCTCTTCGGCCATGGCAAGGCGGCTTTTAGCTTCGGCTGCTCGGGCTTCTGCCTGGGCTACGGCCAGTTTAGTCCTACGCCAATGGGACTCCGCTCCCTCAGCACGCTGGATTAAATCTCTCACACGCTGATGCAGTTGGTCGCACAAATCATCGAGGCTAAGCAAATAGCCAGACATAACGACAACTGTGGGGTTCTTCTCTGTCCCTGCGGGGCTCTCCAGGTTGCGGATCCTCGCCGCCCAAGCAGGACGGTTTCGATCCAACGGGGGAAAGTACTTCATGGGAGTGGAACCCAAGTGCCATTCAAACATCTGGCACAGGTACCGCAGCGCCTTGCGAGCTGCAAGTTGAATGGTGTCAGGCATACGGGCTCCAGTGGCGGTGATGCTCCAGGGTTGCATCTCCAAGTACTTATCACTGGCGCCAATATGGACGGTGACCTCACAGCTTTCGGTGCCATGCTCCATGAACTCGCGACCCACGTACTCCGGACGTTCCGGAATACCAAGTCGCACAGTGGCAGCATAAAGCACCTTGGGGAATCCATCTTCGTTGATGCAGTAGGTGGTGGTCCAGTCATCAGCCATCTGATTTACAAGGGTAGGGTTAGCATAACAACAATAAAGTTTAAGGAGTAACAGGGTTTCAAGGATTGACCATCCTAGGGCTCCTACGGTCATCGTTTACTATCGGTTCGCGTCCTACAGCCAAGCATGGCTCTGATACCACTTGAAGCGCCCCGACCCCAAAGATCGTGGCTAAACCATGTATTAATTACCGAATAAGGTCTCCGGCATAATACATGTTACATCAAGTGGAGTCCAGAATCATACAGAGCTTTATTTAACACGTACACGAGGGGTAGAACAACCATAGGATAACAACTAGCATAACGACATGCAAGACTAGCTCTTCGTCCATCACGGCTCCACTCGATCACCTTGGGTGCGGACGCGATCTACTCGTAATCTTCAGGCACAAAGTCAGGATCCTCTGAAAAAAAAAACAATCAATAAGGGTTGAGTACGGAAGTACTCAGCAAGTCCCACCTCACCCTTACGGGGAGGGAGTTACAGATTAATATGCCAAGGTCCATTAATCCACCAGAATAAATAACAAATATAGTATTAAAGGTAACCCAACCAGTCATCCATCTCATAGGCTGGGTGGCTCATCTAGTTGAGATGTCCACACCGTAACCTGTCCAAACCGAGGACACGAACCATTCGAATGGATTGTACACTCTGCAGAGGTTGTACGCTTTACCCACACGCACTTCACCGTCCAGAGACGGCTCCGTCATAGCTGACACCCAGCCGTGGCTCAACCCCGACTAGTCGCCCACAAATCCCCGGGTCTTGACCAATCCAGGTCTCACCCCAAACATAACCACCTCGGACGACTACCAGGTTAGCCAGTGGGATTAGGCTAAGGCTTGCCCATACAAGCTCATGTGGTCGTACTGATAGTAGGTTAGGTGAGATGGCACCACAACACACGGTCCTTAAGGTTCATCAGGGCAGCCACAACCATAACCAACCAAACCCGAGATGTCACCACGACAGAGCTCGGTCTCATGTCTACCACCACGGTAGCGCATGCACCAACAAATCCCATACTGCCCTGATCTCATTACCAACCCAGTTTCATCATTTAACAAGATCTGATAACATGCAGGTTTGGCAGTAAATCAACATGCAACATGGCTTCATTCAGTGGTTTCTCTCATTCTCTCAGTGATTCATCTCATGTCATCCTATGTCTATCAAGTTTTATTTAACCTCACTTAGGATCAATCATGGTCAACGTAAAGGATCGATGAGACTTGCCTTCGCTCACGTACGCGTCGGCGGCGGCAGCTTCCTGGTCTCCTGGTTCCTCCGGATTCTCCTCCGGAATCGATTCTATCGTCACGCAAACACAAACATACAAGGCAAACATTCATCAATACCATACAAATATAGTTGTATTAATTAGAGTTTGATTTTAGATGAATTTAGGAAGAAGAATCAAGTGAATCGGAGTTCGGATGGATGAGATATTATAGTTGTAAGATTGAGTATTTAATTAATTCCGAAAATAGAAAACAATATTGATTTAAGGGTGTGGCGTGCAGCAGGTGCTGCGTGGGCTGCTTGTGTGGCGTGAAAGCTTCCTCTGGACGGCCCAACATCTGTGATTTAATTCAGATAGAGTCAAGCCGATACAAGCTCAGAGGAACAGAGGAGACAACAGCAGCCGGCGTTCCTCTTCTCTGCCACAACGCCATGGCAGGGCTGCTCGAGCTCGAGCCGGCGGCAGCTCCGGCCACCGTTCTCGGAACCGAGAGCACGGGGAGAGAGAGGAGGGCGAGGGCATTCCATTTTGGTGACTTCGAGCATGTGAGGCGCAGGTCGTTCCGGCCGCGTGACAGCCATGGCCGTGGCGCCAGAAGCTCGTCGAGCTCGGCTCAGGTGTGGGAGGTTGGGATGGGAACGATGGGGGTGTGTGGAGCTGGTGGTGGAGAAGCTGCTAGGACCTTACCTTGGCGCAGAGTGGCTCAGGGAGAGGGTCGATGGCCGGGGCTTGGTTTCGTGAGTGGAGGGGAGGGATGACTGAGAGCTGCTGCAGCAAGCGGACTGGCGAGCTTTGGGCTGGGGCGGAGCTCTTCACGGCCTCGATCTTTTATAGGCGTGGAGGGCAGCGGCAGCGAGGGCGACGGCGTGTGGTGCAGCAGCCCGGCGTCAACACACACAGTGCTGAGCTTGTAGCTGAGGCGATGACAGCGTTGACGGCACGAGCGACGAGACGACATGGCCGGCGAGCAAGACTGCAGCGGGGTGGAGGCGTGGCGTGGGGTGGCACGGCATGGTGCCGGGTGCAGCGCGTAGTGTGTTGTGAGCGTGAGCGAGGATGGAGCGGCGGGGTCCGCGGCGAGGCGTGGCGTGCGAGTTGCAGGGGTGTGGTTGCAGCAGTGAGCTGCCCGAGCATGGTGACTCTTGCGTGGGTAACTTGCCTAGCTGATGAGCTTGCGTGCATGCAGGGGTGCGTCGTGCTTGTGTCTTGCTTGTACGTGTGTGTATGCCTATGTGCTGGTAGGTTAGAGGGAAGGGAGATCAGGAGAGGTGGAGGCGATTGGTTGCTTGGAAGATTATGAGAAAAAAATAATTAGGAGGTGATTAGGAAAGAGATGGAGTTTAGATGACTAAGGACTTGAGCTCGAGAGATTAGTTTTGCAATAGTTTTTAAATTCGAGTGGTTTTTGGTTAGTGAATTTTAGGGATGTTACAAACCTACCCCACTTAGGTTGAATCTCGTCCTCGAGATTCAGCTTCACTACTAAAGAGACTGGGAAACTCGGCTCGGAGCGCGTCTTCTCTCTCCCAAGTCGCCTCTGCTTCTGAATGCCTGCTCCACTGAACTCGGCAAATCCTGACTTCTGAGTTGCGGGTTCTTCGCATCACAGTGTCCAGAATTTTTACGGGTACCTCTTGATATCTGAGATCATCCTGCAAGTCGATTGTCTCTGGAGCCACTCGTTCTTCTGGTACTCGCAGACACTTTCTGAGTTGGGACACATGGAATACATCGTGCACATCTGACATCTCTGCTGGCAACTGAAGCTTATAGGCTACCGCTCCCACTTTCTTGATAATTGGGAAAGGTCCAATGTAACGTGGGGCCAACTTTCCACGCACTTGGAATCTGTGTGTGCCGCGAATTGGGGAAACTTTAAGGTACACTTGGACTCCAACTTCGAAGCTGAGAGCATGTCTTCTTTTATCAGCATAACTTTTCTGGCGGGATTGAGCTGCCTTTAGATTCTCTTTGATTTCTGCTATCTTGTCTTCTGCTTCTTTAATAAAATCTGGACCCTCAATAATGCGGTCACCGACTTCGGTCCACATGAGAGGTGTGCGACACTTCCTCCCGTAGAGGGCTTCAAACGGCGACATTTTTAAGCTTGACTGATAGCTGTTGTTGTAAGAGAACTCTGCATATGGCAAACTGTCTTCTCAATTTTTGCCATAAGTAAGAACACAGGCTCTTAGCATGTCTTCAAGGATCTGATTAACTCTTTCGGTCTGGCCATCAGTCTGAGGATGATAGGCTGAACTGAAGTCCAACTTTGTACCAAGTGCTTCATGTAACCTGCTCCAGAATCTCGAAGTGAACTGGGTGCCTCTATCTGACACAATCCTCTTAGGTACTCCATGCAACTTCACAATACGCTCAATATATAATTTGGCTATTTTATCACCTCCATAAGTGGTACGCACTGGGATGAAGTGTGCCACTTTAGTGAGTCGATCAACAATCACCCAAACTGAGTCATGACCGCTCTGGGTCCTTGGTAGACCGGTGATAAAATCCATACTAACTTCATCCCACTTCCATACTGGGATCGGCAACGGCTAGAGTAATCCACTGGGCTTCTGATGCTCCGCCTTAACTCTTTTCCACACATCACAATGAGCGACGAATCGAGCGATATCCCCCTTCATACCATTCCACCAATACTTCTCCTTAAGGTCCAGGTACATTTTCGTAGTGCCGGGGTGAATGGAATAGGCTGAGTTATGGGCTTCATCCAAGATGGTCCTGCGGAAATGACCTTGTTTAGGCACACATAATCTCTTTTTGAACCACAAGACTCCATCTTTATCTACTCTGAAATCTGGGGCTTTGCCTTCACTGTTGCGACCTTTAATCCATACCAATCTTTTATCCTCCATCTGAGCTTCCTTTATCTGGTCATCTAGGACGGGATGGACACTAAGGTTATAGTTGCAAGAGCGGCGTACAACCCTTAGGTTTAACTTCCTCATTTCTTCACTCAGCTCTGGAGCGTGTGTGACTAAGTGATGGCAATATGCTTTACGACTGAGCGCATCAGCCACCACATTAGCCTTTCCAGGGTGGTAATGAATTTCCAAATCATAGTCTTTGATCAACTCCAACCATCTTCTCTGTCTAAGGTTGAGGTCTGACTGGGTGAAAATGTACTTCAGGCTCTTGTGATCCGTGTAGATTTCACACTTGTTCCCGATCAGATAATGTCTCCAAATCTTGAGGGAATGTACCACTGCGGCTAATTCCAAGTCATGGGTGGGGTAGTTCTGCTCATGTGTTCTCAACTGTCTTGAGGCATAAGCTACAACTCTTCGTTCTTGCATAAGCACACAACCCAATCCTTGTCGGGATGCGTCGCAATAAACGACAAAGCTCTTCTGGTTATCTGGCAAGACTAGCACCGGGGCAGAAGTTAGTCGCCTCTTCAACTCTTGAAAACTTCTCTTGCAAGCTTCAGACCAGACGAACTTCGTGTCCTTCCGGAGCAACTCTGTCATAGGCCGGGCTATCTTAGAGAAACCTTCGATGAATCTCCGGTAATAGCCGGCTAATCCCAAGAAACTCCTGATCTCCGAGGCTGAGGTTGGTTGCTTCCATTCTGATACTGCCTTGACCTTCTCTGGGTCCACTTCAACACCTTCAGCTGTTAAGACATGACCCAGAAAGCTGACTCTCTGCAGCCAGAATTCACACTTGCTAAACTTGGCATACAACTGGTGTTTTCTGAGCTTTCCCAGCACAATTCTGAGATGTTGTCCATGCTCCTCAGCACTCTTAGAGTAGACCAGTATGTCATCTATGAATACCACGACAAACCGATCTAACTCTTCCATAAACACCTTATTCATGAGGGTCATGAAAAAGGTAGGGGCATTAGTCAGACCAAAAGGCATCACTGTGAACTCATACTGGCCATAACGGGTCCTGAAGGCTGTCTTAGAGATGTCCTCTTGTCGCACTCTGAGCTGATGATAACCTGACCTTAGATCTATCTTGGAGAAGAACTTAGCTCCCTTCAGCTGATCAAACAAGTCATCAATCCGAGGCAGAGGGTACTTGTTTTTGATGGTGGCTGCATTCAGGTCACGGTAGTCCACACAAAGTCTCATGCTTCCATCTTTCTTCTTCACAAAGAGCACTGGGGCTCCCCAAGGAGAAGCAGCGGGTCTAATAAATCCCTTTTGTTGAAGCTCTTCAAGCTGCTTCTTCAACTCGGCAAGCTCTGGGGCTCCTAACCGATAGGCATTCTTTGCTATAGGCTTGGTTCCAGGGACTAAGTCAATAGTGAACTCTACATCTCTTTCTGGAGGCATACCGGGTAATTCATCTGGGAACATATCTGCGAACTCCCGAACTACTGGCACCTCTTCTGGGGATTCTGCTTGGATGTGGTTCACCATGGAGTCTGACAGGCTAGGCTGGATTTGGCATGTGACTGTTAACCCTTGGCGGTTGGTGATTGTCACTGCTCTCTCAGCACAGGCTATGTTTCCTCGGTGCTTGGCGAGCCAGTCCATACCGAGTATAACATCTATCCCTTTGGAAGCAAGGACTACTAGGTCGGCAAGGAATACTACCCCACTTAGGTTTATAGGGATATCTAAGACACCTAAGTGGCAAGGTATATGGCCTCCAGGCGAACGTGTTATTAGCGGCCTCTTAAGGGCTATAGTAGGTATATCATGCTTTTCCACAAAGTGGGAGGATATAAAGGAATGCGATGCTCCAGAATCAAAAAGCACTGAGGCTAGAGCTGATCGGACCAGAAACTCACCGAGAATCACTCCTGGTGCATCCTCTGCTTCTTCAGCATTCACATGATTCACTTTCGCCTTGCCGAAGGACTGTTGCTGGCTCTTAGCTGGTGTTGCACGGTTGGCTCCAGTCGGCTGCTTTGGTCCTTGAACAGAGTTGGAGAAAACAGAAGGGGCGGGCTGATTAAGATACGGACAGTTGGCCTTGTAGTGTCCGGCTTCGCGGCAGTGGAAACAGGTCTTCGCATCGGTCACTTGACTTCCACCAGACGGTTGGTTACGGAGGGTATTCTGGGTCTTCATAACAGGAGCCGATTGGGCTGGCTTCTGGAAAGAACCGGGGTGCGCTTTGGATGAAAAGGCACCCTGGCTTCTCGGGCCGGAGTGAGCCGGATACTGAGTCCTCTAAAACTTCTCCAACTGCTGGGGTTTCTTGCTTTCAAACCGACGTTTGCGCTCACTGAGTTCTGCCTTCATGTTTCTCTCAGTGGTAATAGCCCTGTTAACCATAGCATTAAAATCACTGTGGGTGGTGACTTCAACCAAGGTCCTGATTTCAGGGTTAAGCCTACCAAGAAAAGCTTCTTGCTTCTTATCGTCATCATTGATATCTTCTTGTGCATAACGAAACAGCTCTGTGAACTTATGAAGATACTCTATCACAGTCATACCACCTTGACGAAGCTTTCTGAACTCATCCTTCTTGAGCTTCATAACACTGCTGGGAATGTGATGTTCTCTGAAGATCTTGACAAAGTCAGCCCATACCATCTCGTTGGCGTTTTTTATTTATTTCCCGGTAACTCTGCCACCAAGCAAGGGCCGGTCCCCTTAACTGCTGTACTGCCAGCAAAACTTTGTCTCTGTCATCTGCATGGACCACTTCGAGCTTCATTTCAATCTCTCGCAGCCAATCATCTGCCTCAATAGGGTTATCAGATCATCCAAACTTAGGTGGCCGCAAGCGGTTGAAATCTGCAATTCTACTGCCATTGCCATTATGATGCATTGCAGGTCTATTGTTGCCAAGATTGCCTTGAGCTTGAGTTGTGAGAGTGGTCACAAGAACTTGAAGGAGTTGGTTCTGCTGCTGCAGTATGGCTGCCAGATCAATGGGTGCTGGGGCACGGGGAGGTAGCGGCGGTAGTTGTCCATTTTCTGGTGCTTCTGGGCTACATTCAGAGGGGCTTGGTTTCTCGGGTTGACCTCGTCACCGTCTTCCTGAGCATGGAGTCCCTGGACTCGGCTCGAGCGATGAGACATCTACAGTCAAGGATGGCAAGATTAGGTGACTCCCCTAGTATAATGCTGGGGTATATTTGTATATAAAATATTTTGCACCGCGCAATGCACACAAACAAATCATTCAAGCACCACACAAGCATTCATTCAAACAAGCAGGGGTACAAGACACGACGGATTACAATAACGCGGCTCGACTTTTAAGGGTCGGCCGGGATGACTCGACTACTGAACCCTGCAACACGGTCTTCGGGGTCACTGTTTCCAGGATCTCGGGGAGATACGGGAGGCGTGGGCGGCACTGATTCACAAATCCTCCTACGTGGTTGGGACGAGGAACATAGCGGAATTCCCTCTAGGATTGGCAGCTCCGCGACAGTCTTGGGATGGCGTTCCTTGCGCCTGGCACGGTCCACTAGGTAGACACCCCTAAGGAGCTGACTGTGGCGATCTGCCTGCTCCCTAAGGTTCTCTTCGGCCATGGCAAGGCGGCTTTCAGCTTCGGCTGCTCGGGCTTCTGCCTGGGCTACGGCCAATTTAGTCCTACGCCAATGGGACTCCGCTCCCTCAGCACGCTGGATTAAATCTCTCACACGCTGATGCAGTTGGTCGCACAAATCATCGAGGCTAAGCAAATAGCCAGACATAACGACAACTGTGGGGTTCTTCTCTGTCCCTGCGGGGCTCTCCAGGTTGCGGATCCTCGCCGCCCAAGCAGGACGGTTTCGATCCAACGGGGGAAAGTACTTCATGGGAGTGGAACCCAAGTGCCATTCAAACATCTGGCACAGGTACCGCAGCGCCTTGCGAGCTGCAAGTTGAATGGTGTCAGGCATACGGGCTCCAGTGGCGGTGATGCTCCAGGGTTGCATCTCCAAGTACTTATCACTGGCGCCAATATGGAGGGTGACCTCACAGCTTTCGGTGCCATGCTCCATGAACTCGCGACCCACGTACTCCGGACGTTCCGGAATACCAAGTCGCACAGTGGCAGCATAAAGCACCTTGGGGAATCCATCTTCGTTGATGCAGTAGGTGGTGGTCCAGTCATCAGCCATCTGATTTACAAGGGTAGGGTTAGCATAACAACAATAAAGTTTAAGGAGTAACAGGGTTTCAAGGATTGACCATCCTAGGGCTCCTACGGTCATCGTTTACTATCGGTTCGCGTCCTACAGCCAAGCATGGCTCTGATACCACTTGAAGCGCCCCGACCCCAAAGATCGTGGCTAAACCATGTATTAATTACCGAATAAGGTCTCCGGCATAATACATGTTACATCAAGTGGAGTCCAGAATCATACAGAGCTTTATTTAACACGTACACGAGGGGTAGAACAGCCATAGGATAACAACTAGCATAACGACATGCAAGACTAGCTCTTCGTCCATCACGGCTCCACTCGATCACCTTGGGTGCGGACGCGATCTACTCGTAATCTTCAGGCACAAAGTCAAGATCCTCTGAAAAAAAAACAATCAACAAGGGTTGAGTACGGAAGTACTCAGCAAGTCCCACCTCACCCTTACGGGGAGGGAGTTACAGATTAATATGCCAAGGTCCATTAATCCACCAGAATAAATAACAAATATAGTATTAAAGGTAACCCAACAAGTCATCCATCTCATAGGCTGGGTGGCTCATCTAGTTGAGATGTCCACACCGTAACCTGTCCAAACCGAGGACACGGACCATTCGAATGGATTGTACACTCTGCAGAGGTTGTACGCTTTACCCACACGCACTTCACCGTCCAGAGACGGCTCCGTCATAGCTGACACCCAGCCGTGGCTCAACCCCGACTAGTCGCCCACAAATCCCCGGGTCTTGACCAATCCAGGTCTCACCCCAAACATAACCACCTCGGACGACTACCAGGTTAGCCAGTGGGATTAGGCTAAGGCTTGCCCATACAAGCTCATGTGGTCGTACTGATAGTAGGTTAGGTGAGATGGCACCACAACACACGGTCCTTAAGGTTCATCAAGGCAGCCACAACCATAACCAACCAAATCCGAGATGTCACCACGACAGAGCTCGGTCGCATGTCTACCACCACGGTAGCGCATGCACCAACAAATCCCATACTGCCCTGATCTCATTACCAACCCAGTTTCATCATTTAACAAGATCTGATAACATGCAGGTTTGGCAGTAAATCAACATGCAACATGGCTTCATTCAGTGGTTTCTCTCATTCTCTCAGTGATTCATCTCATGTCATCCTATGTCTATCAAGTTTTATTTAACCTCACTTAGGATCAATCATGGTCAACGTAAAGGATCGATGAGACTTGCCTTCGCTCACGTACGCGTCGGCGGCGGCGGCTTCCTGGTCTCCTGGTTCCTCCGGATTCTCCTCCGGAATCGATTCTATCGTCACGCAAACACAAACATACAAGGCAAACATTCATCAATACCATACAAATATAGTTGTATTAATTAGAGTTTGATTTTAGATGAATTTAGGAAGAAGAATCAAGTGAATCGGAGTTCGGATGGATGAGATATTATAGTTGTAAGATTGAGTATTTAATTAATTCCGAAAATAGAAAACAATATTGATTTAAGGGTGTGGCGTGCAGCAGGTGCTGCGTGGGCTGCTTGTGTGGCGTGAAAGCTTCCTCTGGACGGCCCAACATCTGTGATTTAATTCAGATAGAGTCAAGCCGATACAAGCTCAGAGGAACAGAGGAGACAACAGCAGCCGGCGTTCCTCTTCTCTGCCACAACGCCATGGCAGGGCTGCTCGAGCTCGAGCCGGCGGCAGCTCCGGCCACCGTTCTCGGAACCGAGAGCACGGGGAGAGAGAGGAGGGCGAGGGCATTCCATTTTGGTGACTTCGAGCATGTGAGGCGCAGGTCGTTCCGGCCGCGTGACAGCCATGGCCGTGGCGCCAGAAGCTCGTCGAGCTCGGCTCAGGTGTGGGAGGTTGGGATGGGAACGATGGGGGTGTGTGGAGCTGGTGGTGGAGAAGCTGCTAGGACCTTACCTTGGCGCAGAGTGGCTCAGGGAGAGGGTCGATGGCCGGGGCTTGGTTTCGTGAGTGGAGGGGAGGGATGACTGAGAGCTGCTGCAGCAAGCGGACTGGCGAGCTTTGGGCTGGGGCGGAGCTCTTCACGGCCTCGATCTTTTATAGGCGTGGAGGGCAGCGGCAGCGAGGGCGACGGCGTGTGGTGCAGCAGCCCGGCGTCAACACACACAGTGCTGAGCTTGTAGCTGAGGCGATGACAGCGTTGACGGCACGAGCGACGAGACGACATGGCCGGCGAGCAAGACTGCAGCGGGGTGGAGGCGTGGCGTGGGGTGGCACGGCATGGTGCCGGGTGCAGCGCGTAGTGTGTTGTGAGCGTGAGCGAGGCTGGAGCGGCGGGGTCCGCGGCGAGGCGTGGCGTGCGAGTTGCAGGGGTGTGGTTGCAGCAGTGAGCTGCCCGAGCATGGTGACTCTTGCGTGGGTAACTTGCCTAGCTGATGAGCTTGCGTGCATGCAGGGGTGCGTCGTGCTTGTGTCTTGCTTGTACGTGTGTGTATGCCTATGTGCTGGTAGGTTAGAGGGAAGGGAGATCAGGAGAGGTGGAGGCGATTGGTTGCTTGGAAGATTATGAGAAAAAAATAATTAGGAGGTGATTAGGAAAGAGATGGAGTTTAGATGACTAAGGACTTGAGCTCGAGAGATTAGTTTTGCAATAGTTTTTAAATTCGAGTGGTTTTTGGTTAGTGAATTTTAGGGATGTTACAACGCGCGTGCGGCGGCCGGCGCGGTCGTCGTGGGTACCGGGCGGAGGCGTGGCGCGGTGGCCGGCAATGGGGGAGGGAGGAGGCCCCTTGCCGCTCCAGAGAAGCCTTGGGGAGGGGGAGGCGGCGGAGGGAGCAGGGGACTGGCGGCGCGAGGGAGAGAGGGAGGAGGGCTCGCCGGCGCCTGGATCCGGCGAGGGAGGAGGAAGGAGGGCTCGCCGCCGCCGCCGGCACCTTCG
The DNA here is from genome assembly GCF_016808335.1 of Panicum virgatum. Taxonomy (NCBI): domain Eukaryota; kingdom Viridiplantae; phylum Streptophyta; class Magnoliopsida; order Poales; family Poaceae; genus Panicum; species Panicum virgatum. Next base: position 7,744,381 of record NC_053147.1, read on the forward strand.
CCCCCGCGCTGCTCCGCCTTGGCGCCACCTCCAGGTCTGAGCTCGAGGTCGCCGCTGCCGCTCTGTCTCGGCGCGGCCGGCCTCGCGCTGTTCCGCCACGACATCGCGGCGGCCACGCGTGCGCGCCGCGCGGTGGCCTCGCGTGCACGCCACCGCGGCTGCTCGCCTGCTCCGCCTCGCAGCGAGGGGGCGCGGGCCTTGAACGCCACCAGCGCTGCGCCTCGTCAGAGCAGAGGAGCTCGCGGCTTGTCGGCCACCGCGCCACGCCTCCGCCCGGTGCCGCGGACGCGGGGCGGGGCGGCCGCGGGAGGCCGCCATGGCGAGGCGGAAGGGGAGGGAGGGAGGATGGAGAGGGAGATGACATGTGGGACCCGCACCAAAGGGCCCTTTAGTCCTTTCACCGTTCCCTCTCTCCTATCCAGTTAGAAAATATAATTTTTAATAGGAAGGATGTGCTGCATATAAATTTGTGTTTTCACGGTGTGTTCCAAACTAATTTGAAGAGTGGGATGTGCTGCCCACAAAATCACGTTTTGGTGGTGTTCTGTAGACAAAAAAAAAAAAAAACCTTTACTCTTCGGTCTTCGCCTCCTCTCACAATGCCCAATCCTCTTCCAGACTCTGCACAAAGCTGCTACGGAGCATGCAGGACCTCCAAAACAGCAAGAATAGTCAATTCTCGTAAATGCAGATCGTTAGCAGTTGCTCGGCCGTGATGCCGATCAATGCGTTGTAACGGGCGGTTAGTTCGGCAGGCCGCCGGGCGTGGGACCCGGACAGAACTAGGGTTCGCGAGCACTTGAGCGGCAGCAGCAGTTGTTGCCATGTCAATGCTCGGAAGCAGTAGCGAACCAAAGACCTTATCGCACACTATTAATTTGGCATGCGACAGCCGAAGCCTGAAGACCAGACACATACAGATACAGTATCTTCGAAACTTGAAAGCAGCCTGGGCCGGAGCTGCGACGATTGTGATGCAGCAAACAGGGACGGCGTCCCAAGTTCATTGTGCCGAATTCGTTCGTGCAGAGCAGGTCAAGTCAATGCAGCGGTATCCATTGGTCGCTCGGATTTTTTTCCCCCGTCTGAATGGGGATGGGGGCGTGCCGCGACGGTTTGGCTGCTGCGTTACTGTGCCTGCTGTGTCCTGACGCGGCGACCAGCAGGAAGTTCGGCAGCTGCCGGCCGCGGCGATCTTTCTCAGTTTCTCCTGGTCCTGGGTGTACCTGAAATTCTTGCCCAAGATGATATGATCGATGATATGATGAGGTTTGTTTCAGTTTGACCGCCCCGTTCATCTCCGATTCTGCAGGAGGCACAGGCGGCGGCCACGGAGGAAGCATCCGAGGATCAAGAACTTCTGAAACCTGCAAGCAAATACTAGCGGCGTGGCAACTGGCAAGACAGAGACACAAACAGCACATGTGCGCCAGGTTTCTCCCCATCTTTGGACGTGTGTGCCTGCAGTTTTTTTTCCCAATTCTGACTCTCTCTCTTTTTTCCATGTTTCCTTTTCACATTGGTAAGCTGGACTGTTTTTTTTTTTGGGTTCATCACACATTCAGTTCAAACCGTGCGTCCCCCGGACTCCAAATCCACCTTTTCCTTTTCGTACATGCCTCATATGCTAAGCAAGAACAGCTAGCCACGAGCTCCGAATCAGCTCTCTCATCGTCCACAACGGGCTGGTCCATATGACACTGACACTAACATTGATATTGCTTCACCTAATACTTACTAGTTACTGTCAGTGATCAGTGAATATATATAAATATAATAAAATTTATATAATAAAACCACTAGCGTACAGCAACTTGAGCACGCAGAAGGGACACACGAAAGATCATAAATTGCGAAACCGTTTGCTGGTATAATTTATCGATTTTTAACCTCCCTTCAATTTTCTAATGGGTTTGGTTGGCTGGTGTCTTCCCTGACACCCTTGTGAGAGCAAGCAAAGCGATAAGCTTGGTTGGTTGCAGGGGCCATCAGAGGTAGCCCGGAAACGCGAGCAAAGCACGCAGCAGCCAATGGCAGCGACGCCCCGGCGAGAGCCGTGAGGGCAACAGATTTGGCTGCCTGATGGGTAGTGTATGGCCAGGTAGACCGTCGCCCAGCCTTGGCATCTTGTCACCTATCTCCCATCGACACTTCTCCTTTCTTGAGCAAGCCACCCAACCCAGCGAGGCAGGCACATTTTCCTTGTGACGATGGATCATGGGTGGACGGCGAGACCAGCCAACTCTGAAATGCTGGATTATCGGTTCAGCTTCAGGTTTGCAGCAGGCCCATGTCTGACTTGCAGGCTAGGTGCCAAACCACTAGTCTATGGAGTGTTTCTTTCAAGACAGGTATTTGACCACAGATCTCAGGTACATGTCGTGAACGAGAGAGATACGTACGGTGGCATCTGCAGTTGCCGCATGATTCACCACAAATGGAGCAGCAACAGCTTTTCAGCTTTCACTGTATTGGCTAAAAAAAGAGGGATAAAATTCAACCGGCACTTATCGAATTGGTGTGCCATGTTTAATGTTTATTTTCTAAGCTAGGTGTTGGTTGGCGCAAGTTTTTTGTTTGACAAAGTTTACAAGGCTGCTACAAACAGTTCCAGAAATAGAGCAAGTGTCTGAAAACACAAGTTTCTCAGGATATCCCAACGGCTAGCTGTACACTGTACACGCAAGGAACCATCAGAAGAACGCAAGGAACTGACCATTTATATGGACCTTCAGACAGATATATCATTCTGACCGTACAATCAACCTACCGACCATAAGCAAACACCTGACAGGAACAAACAAATAAGATTATAAGAAACATGTATGTGCAACCTTTCTGTGCTGCACACGTTAAATTTACTTTAGAGGTTGTTTACAAGTGTCACTCCAGATTCAGCAAACATCTTAGTTTTACCAGATTATTAACCTACTGTGGTACACCTACTTAACCGCGCCGGTTAAAGAAAATGATCAAAAGTAACGAATCCTTTTAATTAAAAAAGTATATATATATATCCAACTTAAGGAAATACATATACGCAGCAAAATTTTCATTCTCTGCCGACTGGTTGAGTCATCATATCGTTTCCCTTGGTACAGAATAAGAAACCAACTTCTTGCCAAGCAGTTCAACTTGAAAACCTTAGCACTTTATTTTGACCAAATAAGGAAAGGTCTTGCTTGAAAAAAAAAAAGATGATCAAGGACGATACAGTACTGCAGTTTCTTTTAAAAATTCAGCATGTTGAGTTATGCCAAATTTATACAACTTCATCGTTTATGACATTATAGAAAACATTATCTTGTTGTTTCTCATTTTAGTTCTGCAGTCATATAGTGTTCATTTATAAATGTGGAACAAAACTAGTAGTTGGTGTCACATCCTGTAAGCAAACCCATAAAAAAGTATACTTACTGCTAGGCTCCGTTTGGATGACACTAGCAAAACTAGCACAAAAAGAAATCTTGTCTGCATGAAGCACTAAATGAAGTTTATTTACAAAATCTTTTTTTACGGATGGGTGTAACTTTTCGCGACGAATCTAATAACGGTAATTAATCGATGATTGGCTACAGTGATGCTACAGTAACCAACCTCTAGCCGTGCGGTCAAAGGCCTCATTAGATTCATCTCGCGAAGTAGCGTAGGGATTGTGGAGTTAGTTTTGCAAACTGCCTTTATTTAGTACCCTCTAATTATTGGTCAAAGTTTGTGCTACTTGTGCTACTGGAGTAACCAAACAGGGCCCTAGTTTCCGTTCCCAACAGGCAAGAAGTGAGCTCGTCATGCCATTTCTATGAGTTCTACGGGTTCTACTGCTGCTCTTCTGTTCAAACATGCCGCTGCCTGATGGCATGCCACTCATATTTGGGAATGTTGAGACACTCACGAGACAAAGCCTCTCTCCATGTGAAAAGACATCTGCCAAGAAGGCAAGAACCAAACAGCTTCATTGATGCAAACCGTACCACATACTACAGATTAACCAGAATAATTACTGCTGTAAAACTAGTGTTAAGAGTTTTTACCCCAAGCATTGCATCATTAGGCTATAATGTTAAAAAAATGAAACATATATTATTTCTTAAAAATAAAAACTAGCACACATTGCATCGATCGAGTTATACATTTTCTTTATCAGCAAAATCACAAAATTACTAAACATGGGCTTATTTTCGCTTGTTCTTGCTCCCGACTAGCAAAACCACATAGAATAGGGCTCTGAACAAAAAACCCCACGCCACGGTGACCAGAAGGCAGTTCCATTTGCCTATGTCCGCGACGGCCTGCTGCGCCAGCACGTCGGCGCCGGTGGTGACGCAGGTGTTGGCCGTCATGTTCGACCCTAGGGTCCTGCTGATGGCGTCCATCACCTTGAGCTTCACGGCCTCGGACAAGTGGCCCACGGGCGTCCCGTCGAACATCTCGATGCCGCGGGAGAAGCAGCGCGACGCGTCCCTGAACTCGTTCTGGAGCACCGCTTGATACGGGTACTTGACCAGAGACAGGTAGTGGAACCAGATCCAGTAGTCAGGGATGCGATCGCGATTAATGAAGAAACCGGAGAAGAGGAGGAAGTAGGCCAGGATGGCCACAACCACCGTGTACCCCAGCATGACGTGTGGCACCACCGCGGAGAGGAATGTAACGAACCCGCTGCCCGCCCAGAAGGAGGCCAGGATGATCAGGACGAAGAAGAGGAACGACGAGGCGCCGCCAGCGAGCCCCACCGCCCAGAAGGTGATGAGCGCGAAGGCGAAGGAGAGGAGCACGAGCGGTGGGAAGGCGACGATGGCGTTGGCGAGCACGTAGGAGATGCGGCGGTAGGCGTTGTGCGCCGTCTCACGGAGGTAGATGTGGCGCTCCTGGACGAAGACCGGCAGCGCGTCGGCGCACACGTAGAACATGGTCGACATGGCCATGGCGAAGAAGCCCAGCCGCTCCTGCACGCCCTTGGGCGTGTCGTCCAGGCGCCAGAAGATGGTGGCCAGGATGAACCCCGTCACCATGATGGTTCCCAGCCGCATGGCGAAAAGCTCCGGCATGCGTCCCGTGTTGGTGAAGGACCGCTTGGTCAGCACCCACACCTCCGTCCACGGTGGGTTCGCGAACGTCGGCACCGACCCGCTCACCGCGCTCCCAGATCCGCTCCCGGCGACCAGCTTCCCCCGAGACACGCTATCGGCGATGGCGAGCTCCAGGGGCATCGTGCTCATGAGCTTGCTGTCCTTTTCCGCTGCTGCTGACGTGTTCTGCCACTTGGTGTTGAAATCGGCGAGCGCGGCGGCGCCGTCGGGCTGGCGCTCGAACTCACGGATGGTGTCGAGCGCGAACTCGGCGGGGTTCTCGTTGTCGGGGATGGGCACGCCGAACTCGGCGAAGAAGGGCTTTAGGCCGGCAGGCGTGCCGGCGTAGACCGTGCGCCCGCGCGAGAGCAGCAGCAGGCGGTCGAGGATGCCGAGGATACGCGCGCTGGGCTGGTGGATCGTCATGATCACCACGCTGCCGCTCTGCGCGATGCGGCGGAGCACCTGCACCACCATGAAGGCGCTGGCCGAGTCCAGCCCGGAGGTGGGCTCGTCGAGGAACAGCAGGATCGGGTCGTGGATGATGTCCGTCCCGATGGACACGCGGCGGCGCTCGCCGCCGGACACCCCGCGGTGGCCCTCGTCGCCGATGATGGTGTCCGCGGCCCGGGACAGCCCGAGCTGGTCGATGAGCGCGTCGACGCGCGCGCGCTTCCTGTCCTGGGGCAGCGCGCGCGGGAGGCGGAACTCGGCGGCGAAGAGCAGCGTCTCGCGGACCGTCAGCATCGGGTACAGCAGGTCGTCCTGCATGACGTAGGCGGAGATGGCGCGGAGCCGGCGGCCGTGGAGCGGCTCCCCGTTGAGCGTGACGGTCCCCCGGAGGCTGTCCCGCGCGATCCGCCCCGCCAGCGCGTCCACCAGCGTGGACTTGCCGGAGCCGCTGGCGCCCATGACGGCGAACAGCTCGCCCTCCCGCGCCTCCCCGGAGATGCCGTCGAGCAGCGTCTTGGTGTTGCCGGACGAGCCGGCCGGCGGCGCGTCCGCGGACGCGAGACGGTTGCTGGGCCGCGACGGGAGGCAGCCCAGGCCGCCGTCCTTCTTGACGCTGTAAGACAGGTCGGCGAAGTTGAGGACGTACGGGACCGGCGGGAGCGCCGGCCGCATGGCCTGGCCGCCGCCGGTCTCGTCGATGTCGACCACGGCGTGGCCTGAGGTGGCCATCGTGTGTGTGTGTGGAGTCGCGTCAGCCGCTGCACGGTCTTGGCGCTGGCGTGCTGATGCGGAGAGCACGGATCGGCGGGCAAGTGGTTTGGGTTGGGAGGGAGGCCGTGGCGTGGGCGCGCTCGCTTTATAGGAGGAGGGCGGTGTAGAGGGCGAGCCCGAGTTGGGCTCCGGGGGCCGGCTCCATTTCGTACTTGGCGTAGCAGTCGGAGTAGGAGACCGGCGACCGGCCGTTCCCTCCCCTTCCCCTTCTCGGCTCTTTCTTTTTCGATCACGATTCGTCCCGGCCAGGTTCCGCTTCCCAGAGAGGAGGAATCCGGGTATTTCTTGGCGTCGTGGAATTGCATCCTCGTACGCACTCTGCCCAAAAATTTGTGTGGTGTGTGTAAGTTTGCTCGTCTTCGTGTTTGTGTTACAATTCGTCTTGTATTTTACACGGGCTCGCTGCACTTTGTGCCCAGGGAGAAGAGCATCACAACGGGCCATCACAACGTTTGACACGGTTTCGGCTTTACCTGTTTTCACCATATCAAGGACGCCAAGAAGCTGGTTTAGGAGTTAGGACTCAAGTTGAAAATGTATAAAGCCTTTCTACTCCTACTACCGGTAGTAGAAAGAAAGAAAGCCCTTTGAAGAAATGGAAAGAAAACCCTTTCACAGCGGTAGTAGCACATGAAACTGGTCCTTGGTGCATCCGTTGCCGCGAGTCCACCGGGTCATCATGTGACCAGAGCTGCATCATCCAGGACGATCACGGCCTCAACGCGCTCACCCGCTCGTAACCGCAAAGCGTAACCGTACCTAGCAAGGACAAGACTCGGCCAACGATCGCGAGGCGACAGCAGTCGCGCAACGACTCTTCCCGTGCACCACAACTCAGTGTCAGTTAACTAGGAGTCATATGACAGGATTGGCTTAGCTGCTCAGTTCCCCAGACCTGGAGATTCAGGCTTCAAACTGAAACGAGGATTGGCAGCTCGTCAGGCAGCATATCAACAAGGAACGCAACACGCGATCACTCGCCTTTTTTTATCACTAGGCAAGGCCACAGGGGCCAGCCGATGCCAGCAGAGGCGGCCTGGGAACACGCCACAGAGGGGCCGCGCCCCAGCGTGCAGGCGCCCGGGCTCGAACCCAGGCGGGTGCGCTCCCCAGCTAGGAGTCGCACCAACCGAGCTACGCTCGGTCTGCACACGATCACTCACTTATTCAGATTGCGCTTGCTAATAAAGAGTTCAATCATCTCCGATATATATAAACTACAGCCGGTGGGCAACAAATCCTTACACAAGAGTCTTCCTTCCAAAGAGGAGCAAAATATACTTGTCATGTCTTTACAACTCATAATATAACTGCTACCACAAAGTCTGCTCATTATGCGAAGCACTACAAACTAGGATTTGTAGTGCTTCGCATAATGAGGTTTTCAGGGGGACTTGCTTCCTGTTGGTGAAGCCTGGCGGTCATCATCATCGTTGTTGTTACCATTGCCCTTAGGACTTGGACTACGGTCACCCTTAGGGCTTGGGCTAGGGTCATCCCTAGGGCTTGGGCTCCGCCCGTTGGCCGCAGGGCTGCGGTTGCCTGATGGGCTCCGGCTTCTGCTCCTGCTGTTCTCTTTCTCCACCCCTCCAGGGCTATCACCACGGTCTGAGCCATTGCCCTCACCATTATCCTTTGGCGGTGGGCTCACCTGACCCTGGGGACTGGGACTCCTTGGGCTCCTGCTTCCGTCAGGTGTAGGGCTGCGCTCCTTTGCAGGTGGGGAGGCAGATTGCATGGGGCTCCTGCTGTAGCTAAGGCTCCTTGATCTCCTCTCACCACGGTCATGTTGACCTCCCCTAGGAGATCCAGATAGGGATCTTGAGCGACTGAGGATAATAAAACAAGAATGTTAAAGCAAGCCGTGTTACAAAAAAGAAGAAGAATACCAGAAAGACAAATAATCAAGCAACCAATAAAAACAAACAGCTAGAAAAACATGCACACGGATTTTTAGTCATACCTATAGCTCCGGCTCCGGCTTCTGCTGTAGCTCCGACTGCGGCCCCTGCCACGGCGTGGAGACAGGGACCGTGAGTAGCTTCTCTCACGCCTGAAATATGCATATTCATCAAGAGCGTTTCAAGTAAAATCATGAAGGAGGATAAGGATTAGCAATTCAATACAAGATACATTAGGCTGGAGCAGAAGAATGTTAGCAACCTGATACTCCTAGGGCTGTTCTGGCAATTTCTTTCTATATGGCCCCTTTCTCCACATCGGTAGCATTTATTTTTCCAGTCACCAGCCTTACAGTCTCTCGCCCAGTGACCATCGATTCCACAGTTGAAACAACCACCTGTTCCTGGGGGAGGGCCTCTTCCCATGTATTCACGTGAGCCACCTGGTCCACATGGAACCTGCAAGCACAAGTTGTTTGCAGATCGTAACCAAATTAAAAATCAAAATACACATGTTAATTCTAGTTGCATAAAAATGGCAGATAAAAATTATAAACACTAAGCATGTAACTGAAGGGGCAACTTACCCCTTTAGCAAACTCAACAATAATGCGGCTCCCATCAACATTCCTGCCATCTAGGTTGTATCGTGCATCATCAGCATCGCGAGGATCACTGAATTCCTGTTTCACAATTTGGCAAGACAGAGCAAGACACAAAGATGCCATGTATTGTAAATATATATATATATATATATATATATATATATATATATATATATATATATATATATATATTCCCAAGAATTAATCTAAACAATATATTTCCCAAGAAATGAGAAGTATGTTAACATTATATAAATTGTTCCAGAATTGAACTGAGGGAGGTAAAATTCACATACAATGAATGCATAGTCGCGCTTCAACTCCACTTCTCGTATTCTACGCAAAGGGTTGCCACAAATGGTAAGCCGTCATGAGTCAAGTACTCAAATGCATCACCAACTTGGAACTTCCACTAAAACAGTCAACAACATCACACCAAGGGCGCCCTTCACCATGGTCACCAAGTCCACCAAGGGCACCCTTCCACCACAGACCTCCCGGTAAAAACCGAAAAACCTTCAACAAGATCATTCAAGTCAAACACACAATTCCTCAGGTGTCAAACTTTGACGTTATGCTTAATGAAGTGACGGAAACAACCAAACAATTCCTCCCATAGGTGGTTTGGAAAGACCCACCCACTGACCCGCAAGTAACCTGAAGAGACTCGGTAGTATCACTGAACCCGACACCTGTTAAAACTGCCTATGAAAAGGTTTGGAAAGACCCCCAAAAGCTTACTAATCTGTTGTATGTACCAGACGACTAGCACCTCCACTAGTTCACAACAATCACTGTTTAGAAAATCACAGATGTGAGATGAGTGTATTCCACAAAAATAACAAGTAGCTCGAAAGGACTCAAAAGTATCTGTTAACGCAACACCTGCTACAAACTGCCTGCTACTTGTTAATCTGACACCTGTAATCCATTACAATCTGTTAACTCCACCAATTGTAATGGATTACAGGTTAATATGTTCCGTAGAAATTAGTACTGATTACAGGTTAATATGTTCCGCAGAAATTAGTATACCAAATCAAAGCCCATAATACTGGAGTTGACACTCATCACAATATTAACATAATTTTTTATAAGGGTACAAAATTGAAAAATTATTTTACTTCTGAACACTCTTGGAGAACTCCTACTTAACATAGTGTTCTTACCTACCGTATCTGCTGAACAGATATTCTAGGTCACGGGAGCGAGTATGGGGGGCCAATCTGCCAACATACAAGCGCGTGCCACCATAGCGATCATCATATGTTTCATAAAAAACTTATTGCATAAAGCTACAACACACAACTACACGGAACATAAACAACATTGACGCTACAGGCAGCAGTACAGAAATACAGACAACTCCATCAGAACCCTCTGAATACTAGGCACTAGATTAGCAATTGTCACTGTCCCCTTGTACAATTCGATGGCAGTGCATACATCGCAGCAGTTGCAACACCTCACATCTCAAGAGGGCTGATAATGCCGCGGGTGCAGCAGTAGTTAAAAATTGGAGCTCGTTCCCGTCATATCAGATATACACCAAAATGGTTTCTTCTTGCCCATTAATCATAAGAGTCACCGTACAGAAGCTACTCTGTGAACAGTAGCTTGCGCTAGGAGATCGGGGCTCGACTGTATCACCCCTGTACTAGCCTTGTGATTTAGTTCCAAGGCGCTGTTGCCATCGATTCCCCACAACGTAATCCGACCAAAGCAGCCAAATCCCCCAATAAAACACTGGGCAACTCCTGAGGACTAAATCGCGCCCAAAAAAATTCTCAGATCCCCGCATCAAACTGAACGCAGGGCACGGGGGTTGAGTCCAACCTTGAATTGCTCATGGAAAATAAACCCTGATGAGACCGCGATCGCCACCACGCAGCGCAGCAAACCAAACAATTAACGTGACGCCCCTCGCGGAAGATTACGAACGACGCGACCAGTCGGAGAAAGCTAGAGCGTGCGCTCACCGATATAAGAACACGAGTAAAGGAAGCGGCGGAAGGATGGATACCTGGATCTGGACGGAGCCGGCGGCGACGGCGAGAGGAGCCGCGGAAGGGAACGGATGTGGTGTCGTTGGTGCGTCTCGGACCGGGCGGTGGGAACTGGGAAGGATCTGGAGCCTTGCCTCGGAGAAGCCGGGGAGCGCGTGGAACCCTAGTGGATGGTACGGGCGGAGCGGGCCGGGAAAGATTGCGACCTGCGAGAGTCGGGCGGTTTTTTTTTTATTTTTATATTTTATATTTCTGTTTTTTACAAAAATATATTTTCGTTTTCGAAATTTACAGAAATATACCCGGCCGTCCCGCTGCCGGATGGCCGGGACCTGGTCACCCCGCTGCGGGACAGCATGGGCTTTTCTGCAAAAATTTTTGCTGAGAATTTGCACTGAGGCCCTCGGAGAACCGGTCGCCCGGCAGCGTGGCGGCCGGCCCCCCAGGCCATCCGGCAGCGGGGCGACCGCCTTCCAGAGGCCGCCGCACACCACTTCATGCCTTCATCCGTCTCATCTTCTCCTCGTCCTCCTCCCTCCCTCCCTCCCGTGCTCACAGCTCGCAGCAGCTCGTCTCCCTGCGCTCCAACCTCCACCAACAAGCTAAGGCCGAGAAGCGCGCGGAGCGGAAGGCGTAGCGGGATCAACCAAGGGCCGAGCTGGCGGCAATGGCGCGGTGCCTGGTGTGCATGCTGCTCGTCCTCATCTCCTCCCTCATCTCGGCGGCGCTGGGCGGGCACTACGTGGACGTATGGGGCGGCGAGCTGTGGGTCGACGTGCTCAACTGGACGCTCTCCCACGGCGGGCTTGCGCCGCGGTCCTCGACAGACTACCTCTACCTGTCCGTGGGCAGCACCCTCTCCAAGGCCGGCATCAGCGGGCAGGCCTTCCACCATGGGCCCTAGATCAGCAATGTCTACGAGCTCGACGTCGTCACGGGTGCGTAGCTCCTGGCCGTTTTAGCTAATCCGCAAGTATCCATCCAATCCGCAAGCTTTCTTCTCGCCGCTGATTGATTATCTCGAGCTCCCCGGCCGCGCGCGCGTTCCGCGGCCTGCCCGGCCCGGCCCCGGCGAGTGCGGCATGCAAGCGCGCTCTGGGAGGCGGTGGCCCCACTGCCGGGCAGCTGGGGCCTGCCGCCCCGCTGCCGGGGGGCCTGGGGAGCCGGCCGGCCCGCTGTCAGGCGACCAGTCCTCCAGGGGCTTCTGCGCAAATTATTCGCGAAAATTTTTGCAGAAAAGCCCCTGCCGCCCCGCAGCGGGGCGACCAGGTCCCGGCCGCCCGGCAGCGGGGCGGCCGAGGTATATTCCTTTAAATTTTGAAAACAAAAATATATTTTTGTAAAAACAAAAATATAAAATATAAAAATAAAAAAACTACCGAGAGTCGGTTCCCTTCCAAATGAGTTCCGTCCGACTTACAGGTGGGCCATGTGGTCCGAGTAGGGGACACGATATTCCTCCGAAAACATTCGCCACTGCCCAATTTGGGCCAGCCGAGCCCGCCAGATCTCCTATAGAAAAACAGAATAGAAAGCCCGCCAAATCCCTTTTTACCTCTTTTGAGTTTGGGCAGCGAGCACAGCGGCAGCCGGCAGGCGTGTTTTGTAGGCACACGTGAGTGCAATTTAACGGCACTTCTCCCAACTCCAACCGTTTCCAATCTCACTTCCTCATCCTTGATATTTTGAGAAAAAAAATAAAAAAACTCTCTCCAATAGTTCCCTATCCTAATTCCTTATTTCCTAACAATTGGCAAATCCTCCTCTCTTATGCCTAAATATAGGCACGCCTTGCTGCCTCCCCATCACCCCTTCTCATCGCTGGCTTCTTCCCCTCATGTGCTGGCATTGCAGCGCCGGAACCTCGACGCGCTCATGCAGCGGCTCGCGCTGCTCTCCGCGCTCCTCGACTGATGCCGCCCACATCTACTTCCATGACCTCGCCATGGCTGCCTCCTTTCGGGACCTCGACGGCGAGCTCACCATGGTTGCCTGCGCAAAGGGAGGCGGCGGCAAAGAGCGTGAAGACGGCGAGGTCCCTGGCCTGCTAGGCTTTTCGGCACCCTTGGCCTCGTCAACGCAGAGGCTCTTGGCCCTGCGCAGCGCGTCCACCTCCTTGAGCAGGTCGAAGTCGAACCCCGCTTGAGCTCGGAGACTCACTTGGCGAGGAGCAGCGCGTCCTTCCACTCCCACGCGAGGAGGCTCTCCAGGATGGCCTTGACGCCGAGCTCACCATGGATGCCTGCGCAAGGGAGGGGTGCTGCCATGGCTGCCTGCGCATGGGAAGGTCCACAATTTTTTATTGTTAGGAAGAAGAAATGAGAAACCGTTGGAGATGGATATTTTTTTCCCTCCCCATACCTATTTGGGGAGTTAGCAAATATCAAATTTTAGGGAGAAAATATAATGAACTGTTGGAGATGCTCTAAGGTTCCTACCTTTCGAGTAGGGACCCCTACTTTCCAGGAGTATCTTTTACTCAAATTCAGAAATGATCTCTAAAGCTTAACCTCTATTTATTTTTTCTTTCATTTTCATACACATTCTCTTCTTATATATTCATTTCACACAACAATATTAATCGGCATGGGCCACTATACCAACCCATTGAGCTAGGTAGCACCACAAGCCCACATAATCTTACATCCTAGCCCACTTTCCTGAAGCGGGCTTAAGTGGGTGACGGGTCCAGGACCCGGGGTCCCCACAATGACTCAATAAATTACCAGTGAATGGAATAGGCTACAGGACGGGCCACTTGGGCCAGAACTGCCCAAAGCTCGCCAAAGAGACCCGAACAACCGAGTGGTCGGGCAAAAGCAACCTGGCCCCGGCATACCGCGTGCCGGGCAAGCTTCCACCACACGCCCCCAACCTCCAAAGGGGAGGCCCCGGGCGCACGTCAGCGCTCTGACATAGCCGCGCGGGATCTGAGCGGCGCCAGAGGGCAAACGCCAGAGACAAACCTATCGTACACAGGAACCATTCTGCCCACGCGGGGAACAATGCCCCTGGCATGGCATTGTAACAGTGGACACTATTGCACTTACCCGTTCTTCGAGATGGGCGATGAAAGGGGCTGTCATCTCACACCGTCCCTGCAACCGCCCATGCGGGGAACAGTGCCCCTGGCACTGTAGTAGTAGGCGTTATTACACCTATCCATCCTTCCGGATGGGCGACGGAAGGGGCCATCAGCTCACACCATCCCTGCACGCCATCATCATGACAATCCTGATGGGGTGTGAACGAAGGAGGCAGCGACAGGGCAGGGCCTCCCATGGGACAACCCTGCTCTGCTGGGTCCCGTCCCCGACTTATCAACCCAGACGAACAGGACGACAACCCATCATCAGGAAAGTCGGTCGGGAAGCTGCACACCAGCACCGACTGACACTAGAAGACCACTCCGAGTAAAGGGGTAGGAGGCTCCGGGCGGAAGACCCGGCCGCCCTTTTTTTCTAGCACCTCGATAGTAACCTGTAACTGGGGCCCACCTTGAACTATAAAAGGGGGTCCCTGGTGTAGAGAAAAGGACATGCAGACAAATAAGCAGAGATAGAGCAGCACTCACTCGTCTAGGCTCGAAAGCTTGTAACTCCCCCAACCTTCGAGCACTCGGGCTTGAGCAACACGAAAGAACTCCCCTCTGCTGGACGTAGGGCATTCTCGGCCTGAACCAAGATAAATCTCGAGTCATTGAGTGCTAGACCATATCTGTTCCGACGCACGACAACACACATAGTCGATTATTTCTAGAACCGACAGTTTGGTGCCGTCCGTGAGGAGCGCGTTGTGCGTTCGCGGCTCCGACGATCGGATGGTTTTCATCAGCGACATCTCCAGAGACGCTGCTCGGATAGATACTCTGTTCTATTCTGCTCGCCTCGCCTCGCCTTATCGCCTTTGGAACACTGATTTTGAGACTAGTATATATTTCATATTTGGCAGCAGCTCAGCATATTGATACAACCCATAAAGCCATGCAAATTTTCTTCGGAAAATATTTTTTTATTTCTCTCTACCTAAATAACTTGTAAATAATGTACTTGTAGTTAGTCATGGAACTTAGTGTACTGTACATTTATTTGTTCTAAAAATTGTGTGTGTTGTTCACTTCTCACCATTAATGGCTCGTTTTTACTATAGCCATTGTAGTTCCCCAAAGTTTCTACCCTTTTTTCGAGGCTATTTTATTTCTGTCCGCTACTCCGCCTTTTTTTCCTGTGCTTGAAAGAGGGCACCTCTAATTTTCTGAATTTATATATAACTATAGAGATCATCACTGTGATGAGTTCACATAAATTTTGTGGGAGATCGAGCAATGCAAGGAGCTCAATCTTGAAACGTTCTTCATGGAAATCACTTGTACAGTTGTGCCAAGCATGGCCTTCCAAGTATGATCTTGAGCTTGCTAGTCTCTATTCTTTATTGGCCTTGTTTGGATGCTCCCTAGAATGGCCTAGAACGGATTTTGACTGTCTATTAGAGGTGTCAAACAAAGACAGATTACAAAACCAACTTCAGAACCCCTGCGGTAGGAACTTTAAAGAATTTAATGAGACCTTTGACCGCATAATTAGAGGACGGTTATTGTAGCATCACTGTAGCCAATCATCAATTAATTACCGTCATTAGATTTGTCACGAAAAATTACATCCATCATTAAAAAGTTTTTGCAAATAGACTTCATTTAATACTTCATGCGGAGCCTAGAAGACGCATTCCGGGATATTCTAGGAACAACCAAACAAGGTACTGGCAAAGGGATACAGGTATGTGACAAGCCACATAAAGTGTGTGTGTCTAAGAAATTTGAAGCCATAGAGATCCAAGCCTAGCAATTGGAAAAAAATGGTTCACATCCTTCTCCTGAAGCAAAACTTGATGATGCAAGGTTGCTAGGTAATTCTGTTAGATATTAATTTAAATTTTAATTCTTAATATATATTACTAGCAATTTCATGATGTAAATTACTGATCTTGCATGTTAATTTCAATTGAGCACAAGCTCTGTTGTCACTGAAGCTTATTTTTCATGTAGCCTTTGCAGTGACGAATCTAATCCTACCAATAGGCTTTTCAGTGCTGAGTGGAATCGTGTAGCATTTTCAGTGAAGATCAAATCTTGCAATAGGCTTTTAAGTTGCTCACTTTAATGGTGTAGCCTTTCCAGTGATGAATCAAATCCTACCAATAGGCTTTTCAGTGCTCAGTGGAATAGTGTAGCCTTTTCAGTGACGAATCATATCTTACCAATAGGCTTGTTCAGGTCTGAGTTGAATTGTGTAGTCTTTTCAGTGACGATCATACAATCATTCGCTGTCCTTTTCAGACACGGTCAGTAGGACTCGAAAAGACTCCACGGCGGGATCACCAGTGTCACTCCCGCGCAATCTTCTTTTCACAACACAATTTGTTGGGACACTATAAATGGGTCGTGCCGCTATCCTTGCCAAGACCACACAAACTCACTCCATACAACCATGTCGTGGATGCAAGGCCCTGCCGATCCTTCTCGTCCACACCCTAACATGGAGGTGACAATTAGAACCTTTTATGGTCGGTACAATGCCCTCCCCTGTGGATTTTGGGCACAATGCCATCATAGGAACGACGCTGTTATTCAGATCTACGAGCTTTATGGTGAATGGTGATGCTGGACGACACTTCTTCCGATGTCCACACTACATGGTTCTATTCTTATATCCTCATATTGTTTTCATTGTTTGACATAATGTTAGTACTCTTGTTAACCTATGCTCATTTCATCGCACTACTATATTTTTTATTTTCAGAGGCGTGCATTTTTTTATTTTCAGAGGCATTTTTTGGAAACGCCTCAGAGCTATAGTCAGTGTTAATACACCATTTTCAGAGGCATTTTTGTGCACACCTCAAATGAAAAAAAATAAAAAAATGCGACAGGCCCGCCGAGCCCATCACGGGCCCGGTCGAGCCCATCTGCCGCGCCGTTGCCCCCGACCGGCCGCCTGCCGTGCCGCCGCCACTGCTCGCCGCCGGCCGCGCTGGGCAAGGCCGGCGCGGCCCTACCGAGGCCTCCGCGCGCCGCCGCCAGCCGCGACCCTCCGCGCGCTGCTGCCGATCGCGGCCTCCGCGCGCCGCCGCCGGGTCGGGTCGCCGAGGTAGGGAGGTGGCGGGGCCGCGCCGCCGCTCGACTCCCACTGTGGATCCGCGCGGTGCTAGGAAAATGGCGCGGCCAGAGAAGCGGTGATGACGTTGAGCTCCTGGCGGCGGCATACTGCACTGGGGCGCGCGGGGGAGACCGGCGACGCTCAGCACAAGGGCGGCGGCGCTCTGCGACACGCGCGAGGCAAGAGCAGCGGCTGAGGGAGAGGGAGAGGGAGAGAAATGAGACCAAACTCTAACCCTAGTTGGAATCAGTTTTTCTAGGCCAACAGGCTGGATCTATTTTTTTCCTGAGGCGGGCTTTATAGCGTAAACGCCTCAGTTAATCGATTAACTGAGACATTTTTTCGTAACCACCTCAGTTAATAGGAAACAAATGTCTCTGTTAATGCCCAGCATTAACGGGCACTATTTTTGTGTACGCCTCAGAGGCCTTTTTTAAGTGCCTCGCAAAATCTAGAATTGTAGTAGTGTCGTGCATACAGAATAACGATGGTGAGTTCACTTATTGGATTGATGGGCCCATGGAAGTTCATCTCCTAGAATATATAGGACACCTGCAAGTACTGAATCAGCAAATGGAGCAAGACAATTATATTAAACATCAACATATCAATCAACTTTTACATGAGAATCAAGAGCATGTCCATCATCTAAACGAGGGAGAGGAGGAGAAGACGAAGACGGTCGAGTGCATCACCAAATAAGAAGAAGAACTGTACCAAGAGCGTGCAAAGAACTTGACGTGGCGCTTCATGCCACCAACAGTTCCTGGACGACGGAACTACCATGGCTAGTGCGGCTGCATTTGTCTCACCGATTGCACTATCTTGTCCAGTCTTAAATCTTGTGAACAAATTGCTACTTAATGTCTGGTCCAATAATAGTTTAAAACACTGCTACTAGATGTCTGATCCAATTTGAGTAATGTTTGCACTCCAGTGCACTGTGAAAGTATTGTCGTGCCTAGCAAAACAATAGAGATAACATATGTGATGCTCAGGAAATATAATAATTCATTTTGCATTTAATTCTTTAGCTTCTATAGCAACGCACGGGCACATAAGAATACGATAATAGTGCACACAATTAACCCATACAACTAAGAGTCCAGTACGAAATGCAATAAAAGACAACAAAAATTAAAGTCCAGTACATGAGTCCGCACAGATTAATCTACTACATGATAACACGATAACAGTGCGCTTAAATAAACCATACAACTAGCAAATCTTGATAAGAGTGAACATGATTAAACCATAGGACAAGCAAATCCTGCGTGCAACGAGACCAGTTTCATTTCCTCAATGCATATAGATTCTCCTCCAGTGCTGCTTTGGTACGGCGAAAACGCTCAATCTTTTGCTCCCTCTCCTCCCTTCGTTTAGCAGCATGCCTCCTTTCCAATTCTTCTTTCCTCTCCTTTTCTGCTGCCTCCTCTCTTTGCTTCCCTTCTCCAACCTCTCCAGCCGCTCTGTTTCCCACTTCTTGCACATCTCCAGATACCTCTTGTTCTCCTCCCTGATCTCAGTGTCGATCCATCGCTCAAAATCACAGGGCGGTGGAGGGGTCTACAAAACATTCAATAGTTGCACATGAATCATACATTATTTAATATATGACATCACAAGTATTGAACAAAAAATATACATTCTCACCATCGAACCAACGCGGATCTGACGAGGTGTAGGGTAGAAGGCATAATTTTCACATATCCAATACCTCTGGTTATATGTTTTCTCTTCCTTAGACTTGGCTACCTTGCAAGGATCACCGTAGAAGCACATAGGTACAGGAATTCCACTAGACAGCGGCAAACAAGCAAAAGCATCACCCATTCGTACCTTCGGTTTACTGGATTTACCACGACTAGGCATCCTAGGATGGCATAATACACGTATTAATACCTTGCCTAGAACAATGTTACTATCGACAAAACCATTCCTAAATACCAAAATATATACATGCAATTAATTGTACACGTCAAATCCGCAGGCAGTACTGCGTCTAGATCGAACATCTTATGCAAACAATACACTTTTATTTTGACATTTTTTCTAATTTCTACCCTAACCCCACATCCTCAAATCAAGCAAATGAACCGGTAGGAGGATTTTTTGGGGCATTACCTTCCTACTAGGAGGAAGGGGATCGATTTCCCCTGCTTCCCCCCATAAAACGCCGGCTTTGGGGGGTGGGTGGGTGGGGGGGGGGGTCGGGGGCTACAGCCGTCGGGAGGCTCTAGGCGATGCTCGGGTTGGGGAGAAGGAAGGAAGGAATGAGAAGGTGGGGAAGAAGAGGCTGATGCGGGCCCAGAATATTGACTTTGTCTCGCCAGCCCGCATGGCGCGACAGCCTTGTCGCGCCGGCGCATGTGGCGCGACAAAGTTGGCCATGTCAGCTCCCCCATGTCGCAGCGCCGGCTGCGGACAGCGTGGCGACCCTGTCGCGCCACATGCAACGGCGCGACAGAGCCTTCCTTGCCAGCCAGTGGTGCGACCAAGCGGGCTAGCCATGCAAATCAAAGCTGAAACTGGTTAAACCTAAAATAAAAGTTAAAATAAAGAAAATCACTCCTCTAGCTGGAGAGACTTGGGTCCATGGGCTGGAACGGAAAACGCCCGGCCCAAGTTGCGTATCCGGTTCAGCGCTTCCCACCAGTGTCCATATCCTTTCTCAATAAAAAAAAAACCAGTGTCCATATCCGTTCCCCAACCCCCCATCGCGCCGCCGCCGGAGGCGCCTCGATCCAGATTCAGGTAACCTTCCTCCCTCCGCGGCACATCCTCCCTCCTCCCTCCGCCGAGAGATCCGCCGGCCTCGAGCTCGGCGGCGTCGAGCTCGGTGGCCTCGAGCTCCGCCGCGCCGAGCTCGAGCGGATCTCAGCGGCGCCGCCGACCCTCCGCCTCCTCCATCCCTCTCCGCCCTCCCTCTCCTCTCCTGCTTCCCATCCTCCTCCCCTGCTGCCCTGCTCTAGCGCGCCCGCCTGCTGCGGATCTGTTTATTTGTATTACGTTGGACTTGCTGCGTGGTGGGGACTAATCGATTTATTTTCTAGGGTTCCCCATGTTGTTTAGGGGATTTGTTAGTTCTAGGTCAGATCTAGTTGTATCTGTCGTTTTCAAGCAACAAGTTCGTTTTTTTGTCTGCAAAATCTGTGTTCTGCGGGTGGGGCAACTTGCTCTTTGGTTTTGCTGGGTCAAGATGTTTTCGTCGGTTATACGGTGAATGATTTATAGCGCGGATCTTAGTTTTACTTCCTCTGGAATTAGGAATAGTTGCACCTTGACATTTAAATAAAAGGTCGTCAAACCGCCAATCCATGGGCTGTTGTTTGCTAGCATCAATCGTAGAGTGATCTGTTCACAGATCACAAATGATTTTTCACAGGTGGGATTTCTGATTAGAACTGAGTAGCACAGTTAAGTTTGTAGCACAATTCCTAACTGAAGCTTATGATGCGAGATGCTGCAATTGCTGTGCTTTTTCCAACTGCCATCGAGTTGTGTAAATTGAGACCGAGGATAATTTTTAGTTAGTATGTAATATTATTTTTAGGTTCTGATATCGTTGTTTGTACTCAATGTGCTCTCTCAAGTCTCAACTATAGTGTTCATACTATCATGTGTACTTTAGCTAGACTTTTTATGAAAGGACTGATCGAAGGTTTTCATGTGTTCAGTAGACATGCCTCGCTATGATGATCGTTATGGGAACACACGCTTGTATGTTGGCAGACTGTCCTCCCGCACTCGTTCCCGTGACCTGGAATATCTTTTCAGCAAACATGGAAGGTAAGAAACATATTCACAAAGAGTTCTTGTGAAGTCCAGAGTGTGTTGCTTGTTATTATGAGGGTAAAACACCATTTCTGTCCTAGAGCTTAACGAGAGCATTTGATTTTGACATGTTGTAATAAGTTAGCGTGGTTAAATATTTTGGTATACACCAGGCTATCATCTCTTAAACTGTAACTCTATAATCCTCCTGACATGGGGATGCAGGTGGTCTGGTGTCTATAACTTAGACTACGCTAATAAGTGAGGGATCCTTCCTATCCTTGTTCATATAGATGATGAGGGTTCAATGATACTAGGTGCATTCTCAGCGTTTTGTGGATGAGGCTATACAAGCCACATTTTTGTTTGGTATTCTCTGTTATTTCTGAAAGCACAGAGTAGATGTTTGACCTCCTGGCCTTGTGTGTTTGACTTGAATGATCTTGTTGAAGGTTTTTCGGTTTTTTACACCTGGGAGGTCTGTGGTGGAAGGGTGCCCTTGGTGGAATTGGTGGCCATAGTTCCAATATTTGTGGACAACTTTGGTGAAGGGCGCCCTTGGTGTAATCTTATTGACTGTTGTAGTGGAAGTTGCAACTTGCTGATGCATTTGAGTAGTTGACTCATGACAGCTTATTGTTTGTGGTAACCATTTGCGCAGAATACGAGAAGTGGAGTTGAAGCGCGACTATGCATTTATTGTACGTGAATTTTGCTGCCCCCATTTTGATTCTGAATAATTCATCTTTTCTTAGTGTTGGTTCACACATGCTCTGGGAATTGTAAAAAAATGCTTTTCATATGTGGCATCTCCTCTTTTTTTTTTGCCTCTTCTCTTTGCTAAACAGGAATTCAGCAATCCTCGTGATGCTGATGATGCACAATACAACCTAGATGGCAGGGAAGTTGATGGGAGCCGCATCATTGTTGAGTTTGCTAAAGGGGTAAGTTGCTGGCTAGTTATCCAATTTCTGAATGATTTCAATATTTTTTTTCAAGCTTCTGATTTAATGAGCATGTGCTTTGATATTTGAACGCATGGTCTTTCAAACATCTGTGACTGCAGGTTCCTCGTGGTTCTGGTGGCTCACGTGAGTACATGGGAAGAGGGCCTCCGCCCGGGACAGGTCGTTGTTTTAACTGTGGAATTGATGGTCACTGGGCAAGGGACTGCAAGGCTGGTGACTGGAAGAACAAATGCTACCGTTGTGGAGAAAGGGGCCACATAGAAAGAAATTGCCAGAACAGTCCCCAGAATCTCAGGTGTTTATTGATAACATTCTTCAGCTCCATTCCACTGCTATCAGACATTTCAATTGCTGCTTATTGTTGTATGCTTTTACTCAAGAGTCTGCTTGTTAAACATGTTTCAGGCGTGAGAGAAGTTATTCACGGTCACCATCTCCACACCGTGGACGGGGGCGCAGCCGGAGCTACAGCAGAAGCCGTAGCTATAGGTATGCTGACGAAACCCCTATGGATTATTTTTCTGAGCTATCCATGTTATTGTTTATCTTGTGTATCTGTTTTTGCCATCCGTCCTTTTCTAACGGGTCCTTGTATTACATCCAGCCGTTCTAGATCCCCATCTGGATCTCCCAGGGGTGGACGCCGAGACCGTGATGAGAGGAGATCAAGGAGTCTTAGCTACAGCAGGAGCCCCAGGCGTTCTGCTTCACCAAGTGCTAAGGAAAAGGAGCGCAGCCCCGCACCCAACGGCAGTAGGAGCCCAAGGAGTCCCAGCCCAAGGGATCAGGTGAGCCCGCCACCAAAGGACAATGGTGAACGCAATGGCTCAGACCGTGGTGACAGCCCTGCGAAGAGGGAGAACAGCAGGAGCAGGAGCCGTAGCCCATCTGATGGCTACCGTAGCCCTGCAGCCAATGGGCGCAGCCCGAGCCCTAGAGATGACCGGAGCCCTAGTCCCAAAGGCAATGCTGGTGATGATGATGACCGTGGTTCACCAAGAGGAAGCCAGTCCCCCTGAAAAGTTACATTTTCAGCTTTAAGACAGAAAGAACTGTATTTGCCACCCATTTTCTCGACGACTTATGGTTTTGTGAGCTAGAATCTTATGCAAGGATCTGTTGCCCTCGGGCTATCTCCGGTTTGTAACGTTGATATTTGAACTTCTTAGACTGGTTAATTTGGATATTCGTCAGATAATTTGCCCTCGTGGCAGCCTTATATTGCAGTTGAAGGCTTGAAGTGAAGAGAGCTTGCGGTCCATGCATTGGTCCAGTTGCCAGCTTCACCGCAATTATCTTCTGCTGTGATGTGGTGCACGCACGGCTTCGATCCGTACACACGAACCACACATGGCTGCGGTTTTCTGAATTGAAGAACTTGTCTTTCATCCGGTACGCTACATTTGCAAGCTTCCACGCATCATATTTTTCTTTCCGGCAACCGGCCCCACTAATTCGAAAAGTTCCGTCGGCAAGATGCACAGGATTGGTTAGTAATTGGTTAGTAGCAAAACTTGCAAAAGTAAAATGTTTCTGCCGTGTTTCCTATTCTTTTCTCACCAAAAACTTTGCGCACCCGTTCACGTACCCCGTCCGTCAATCATGGGGGCATTTAACTTTTTATCAATATACCGAATGACATCTATTTAGATAGCATCCTTACAAATAACGATACATATTTAGTATTGGAGAGAGAAAATCAATACGTTTTTACCACATTTGCTCACGTGGCATGCCAGATCTCACTCCACGCTGAATCCGAGTCAGCACAACCATAGCAAATGACCCCCAATGCTCTTGGCTTCTTTCTTCCCCACCCCGTGCAGCCCGGTTCTCCTCTACTCCGCGACGCCCTCCACCCGCAACGCCGCCGCGACCCCGAGCGTCAGCTCGGCGAGGCGTGGGCACGCGGTGACCAGGGGCACCGCGCGTCAGGTACAGCGCGTCGTTGCTATCATCCGCGTCGAGTTCGGGTCTTCGGATGGTAGCAGCGCGTACTCGTGCCCTCAGGCGGATCAGCCGTCGAGGCGGAGCTCGACCTGCAGCGCGTCGCCGGCCCCATGCTAAAGACACAGTTACAACGTTTTAGCACCAAGCTTAATTAACAAGTTGCTGACTCTGATTCAATGTTCTAACCGACAATTCCCACGGCGAGGAGATCAAAGGCAAGATTTTGCAGATGGACTTGTGAGCAATCCAAGCCAACCTGGGGCGCCTTGTCGATGAGCTCCTGTATGTAATTTCCCCGAAGCAGCCCTGCGTCGTAGATGCTGCCGATGACAGGCACCGACTTGGTCTTGCTAACCGCCACCACGCGCACGGACCCCGGCGGCGGTAGCGCGTAAGGCGGTGTTTGTTTTCTGGATCTTTTCCATAAGTCCCTGGTGTAAGGATCGATGGACCAAGAGGGGGTGAATTGGGTCTTTTTCAATTTCTAAAACACAATAAAGCAACCTTAACCTATGCAAAGCTAGTAAGGCACCAATTCACCAACCGGATAACTAAGCTACCTACACAAGCTAAGAGAGATATAAAGAGAAGTAAAGCCTAGCAATGTAGAGCTAAGTTATGATCTCTAAGTCAAGCACATGAATAAATTACATGAAAGAAAATGCTTGAATAAAGAGAGTGGACAAGAGACGACCGGATTTTTTCCCGTGGTATCGATGTGTTGGCACACACCCCTAATCCACGTTGTGACACTTCCAAAGAGTCTTGTCACCTCCCAAGTCACCGAGACGAGGGCGCTCACTAAGAGTCTCCGTTCACCATCCCGGCGTGGTGGAGATCAAGCCACGTACAATCTTCTTCTCCGGGCTCCCACAATCCTTGGCAAGCTCCGCGAGAAACACCTCGATCACCAATATCGCCTAGGTGATGCCAATCAGCAAGAGTAACAAGCTAAGGCCTTCACTTGAGCAAGGACCGATCACCAAGAACGGATGCACACAAGCTTCTCTCTACTCAAGTCCTTAATCTTGCTTCTTGATTGATTGAATGAACAAATATGTGAATGATGAAGCTCAAGGTGGCTCTTGACTATAGTATGAGTGTATGGATATTGGCTGGTGTCAAGAGTGGCAAAATGACCCATTGGAGGGGTATATATAGGCAGCTCACACGAATAGAGCCGTTGGAGAAAAGCTGCCAGAAAACTACGTAGCGCCGGTTAATCCGACGTACCTCCAATAGTCATCGTCGGTTTAACCGATGAATGTAAACTGCCCCTTCTGAAAACTAGCCGTTACAACTTGGGCAGATTAACCGACGTATCATCGGTTTAACCGGTGAGTGTAGTTGTCCACTGATCAACTGAAAAACCAAGTCTCTGGACAACTGTACCGACGTTAATTCAAACCTATCGTCGGTTTAACCGGTGAGTACAACTTCTGAAGTCCTTGGAAAAACCATCTCACTGGTCAATTGCACCGACGTCCCATTTCAAACATCGTCGGTTTAACCGGTGTATAGAACTTGAAATACCCTGGAAAAACCAACTCTGGACTAATGCACCGACGTTAAATTCAAACACGTCGGTTTAACCGGTGTATTGACTTGTCCAGACTCTGCTGACTTCGTTTAACCGATGTATAGAAAATTGAGGTCGTCGGTTAAACCGGTGTATAGACTTTTTCTGATTTTGTCTTTTCTGATTTGAGTCTTGAATGAAATCCAAATATTCTTGAGATATAGTTTGAGAACCACTTATTTGAACTTCTAGAAACCTGAGTGACCATTGTGTGCATCCATTTTCAAATGACCATGTCCATGCTCAAGTTATTTAGCCTTAACCCCTCTTAATAGTGCGATCACTACAAAACTATAAAACCTATACTAACCTAAGTGTCCTTCTCAACCTTATGACACTTAGGACTAGAAAGATCCTTAGTCTTGACATATAATTGAGTTGAATACCGAGATCGCCTTTTTGAATAATGAAATTGAGGGGCCTCTTTTGACATATGACCAAATGAGCGATAATGATCTATTAAGCTGCACAAACTCATTAGTCATAATAATGGTTGTCATTAATCACCGAAACATACCTTGAGGGCCTAGATGCTTACAATCTCCCCCTTTTTGGTGATTGATGACAACACAAACATAAATAACGAGAGAGCGAGAAAGATAAAGCAAGATAAACACAAGCAAACTCGAAAAGGACCAAAGAGCTCAACGGCTCAAACGAAATCCATAGATATGTCTCAAAGCACGGCATACTCAAGCGACAAATGTACATATCCATGAACTAACACCAAATGAGATACAAAGAATCAAAGTCCTGATAACTACGAGCTCTCTCTAGCTCTACCCTCCCCCTAACTCTGTGGCTCCCCCTAACACCTCTCCCCCTTTGGCATCAAGGCACCAAAAGGCGAGCTACGGGTCGTGCTGTCGTGGTACGGCGAGGAAGCGGTCCGGGTCGTCGTCGTCGTCGGAAGGAGAACCCTCACCCTCGGTGACAGACGGAAGCTGCTGGTCTGGGTCTGAGCTCACTGGGGGAGTGACTGTCGTGGAGGCTCTCGTGCTGGCACTGCCTGGTAGAGGATCCGTAGAAGTCGTAACCGGGCCAGCAGAAGAAGTATCAACATCTGAAGAAGTGACCGCTGAGGCTGCCGGCTGCGTCGACTGTGGAAGCAGGGACTCCTCTACTGCTCCTCCCCCTGAAGGTGCTGCCTGAAGTGAGGTAGGGAGGGCGACCGACTGAACCGCTGACGGTGAGTCCTGAAAGAGTGTGGTCGCGGGCAGTGGTGAAAAGAGCGGACGACCGGCAGACCCAAAGAGTGCGGACATCGAGAACGTGGTCTCCGGTGTCGCTGTAGTAGCTGGAGCTGCAGTAGGGGCTGGAAGAGGAGGAGCTGGTGTGACTGCAAGCTGAGGTGCTCCAACACCCTGAAGTCCGGGCTGCTGCTGCTGTGGGGCGAGTCCGGTGTGAGAGTAAAGCTGGGAGATCATCCCGAACATCGCCATCATGCCCTGCTGCATCTGCTGGAACTGAGCGTCTGTCCTCTGTGAAACTCTGTCAATGAGGCCGACAAAACGCTCCTCTGTCGCTGCACGCTCTCGGGCTGCCTCTCTCTGAATAGCCGCAATCTGAGCCTCATGGGCTCTCCTGGCCTCCTCCTGAGCAAGTCGGTCCTCCCTCTGCTGAGTCACGAGCTGCTGTAGTAGTGCAGTGAGCTCGGACGGCTGAGTCACCTAGGACTCAGAGACTGTAGCAGCTGCTGAAGTCGGAGGAGCTGGCTCTCTGGACCCTCCTGCCTCGTGGTCGTGACTGGCTGGGGCAGCTGGAGGAAAGTACTCTACGTCCTCGGAGGAGTCTGACTCAAGCTCAGACCAGTGAATCTCATCATCTCCCCCGGGAAGCTATGCCTCCGCTGCCAGGAGTGCCTCATCCTCCTCTGCCACTCGTGCCTGTACCTCCGGTGATAGTCGAGCCATCGCAGCTCTATCTGCGTGTCTGCCCCTCCTCCTGTCCTGTGGAGCTGTGGGTCGGTAGACAGGGAACCTGGGAGCCTCGTCGTGACGGTAAGGGGCGCTGATGGGTGACTCTGCTGGCACTATCATAGAGCATATGTAACTGATCCAGTGCCCATAAGGAAACTGTCGCACCACACCCATCCCATCAGTGATCACATCCTCGATCTCAGCCAGAATAAAGTCAACTATATCAAATGACTCGTGAGTGAGGATGTGTAGGAGCAAGAGCTGCTGCAAACCTGTGAACCCCTCTGGGTAGCCACTCCTCGGTAACAGAGTCCTCCGGAGTGCCATGTGAACAGCGTATGCCTCTGGAGTCAGCAAGCTCGGCACTCTGGCGTAAGAGGCTGGGAACGGCTGGCGGAAGCACTGAGAGATCGCCTCGTGAGAAGGAGCAATCCCGCCAACCATCGCCCTGCGGGGTGGATCTGAGTCCCCGTAAACCCTCTCGTGCAGCGAGACGTCGACCTGGTCAACTCCAAGTATACCAGCAATGGTCGCCCTCGACAAACCAAAAACCTGCCCTCCAAACATGAAGTGCACGGCTCTGCACTCGGGAGATATCCATGCTGTGGCGTAGAACACTCTGACCCAGTCCTCGATATAACGATTCTGCTCCATCTCTAGCAGCCTGGGCAGTCCTCTGAAGTGAGCGAAGTGTGCTCTCACGTCTGCTCCCCCTGCGGCTATCCTCAGTGAGACCCAGTCAAGAACCCTGTGCGGGAAGATCCGGTGGCCCCTCCGCTGGAAAGTCTCGTAGAAGCTGGCCTGTAGCAGAGTCCAGAACCTCCTGTCGACTCTGCTGTCTCGGGTCACTGGGAACCAGACCTCCTCCTCAACATTCCACCTGAGCCTCTTGACCTTGGCCGCATTGGCTCGGGTCAAGTTCTGGAGCATCACACCTGGCTCCAGACGCACAACAGTGTCCATACGGAACACTGCGCGCTCGGCCTCTAGGGTCTCGGCTCTGCGAGCTGCTGCTGCTGCTGCTGCGGACCTGCGGGGCTCCTGTGGCTGGTGTCCTCCCCGAGTCCTCGGTCCAGTGTGACGCTCTGTCGCTGGCGGGGAACCTCCCTCAGACGACTGCTGTGGAGAACTCTGTTCCTCTGACTGTGCTGCCTCTGAGTCAGAACCATCTGAATCTGTCGCTGCTGCTGCTGTAGTGGCTCTGGTGGCCCTGGCACCTCTGACTCTGCCCATACCCCTGCCTCTGCCTCTGCCTCTGCCTCTGGGGTCCTCCCTGATCTGAAACGGACGAGCACGGCCTGATGCCTGCTCCTCGGCGGCCTTGGCCACCATCTCGGCCCTCTCGGCCTCCTTCTCTGCGCGAGTCCGCTTGCAGACTGGCTTCTCGACCACGACCTCCTTCCCCTTCCTCTTTTCGTGACCCATCTTGACTGACGGTGTGCGGAACACGAACGCGGCGCGAAAGTAGCAGCTCAGGCAAATCGTCGAGCACCTGGCGAGCACTTGGTGAGAAGGTGCTGTGATTGCGGCTGCGGCGTGGGATGCTGCTGCGTGGGCGATACGTGGTGCAGGAGTAGCAGTGGTGGCGGCGCACAGGCGGCGCGGGCGGCGCTGGTCGGCACTGCCGGCGCAGGCGGCGGTGGTGCACGGGCGGTCTGGAGTGGAGCGGTGCGGTCGCGTGCGGGCAGAGTCCGAGCGGCGGGGGCGTAAGCTGCGCGTGGGTCGGCGACGGCGGCGTGCATGCGAGCGCGGGAGTGGCGGCGGCTGCGTAGGCAAGCGGCGGCGCGAGATCGAGGGCAAGCGGCGGCGGCTTGAGTCGGGCGAAACAGAGAGGAAGAAAGCTGGTGTCCGCGGGCAAAACACATCTATGACAGGTGGGACCCGCGATTTTCTTGAACACCGGTTGATCCGACGCATAGGGTTTGAACGTCGGTTGATTGCGTCGGTGTAGTTTACCCGAGACTCCACCAGATCTGCATCTGAGCGCCGGTTGATCCGACGATATAAATTTGTACTCGTCGGTTGATTGCTGCTAACACCGGTTGATTGACAGGTCAAAACTAGGTTACGTTCACCGGTTGATCCGATGCTGTCACTTTTGTATACGCCGGTTGAACGCCTGAAACTTGACTGTGCTGAGACACAACTTAGTAACGCCGGTTAAACCGATGGGTAAAGATCCATTGAACGTCGGTTTAACCGGTGAAGCCAAAAACTCCTCACTCAGCTCACTCTTCTATGCTTAGTCCAATAAACTTATAAAACTCAAATAAACTCAAGTTAATGGACTTGCATAGGCGACTTTACCCCTCAAAATAAATAGGATAGCACACTTGCTTAAATAAATTTCTTTTTAAACACAAGAAAAAGCCGCAAGGGAGACAAAGCGCCAAATAAAATGTATGAGCCATGTCATAGGAATATTGAAGATAGAAAGCTTCAAATTCATCATGACATTGCTCACTAGGCAATAACGCACCTAACACTTTGCTCTTTTCACTTTTCATGAATTAAGATCTTGTATATGAAAGAAGTCTCATTTTCATCAAGTGATCTCCTTTGTGACCCTTACGCATGCAATGATAATGCAAACTACAACCACATGCGAAAGTAAAGTAGACATGAAATGCACATCTAAATGACAAGAAATGCATAACAAGAAATTAAGATCTACTTGTCAAGTTTGAACCCACGGGAAGCTTCTTCATGATGAGCCTTTCTTCAAGCCTAGAGGAAAACAAGTGGACCACCACCTCTAGCTAAACCCTCGCTCATCACTATCTTACCATGGTTAGACAAGTGTCCTATATGTATGCATTTTCCTATATGACATGGCAACTTACATGACGTTTGCCGCATCTAGCACATTAAGCTCATTCCTTAGCCTAACAAAAGTACTCTCATCTAAAGGTTTTGTGAAAATATCCGCCAATTACTCCTCGGATCTCACACCTTGAAGAGATATGTCTCCTTTGGCTTCGTGATCACGCAAGAAGTGATGGCGAATATCAATGTGCTTTGTGCGAGAGTGTTGAACCGGATTCTTGGCGATTTTTACGGCACTTTCATTGTCACAAACGAGTGGGATCCTATCTAGTTTCACACCAAAGTCCAAAAGGGTTTGCTTCATATATAGGATTTGGGCACAACATGCACCGGCCGCTATATATTCCGCTTCCGCGGTGGACAAAGCCACGGAATTTTGCTTCTTACTCGACCAAGAAACTAGAGAACGCCCAAGCAGGTGGCAACCCCCGGAGGTACTCTTGCGATCCACACGGCTTCCGGCAAAGTCCGAATCCGAGTATCCCAAGAGATCTAAGCTAGCGTCTTTGGGGTACCACAAGCCTATGCTAGGGGTGTGCTTGAGATACCGAAGGATCCTATTCACAGCTGAAAGGTGTGATTCCTTTGGGTTAGCTTGAAAGCGGGCACACAAGCACACACTAAACATTATATCGGGCCTAGATGCGGTAAGGTAAAGCAAAGACCCTATCATAGAACGATAGAGGGATTGATCAATCGGTTTACCGTCCACATCCAAGTCGAGATGCCCATTAGTTGCCATGAGTGTCTTGATTGGCTTGCACTCATCCATCTTGAACTTCTTCAAGATATCTTTAGTATACTTTTCTTGATGGATGAATGTCCCTTCCTTCATTTGTTTGACTTGAAAACCAAGGAAGAAGGTCAATTCGCCAATCATGGACATCTCGAATTCCCTAGACATCATGGTAGCAAACTCATGGCTTAGTAAATCATTAGTTGAGCCAAAGATAATATCGTCAACATAAATTTCACAAATGAAAAGATCCCCGTTGACGTCTTTTGTGAACAATGTGGTGTCCACCCTCCCGATCTTGAAGCCTTGCATGATTAGGAAGTCACGAAGCCTCTCATACCAAGCCCTTGGAGCTTGTTTGAGCCCATAGAGTGCCTTGTGCAACCTATAAACATGGTTAGGATTCCTCGGATCTTCAAACCCGGGAGGTTGCTCAACATAAACAAGTTCGTTAATAACGCCATTTAAGAATGCACTTTTCACATCCATTTGATACAACTTAATGTCATGATGTGAAGAGTAAGCAAGAAGGATACGGATAGCTTCAAGTCTTGCGACCGGAGCAAAAGTTTCACCAAAATCCAAACCTTCAACTTGAGAAAACCCTTTTGCCACAAGTCTTGCTTTGTTCAGTATCACCACCCCATGTTCATCTTGCTTGTTTCGAAAGACCCACTTTGTGCCGATGATATTCGTGTCTTTCGGAGGAGCTTCAAGGACCCAAACTTCATTACGGGTGAAGTTGTTCAATTCTTCTTGCATAGCCATCACCCAATCCGAGTCCTCAAGTGCTTCCTCTATGCTAGTGGGTTCAATACAAGAAACAAACGAGTGATGTTCGCAAAATGAAGCATGCTTAGAGCGAGTTCTTACTCGTTTGGAAGGACTACCAATGATTTGTCCAATTGGATGATCCTTGGAGATGCGACCATGCTTCACTAGCGGTACTTGCGTGGATGCTTGTTGGGGTGGATCATGGGTGACTTGTGCTTGTGGTGGAACATTTTGCTCTTCTTGTTCTTGGACTTGGGGTGTTGGCGTTGGCACATTTTCTTGAGGTAGTGGATCATCTTTTTCTTGATGTTCATCCACTTGGGGTGTCGTGGAGATGCTTGGTGTAGATGAGGAAGGTCCTCCCCCTTGATCATTGCCTTCATGCACCTCTTCCGGCTTGATATCCCCAATGGACATATTCTTCAAAGCTTCATCAATCTCTTCATCACCTACATTTTCATAGCCAACAACCTCCTCTTGGGAGCCATTAGATTCATCAAACTCCACATCACATGTTTCTTCAACTAACCCGGAGGTTTGATTGAATACTCTATATGCTTTGGAGTTTGATGCATAACCAAGAAAGAAACCTTCATCACATCTACTCTCAAACTTACCGAGCCTTTTCTTCTTATAGGTGAAATATTTGCAACCAAAGACTCGAAAGTAGGATATATTTGGTTTCTTCCCGGTGATGAGCTCATATGGAGTTTTCTTGAGGAGTCGGTGGGGATATACTCGGTTGGATGCATGACACGCCGTGTTGATTGCTTCCGCCCAAAACTTCTCGAACGTGCCATAATCATCCAACATTGCTCTTGCTAGGGTGATGAGTGTCTTGTTCTTTCTTTCAACCACTCCATTTTGTTGAGGCGTGTAGGTAGCGGAGAACTCATGCTTAATGCCCTCTTCATTGCACCATTCTTCAATCTTCATATTTTTGAACTCGGTGCCGTTGTCACTCCGGATCTTTACAATTGGGGAGTTGTACTCCCTTTGAGCTCTTCTTGCAAATGTCTTGAAGATTTCCGGAGTTTCACACTTATCGCCTAGAAACATAACCCAAGTGTAACGTGAAAAATCATCAACAATTACTAGGCAATAGAGGTTACCACCAATGCTCTTGTATGTAGTTGGACCAAAGAGATCCATGTGTAGAAGCTCGAGCGGCTTGGAGGTAGACAACATCGTCTTGATGGGATGATGTGTTGCAACTTGCTTCCCGGCTTGACATGCTTTACATAGCTTGTTCTTGTCAAACGTGACATCCTTCAAGCCGGTGATCGTCCCTCTCTTGTGGGCTTTCTTGAGGTTGCTCATACCAATATGAGCAATTCTTATATGCCAAAGCCATCCAAGAGAAGACTTGGTGAAGAGGCATGTCATGGTGCTTGTTTGCTTTGAAGAGAAATCCACCAAGTAAATGTTGCCATGCCTAAACCCCGTGAATACCAATGACTTGTCTTTTTCATGAGTTACTACAACACCATTCTTGTCAAAGGCACACGTTAGTCCAAGATCACACAATTGAGCAATTGAAATAAGATTAAAACTTAGTGCTTCTACAAACAAAACATTAGAAATAGATAAATCTTTAGAAATTGCTATTCTACCCAAATCTAAAACTTTTCCCCTTGAATTATCACCATAGGTGACATGTTCATGATCTCCGGGGTCTTCAAGAGTGGTGAACATGCTATCATTGCCGGTCATGTGTTGAGAGCAACCGCTACCAAGTACCCAATGTTTTCCACCGGCTTTGTAGTTCACCTACACACATGAGAATTCACTTTTGAGTTTTAGGAACCCAAACAAGCTTTGGGCCTTGCACATGTGTGACAAGAGCTTTTGGGACCCAAAGTTGCTTGGGGAGCTTCTTCTTTGACTCCTTAGTGAGTTTGCCAATGAATTTGGCCTTCACCTTGCCCTTCACTTTACTCAAGAGAAAATGGTTATTTTGAAACATTGATGAGTAATTCTTGGGTAAATTAGGAAGAGGACGTGATGGTAAAGTGCACTCCCTAATGTGGTGCCCGGTGACTTGGCAATGTTGGCAATATGAACCAACTTCCTTGATGAAGCTAATCTTGATCTCCGGAGAAGGAGTAGTAGCTATGTTTGGCTCCGGAAATGAACCAAGACCTCTCTTGCCATAGTCACGGGCATTGTTGAAGAGAATCTCCTTGTGGATGTATTCTCCTCTTGAGAGCTTCTCCACACTACTCTTGAGGCTTGCAACTTGATCCATCAATTCCTTTTCCCTAGAAGGTGCAAGCTCTGGCAAAGCATTAGTAGCATTTGCATTAATGAGTAGGTCATCACATGAAGTAGAAGTATTGACCTTCTCAATAGTTTCATGAGCAAAGTTCTCAAGACTTGGGTCAATTGCTTCATAGGCAAATTCAAGTTCTAGATACTTGTGAGCCAACTCCCTATGCTCTTGTTTAAGCTTTTTGTGGCTCTCTTCAACTTGCTTAGCAAGTACAAGTGACTCATTGTGCTTTTTGAGCAAGTCATTGTACTTGCCAAGCAAATCGGAGTGGGCAAGCTCTAACTTGGTACGAGTGCTCTCAAGAACCTTGACTTTGCCCTTTTCCCTCTTGATGACGGATGTATACTCATTAATGAGGTTAGCAAACTCATTAGGGTCAAGCTCATTATCACTATCATCTTCACTCTCACATACCTTAGAGTTACCTTTGGCCATGAGGCACATTGGAGGTGGAGGTAGCGATGGTTCTTTATTTGTGAGGGTGATGGTGACGATATCTTCTTCCTCATCACTTGACTCTTCACTTGATGAGACATCGGTCACCCATTCTTGTTTTTCTACCAAGAAACTTCTCTTGGTGTTGCCCTTTTTCTTTGGGAAGAGCTTGGTCTTCTTGTCATGGCTCTTTTTCTTCCCAAATTTCTTGTTTTTGTTCTTCCTTTCTTCTTTTTCATCATCGCTTGAATCATGGCGATGCTTGCTCTTATTATCCTTGTCTCTTTTGTCCGGCTTGGGGCAATTTGGACGGATGTGGCCTTTTTCTCCACAATTGTAGCAAATTTTGTTCTTGACATCCATTGGTCGGAACATTCCTCTTTTTGAGTCAAAGTTAAAACCCTTCTTATTGATCTTGTTATTCAAGCGTGTGAACTTTCTCATCATGAGAGCAAGTTCTCCATCATCTTCAACATCCGATGAGCTTTCATGATGATCATCTTCTTCATTGCTTGAGCTTGATTCTTGCTTGATCATCTTGAGCTTGCGGGATTTGTTTGCCTTGGTCTTTAGAGCAATTGATTTGCTTGAAGTTGGCTCTTCGGACATACCAAGGATACTCATTTCATGAGCGCGAATTTCGCCCACAAGTTCTCCCACTTCCATTGTGTCAAGATTCTCCTTTTGAAGCATAGCATTGATGATGTTATACTTGGGCTTCGGGAGGAGCATGAGAATCTTGCGATTGATGGAGGCACTGCCAATTTTGGATATTTCAAGTGCATTAATGTCCTTGACAATGACATTCAAGCGAGAATACATATCATTGCAATTTTCATGAGGTAGCATTTTAAAGGAATCATACTTAGCTCTAAACAAGTGATATTTTTGCTCACGAACTTTAGTGGAGCCTTCATGTATTTCAATGAGCTCCTTCCAAATATCACTTGCTAAGTCCATGCCATTGACTCTAGCAAAGACTTCCTCACTAATGGCTTCGAAAATTGCATTTCTAGCCTTGGCATTCCATTTTAATTGTTCCGAGGTGGGAGTTCCGGTGAACCCGGTCTTTGTTGCCAACCACACCTCGGGGGCAATCGCATCAAGATATGCGGCCATGCGAACTTTCCAATAGGCAAAGTTCTTGCCCTCGAAGTGAGGAGGCGAACCACCCATCTTGGCCATAGCTCTAGGCGGTGAAGCCTAATGATCCAAATGAGCAACGAGGCTCTGATACCAATTGTATGTATCGATGGACCAAGAGGGGGGGTGAATTGGGCCTTTTTCAATTTCTAAAAAACAATAAAGCAACCTTAACCTATGCAAAGCTAGTAAGGCACCAATTCACCAACCAGATAACTAAGCTACCTACACAAGCTAAGAGAGATATAAAGAGAAGTAAAGCCTAGCAAGGTAGAGCTAAGTTATGATCTCTAAGTCAAGCACATGAATAAATTGCATGAAAGAAAATGCTTGAATAAAGAGAGTGGACAAGAGACGACCGGATTTTTTCCCGTGGTATCGATGTGTTGGCACACACCCCTAATCCACGCTGTGACACTCACAAAGAGTCTTGTCACCTCCCAAGTCACCGAGACGAGGGCGCTCACTAAGAGTCTCCGTTCACCATCCCGGCGTGGTGGAGATCAAGCCACGTACAATCTTCTTCTCCGGGCTCCCACAATCCTTGGCAAGCTCCGCGAGAAACACCTCGATCACCAAGATCGCCTAGGTGATGCCAATCAGCAAGAGTAACAAGCTAAGGCCTTCACTTGAGCAAGAACCGATCACCAAGAACGGATGCACACAAGCTTCTCTCTACTCAAGTCCTTAATCTTGCTTCTTGATTGATTGAATGAACAAATATGTGAATGATGAAGCTCAAGGTGGCTCTTGACTATAATATGAGTGTATGGATGTTGCCTGGTGTCAAGAGTGGCAAAATGACCCATTGGAGGGGTATATATAGGCAGCTCACACGAATAGAGCCGTTGGAGAAAATCTGCCAGAAAACTGCGTAGCGCCGGTTAATCCGACGTACCTCCAATAGTCATCGTCGGTTTAACCGATGAATGTAAACTGCCCCTTCTGAAAACTAGCCGTTACAACTTGGGCAGATTAACCGACGTATCATCGGTTTAACCGGTGAGTGTAGTTGTCCACTGATCAACAGAAAAACTAAGTCTCTGGACAACTGTACCGACGTTAACTCAAACCTATCGTCGGTTTAACCGGTGAGTACAACTTCTGAAGTCCTTGGAAAAACCATCTCACTGGTCAATTGCACCGACGTCCCATTTCAAACATCGTCGGTTTAACCGGTGTATAGAACTTGAAATACCCTGGAAAAACCAACTCTGGACTAATGCACCGACGTTAAATTCAAACACGTTGGTTTAACCAGTGTATTGACTTGTCCAGACTCTGCTGACTTCGTTTAACCGACGTATAGAAAATTGAGGTCGTCGGTTAAACCGGTGTATAGACTTTTTCTGATTTTGTCTTTTCTGATTTGAGTCTTGAATGAAATCCAAATATTCTTGAGATATGGTTTGAGAACCACTTATTTGAACTTTTAGAAACCTGAGTGACCATTGTGTGCATCCATTTTCAAATGACCATGTCCATGCTCAAGTTACTTAGCCTTAACCCCTCTTAATAGTGCGATCACTACAAAACTATAAAACCTATACTAACCTAAGTATCCTTCTCAACCTTATGACACTTAGGACTAGAAAGATCCTTAGTCTTGACATATAATTGAGTTGAATACCGAGGTCGCCTTTTTGAATAATGAAATTGAGGGGCCTCTTTTGACATATGACCAAATGAGCGATAATGATCTATTAAGCTGCACAAACTCATTAGTCACAATAATGGTTGTCATTAATTATCGAAACATACCTTGAGGGCCTAGATGCTTACACCTGGGTCTTATGAGTTTAAAGAATGAAAACGGACATTTCGTCCGCTCATATTTCTATATTTATCTCGTCTGTTTTTGTATTTACGGAAAAAACGGAAATGGGACGGAAAGCGAGAAGGGGTATATTCCGTCCGTATTTGCGGGATTCCGTCTTTAGCCGGGACAATCCCGTATTAGTCCCGTATTTATAAAATCCGAAAAAATGATAGACACACCATATATCCTCTCATGTTCTTCAAACTCAATACATGTTCCTCAACATTAATACATGTACTTCACTTAGGAAACAAGAAATATTGATCATATTTTTGAAAAATAGTTTGTGTAAAGGAGTGTCTATTGTTATATTCATGAAAAGAGCATGGTGATTAAATAATAATACATTCCGGTAGATTTTTCGGTTCCCGCCCGTTTCTGTAACTGTTATATCCCGTTTCCGCTCCCATACTCGGCTATTCCGCTCTCGCTCCCGTTTTTTGTAATAAAAAAATGGAAACGGAAATGGTTGAGGGGTTTTCCGTCCATTTTCATCCCTAGGCGCGCGACCCACCAGCGCCGTCGCCTGCTGCGCGCGCGACAGCGCCGAGCGGAGCACTGCCGCTGTGGCCACGGACGCCATCTCCACCCCCACCTCAGCCGACGACGCGGGCACGCGGCCTCCATCCTCCATCTCTGCCCGAGCTGCGCGCCAGGTATAGATGTCCAAATGGGCGGCCCGACCGCCCTAGCCCAGGCCCGGCTAAGCCAGACTAACTTCGTGCCGGGCCAGGCCCGTCACGATAATCCACCGGACAGGGCCGTGCTCGCCCATGGGCTGCAGCAACGCCCCAGGCACGGGACCATTACGTGTCGTGCCAGTCCGATTGGCACGGCCAGCCCAGCGAATCCCGCGTCAACGCAGGCTCGGTGGAGCAGGGAGGCGCCGCCGGGATCTGGTGGAGACGTGGAGCTGCCGGTGAGGTAGGTGCCCGTCGTCGGGATCTGGCCGAAGCGCCGGCCGCCAGGGTCTGTTGAAGGGAGTCGGCCACCGGAATCTGTGGAAGCGCCGGCCATCGGGGTCTATGGAGGAGCCGGCCGTCGGGATCTGTGGAGGGAAGGCTCGGCGGAGGGGAGGCAACCTCCGTGAGGGAGGGAGGCGGTGGCTCGGTCCACTGTTGGAGGGGAGCGGCCGAGCGGTGCCGGAGGTGGAGGATAGGAGGGGGAGCGGCACCTGTGGCGGTGGAGACTAGGAGAGGGAAGGCTTGGGCGGAGCCGCGGAGGGGAGGCAACCTCCGTGAGGTAGGGAGGCGGCGGCTTCAGTCCAGTGTGGGAGGGGAGCGGTCGAGGGGGGTGTCGGAGGTGGAGGAGAGGAGGGGGAGCGGCGCCGCCGCGCCGGAGGTGGAGATTTGGTGGAGAGGAGGGGGAGCGACACCGGCGGCGGCGGAGATCTGGAGGAGCTGATGGGGGAGCGGAGCGGCCGAGCGGCGGTTGAGGAAATGAGGAGGTGGGGGGAGGGGGGGTCAACAGAAGGGGTAGAGGGAGGGAGGTGCCCAAGTGGCGGAGGCTGCTGGGCTGAGCCGGGGGATTGTGGCCTTGGGCGATTACATTATGGGCTCTCGATTGTGGGGTAGGTGGGCTAACATCGGGCCAGCCTGCTAATTCCGTGTCGGAATGTGCCAGCCCACGGGCTGGGGTGACGGCCCAAGTCCGGGCACGATGGAGAGCAGGTTGGGTCGGACTTGGCCCGGGTCAAATTGGTCATGCTTGGGCCGGGCCAATGGACTGCATGGACAACTATAGCGCCAGGAGAGACCAGACGGGAGGCGATGGAGCTCGTGGTCACGCTCACCGCCTGTGCTGACTCCCTCGCCGCCCGCAACCATGACGCTACCAGCTACTACCTGGCGCGGCTAGGCGAGATGGCCTCTAGGGGGGCCCACGCCGATGCA
The DNA here is from genome assembly GCF_016808335.1 of Panicum virgatum. Taxonomy (NCBI): domain Eukaryota; kingdom Viridiplantae; phylum Streptophyta; class Magnoliopsida; order Poales; family Poaceae; genus Panicum; species Panicum virgatum. Next base: position 7,783,428 of record NC_053147.1, read on the forward strand.
CCGCGGGGATGCACTTCGCCGAGGCGCTCGTGCTCCGCGTGGTGCGCACGTGGCCGCACCAGTTCGGCTGTTCCACGTCACCCCGCCGCGCGAGCTCACGACGGCGCCATGCCATGCCTGCTCCAGAGCCTCACCATGCACCATGTCCAAATATTTTATAAACACGTCGATTTGGTACGTGATGGTATATATCTGGAAAATGTGAAATTGTAATGGTACGGAAATAGTTACTCAAGAAATAGTGGTACTCTTCAGATATACAAAAATTATAATAACATGGATCCAATTAACTTTATTCTCAACTCCTATTTCTCAGTAACATATAGAATTCACATGTCATTACCTTAACTTTTTTCCTTTCTCTTACTTTTTTTTTAAATTCTTGCACCCACACTGCTCTCTCTGGGTCTGTTTAGATCCAAAATTTTTACACCAAAAATATCATATCGAATGTTTGGACATATGAATAAAGTACTAAATGAAGTCTATTTATAATTTTTTTGCACGGATGGGCTGTAAATCGCGAGACGAATCTAATGAGTCTACTTAATCCATGATTTGAAATAGTGATGCTACAATAACCATTTATTAATTATGGATTAATCATGAATTAATTACCATCATTAGATTCGTCTCGCGATATACAGCCCATCCGTGCAAAAAAATTTATAAATAAAATTCATTTAGTACTCTAAATTATCAACATTTTTTTCAAAATTTTTGGGCACGAGATCTAAACACGACCTCTATCTTCTTTCTCCCGCACGGCTCTCTTTCGCCACCAAGTTCACGTTTAGTTCCCAAAAATTTTCAAAATTCTCTGTCATATCGAATTGTCGGACATATGCATGGAGCATTAAATACAGTTGGAAAAAATAACTAACTACACAGTTCAACTGGAAATGACGAGATGAATCTTTTAAACCTAATTAGTTTATAATTGAATATTAATTATCAAGTAACAACGAAAATACTACAGTATCCGAATTCAAAAAATTTCTCAACATTCCCGCCGCCCCCCCCCCCCCCAAAAAAACCATCTTCTTCCCTCCCAGCCCCTTCTCTCTCTTTGTTCTTGGCCTCTAGCTCCACCAGATTCGACGAGCTACTTGGCTTCGAACTCGATTCGACGGTTCAGACGCCGTAGCCTAGCTCGATTCGGCAACAAGGTGACTGTTCCTCCCATCTCCCCCTTCCTTTTCCTCCTCTATTGGGCGAATCCGGTGGATTTGGTCCCGTTTCACCGGTGGGGGAGAAGAACGGCCAAGGGCGCCCACGGGTGGAGAAGACGCGGTGCCACGGTGGGCTGTCGGCTCACCTTGGAAACTCCTTGGGCGGGGTCGGAGAGGCGGCGAGGGCTGCCGGCGCGGCAAGGATGCGGCAACACCCGCGCTCGAGGCAGCGGCGCCGGCGTCCGTACGCAAGCGGGTGGGGAGGTGGGAGGGGAAACGGCGACAGCTGTCAAGTAGGGGCCTCCCTACCCACGGGAGAAGGTGCTGGGTGGGGGGATTTGGGTGCCCTGAGTAGGGATATTGCTGGAGTTGCTCTTATAGTCTTATTAGTCAATCTCCAATTAATGAACTAATTGAATCAAGTTAGCACCTTTAGCTCTGATTAGAACTGAGTAGCACAGTTAAGTTTGTAGCACAATTCCTTACTGAAGCTTGTGATGCGAGGTGCTGCAATTGCTGTGATTTTCCAACTGCCATCGAGTTGTGTAAATTGAGACCGAGGAGAATTTTCTAGTTAGTATGTGATATTATTTTTAGGTTCTGATATCGTTGTTTGTACTCGAAGTGCTCTCTCTCAACTATAGTGTTCATACTATCATGTCTACTTTAGCTAGATTTTTTTTATGAAAGGACTGATTGAAGGTTTTTATGTGTTAAGTAGATATGCCTCGCTATGACGATCGTTATGGGAACACACGCTTGTATGTTGGCAGACTGTCCTCCCGCACTCGTTCCCGTGACCTGGAATATCTTTTCAGCAAATATGGAAGGTAAGAAACATATTCACAAAGAGTTCTTGTGAAGTCCAGAGTATGTTACTTGTTATTATGATGGTAAAACACCATTTATGTCCTAGAGCTTAACATGAGCATTTGATTTTGACATGTTGTAATAAGCTAGCGTGGTTAAATATTTTGGTATACACCAGGCTATCATCTCTTAAATTGTAACTCTATAATCCTCCTGACATGGGGATGCAGGTGGTCTGGTGTCTAGAACTTAGACTACGCTAATAAGTGGGGTCCTTCCTATCCTTGTTCATATAGAATTAAAGATGATGAGGCTTCAGTGATACTAGGAGCATTCTCAGCGTTTTGTGGATGAGGCTATACAAGCCACTTTTTTTGTTTGGTATTCTCTGTTATTTCAGAAAGCACAAAGTAGATGTTTGACCTCCTGGCCTTGTGTGTTTGACTTGAATGATTTTGTTGAAGGTTTTTCGGTTTTTTACACCTGGGAGGTCTGTGGTGGAAGGGTGCCCTTGGTGGAATTGGTGGCCATAGTTCCAATATTTGTGGAGGACTTTGGTGAAGGGCGCCCTTGGTGTAATCTTATTGACTGTTGTAGTGGAAGTTGCAACTTGCTGATGCATTTGAGTAATTGACTCATGACGGCTTATTGTTTGTGGCAACCATTTGCGCAGAATACGAGAAGTGGAGTTGAAGCGCGACTATGCATTTATTGTACGTGAATTTTGCTGCCCCCATTTTGATTCTGAATAATTCACCTTTTCTTAGTGTTGGTTCACACATGCTCTGGGAATTGTAAAAAAATACTTTTCATATGTGGCATCTCCTTTTTTTTTTTGCCTCTTCTCTTTGCTAAACAGGAATTCAGCGATCCTCGTGATGCTGATGATGCACAATACAACCTAGATGGCAGGGAAGTTGATGGGAGCCGCATCATCGTTGAGTTTGCTAAAGGGGTAAGTTTTTGGCTAGTTATCCAATTTCTGAATGATTACAATATATTTTTTTTCAAGCTTCTGATTTAATGAGCATGTGCTTTGAGATTGAACGCATGGTCTTTCAAACATCTGTGACTTCAGGTTCCTCGTGGTTCTGGTGGCTCACGTGAGTACATGGGAAGAGGGCCTCCACCAGGGACGGGTCGTTGTTTTAACTGTGGAATTGATGGTCACTGGGCGAAGGGACTGCAAGGCTGGTGACTGGAAGAACAAATGCTACCGTTGTGGAGAAAGGGGCCACATAGAAAGAAATTGCCAGAACAGTCCACGGAATCTTAGGTGTTTATTGATAACATTCTTCAGCTCCATTCCACTGCTATCAGACATTTCAATTGCTGCTTATTGTTGTATGCTTTTACTCAAGAGTCTGCTTGTTAAACATGTTTCAGGCGTGAGAGAAGTTATTCACGGTCACCATCTCCACGCCGTGAACGGGGGCGCAGCCAGAGCTACAGCAGAAGCCGTAGCTATATGTATGCAGACGAAACCCCTATGGATTATTTTTCTGAGCTATCCATGTTATTGTTTATCTTGTGTATCTGGTTTTGCCATCCGTCCTTTTCTAACGGGTCCTTGTATTACGTCCAGCCGTTCTAGATCCCCATCTGGATCTCCCAGGGGTGGACGCCGAGACCGTGATGAGAGGAGATCAAGGAGTCTTAGCTACAGCAGGAGCCCCAGGCGTTCTGCTTCACCAAGTGCAAAGGAAAAGGAGCGCAGCCCCACACCTAACGGCAGTAGGAGCCCAAGGAGTCCCGAGCCCAAGGGATCAGGTGAGCCCTCCACCAAAGGACAATGGTGAACGCAATGGCTCAGACCGTGGTGACAGCCCTGCGAAGAGGGAGAACAGCAGGAGCAGGAGCAGGAGCCGTAGCCCATCTGATGGCTACCGTAGCCCTGCAGCCAATGGGCGCAGCCCGAGCCCTAGAGATGACCGGAGCCCTAGTCCCAAAGGCAATGCTGGTGATGATGATGACCGTGGTTCACCAAGAGGAAGCCAGTCCCCCTGAAAAGTTACATTTTCAGCTTTAAGACAGAAAGAACTGTATTTGCCACCCATTTTCTCGACGACTTATGGTTTTGTGAGCTAGAATCTTATGCAAGGATCTGTTGCCCTCGGGCTATCTCCGGTTTGTAACGTTGATATTTGAACTTCTTAGACTGGTTAATTTGGATATTCGTCAGATAATTTGCCCTCGTGGCAGCCTTATATTGCAGTTGAAGGCTTGAAGTGAAGAGAGCTTGCGGTCCATGCATTGGTCCAGTTGCCAGCTTCACCGCAATTATCTTCTGCTGTGATGTGGTGCACGCACGGCTTCGATCCGTACACACGAACCACACATGGCTGCGGTTTTCTGAATTGAAGAACTTGTCTTTCATCCGGTATGCTACATTTGCAAGCTTCCACGCATCATATTTTTCTTTCAGGCAACCGGCCCCACTAATTCGAAAAGTTCCGTCGGCAAGATGCACAGGATTGGTTAGTAATTGGTTAGTAGCAAAACTTGCAAAAGTAAAATGTTTCTGCCGTGTTTCCTATTCTTTTCTCACCAAAAACTTTGCGCACCCGTTCACGTACCCCGTCCGTCAATCATGGGGGCATTTAACTTTTTATCAATATACCGAATGACATCTATTTAGATAGCATCCTTACAAATAACGATACATATTTAGTATTGGAGAGAGAAAATCAATACGTTTTTACCACATTTGCTCACGTGGCATGCCAGATCTCACTCCACGCTGAATCCGAGTCAGCACAACCATAGCAAATGACCGCCAATGCTCTTGGCTTCTTTCTTCCCCACCCCGTGCAGCCCGGTTCTCCTCTACTCCGCGACGCCCTCCACCCGCAACGCCGCCGCGACCCCGAGCGTCAGCTCGGCGAGGCGTGGGCACGCGGTGACCAGGGGCACCGCGCGTCAGGTACAGCGCGTCGTTGCTATCATCCGCGTTGAGTTCGGGTCTTCGGATGGTAGCAGCGCATACTCGTGCCCTCAGACGGATCAGCCGTCGAGGCGGAGCTCGACCTGCAGCGCGTCGCCGGCCCCATGCTAAAGACACAGTTACAACGTTTTAGCACCAAGCTTAATTAACAAGTTGCTGACTCTGATTCAATGTTCTAACCGACAATTCCCACGGCGAGGAGATCAAAGGCAAGATTTTGCAGATGGACTTGTGAGCAATCCAAGCCAACCTGGGGCGCCTTGTCGATGAGCTCCTGTATGTAATTTCCCCGAAGCAGGCCTGCGTCGTAGATGCTGCCGATGACAGGCACCGACTTGGTCTTGCTAACCGCCACCACGCGCACGGACCCCGGCGGCGGTAGCGCGTAAGGCGGTGTTTGTTTTCTGGATCTTTTCCATAAGTCCCTGGTGTAAGGATCGATGGACCAAGAGGGGGGGGTGAATTGGGCCTTTTTCAATTTCTAAAACACAATAAAGCAACCTTAACCTATGCAAAGCTAGTAAGGCACCAATTCACCAACCGGATAACTAAGCTACCTACACAAGCTAAGAGAGATATAAAGAGAAGTAAAGCCTAGCAAGGTAGAGCTAAGTTATGATCTCTAAGTCAAGCACATGAATAAATTGCATGAAAGAAAATGCTTGAATAAAGAGAGTGGACAAGAGACGACCGGATTTTTTCCCGTGGTATCGATGTGTTGGCACACACCCCTAATCCACGCTGTGACACTCACAAAGAGTCTTGTCACCTCCCAAGTCACCGAGACGAGGGCGCTCACTAAGAGTCTCCGTTCACCATCCCGGCGTGGTGGAGATCAAGCCACGTACAATCTTCTTCTCCGGGCTCCCACAATCCTTGGCAAGCTCCGCGAGAAACACCTCGATCACCAAGATCGCCTAGGTGATGCCAATCAGCAAGAGTAACAAGCTAAGGCCTTCACTTGAGCAAGAACCGATCACCAAGAACGGATGCACACAAGCTTCTCTCTACTCAAGTCCTTAATCTTGCTTCTTGATTGATTGAATGAACAAATATGTGAATGATGAAGCTCAAGGTGGCTCTTGACTATAATATGAGTGTATGGATGTTGCCTGGTGTCAAGAGTGGCAAAATGACCCATTGGAGGGGTATATATAGGCAGCTCACACGAATAGAGCCGTTGGAGAAAATCTGCCAGAAAACTGCGTAGCGCCGGTTAATCCGACGTACCTCCAATAGTCATCGTCGGTTTAACCGATGAATGTAAACTGCCCCTTCTGAAAACTAGCCGTTACAACTTGGGCAGATTAACCGACGTATCATCGGTTTAACCGGTGAGTGTAGTTGTCCACTGATCAACAGAAAAACTAAGTCTCTGGACAACTGTACCGACGTTAACTCAAACCTATCGTCGGTTTAACCGGTGAGTACAACTTCTGAAGTCCTTGGAAAAACCATCTCACTGGTCAATTGCACCGACGTCCCATTTCAAACATCGTCGGTTTAACCGGTGTATAGAACTTGAAATACCCTGGAAAAACCAACTCTGGACTAATGCACCGACGTTAAATTCAAACACAGTCGGTTTAACCGGTGTATTGACTTGTCCAGACTCTGCTGACTTCGTTTAACCGATGTATAGAAAATTGAGGTCGTCGGTTAAACCGGTGTATAGACTTTTTCTGATTTTGTCTTTTCTGATTTGAGTCTTGAATGAAATCCAAATATTCTTGAGATATAGTTTGAGAACCACTTATTTGAACTTCTAGAAACCTGAGTGACCATTGTGTGCATCCATTTTCAAATGACCATGTCCATGCTCAAGTTACTTAGCCTTAACCCCTCTTAATAGTGCGATCACTACAAAACTATAAAACCTATACTAACCTAAGTGTCCTTCTCAACCTTATGACACTTAGGACTAGAAAGATCCTTAGTCTTGACATATAATTGAGTTGAATACCGAGATCGCCTTTTTGAATAATGAAATTGAGGGGCCTCTTTTGACATATGACCAAATGAGCGATAATGATCTATTAAGCTGCACAAACTCATTAGTCATAATAATGGTTGTCATTAATCACCGAAACATACCTTGAGGGCCTAGATGCTTACAGTCTCCCCCTTTTTGGTGATTGATGACAACACAAACATAAATAACGAGAGAGCGAGAAAGATAAAGCAAGATAAACACAAGCAAACTCGAAAAGGACCAAAGAGCTCAACGGCTCAAACGAAATCCATAGATATGTCTCAAAGCACGGCATACTCAAGCGACAAATGTACATATCCATGAACTAACACCAAATGAGATACAAAGAATCAAAGTCCTGATAACTACGAGCTCTCTCTAGCTCTACCCTCCCCCTAACTCTGTGGCTCCCCCTAACACCTCTCCCCCTTTGGCATCAAGGCACCAAAAGGCGAGCTACGGGTCGTGCTGTCGTGGTACGGCGAGGAAGCGGTCCGGGTCGTCGTCGTCGTCGTCGGAAGGAGAACCCTCACCCTCGGTGACAGACGGAAGCTGCTGGTCTGGGTCTGAGCTCACTGGGGGAGTGACTGTCGTGGAGGCTCTCGTGCTGGCACTGCCTGGTAGAGGATCCGTAGAAGTCGTAACCGGGCCAGCAAAAGAAGTATCAACATCTGAAGAAGTGACCGCTGAGGCTGCCGGCTGCGTCGACTGTGGAAGCAGGGACTCCTCTACTGCTCCTCCCCCTGAAGGTGCTGCCTGAAGTGAGGTAGGGAGGGCGACCGACTGAACCGCTGACGGTGAGTCCTGAAAGAGTGTGGTCGCGGGCAGTGGTGAAAAGAGCGGACGACCGGCAGACCCAAAGAGTGCGGACATCGAGAACGTGGTCTCCGGTGTCGCTGTAGTAGCTGGAGCTGCAGTAGGGGCTGGAGGAGGAGGAGCTGGTGTGACTGCAAGCTGAGGTGCTCCAACACCCTGAAGTCCGGGCTGCTGCTGCTGTGGGGCGAGTCCGGTGTGAGAGTAAAGCTGGGAGATCATCCCGAACATCGCCATCATGCCCTGCTGCATCTGCTGGAACTGAGCGTCTGTCCTCTGTGAAACTCTGTCAATGAGGCCGACAAAACGCTCCTCTGTCGCTGCACGCTCTCGGGCTGCCTCTCTCTGAATAGCCGCAATCTGAGCCTCATGGGCTCTCCTGGCCTCCTCCTGAGCAAGTCGGTCCTCCCTCTGCTGAGTCATGAGCTGTTGTAGTAGTGCAGTGAGCTCGGACGGCTGAAGTCACCTAGGACTCAGAGACTGTAGCAGCTGCTGAAGTCGGAGGAGCTGGCTCTCTGGACCCTCCTGCCTCGTGGTCGTGACTGGCTGGGGCAGCTGGAGGAAAGTACTCTACGTCCTCGGAGGAGTCTGACTCAAGCTCAGACCAGTGAATCTCATCATCTCCCCCGGGAAGCTGTGCCTCCGCTGCCAGGAGTGCCTCATCCTCCTCTGCCACTCGTGCCTGTACCTCCGGTGACAGTCGAGCCATCGCAGCTCTATCTGCGTGTCTGCCCCTCCTCCTGTCCTGTGGAGCTGTGGGTCGGTAGACAGGGAACCTGGGAGCCTCGTCGTGACGGTAAGGGGCGCTGATGGGTGACTCTGCTGGCACTATCATAGAGCATATGTAACTGATCCAGTGCCCATAAGGAAACTGTCGCACCACACCCATCCCATCAGTGATCACATCCTCGATCTCAGCCAGAATAAAGTCAACTATATCAAATGGCTCGTGAGTGAGGATGTGTAGGAGCAAGAGCTGCTGCAAACCTGTGAACCCCTCTGGGTAGCCACTCCTCGGTAACAGAGTCCTCCGGAGTGCCATGTGAACAGCGTATGCCTCTGGAGTCAGCAAGCTCGGCACTCTGGCGTAAGAGGCTGGGAACGGCTGGCGGAAGCACTGAGAGATCGCCTCGTGAGAAGGAGCAATCCCGCCAACCATCGCCCTGCGGGGTGGATCTGAGTCCCCGTAAACCCTCTCGTGCAGCGAGACGTCGACCAGGTCAACTCCAAGTATACCAGCAATGGTCGCCCTCGACAAACCAAAAACCTGCCCTCCAAACATGATGTGCACGGCTCTGCGCTCGGGAGCTATCCATGCTGTGGCGTAGAACACTCTGACCCAGTCCTCGATATAACGATTCTGCTCCATCTCTAGCAGCCTGGGCAGTCCTCTGAAGTGAGCGAAGTGTGCTCTCACGTCTGCTCCCCCTGCGGCTGTCCTCAGTGAGACCCAGTCAAGAACCCTGTGCGGGAAGATCCGGTGGCCCCTCCGCTGGAAAGTCTCGTAGAAGCTGGCCTGTAGCAGAGTCCAGAACCTCCTGTCGACTCTGCTGTCTCGGGTCACTGGGAACCAGACCTCCTCCTCAACATTCCACCTGAGCCTCTTGACCTTGGCCGCATTGGCTCGGGTCAAGTTCTGGAGCATCACACCTGGCTCCAGACGCACAACAGTGTCCATACGGAACACTGCGCGATCGGCCTCTAGGGCCTCGGCTCTGCGAGCTGCTGCTGCTGCTGCTGCGGACCTGCGGGGCTCCTGTGGCTGGTGTCCTCCCCGAGTCCTCGGTCCAGTGCGATGCTCTGTCGCTGGCGGGGAACCTCCCTCAGACGACTGCTGTGGAGAACTCTGTTCCTCTGACTGTGCTGCCTCTGAGTCAGAACCATCTGAATCTGTCGCTGCTGCTGCTGCTGTCGCGGCTCTGGTGGCCCTGGCACCTCTGACTCTACCCATACCCCTGCCTCTGCCTCTGGGGTCCTCCCTGATCTCAAACGGACGAGCACGGCCTGATGCCTGCTCCTCGGCGGCCTTGGCCACCATCTCGGCCCTCTCGGCCTCCTTCTCTGCGCGAGTCCACTTGCGGACTGGCTTCTCGACCACGACCTCCTTCCCCTTCCTCTTTTCGTGACCCATCTTGACTGACGGTGTGCGGAACACGAACGCGGCGCGAAAGTAGCAGCTCAGGCAAATCGTCGAGCACCTGGCGAGCACTTGGTGAGAAGGCGCTGTGATTGCGGCTGCGGCGTGGGATGCTGATGCGTGGGCGATACGTGGTGCAGGAGTAGCAGTGGTGGCAGCGCACAGGCGGCGCGGGCGGCGCTGGTCGGCACTGCCGGCGCAGGCGGCGGTGGTGCACGGGCGGTGCTGGAGTGGAGCGGTGCGGTCGCGTGCGGGCAGAGTCCGAGCGGCGGTGGCATAAGCTGCGCGTGGGTCGGTGACGGCGGCGTGCAGGCGAGTGCGGGAGTGGCGGCGGCTGCGTAGGCAAGCGGCGGCGCGAGATCGAGGGCAAGCGGCGGCGGCTTGAGTCGGGCGAAACAGAGAGGAAGAAAGCTGGTGTCCGCGGGCAAAACACATCTATGACAGGTGGGACCCGCGATTTTCTTTAACACCGGTTGATCCGACGCATAGGGTTTGAACGTCGGTTGATTGCGTCGGTGTAGTTTACCCGAGACTCCACCAGATCTGCATCTGAGCGCCGGTTGATCCGACGATATAAATTTGTACTCGTCGGTTGATTGCTGCTAACACCGTTTGATTGACAGGTCAAAACTAGGTTACGTTAACCGGTTGATCCGATGCTGTCACTTTTGTATACGCCGGTTGAACGCCTGAAACTTGACTGAGCTGAGACACAACTTAGTAACGCCGGTTAAACCGATGGGTAAAGATCCATTGAACGTCGGTTTAACCGGTGAAGCCAAAAACTCCTCACTCAGCTCACTCTTCTATGCTTAGTCCAATAAACTTATAAAACTCAAATAAACTCAAGTTAATGGACTTGCATAGGCAACTTTACCCCTCAAAATAAATAGGATAGCACACTTGCTTAAATAAATTTCTTTTTAAACACAAGAAAAATCCGCAAGAGAGACAAAGCGCCAAATAAAATGTATGAGCCATGTCATAGGAATATTGAAGATAGAAAGCTTCAAATTCATCATGACATTGCTCACTAGGCAATAACGCACCTAACACTCTGCTCTTTTCACTTTTCATGAATTAAGATCTTGTATATGAAACAAGTCTCATTTTCATCAAGTGATCTCCTTTGTGACCCTTACGCATGCAATGATAATGCAAACTACAACCACATGCGAAAGTAAAGTAAACATGAAATGCACATCTAAATGACAAGAAATGCATAACAAGAAATTAAGATCTACTTGTCAAGTTTGAACCCACGGGAAGCTTCTTCATGATGAGCCTTTCTTCAAGCCTAGAGGAAAACAAGTGGACCACCACCTCTAACTAAACCCTCGCTCATCACTATCTTACCATGGTTAGACAAGTGTCCTATATGTATGCATTTTCCTATATGACATGGCAACTTACATGACGTTTGCCGCATCTAGCACATTAAGCTCATTCCTTAGCCTAACAAAAGTACTCTCATCTAAAGGTTTTGTGAAAATATCCGCCAATTACTCATCGGATCTCACACCTTGAAGAGATATGTCTCCTTTGGCTTCGTGATCACGCAAGAAGTGATGGCGAATATCAATGTGCTTTGTGCGAGAGTGTTGAACCGGATTCTTGGCGATTTTTACGGCACTTTCATTGTCACAAAGGAGTGGGATCCTATCTAGTTTCACACCAAAGTCCAAAAGGGTTTGCTTCATATATAGGATTTGGGCACAACATGCACCGGCCGCTATATATTCCGCTTCCGCGGTGGACAAAGCCACGGAATTTTGCTTCTTACTCGACCAAGAAACTAGAGAACGCCCAAGCAGGTGGCAACCCCCGGAGGTACTCTTGCGATCCACACGGCTTCCGGCAAAGTCCGAATCCGAGTATCCCAAGAGATCTAAGCTAGCGTCTTTGGGGTACCACAAGCCTATGCTAGGGGTGTGCTTGAGATACCGAAGAATCCTATTCACAGCTGAAAGGTGTGATTCCTTTGGGTTAGCTTGAAAGCGGGCACACAAGCACACACTAAACATTATATCGGGCCTAGATGCGGTAAGGTAAAGCAAAGACCCTATCATAGAACGATAGAGGGATTGATCAATCGGTTTACCGTCCACATCCAAGTCGAGATGCCCATTAGTTGCCATGAGTGTCTTGATTGGCTTGCACTCATCCATCTTGAACTTCTTCAAGATATCTTTAGTATACTTTTCTTGATGGATGAATGTCCCTTCCTTCATTTGTTTGACTTGAAAACCAAGGAAGAAGGTCAATTCGCCAATCATGGACATCTCGAATTCCCTAGACATCATGGTAGCAAACTCATGGCTTAGTAAATCATTAGTTGAGCCAAAGATAATATCGTCAACATAAATTTCACAAATGAAAAGATCCCCGTTGACGTCTTTTGTGAACAACGTGGTGTCCACCCTCCCGATCTTGAAGCCTTGCATGATTAGGAAGTCACGAAGCCTCTCATACCAAGCCCTTGGAGCTTGTTTGAGCCCATAGAGTGCCTTGTGCAACCTATAAACATGGTTAGGATTCCTCGGATCTTCAAACCCGGGAGGTTGCTCAACATAAACAAGTTCGTTAATAACGCCATTTAAGAATGCACTTTTCACATCCATTTGATACAACTTAATGTCATGATGTGAAGAGTAAGCAAGAAGGATACGGATAGCTTCAAGTCTTGCGACCGGAGCAAAAGTTTCACCAAAATCCAAACCTTCAACTTGAGAAAACCCTTTTGCCACAAGTCTTGCTTTGTTGCGTATCACCACCCCATGTTCATCTTGCTTGTTTCGAAAGACCCACTTTGTGCCGATGATATTCGTGTCTTTCGGAGGAGCTTCAAGGACCCAAACTTCATTGCGGGTGAAGTTGTTCAATTCTTCTTGCATAGCCATCACCCAATCCGAGTCCTCAAGTGCTTCCTCTATGCTAGTGGGTTCAATACAAGAAACAAACGAGTGATGTTCGCAAAATGAAGCATGCTTAGAGCGAGTTCTTACTCGTTTGGAAGGACTACCAATGATTTGTCCAATTGGATGATCCTTGGAGATGCGACCATGCTTCACTAGCGGTACTTGCGTGGATGCTTGTTGGGGTGGATCATGGGTGACTTGTGCTTGTGGTGGAACATTTTGCTCTTCTTGTTCTTGGACTTGGGGTGTTGGCGTTGGCACATTTTCTTGAGGTAGTGGATCATCTTTTTCTTGATGTTCATCCACTTGGGGTGCCGTGGAGATGCTTGGTGTAGATGAGGAAGGTCCTCCCCCTTGATCATTGCCTTCATGCACCTCTTCCGGCTTGATATCCCCAATGGACATATTCTTCAAAGCTTCATCAATCTCTTCATCACCTACATTTTCATAGCCAACAACCTCCTCTTGGGAGCCATTAGATTCATCAAACTCCACATCACATGTTTCTTCAACTAACCCGGAGGTTTGATTGAATACTCTATATGCTTTGGAGTTTGATGCATAACCAAGAAAGAAACCTTCATCATATCTACTCTCAAACTTACCGAGCCTTTTCTTCTTATAGGTGAAATATTTGCAACCAAAGACTCGAAAGTAGGATATATTTGGTTTCTTCCCGGTGATGAGCTCATATGGAGTTTTCTTGAGGAGTCGGTGGGGATATACTCGGTTGGATGCATGACACGCCGTGTTGATTGCTTCCGCCCAAAACTTCTCGAACGTGCCATAATCATCCAACATTGCTCTTGCTAGGGTGATGAGTGTCTTGTTCTTTCTTTCAACCACTCCATTTTGTTGAGGCGTGTAGGTAGCGGAGAACTCATGCTTAATGCCCTCTTCATCGCACCATTCTTCAATCTTCATATTTTTGAACTCGGTGCCGTTGTCACTCCGGATCTTTACAATTGGGGAGTTGTACTCCCTTTGAGCTCTTCTTGCAAATGTCTTGAAGATTTCCGGAGTTTCACACTTATCGCCTAGAAACATAACCCAAGTGTAACATGAAAAATCATCAACAATTACTAGGCAATAGAGGTTACCACCAATGCTCTTGTATGTAGTTGGACCAAAGAGATCCATGTGTAGAAGCTCGAGCGGCTTGGAGGTAGACAACATCGTCTTGATGGGATGATGTGTTGCAACTTGCTTTCCGGCTTGACATGCTTTACATAGCTTGTTCTTGTCAAACGTGACATCCTTCAAGCCGGTGATCGTCCCTCTCTTGTGGGCTTTCTTGAGGTTGCTCATACCAATATGAGCAATTCTTATATGCCAAAGCCATCCAAGAGAAGACTTGGTGAAGAGGCATGTCATGGTGCTTGTTTGCTTTGAAGAGAAATCCACCAAGTAAATGTTGCCATGCCTAAACCCCGTGAATACCAATGACTTGTCTTTTTCATGAGTTACTACAACACCATTCTTGTCAAAGGCACACGTTAGTCCAAGATCACACAATTGAGCAATTGAAATAAGATTAAAACTTAGTGCTTCTACAAACAAAACATTAGAAATAGATAAATCTTTAGAAATTGCTATTCTACCCAAATCTAAAACTTTTCCCCTTGAATTATCACCATAGGTGACTTGTTCATGATCTCCGGGGTCTTCAAGAGTGGTGAACATGCTATCATTGCCGGTCATGTGTTGAGAGCAACCGCTACCAAGTACCCAATGTTTTCCACCGGCTTTGTAGTTCACCTACACACATGAGAATTCACTTTTGAGTTTTAGGAACCCAAACAAGCTTTGGGCCTTGCACATGTGTGACAAGAGCTTTTGGGACCCAAAGTTGCTTGGGGAGCTTCTTCTTTGACTCCTTAGTGAGTTTGCCAATGAATTTGGCCTTCACCTTGCCCTTCACTTTACTCAAGAGAAAATGGTTATTTTGAAACATTGATGAGTAATTCTTGGGTAAATTAGGAAGAGGACGTGATGGTAAAGTGCACTCCCTAATGTGGTGCCCGGTGACTTGGCAATGTTGGCAATATGAACCAACTTCCTTGATGAAGCTAATCTTGATCTCCGGAGAAGGAGTAGTAGCTATGTTTGGCTCCGGAAATGAACCAAGACCTCTCTTACCATAGTCACGGGCATTGTTGAAGAGAATCTCCTTGTGGATGTATTCTCCTCTTGAGAGCTTCTCCACACTACTCTTGAGGCTTGCAACTTGATCCATCAATTCCTTTTCCCTAGAAGGTGCAAGCTCTGGCAAAGCATTAGTAGCATTTGCATTAATGAGTAGGTCATCACATGAAGTAGAAGTATTGACCTTCTCAATAGTTTCATGAGCAAAGTTCTCAAGACTTGGGTCAATTGCTTCATAGGCAAATTCAAGTTCTAGATACTTGTGAGCCAACTCCCTATGCTCTTGTTTAAGCTTTTTGTGGCTCTCTTCAACTTGCTTAGCAAGTACAAGTGACTCATTGTGCTTTTTGAGCAAGTCATTGTACTTGCCAAGCAAATCGGAGTGGGCAAGCTCTAACTTGGTACGAGTGCTCTCAAGAACCTTGACTTTGCCCTTTTCCCTCTTGATGACGGATGTATACTCATTAATGAGGTTAGCAAACTCATTAGGGTCAAGCTCATTATCACTATCATCTTCACTCTCACATACCTTAGAGTTACCTTTGGCCATGAGGCACATTGGAGGTGGAGGTAGCGATGGTTCTTTATTTGTGAGGGCGATGGTGACGATATCTTCTTCCTCATCACTTGACTCTTCACTTGATGAGACATCGGTCACCCATTCTTGTTTTTCTACCAAGAAACTTCTCTTGGTGTTGCCCTTTTTCTTTGGGAAGAGCTTGGTCTTCTTGTCATGGCTCTTTTTCTTCCCAAATTTCTTGTTTTTGTTCTTCCTTTCTTCTTTTTCATCATCGCTTGAATCATGGCGATGCTTGCTCTTATTATCCTTGTCTCTTTTGTCCGGCTTGGGGCAATTTGGACGGATGTGGCCTTTTTCTCCACAATTGTAGCAAATTTTGTTCTTGACATCCATTGGTCGGAACATTTTATTCATATGTCCAAATATTCGATATGATATTTTTTGGTGTAAAAATTTTGGATCTAAACAGACCCAGAGAGAGCAGTGTGGGTGCAAGAATTTAAAAAAAAAGTAAGAGAAAGGAAAAAAATTAAGGTAATGACATGTGAATTCTATATGTTACTGAGAAATAGGAGTTGAGAATAAAGTTAATTGGATCCATGTTATTATAATTTTTGTATATCTGAAGAGTACCACTATTTCTTGAGTAACTATTTCCGTACCATTACAATTTCACATTTTCCAGATATATACCATCACGTACCAAATCGACGTGTTTATAAAATATTTGGATATGGTGCATGGTGAGGCTCTGGAGCAGGCATGGCATGGCGCCGTCGTGAGCTCGCGCGGCGGGGTGACGTGGAACAGCCGAACTGGTGCGGCCACGTGCGCACCACGCGGAGCACGAGCGCCTCGGCGAAGTGCATCCCCGCGGTGCATCGGCGTGGGCCCCCCTAGAGGCCATCTCGCCTAGCCGCGCCAGGTAGTAGCTAGTAGCGTCATGGTTGCGGGCGGCGAGGGAGTCAGCACAGGCGGTGAGTGTGACCACGAGCTCCATCGCCTCCCGTCTGGTCTCTCCTGGCGCTATAGTTGTCCATGCAGTCCATTGGCCCGGCCCAAGCATGACCAATTTGACCCAGGCCAAGTCCGACCTAACCTGCTCTCCATCGTGCCCGGACTTGGGCCGTCACCCCAGCCCGTGGGCTGGCACATTCCGACACGGAATTAGCAGGCTGGCCTGATGTTAGCCCACCTACCCCACAATCGAGAGCCCATAATGTAATCGCCCAAGGCCACAATCCCCCGGCTCAGCCCAGCAGCCTCCGCCACTTGGGCACCTCCCTCCCTCTACCCCTTCCGTTGACCCCCCCCTCCCCCCTACCTCCTCATTTCCTCAACCGCCGCTCGGCCGCTCCGCTCCCCCATCAGCTCCTCCAGATCTCCGCCGCCGCCGGTGCCGCTCCCCCTCCTTTCCACCAAATCTCCACCTCCGGCGCGGCGGCGCCGCTCCCCCTCCTCTCCTCCACCTCCGACACCCCCCTCGACCGCTTCCCTCCCACACTGGACTGGAGCCGCCGCCTCCCTACCTCACGGAGGTTGCCTCCCCTCCGCGGCTCCGCCCAAGCCTTCCCTCTCCTAGTCTCCACCGCCACAGGTGCCGCTCCCCCTCCTATCCTCCACCTCCGGCACCGCTCGGCCGCTCCCCTCCAACAGTGGACCGAGCCACCGCCTCCCTCCCGCACGGAGGTTGCCTCCCCTCCGCCGAGCCTTCCCTCCACAGATCCCGACGGCCGGCTCCTCCATAGACCCCGATGGCCGGCGCTTCCACAGATTCCGGTGGCCGACTCCCTTCAACAGACCCTGGCGGCCGGCGCTTCGGCCAGATGCCGACGACGGGCACCTACCTCACCGGCAGCTCCACGTCTCCACCAGATCCCGGCGGCGCCTCCCTGCTCCACCGAGCCTGCGTTGGCGCGGGATTCGCTGGGCTGGCCGTGCCAATCGGACTGGCACGACACGTAATGGTCCCGTGCCTGGGGCGTTGCTGCAGCCCATGGGCGAGCACGGCCCTGTCCGGTGGATTATCGTGCCGGGCCTGGCCCGGCACGAAGTTAGTCTGGCTTAGCCGGGCCTGGGCTAGGGCGGTCGGGCCGCCCATTTGGACATCTATACCTGGCGCGCAGCTCGGGCAGAGATGGAGGATGGAGGCCGCGTGCCCGCGTCGTCGGCTGAGGTGGGGGTGGAGATGGCGTCCGTGGCCACAGCGGCAGTGCTCCGCTCGGCGCTGTCGCGCGCGCAGCAGGCGACGGCGCTGGTGGGTCGCGCGCCTAGGGATGAAAACGGACGGAAAACCCTCAACCATTTCCGTTTCCATTTTTTTATTACAAAAAACGGGAGCGAGAGCGGAATAGCCGAGTACGGGAGCGGAAACGGGATATAACAGTTACAGAAACGGGCGGGAACCGAAAAATCTACCGGAATGTATTATTATTTAATCACCATGCTCTTTTCATGAATATAACAATAGACACTCCTTTACACAAACTATTTTTCAAAAATATGATCAATATTTCTTGTTTCCTAAGTGAAGTACATGTATTAATGTTGAGGAACATGTATTGAGTTTGAAGAACATGAGAGGATATATGGTGTGTCTATCATTTTTTCGGATTTTATAAATACGGGACTAATACGGGATTGTCCCGGCTAAAGACGGAACCCCGCAAATACGGACGGAATATACCCCTTCTCGCTTTCCGTCCCATTTCCGTTTTTTCCGTAAATACAAAAACAGACGAGATAAATATAGAAATATGAGCGGACGAAATGTCCGTTTTCATTCTTTAAACTCATAAGACCCAGGTGTAAGCATCTAGGCCCCCAAGGTATGTTTCGATAATTAATGACAACCATTATTGTGACTAATGAGTTTGTGCAGCTTAATAGATCATTATCGCTCATTTGGTCATATGTCAAAAGAGGCCCCTCAATTTCATTATTCAAAAAGGCGACCTCGGTATTCAACTCAATTATATGTCAAGACTAAGGATCTTTCTAGTCCTAAGTGTCATAAGGTTGAGAAGGACACTTAGGTTAGTATAGGTTTTATAGTTTTGTAGTGATCGCACTATTAAGAGGGGTTAAGGCTAAGTAACTTGAGCATGGACATGGTCATTTGAAAATGGATGCACACAATGGTCACTCAGGTTTCTAAAAGTTCAAATAAGTGGTTCTCAAACTATATCTCAAGAATATTTGGATTTCATTCAAGACTCAAATCAGAAAAGACAAAATCAGAAAAAGTCTATACACCGGTTTAACCGACGACCTCAATTTTCTATACGTCGGTTAAACGAAGTCAGCAGAGTCTGGACAAGTCAATACACTGGTTAAACCGACGTGTTTGAATTTAACGTCGGTGCATTAGTCCAGAGTTGGTTTTTCCAGGGTATTTCAAGTTCTATACACCGGTTAAACCGACGATGTTTGAAATGGGACGTCGGTGCAATTGACCAGTGAGATGGTTTTTCCAAGGACTTCAGAAGTTGTACTCACCGGTTAAATCGACGATAGGTTTGAGTTAACGTCGGTACAGTTGTCCAGAGACTTGGTTTTTCAGTTGATCAATGGACAACTACACTCACCGGTTAAACCGATGATACGTCGGTTAATCTGCCCAAGTTGTAACGGCTAGTTTTCAGAAGGGGCAGTTTACATTCATCGGTTAAACCGACGATGACTATTGGAGGTACGTCGGATTAACCGGCGCTACGCAGTTTTCTGGCAGCTTTTCTCCAACGGCTCTATTCGTGTGAGCTGCCTATATATACCCCTCCAATGGGTCATTTTGCCACTCTTGACACCAGGCAACATCCATACACTCATATTATAGTCAAGAGCCACCTTGAGCTTCATCATTCACATATTTGTTCATTCAATCAATCAAGAAGCAAGATTAAGGACTTGAGTAGAGAGAAGCTTGTGTGCATCCTTTCTTGGTGATCGGTTCTTACTCAAGTGAAGGCCTTAGCTTGTTACTCTTGCTGATTGGCATCACCTAGGCGATCTTGGTGATCGAGGTGTTTCTCGCGGAGCTTGCCAAGGATTGTGGGAGCCCGGAGAAGAAGATTGTACGTGGCTTGATCTCCACCACGCCGGGATGGTGAACGGAGACTCTTAGTGAGCGCCCTCGTCTCGGTGACTTGGGAGGTGACAAGACTCTTTGTGAGTGTCACAACGTGGATTAGGGGTGTGTGCCAACACATCGATACCACGGGAAAAAATCCGGTCGTCTCTTGTCCACTCTCTTTATTCAAGCATTTTCTTTCATGCAATTTATTCATGTGCTTGACTTAGAGATCATAACTTAGCTCTACCTTGCTAGGCTTTACTTCTCTTTATATCTCTCTTAGCTTGTGTAGGTAGCTTAGTTATCCGGTTGGTGAATTGGTGCCTTACTAGCTTTGCATAGGTTAAGGTTGCTTTATTGTGTTTTAGAAATTGAAAAGGGCCCAATTCACCCCCCCCTCTTGGTCCATCGATACTTACAATTGGTATCAGAGCCTCGTTGCTCATTTGGATCATTAGGCTTCTCCGCCTAGAGCTATGGCCAAGATGGGTGGTTCGCCTCCTCACTTCGAGGGCAAGAACTTTGCCTATTGGAAAGTTCGCATGGCCGCATATCTTGATGCGATTGCCCCCGAGGTGTGGTTGGCAACAAAGACCGGGTTCACCGGAACTCCCACCTCGGAACAATTAAAATGGAATGCCAAAGATAGAAATGCAATTTTCGAAGCCATTAGTGAGGAAGTCTTTGCTAGAGTCAATGGCATGGACTTAGCAAGTGATATTTGGAAGGAGCTCATTGAAATATATGAAGGCTCCACTAAAGTTCGTGAGCAAAAATATCACTTGTTTAGAGCTAAGTATGATTCCTTTAAAATGCTACCTCATGAAAATTGCAATGATATGTATTCTCGCTTGAATGTCATTGTCAAGGACATTAATGCACTTGAAATATCCAAAATTGGCAGTGCCTCCATCAATCGCAAGATTCTCATGCTCCTCCCGAAGCCCAAGTATAACATCATCAATGCTATGCTTCAAAAGGAGAATCTTGACACAATGGAAGTGGGAGAACTTGTGGGCGAAATTCGCGCTCATGAAATGAGTATCCTTGGTATGTCCGAAGAGCCAACTTCAAGCAAATCAATTGCTCTAAAGACCAAGGCAAACAAATCCCGCAAGCTCAAGATGATCAAGCAAGAATCAAGCTCAAGCAATGAAGAAGATGATCATCATGAAAGCTCATCGGATGTTGAAGATGATGGAGAACTTGCTCTCATGATGAGAAAGTTCACACGCTTGAATAACAAGATCAATAAGAAGGGTTTTAACTTTGACTCAAAAAGAGGAATAACAAGATCATCATGAAATACTAAATGAAGTCTATTTATAATTTTTTTTGCACGGATGGGCTGTAAATCGCGAGACGAATCTAATGAGTCTACTTAATCTATGATTTGAAATAGTGATGCTACAATAACCATTTATTAATTATGGATTAATCATGAATTAATTACCATCATTAGATTCGTCTCGCGATATACAGCCCATCCGTGCAAAAAAATTTTATAAATAAACTTCATTTAGTTCTCTAAATTATCAACATTTTTTTCAAAATTTTTTGGGCACGAGATCTAAACACGACCTCTATCTTCTTTCTCCCACACGGCTCTCTTTCGCCACCAAGTTCATGTTTAGTTCCCAAAAATTTTCAAAATTCTCCGTCAGATCGAATTGTCGGACATATGCATTGAGCATTAAATACAGTTGGAAAAAATAACTAACTACACAGTTCAACTGGAAATGACGAGATGAATCTTTTAAACCTAATTAGTTTATAATTAAATATTAATTATCAAATAACAACGAAAATACTACCCGAATTCAAAAAATTTCTCAACTAAACACAGCCCACATCTTTTTACACGGGGCGGTGCGGCACCACGCCAGCCCTCGGCTCGGACATTCCCGCCCCCCCCCCCCCCCCCCCCCCCCCCCAAAAAAACCATCTTCTTCCCTCCCAGCCCCTTCTCTCTCTTTGTTCTTGGCCTCTAGCTCCACCAGATTCGACGAGCTACTTGGCTTCGAACTCGATTCGACGGTTCAGACGCCGTAGCCTAGCTCGATTCGGCAACAAGGTGACTGTTCCTCCCATCTCCCCCTTCCTTTTCCTCCTCTATTGGGCGAATCCGGTGGATTTGGTCCCGTTTCACCGGTGGGGGAGAAGAACGGCCAAGGGCGCCCACGGGTGGAGAAGACGCGGTGCCACGGTGGGCTGTCGGCTCACCTTGGAAACTCCTTGGGCGGGGTCGGAGAGGCGGCGAGGGCTGCCGGCGCGGCAAGGATGCGGCAACACCCGCGCTCGAGGCAGCGGCGCCGGCGTCCGTACGCAAGCGGGTGGGGAGGTGGGAGGGGAAACGGCGACAGCTGTCAAGTAGGGGCCTCCCTACCCACGGGAGAAGGTGCTGGGTGGGGGGATTTGGGTGCCTGAGTAGGGATATTGCTGGAGTTGCTCTTATAGTCTTATTAGTCAATCTCCAATTAATGAACTAATTGAATCAAGTTAGCACCTTTAGCTCTGATTAGAACTGAGTAGCACAGTTAAGTTTGTAGCACAATTCCTTACTGAAGCTTGTGACGCGAGGTGCTGCAATTGCTGTGATTTTCCAACTGCCATCGAGTTGTGTAAATTGAGACCGAGGAGAATTTTCTAGTTAGTATGTGATATTATTTTTAGGTTCTGATATCGTTGTTTGTACTCGAAGTGCTCTCTCTCAACTATAGTGTTCATACTATCATGTCTACTTTAGCTAGATTTTTTTTATGAAAGGACTGATTGAAGGTTTTTATGTGTTAAGTAGATATGCCTCGCTATGACGATCGTTATGGGAACACACGCTTGTATGTTGGCAGACTGTCCTCCCGCACTCGTTCCCGTGACCTGGAATATCTTTTCAGCAAATATGGAAGGTAAGAAACATATTCACAAAGAGTTCTTGTGAAGTCCAGAGTATGTTACTTGTTATTATGATGGTAAAACACCATTTATGTCCTAGAGCTTAACATGAGCATTTGATTTTGACATGTTGTAATAAGCTAGCGTGGTTAAATATTTTGGTATACACCAGGCTATCATCTCTTAAATTGTAACTCTATAATCCTCCTGACATGGGGATGCAGGTGGTCTGGTGTCTAGAACTTAGACTACGCTAATAAGTGGGGTCCTTCCTATCCTTGTTCATATAGAATTAAAGATGATGAGGCTTCAGTGATACTAGGAGCATTCTCAGCGTTTTGTGGATGAGGCTATACAAGCCACTTTTTTTGTTTGGTATTCTCTGTTATTTCAGAAAGCACAAAGTAGATGTTTGACCTCCTGGCCTTGTGTGTTTGACTTGAATGATTTTGTTGAAGGTTTTTCGGTTTTTTACACCTGGGAGGTCTGTGGTGGAAGGGTGCCCTTGGTGGAATTGGTGGCCATAGTTCCAATATTTGTGGAGGACTTTGGTGAAGGGCGCCCTTGGTGTAATCTTATTGACTGTTGTAGTGGAAGTTGCAACTTGCTGATGCATTTGAGTAATTGACTCATGACGGCTTATTGTTTGTGGCAACCATTTGCGCAGAATACGAGAAGTGGAGTTGAAGCGCGACTATGCATTTATTGTACGTGAATTTTGCTGCCCCCATTTTGATTCTGAATAATTCACCTTTTCTTAGTGTTGGTTCACACATGCTCTGGGAATTGTAAAAAAATACTTTTCATATGTGGCATCTCCTTTTTTTTTGCCTCTTCTCTTTGCTAAACAGGAATTCAGCGATCCTCGTGATGCTGATGATGCACAATACAACCTAGATGGCAGGGAAGTTGATGGGAGCCGCATCATCGTTGAGTTTGCTAAAGGGGTAAGTTTTTGGCTAGTTATCCAATTTCTGAATGATTACAATATATTTTTTTTCAAGCTTCTGATTTAATGAGCATGTGCTTTGAGATTGAACGCATGGTCTTTCAAACATCTGTGACTTCAGGTTCCTCGTGGTTCTGGTGGCTCACGTGAGTACATGGGAAGAGGGCCTCCACCAGGGACGGGTCGTTGTTTTAACTGTGGAATTGATGGTCACTGGGCAAGGGACTGCAAGGCTGGTGACTGGAAGAACAAATGCTACCGTTGTGGAGAAAGGGGCCACATAGAAAGAAATTGCCAGAACAGTCCACGGAATCTTAGGTGTTTATTGATAACATTCTTCAGCTCCATTCCACTGCTATCAGACATTTCAATTGCTGCTTATTGTTGTATGCTTTTACTCAAGAGTCTGCTTGTTAAACATGTTTCAGGCGTGAGAGAAGTTATTCACGGTCACCATCTCCACGCCGTGAACGGGGGCGCAGCCAGAGCTACAGCAGAAGCCGTAGCTATATGTATGCAGACGAAACCCCTATGGATTATTTTTCTGAGCTATCCATGTTATTGTTTATCTTGTGTATCTGGTTTTGCCATCCGTCCTTTTCTAACGGGTCCTTGTATTACGTCCAGCCGTTCTAGATCCCCATCTGGATCTCCCAGGGGTGGACGCCGAGACCGTGATGAGAGGAGATCAAGGAGTCTTAGCTACAGCAGGAGCCCCAGGCGTTCTGCTTCACCAAGTGCAAAGGAAAAGGAGCGCAGCCCCACACCTAACGGCAGTAGGAGCCCAAGGAGTCCCAGCCCAAGGGATCAGGTGAGCCCTCCACCAAAGGACAATGGTGAACGCAATGGCTCAGACCGTGGTGACAGCCCCGCGAAGAGGGAGAACAGCAGGAGCAGGAGCCGTAGCCCATCTGATGGCTACCGTAGCCCTGCAGCCAATGGGCGCAGCCCGAGCCCTAGAGATGACCGGAGCCCTAGTCCCAAAGGCAATGCTGGTGATGATGATGATGGCCGTGGTTCACCAAGAGGAAGCCAGTCCCCCTGAAAAACCTTCCATCCCGGTTTGAGATGCAGTGTGCCGATTCAGTTGTAATAGTTACATTTTCAGCTTTAAGACAGGATGAACTGTATTTGCTCATTTTTCTCGACCACTTGTTCTTTTTGTGAGCTAGAAACTTATGTAAGGATCTGTTGCCCTCGGGCTAAACGTTGATATTTGAACTTCTTAGACTGTTTAATTTGGATATTCGCCAGATAATTTGCCCTCGTGGCAGCCTTATATTGCAGTTGAAGTGAAGAGAGCTTGCCGTCCATGCATTGGTCCATTTGGTTTGGCAACTTCACTGCACATATCCTCTGCTGTGATACGGACATACGGTGCGCTTTTATAGATTGAATAACTTGTCTTTGATCATGTACTAGCAGGTACGCTACATATGCAAGCTTCCGCGCATATTATATTTTTCTTTCTGGCACCCTCTCTGAACCCATATACTATAGATTCCGCCTACATTGCCGGCTCCTAATTTAATGCATAATTAACGAGCCCAGTGTGTTTCAAATGTGGTCTCTTGCATGTACTAGAGTTCAATGCGTAATTAAAAAGCAACAGATCGGCTCTTGCGCTGGCACAATCATACCATGAACAGTTGGGAATAAATGTGGTGTTCGACATGATCTCTCCTCTCCTAGCTAGCTGCAGCGGAGGGACCAGCCCAGCCCAGCCACTAGGCGGACTCCTACTCCGAGCTCCAGCGTGTACTCCGCATCCGACCCGAGTCAGAGCAGAGCACGACTCGGGCTCGCACTGCACACTAAGCCCCTCTATAACAAGTACATAAATAAACGAGCCCGCGCCACGCTAATCACAAAACCAAACATCCAAATCCAAACCATACCAGCCAAGCACCATGCCCGCCCTCGCCTGGTTTCTGCAGCGAGGGTCAAGCGTTCGTGACGCAACGGACACAGGCATGGCGGCCTCCGGTCACACGGTGATCGACATCGACGCCGCCGATGACGAGCCGGCGAAGACGCCGCTCGCGCCTGTCCCCTACGTGCTCAGCTTCGCCGACCTCTCGTACAGCGTCAACAAGGGCGGCGGGCTCGCCGGCTGCTGCCTGGCGCCCCGCGCCAGCAGCCGCCTGGTGGCGTCGGCGGACGCGCCCCCGCCGCCGTCGGGGTCCAGGCGCGCCAAGACGCTGCTCGACGGCGTCTCCGGCGAGGCGTGCGCGGGCGAGCTGCTCGCCGTGATGGGCGCCAGCGGCTCCGGCAAGTCCACGCTGCTGGACGCGCTGGCGGGGCGGATCGCGCGCGAGAGCCTCCGCGGGAGCGTCACGCTCAACGGGGAGCCGCTCCACGGCCGCCGGCTCCGCGCCATCTCCGGCCACGTCATGCAGGACGACCTGCTGTACCCGATGCTGACGGTCCGCGAGACGCTGCGCTTCGCCGCCGAGTTCCGCCTCCCGCGCGCGCTGTCGCAGGAGAAGAAACACGCGCGCGTGGACGCGCTCATCGACCAGCTCGGCCTGTCCCGGTCCGCGGACACCATCATCGGCGACGAGGGCCACCGCGGGGTGTCCGGCGGCGAGCGTCGCCGCGTGTCCATCGGGACGGACATCATCCACGACCCCATCCTGCTGTTCCTGGACGAGCCCACCTCCGGGCTGGACTCGGCCAGCGCCTTCATGGTGGTACAGGTTCTCCGCCGCATCGCACAGAGCGGCAGCGTGGTGATCATGACGATCCACCAGCCCAGCGCGCGCATCCTCAGTATCCTCGACCGCCTGCTCCTGCTCTCGCGCGGGCGTACTGTCTACGCTGGCACGCCCGCCGGCCTAAAGCCCTTCTTCGCCGAGTTCGGCATGCCCATGCCGGATAACGAGAACCCCGCCGAGTTCGCGCTCGACACCATCCGAGAGTTCGAGCGCCAGCCAGACGGCGCCGCCGCGCTCGCCGATGCCAATGCCAACAGGATGAAGGCGAACATCAAGCTTGTGAGCACGATGCCTCTGGAGCTCGCCATCGCCGAGAGCGTGTCTCGGGGGAAGCTGGTCGCCGGGAGCGGTTCGGGGAGCGCGTCAAGGGGGACGGTGCCGATGTTCGCGAACCCGGCGTGGATGGAGGTGTGGGTTCTGATGAAGCGGTCCTTCACAAACACGGCGCGCATGCCGGAGCTGTTCGCCATGCGGCTGGGAACAATAATGGTGACGGGCTTCATCCTTGCCACCATCTTCTGGCGCCTGGACGACACGCCCAAGGGTGTGCAGGAGCGGCTGGGCTTCTTCGCCATGGCCATGTCGACCATGTTTTACGTGTGCGCCGACGCGCTGCCTGTCTTCGTGCAGGAGCGCCACATCTACCTCCGCGAGACGGCGCACAATGCCTACCGCCGCATCTCCTACGTGCTCGCCAACGCCGTCGTCGCCTTCCCGCCGCTCGTGCTCCTCTCCCTCGCCTTCGCGCTCATCACCTTCTGGGCAGTGGGGCTTGCCGGCGGCGCCTCGTCGTTCCTCTTCTTCGTGCTGATCATCCTGGCCTCCTTCTGGGCGGGCAGCGGCTTCGTCACGTTTCTCTCCGCGGTGGTGCCGCACGTCATGTTGGGGTACACGGTGGTTGTGGCCATCCTGGCCTACTTCCTCCTTTTCTCCGGTTTCTTCATCAACCGCGACCGCATCCCCGAGTACTGGACGTGGTTCCACTACTTGTCCCTAGTGAAGTACCCATACCAGGCCGTGCTCCAGAACGAGTTCAGCGACGCGTCGCGCTGCTTCTCCCGTGGCATCGAGATGTTCGACGGTAGCCCTATCGGGCATCTCCCAGAGGCAGTCAAGCTGAGGGTGTTGGACGCCATCAGCACAACGCTGGGCATGAACGTCACCTCGAACACCTGCGTCACCACTGGCCCCGACATCCTACAGCAGCAGGCCGTCACCGACATAGGCATGTGGGAGTGCCTGCTGATCACCGTGGCCTGGGGCTTCTTGTTCAGGGCGCTGTTCTATGTGGTCTTACTTGTTGGCAGCAAGAACAAGCGGAAGTAATCCAGAAATAGTAGTTGGGGAACAAGCAAGACCACTTAGATTGCAGTAAATGGAAGCACTTTTATGTTGTCTTGCTCGTCATCAGCAAGAACAAAACTGCAGGAGGAAATGAACTAGCAGTCAACTGTGTTTATTTCTTTTCCAGCAATATTTATTCATTCTTAAACATGTATCCTGGTTTAACTGATTAGTTCTTGTGATTGTACTATAATGAGTTGACTTTCCAGAAACAAAGCTGAAAATGTTTATATGCAATCTTTCCAAGGAAAAAAAACAAGAGTTTCTTAAAAACATGGCAGTGGCAGTTTGAGGAGTTAAAGTAACCATTTACCAATTAACCTCGATGACTAAAGAGTAATGCATAAGCAAATAATAATCACGGCAATTGCAGTGGAAGGCATCAAATACAATACACTAGTGTAAATAAGATGCGCAGATAATGAGTTGTGGATGTGAATCAGCTCATAGCAAAAAATGGTATGAGTCAATAGGGGTGGCAATGAGCCATGGCCCTAGTGGTCTCTTCACAATCCAACTTGACCCTTATACCACACAACAACAACAACAACATAGTCTTTTTTTCCCAAACAAGTTAGGGTAGGCTAGAGATGAAACCCGAAAGAAATAAGTTCAAGGTTCAGGCACATTGATAGCTAGTCTCCAAGGGCTCCTATCCAAAGTTATCTTTTTAGAAATATTCCAATCCTTAAGGTCTCTCTTAACCGACTCATCCCACGTCAGTTTAGGTCTACCTCTACCCCTCTTTACATTATCGACCCGCTCAAGAACCCCATTACGCACCGGCGCCTCAGGAGGCCTTCGCTGGACATGTCCAAACCATCTCAGCCGATGCTGGGTAAGTTTCTCCTCAATTGGTGCCACCCCGACCCTATCCCGAATAACTTCGTTCCGGACTCTATCCCTCCTTGTGTGCCCGCAAAACCACCGCAACATCCGCATCTCTGCTACACTCAGTTGCTGGACATGTCGCCTTTTTATAGGCCAACATTCAGCACCGTATAACATCGCCGGACGAATTGCTGTCCTATAGAATGCCTTTTAGCTTTTGTGGCACCCTCTTATCACAAAGGATGCCAGAAGCTTGCCGCCATTTCAACCAGCCAGCTGAAATTTTATGCCTAACATCTTCATCAATGTTAGGCATTTTAGCTAAAAATTGTATAGGATTCGAACCCGGCCCTTTTAGGACCCGGCCCTTAAATTATCCAAGTCAAATTTTAAGGCCCTTTACCACCCCTAGAGAGATAGTAGAGTAAAAGAAGAGCCCCTAGAGAGATAGTAGAGTAAAAGAAGAGCGTACACAGTACCACACAACCACCAGCACAATCCGTTCCTTTTGGACCATAGCATAGTTTTCCTTCACTAACTACAGTACAGTTTCATCGATTTTCCCATCTTCTGCATGATTGAATCAGATTTTTCTCATGAAGTGCTACTGCACTTACTGCTGACTAAAGTCACTGTGTCAGCAACTCTGATTCAAAAGAACCATTTCCAGTTACAACACATTTCTGCTCTCCTGAGGTAAGGACTAATAAGGGATACTAGTTCCCAGTTTGATATTATTATACACTGATTCCCTGAAACATTGTAAATGACCTATCATCATATAAGCAACACAAAACGAAGAAAGAAAGAGCCCGAATATCTAATCCATCTAATCATGTGGTTCTGGGTGGGAGTAATCACAACACACTTGTCCTCTCTGTCAGTATCTAATGGAGAAAAAGAAACATGCAGCCTCATTGGACAGTGATTTTTCTCAAATCTATGCCCTGGGGATCTGAATCATCCATTAGGGTTCTAAGACCAACTCTCAGGTCCAGTACCCCCTCCTGCAAGATAGCGCACACTGGAAATATCGGGACACCCTGCACTCTCCTCTTGAGTTCCTCGTACATTTCATCAGCTCCCTCTTCATCTATCTTGTTTGCAACGATCAGTGATGGTCGCCTCGTCAAGCCTTCTTGGTAATGCTCCAGCTCTGCGACCAGATCCTGCAGTTGCTCCCATG
Organism: Panicum virgatum; assembly: GCF_016808335.1. Taxonomy (NCBI): domain Eukaryota; kingdom Viridiplantae; phylum Streptophyta; class Magnoliopsida; order Poales; family Poaceae; genus Panicum; species Panicum virgatum. The sequence goes on from NC_053147.1 coordinate 7,812,850, forward strand.
GCAGGATGCCGTTCCTGCCGTTGAGTGTGGCAGCAAGATCAAGCACATAGGCAAGAACTTTGGTGCGCTCTATGTGCCTCAGGAAAGCATGGCCCAGGCCACGGTTCTCATGGGCTCCTTTGATTAGACCAGGGATATCAGCAACTTTCACAGAGAAGTAGTCCTCATAGGTTAGGCTACCAATGTTGGGCCTTAGTGTGGTGAATTCATAGTCAGCTATCTCTGGTTGCGCCCTAGAGAGAGCACTCAGCAACGTGCTCTTTCCGGCGTTAGGCAATCCAACCAGACCAACATCTGCAATGCTCTTCAATTCCAAGATGAGGAAGGTTTCGGTTCCTGGCTGCCCAGTACTCAAGCGGGCTATCTTCTCTTGTCTGTATGCTTTGGATGGTCGCATCTCCTTCATGATAAAAGCATTCCCCAGTCCACCTTCCCCTCCTCGTGCTATGATCAACCGCTCCCCAGGTTTTGTCATTTCAGCAACAGAATATTGCACATCCTGTTCCTCCCTGTCTTCGTCTTCCTCCTCCTCATCAATGTTGAACTCGTCTTCATCCTCCTAAAACTCTTCATCCTCACTTTCAGTCTGATCCTTGTCATCTATCTCCTCCTGACACGGATAGGTTCTTACATCATGATCAGTGTTTGAGAATCCAGACTCGGAGCGCGTATGCAAGTATTTTCGATTTTCCGGGTGACTGTTGCTTTCCTTTTCAGCTTCATTTCCAACAGTATTATGCTTGGGAGCGATATGCCGATGGGATAAGCCACCATCAAAACCTTTCGTCACTGCATTATCAATCTGATTTGAGCTGGCGGAGTGTTCAGCAACACCAGGTATGTCCCAGGGATCAAGAGCTCTGGTTGGTTTATTTACTGCAAAAGAAGGCTGCTCCCCTTCGACTAGATGAATCACCGTGCCTACTGGTACTTGTGCGATCTGTTCCAGATACGAACATAAAGTAATATATGGCTGTCAGTTTTCTTACAAAAGGTAAACCTAATAAAAATTGGAAGGCCATATATACACATATCCTCATGGCTACCTTGTCAGAACCTCTTGTTCCTATCTGATTCTTAGAAACTCCATTGCCGCCTCGCCCTCCTCTCTGAAAACCAAAAGTAAACAGGCTAAAATTCAGGTATCAATGAATTCCCAAGAATTCAAATGCTACATACCACATTAAGATACACCATAATTTCTAGCTTGACACTTTAGTTCCACAAATAAAAGTATGGGTTCGACCTTTCTAATTCAAATATATTCACAACCTCAATTCTTAATTAGGTCACGGTGTCTTATATATGAAACAAGGAGTTTACATGAAGCGCAACAACTAGTGCAGCAAACATACATATCTAACTTAGGACAAAAAAAAAGTAATTTAATCTTTTGAAAACATACCATGTGATGCTGCAAGCCACTGAAATCCCAGATAGACCTCGAGCACTCAAGAATGACATCACCACCCTTTCCTCCATTACCACCTGCATTTTTTTGAACGCCTGATCAGGATCTATTGGTCCATAAAATTGTGAATAATATACATCTGGCCAGTAGAGTGTTAAAATTAGCCCAAGTAGCAGGAGCTGACTTCAATCAATTTAAAGGGGAAATATGGGAACACTTTTAGATTTCGTGTACGTGGCGCAGTTAATCATCTATTTCGTTCATGATATGTTGGTCAATAAAACCGATTACATGAACCAAACAAAGCTGAAGAATTGATGGCAACTAACTGGGTGATTTAGAAGAAAGTAACCATTTGTCAATCTTCAAGCTTGTATCAAGATCCAAAAATTTACCAATTATCAATAGTCCAAGGATTACAAACAGACGAAGCGACTAAGGGCCTTATAGAATTGATTTTCATGAAGGGAACATAAGAAGTGATGGAGCGTCACTACAAAAGGAACAAACATATTGGTACACAAATTGAGAGTAACATCAGGCACCACAAGCATTTCAAGTATGAAAGCAAGGTAGCACAAGAGGGCAGTAAATGTAAATGTAAATGGAAGTGCTGTCTCACCCACCGTCGGGCCTGCCTTGGCGGTCGGACTTCGAGCGCCTGAGGCTGACGCAGCCATTGCCGCCGTCGCCACCCTTGGCGCGCATTCGGAACTTGTCCACCATCCCCCGCGCCTGCACCGAACCCACACGATACGATGCGCACCTCCGGTCAGAATCAGAGGCGGCAGACGGAGAACAGCGGAATCAAAAATCGGAGAAGGAAGGGAGGAGACCTGTAGGGGCGCCGTCTTTCCCTTGCTCCCATCCGGCGCAGACCCGTAGTAGCATCACAGCCCGCCGCCCGCCTGGGGTGGCGGGGACTGCGCCACCGTTCTCAGCTGCGGGAGCCGGCAGAGGAGAGCCTGCTGCCGCCGCCACATGTCCGCCGGAGCGTGAGGCCCTACTAGAGTGCCCTCCGCGGCCGCCTGCTTGGGCTCGCCCGTGCTGCCTCCGTCGCCGCCGCACCGCTCACTCTCCCTGCTGCAGTGCTGCGGGCGGCGGCGGCGGCGGAGGCGGCGGCTATGCTCTGGCTGACTCTCCCGCACCGCCGCTCTGGTGTGGGCCGGACGCCTGTCTCTGGGCCTGTGTGGGCCGGAGTCCATGACGGATTGACGACGAGAAACCCGTTTTTTCGAATTTCAAATTCAGCGGTGGCCCAGGCTCAGCCTCAGCACAGCCGTCCGCCGCTCACCCACCACCGGCTAACGCACGCGCGCCATGATCCTTCTCTCGCCCCCAAAGGCTCCCCCGATCAACCACGAACCAGCAGCAGCCGATTGGAACGAGTTCGCCCCCAAATCCAACGCTCCGCCGCAACCACCTTCCATCCCCTGGCCTGCTTGCCTCCTCCGCTTGCCGCGCCCTCGCTCGGCCCCCCTCCTGTTCTCCTCCTTCTTCCCCTTCTGCGTAACAACCCGACTCAACCATTCCTCGTCGCCCCCTCAATCCCGCCGCAAATCCAACCGCGACCGCCTTCCATCCCCTGCCCACGAATCCTGCTGCCATGGCTTCGCCACCAACAATGGGCGACTGCAAGGACGCCGATGTACACATGACGGGATTCGTGGCGTCGTCTGGGCAAGGCGGCGCCCCAACCTACTTCAACCACGAGGGGTTCTTGGAGGCGATTCATCGCCCATTGCTCCACTACGGCGAGGGCATCCCCGTGCCGGTCGCGCTCTGGGGCACCGGTCACGCCGTCGTCGACCAACCAGTGCATCTCGACGGCATGGGCGTCCCCGTCGCGTCCTTGGGCGCGGAGCACATGGCCCTCAACTGCCCGGGCTTCTTCCACGCCGCAGGCCTCCCAGTCGCGCACTGTAGCAGGGAGCACATTGGCGTTAACTACGCAGTGGTCCTCCATGCCGCGGGCCTCCTCGTGGCGCGGAGCTCGTCGGCGTCAACTACGCAGGGGCAGCGCTCCTCCACGCCACGGGCCTCCCGTAGTGTAGAGTGTTGGGCTATCCCTCCTCATGGAGCATGATTTGAAGCTCGGCAAACTCATGAAGACAGTTCACAAACTCAGTGCTTTGCACCGTTAATTTAGTGTTTGAAAGCGATCGGGTGCTCTAACTTAAGAGGGGGAGGGGGTGGATTAGGCACTATTAAAACCTTAATCTATGGCTCCAACTAGTTTGCACAAAACTTAAACTAGATCAAGCTATCTAGATGTGCAACTACGATTCACCTTAGTGTAAAAACCCTCATCCCAAAAGAGTTTTGCAACCTATAGCCAATCCTAGCAAGATACTACACTAAGAAAACAAAGGCACATAAGTTGCAATATGAAATGCGGAAGCTTAAAGAGAGGAATGAGAGGAAGCGAACTCTCGACACGAGGATTTATCCCGTGGTTCGGATTGCCACAAAGGCGCCCCTACGTCCACGTTGTTGAAGCACTCACGAAGAGTATTGTTTTCCGACAATCAAGTCTCTTTCGTGAACACAATCACGGTCACCTTGATCCCGATCTTCACTAAGGGAGATTGCCTACGAAGGAGGGGTATCCGTCGCCCATACAAAGTTGTCGACGCCGCTCCACACCAAGCCGGAGGGTCGTTGACGTGCCGGCGAGCCACCAATGCTCCAAGGAGGCCGGCACACCGAGATACAAGTTTGGTTCACTCTAGAACCTTAGCACAAGGATCTAAATCTTGCTTGATCACTCACTCAAGAGCTAATCTAACACTAACACTCACAAAGTATGTGCTAAGGACTAAAGATTTGATCTCTATGCTCTTGAATGGTTTGGAGGTGTTTTTGGATGTGTGTGTGATGTTTTGAGACTCTAGCAATCATCAAATGGCCGGGGGAGCACATATATATAGGCCTCCAAGTCGAACTAGCCGTTAGCAGCTTTTCTGCGTAGGCATCGGAACTTCCGGTGCAGGGACATCGGTTCTTCCGGTCACTCACAGTAACTGAAGTAGCCGTTGGCTTCCTGACACAGCTGCAGCGACTCCAGGGACCATCGGTTAAACCGATGCATAGGGCGTCGGTTAAACCAATCACACACAGCGCCAGGACTAGCCGTTGGACCTCCCACTTCTGCTGACATCATTGCACCGACGCTATGCTCTGATGCACCATCGGTTAAACCGGTGTTGAAGACTTGGATCCTGGGCACTTGACATCGTCTCTGGAACATAGTACGTTGAATGCACCGATGCTTGACTTGACACCGACGGTTCAACCGGTGCTTCACTTCTTTCTTCATTTGATCTCCAGAGGCGCTCAGTCTTGCACCAATGCCAGGGCGTTGGATCTTCCGACAACCATCGGATGCACCGATGCTATAGGCATCGGTTCTTTTGGTGCTACTAATTTCAGTAGAACTCGTCCAATTCAGCATTTCTTTGAGTTTTTTTTTGTGTTTTGCATTGTATGGCCTTTTTACTTCATCCCTGGGATCTAGAAATGTTCACTCAACAAAAGCATTAGTCCCATTGATTGTGTTGTCATACGATCACCAAAATCACTCGAAATGGCATAAATGGTGTCATGTTCGTTACAGTGTTTGAATCAATGGTTGAGATTGCTCGTTGAGAGGGAGTGGCAAGTAAGAAAACTCTAACCTCATCTTTTCTAGGTGCTGGCCGTCACTTGTGAAGGGGTAAGGAGCCGAACACACACAACACAACTAGAGAGAAGAGAGGAAGAGAAAGAAGGAGGTCTGCCCAGATTTGGTGGTCGTGAACCGATCTGATACAAGTCAGTGATTGGATGCTCAAACGTGATTGGATTTGCGCCAAACTTGGTGAGCTCATTCTACACTTAGAGTACTTCGATCTGGTCAATTGGTTTGAGGATTGGTGGAGCAGAGCATCAGATTTGATAGGAATTTTGTCAGTTTAGGTGACTACAATTTCAGCAGAGAGCATTTTTGATAGATGATTTGTTTGGGTGGTGAACGGTGTCCGATTGAGCTAAAATTTTGTCAGCAGTCAGAGAACTCATAGATCTACTTGCCTACTAAAATTTGTGCACATTGAAGATGTGATTTGTGAGATATGAACTGATTAACAAATGGGACAAAATCTGTGGTTTCTCTGTTTGACAGTGGTCATAATACCTCTTGCTAGATAGTTGTGGTTGTTGTTATTGTTGATGTCAAATGCATCATGGTGAATGTGTTGCGCTAGTGTAATCCTCTAAAGGTCCTAGAGAAGACTTCTTGTAGTCATTTGTTGATTATAGTGGAAGCTTGGAGTGGACCGATTGGTCCCGTGGAATTTTACTCCTCACCTTGAGGAGGTTTTCTCATGTAAATCGTTGTCTCTTGTGCATGTGATCGTTATTATTCCGTTGCATATTTGTTGGTAGATGTTCTCCTCAATGGTCATCACAAGATGAGGGATTAAATTATGTATTATTATTGCCTTTGTCCCAACAGAGTGGTATCAAGATCATATTGTTTTAGCTTGTATTCAACTTGACTCATTTGCTGATTTGCCTTGTGTTGAAAATGGAAGAAAATACTAGTAGGATGATCTCAGTGAATGGTACAAATTACCAAGCTTGGAAGGGTAAGATGGAGGATTTGCTCTATGTCAAAGAGTATTGGAAGCCAGTGTTTGCTGAGGCAAAGCTGGATGATAAATCTGATGATGATTGGTGAGTTCTTCATTGTTAAGCTTGTGGTTTCATTCGACAATGGGTTGATGAAAATGTTTTGAACCATATCAGTGATGAGACACATGAACGTACCTTGTGGCAAAAATTAGAGGAGTTGTATGCCCGAAAGTAAGATACTAATAAGATGTTCTTGATCAAGCAATTGATGAATCTGAAGTATCGAGAGGGTGCTCCAGTGACTGATCATGTGAATGCATTTCAAGGCATTATAAGTTAGTTATCCTCGATGAGAATCTTATTTGAAGATAAGATTAGAGCTTTACTGCTACTTGGCTCATTGCCGGACACTTGGGAGACTTTGAAATTCACTATTTGTAATTCAACCCCTAATGGTGTTGTTACTTGGAACCTTGTCAAATCTAAGATACTAAATGAAGAAGCCAAAAGGATTGCTGAAAAATAAGGTAGCTCTTTTTTTCTAAGGTGGTAGTTACCCAGTCACGGGGGAGGAGTATGAGCCGAGGTCTAGGAAAAGGTACAACTGAAAGTAGAAGCAAGTCAAGAGGCAAAAGTAATGAAGTGGTGTGTTACCACTGCCATGAGAAGGGACATAAGAAGTGGCAATGCCGCAAATGGAAAAAAAGAAAAAGGTAAAAAAAGAACAAAGCTCAGAAACAAGGTAGTGATAGTGATAGAGATGTTGGCCACATTACTTCTGCAGTTGATGAGATGATGATTGTCATTGATACTGAAATGAAGGTAATGAGGATTGTTCTTGTTCCACTGTTGAGCAGATCACTGTAGTTTCTAATGATGCAGCCATCAACTATATGAATGGTGATGAGATGATTTGGATACCGGACAGCGGTGCTATCATACATGCTACATCTCATATAGAGTACTTCACGAATTATACAGCAGGTGATTTTGGTGCTATGAAGATAGTCAACAATAATAGGGTAGCCATCATTGGAAAGAGAGATGTGCATTTAGAGACTGCTAATGGTACCAAATTATTCATCAAGTTTGTGAGGCATGTTGAGGCACTTCGACTCAACATATTTTCAGTCGGATTGCTTGATGCAAATGGGTATTCTAGCAGATTTGAAGATGGACAGTATAAGCTCACCAAGGGCAGAATGGTAGTCGCAAAAGTTAACAGAATTTAACTTTTGTACCATGTTTCTGCTAACCTCTCTAGTGTTTATGCCAATGTATTAGAGAAAGAAAACCCTTGTGTTTTATGGCACAAAAGACTTGGGCATATGAGTGAGAAGGGGATGACCGTGCTAGTGAAGAAAAATCTGTTGAAAGAGATGAAAGGTGTACATTTGAACAAATGTGCAGATTGTCGAGTTGGAAAGTAGCACAAGGTTGCTTTCAAGAGTCTACCTCCTCACAAGAAGCCAGAGTTACTGGACTTTGTGCATTCAGATGTTTGTAAAATGTCAGTAAGATCAATTGATGGTGCTAAATAAATACTTTGTCACCTTTATTGATGATTTCTCCAGGAAAGTTTGGGCTTTTCCCTTGAAGTCCAAAAATCAAGTGCTAGGTGTGTTCAAGCAATTTCAAGCCTCAATTAGAGAGAAATTGAGGAGAAGATCAAATGCATTGCATTGATAATGGAGGAGAGTATATTGGGCCATTTGATGCATATCGCAAAGAGGAAGGGATTAGGCACCAATTCACGCCTCCAAAGACACCACAGCTTAATGGTATTGCTGAGAAGATGAACAGAATAATTGTGGAGAGAGTGAGGTGTATGCTGTCACATGCAAAGCTACCTAAAAGCTATTGAGGTGAGGTTTTGATGACTGCAGTTTATCTTATTAATCACTCACCATCATATCCTTTGCAAGGAGATGTTGCTAACATGGTTTGGTATAATAAGGATGTCTCTTATGGTCACTTAAAAGTGTTCGGGTGCAAGGTCTCAGTCCATTTTTCTCAAGATGAAAGTTGAAACTTGATGCTAAGACACGACAGTATATCTTTCTTGGCTATGGATTGGATGAGTTTGGATACAAACTATTTGATCCAATTTGCAAGGAAGGTTCTGATAAGCCGTGATATTGTGTTTGTTGAAGATCAAACAATTGAGGATATTGTGAAGACAAAGGTGCATGTTTCTTAGCAAGAGCCATTAGTTGATTTAGACCCAATTGCTGCAGCTCCAGCTCCACAACTAGCTGAAGGTGATGTTGCAGATGATGCACAAGATGATGTGCATGGTACATGTGATGAAAATACTCCCTAGCAGCATGAGTTTGATGCTGAAATTGATGATCCGGATCAGCAGAAACTAGTACCAAAAGATCCACCAGTAGTTCCACTCAGAACATCTAGCAGAATTCTTTTCACCAGATATCCCTCAGATCAGTATGTGGTGTTATTATCTGATGGTTCAAAATCTGAGTGTTTTGCAGATGCAATGGAAAATAAGCATAGAAATGAGTGGATGAAAGCTATGCAAGAAGAAATGGATTCCTTGCATAAGAATCATACATATGAGTTGGTGAAGTTGCCCAAGGACAAGAAGGCTTTGAAAAACAAGTGGGTCTACAGAATCAAGCAAGAAGAGCACATGTTACATCCAAGGTACAAGGCTAGACTTGTTGTGAAAGGATTCAGCCAAAAGAAATGTGTTGATTTTGATGAAATCTTTTCTCCTATGGTGAAAATGACATCAATTAGAGTGATCTTTGGTTTGGTAGCTAGGTTCAACTTGGAGGTTGGGCAAATGGATGTGAAGACAACTTTTCTTCATAGTGATCTGGAGGAAGAGATTTACATGGAGTAGCCTAAGGGGTTTCTTGTGAAAGACAAAGAGGACTATGTGTGCAAACTGAACAAGAGTCTCTATGGCCTGAAACAAGCACCAAGACATTGGTATTTGAAATTTGACTCAGTTATCGGGGAGCGAGGCTACAAGAGGAATAGCTCAGACCATTGTTTATACTTCCAGAGGTTCTCTGGTGATGATTTTATTATCTTGTTGCTCTGTGTGGATGATATCTTGATTGTTGGCAAGAATGTCTCAAAAATTGTAGCGCTGAAGAAATAGTTGGGCAAGTCTTTTGCCATGATAGACTTGGGGCCAGCAAAGCAAATTCTCGGGATGAGAATTGAGAGGGACAGAAGTTCCAACAGATTGTACTTGTCTTAGGAGAAGTATATTGATAAAGTACTTTGCAAATTTAAGATAGACAATGCAAAAGCTGTGAGCTGTCCACTTGCAGCTCATTTCAAATTAAGCACCAAGCAATACCCTTCTATTGAAGAGAAGAAGAAGAAAATGCAGCATGTTCCTTATACATAAACAGTTGGAAGTCTAATGTATGCTATGGTGTGTATAAGGCCAGACATTGATCATGTGGTTAGTACTGTGAGCAGATTTATGTCTAATCCAGGAAGACCACATTGGAAAGCCGTGAAGTGGATTTTGAAGTACCTCCAAAGCAGCACTAATCTAAAAATTTGTTTGGGGAAAAGTGAGTCTGAGTTAGTTGCATACACAGATGCAGATATGGCCGGGGATGTTAACAGAAGTAAGTCTACTTCAGGGTATTTGATTACCTATGCATGGGGAGCTGTGTCATAGCAAAGCAAGTACCAAAATTTATTGCATTGTCTGCAACGGAAGCTGAATTTATTGAAGCAATAGAAGCAAACAAAGAGCTATTGTGGCTGAAAAAGTTTGTCAATGAACTTGGGTTTGAGAAAGATAAGTATGTGTTGTTTTGTGACAACCAAAGTGTCATTCACTTGAGTAAGAATGCAAGTTTTCACTCAAAGTTAAAGCATATTGATGTGCATTATCATTGGATTCGAGATGTGTTGAATTCTAAGCAAATGCAGCTTGAGAAAGTCCACACCAATGACAACGGGGCTGATAAGTTGACTAAAGTGGTAATGAAGGAGAAACTCAATGTTTGTTGCCAGCTTGCTGGCATGGCTGCCCGGAAGGTAGTGAGATCCTCCATGATGTCGGGAGAGGGAGTTTTTTTGGGCTATCCCTCCACATGGAGGATGATTTGGAGCCCAGCAAACTCATGAAGACAGCCCACAAGCTCAGTGCTTGTACACCGTTCATTTGGTGCTGGAATCAATGGTTGAGATTGCTTCTTGAGTGGGAGTGGCAAGCAAGATAACCCTAGCCTCGCCTTTTCCAGGTGTTGTCCATCACTTGTGAGGGGGTGAGGAGTAGAACACACACAACACAACTAGAGAGAAGAGAGGAAGAAGAAGGAGAAGGAGGTCTGCCCAGATTTGGTGGCTGTGAACCGATCTGATTCAAGTCAGTGATTGGAGGCTGAAACGTGATTGGATTTGCGCCAAACTTGGTGAGTTCGTTCTACACTTAGAGTACTTCAATCTGGTCAATTGGTTTGAGAATTGGTTGAGCAGAGCGTTAGATTTGATAGGAATTTTGTCAGTTCGGGTGACTACAGTTTCAGCACAGAGCAGTTTCGGCAGATGATTTTTTTGGGTGGTGAAGCGGTGTCTGATTGAGCTAAAATTTTGTTAGTAGTCAGAGGACTCGTAGATCTACTTGCCTACCAAAATTTTTGCACAGTGGAGCTGTTGTTTGTGAGATATAAACTAATTACCAAAGAGGACAAAATCTGTGGCTTCTCTGTTTGATAGTGGTCATAATACCTCTTGCTAGATAGTTGTGGTTGTTGTTATTGTTGATGCCAAGTGCATCATGGCGAATGTGTTGCTACTGGTGTAATCCTCTAGATGTCCTAGAGAAGACTCCTTGTAGCCATTTGTTGATTATAGTGGAACCTTGGAGTGGATCGATTGGTCCCGTGGGTTTTTACTCCTCAGCTTGAGGAGGATTTCCCATGTAAATAGTCGTGTCTCTTGTGCATGTGATCGTTATTATTCTACTACATATCTGTTGGTAGATGTTCTCCTCAATAGTCATCACAAGATAAGGGATTAAATTATGCATTATTATTGCCTTTATCCCAACAGGGAGCCCATTGGTGTCAACTACCCAGCGGTCTTCCACGCCACGGGCCTCCATGTGGCGCCTAGGGTGTAAGGATCACCGGGGTGTCCGACCCTAGAGGGGGAGGGGGTGAATAGGGTCGCTAATCGCTTTTCTATCCTAGGGCTCAATCTAATTGCATAAGATAAACCTAACACGTCCTACACATGCTAGTTATGACTAAGGTTTATCTATGCTACCCTCTACTTACCCCAAAAGACTTGCAACCTATCGCCAATCCTAATCAAACTAACTAGGAAAGTAAAGGTAAGCAAGAAAGAGTAAATGCGGAAACGTAAAGTGGTAAGTGAAGCGGTAAGGGAGAGGATATGCAAACTCCCGTGAAGACACCAAGACACACGATTTAACGTGGTTCGGTTAGGACACCAAAGTCCCTCCCTACGTCCACGGCCACTTGCTCACAAAGAACAAGTGGGATGCCGAGTCTCTTCGCTTGATCACCGTCTTGCCACGCCTCCAAGGCTCCCGACAAGCAAAGGATAAGTGACGCCAAGTCACAAAGACGAGGTCACCGCCACCGTCTATCTCGAAGCGTCACCACGGCACCGTCTTCACTATCTTGGAGCTTTAACACCAAGTAGGGGCCTCCTTCCCCGCACAGAGTGTCGTTGCCACTCCACACCAAGTCGGAGGGTCACACGACGAGTACACAAGGTGCTTGCCGCAACAAGGCTTTCTCTCAAGCTAGTTCTCTCAAGAACTAAGCCTAAACAAGCACTAAGCACTCTCACAAGTGTGCTTGAGCCTATATGATGTACAATGAAGCTCTATGGTGGTTGGAGATGATCTTTAGCTCTTGTATACTTCCTTGAACTCCAGCACACTCAAATGACCCGGCCTTGGGGGTATATATAGGCAGCACAAGCAAATATAGCCGTTGGAGAAAAGCTGCCAGAAAACTGCGTAACGCCGGTTAATCCGACGTACCCCAAAAGCCATCATCGGTTTAACCGGTGTATGTAAACTGCTACGTGAAAAACTAACCGTTAGCAATTAACCGGTGTATCGCCGGTTTAACCGATGCAATCAACCGGTGTATGTAAAATTAGCGTCGGTTTAACCGGTGATTGTAACTTCTTCACGTTCCTCCAAAAACCACCTCTCTGGACAACTGAACCGATGCAATTGACCGATGCATCGTCGGTTCAACCGGTGTATATATTTTCATCGGTCTTCATTTGGCAATGCACCGACGTATGCATTTTCTTCAACGTCGGTTAATCCGGTGAGTGTATCTTCAGTTTCCAGCTTCTGGACAATTACACCGGCGTGTGTCTTTTCCTTAACGTCGGTTCAACCCCCGTAGGGGTGGCCCTTCGGCCCTTGCTATGCCTCTCTTCTCTTTGTCATCATTTGAACCTAAAAGCCTGAGAATAGTCATCTTAACAATCACATTAGTCCAAGTGTTGTGTGTGTCATCAATCGCCAAAATATTATATTGAAATATGGCATGAGCGGCCATTTTCGCTACATAGGGGCGCTGAGCTCGTCGGCGGTGTCAACTAAGCAGGGCGCGTCCACGCCGCAAGTCTCCCCGTGGTGCCCTGGGGTGTCGGACACGGCAACTTCCACCACCCGGGGCTGCTGTACGGCGCAATCATCCCCATCACGCCTTGGGGACCATGGCCCATCAGCGCCCACTACCCCAATGTCCCCGACGGCGTGGTCAGCACTTTTGCGCCCTGGACCGTGGAGCGCGTTCGCGCCCACCAACCGGAGTTCCTTCACGGCATGGGCAGCAACGGCGCCCGCATGCGCGTCGGCGATGACGTCCATCGTCTAGCCGCAGACGGCGGTGTTAGGAGGCATGGCGCGCCGGTTTGAGCTGCGGGGCCAGTGCATGAAGTTGCACTCGACACCATCAGGCATGGCGTGCAGGTTGAAGCCCCAAGACAAGCTTGTCTGATTGGCACAGGAAGAGGAGCACCCCAAGGTCGCCCAGGCCCACAACTCCCAGCTGGTTGTGGTCAAACACCAAGGGTATGCCATATTCTATTTTGTCAGAGCCTAATCCCATTTGAATGTCTGAATTCGTTGTTGATGGGTTGCATCGATTTAGTGTCGTACTCGTTGTCATTCCTTGCCTATTGGTTGCTTGTTCCATGTGTGCAGGGTCAGGGAAGAAGGGTGCGCTGCCGTGTGTCCCAGTCACTCCTTGCTTACAAGGGCTAGCCAGAAGCCGTAGTAGAGGAGGAGGATCTTGAAACTCATTTGATACGCCCCCCTGAAGGCAAAGGCCCGAACCAAAACAGCAACGCTGTTGTAGAGGAGAATGGATACGTGAGCCAAATCTACACGGATATGGTTCACCAGCTGAAGTCCATCCGAAAGCTGGTGAACAAGCAGAGGCTGATTCAAGACACAACAGATGATTCGGCGGACTGGTCTTCCATTTCTTGCCAGGTTCATGGCATTGACGCCTCCTTCAACAAACTGTTGGAAGATTATGATGCTATGCAAGAGCAGGCTAACAACACCAGGTGCTTGATCAGGTCCCTTGGGGGCCATCCTGTGGAACCACCGGTGCTGCTTTCAGAGCACCCAAGTTCTCTGCTAAGTAAAAACAGAAGAAGCAGCTGCGGACGTAAATGATTGTCGTAGTAATCTACAGGTTAAACTCTTGTATGAGACTGAATAATGCTTTCCCCGGTGTTGTGATCAGGCGGTGAATGTTGATGTTTGCCTTTAATCCTGATAATCCGTGAATGTTGGTTTTTTGCCCCATAGGTCCAGATTGGTTCTTGTTACTTCTGTCTAAATTTACTTGTGTCAAACGTGAAAAGGAGGCATGTGTTGTGCACTTTTTTGTTTTTGTGAAAGAGCTGGAGCAACCAAAATGCATCAAAATTTTAGGGATTGTGGTTGTGGATCTATTTACCATAATTGATAGAATGGGAAGCAACACCAATGGTCAGGTGGTAGTAGTACTCATATGTTGGGAACCGAGTAGACCCTAATACCCACTAAGCTGGGGATCTACACCTAAGACATACCAACTCAGTCTAGAGTTGGTTATCCTTTTCAATTTCTAGCTACTTAGTGTATAAGGTCCTTTCAACAGCAGAGCCGCTTTCTCGCTTCCGAGTGGCCTTGCCTACCAACAGATGAAACTAGCTTCCAAGAGACAGAGCCTTTCTACGATAAAGCCCAAACCCTTTGTGATCCCGGGTGGCAGAGCCAGCCTACGATATATATCACAACTTATACACTAAGTACTTATAAATTAGAAGGCTAACACTTAAAAAATATTTACTTTATTACAACACAATAGTATTACATAAGAGTACACAACACACCCTCTCTTTGTGGCTATCGTAGCACTCACTATTCTCATCTCTACCATACTCTCGGATGGATGTCATGGAAAGAGAGGGGGTCTCTATTTATAGGCCAAAGGTGGATCCTAGGGTGGTGATATGTGTCCCTCCTTATATAGAGTTTCTACATAATACAAGATTTTCTAATTTATTTATTACTAATTTCAGAGTGCTCCATGAAAATATTTTAGAAGGTTGTTTTGCATTCTTAAAACATGATCGACTAAGATGAACCGGGACACCTTTGCGGGTAGCTTTTTACACTTTTGCTCAATATAGTATTCTCCTTGAGTACACAGCAAATGGTCTGCTTGAGTATCAAGCTCGGAGATTATAAATTGTGCCTAATGAATATAAAAGGTTGACTGAACTGAAGTAGCGTTCTGTTCTTACAATCTTACATGCCCAATTATTGAAGGTAAATTATAACTAAAACGAAAGAAAATTTGATCATGAACTCAATGCACACGCAGTGTTCGAGTCATAGTTATCAAGTCATCAAGCGATATGCTACTACCCTCGTACATGTTTAACACATCCCGCGCTAGAACTACCTTTTATTAGTGAGCTCGTACAGCAACTTGTCCATCCTTGCCAACAGCCTGTCAACCATTGCCCTGTTCGCCTGGGACATGAGCGACCACGCGCGGCGCTTCTCCCGGACGGCCTCCAGTCCTCCACGTAGGCGTCCTCCGACCGCTCCCAAAAGTTGGCCTTCACCTTCTTCTCTGTGTGCTCCTCCGTCAGCAGGCTTTTCACATCCACCTCCTTCCTCTTCTTCGCCTCACGGCAGCCACCGCCGATCGCCGCCTCGGCCATCTGAATTTTGACCAAGTTGTTCGCAGCTATAATCAACCCCCTGATACAGGCACGGTGGGCGATCGCCGACGATGGTATGCAAGCGGTTGCGTCGCCTCCCCTTGTTGTGCGTCCAGGTCTCTTGAAGTCTTGATCTCTTTTGTGTCGCAATCTGTGCAGCTGTGCTCCCTCTTGCCCGGCATTATGGGTTTATTTGGAGCACTCCACTCCATCAAATTTTTCTCGTTATGTTTGGGAGAGCTCCACTCCATAAATCTCATAAGTCCAGTTCTTTACACCCCGCTGGCCCAGTGTGCAAGCAGCAGCTCAATTAGGCCTATCTAAACTCCTCTCACTTCCACGCGGATCCCGTTTGTCAGGTTGTCTTCTACCTCCATCGCTTCCCATGCTCCACCTCTTCCCATTCCCGTATGTGCAGGGGAGCGCCGGTAATGTATCTCTAGCGAGCAGATCTAGTAGTGCAGGTGCTTAGCCTGGCGCCGGTGAGCCCCGGCGGCGGGCGGCCGTGACCCCACGCAGCGAGGGCTGCGAGCCCTAGCAGTGGGGTGGGGGGGGGGGTGAGCCAAGGCGTCGGGGTCGTCACGAGCCCTGATGGCGGTCGGCCGCGAGCCCCGGCGACGGGCGGCGGGAGGATGGCACGGCGGCGAGCTCGGGCGGGGAGCTGGCCGAGAGGCCCGACAGCGGCCAACTGCGACAGCGGCGGCGAGAGCACTGTAGAGCACTGTTGACCTTTTTTGTGTGTGTCAAAGGGTATGGGAGTTGTGTAACCAATGGTAGGTGGGTAATTATTTTCAACTCCACTAGCTTCACTATTTGGTGGAGCACCTTTTAAGGAACTCGCAAAAAAACTTGGAGTGGAGCTAGTTTTTCTTGGAATAGAGTGGAGCTTACTAACTTGTTTGGATAATTTTTTTATAGAGTGAAGCTATTTTTGGTGGAGCAGAACTCTCCCAACACTCCCTGTATATCGTGCTCATCAGAGCCATGGAAATCGATGGAAACCAACAATAGTAACTCCGACTGGCGTTTTTTTATTTATATATTTTTCAAAATTATTTTTTATAAAAATATATTTTCAATTTCATAATTTACAGTTTTGTACCCCTACCGCCCGGCCGGCCCCCTACCGTCCTGCTGCCGGGCGGTAGGGACCTGAATGTAAATAAAATTTATTTTTAATCGCATTTTAGCCCTTGGGGGAGCCTGCCGCCCGGCAGCCGGGCAGCAGGTACCCGCCGCCCGGTGGCGGGGCGGTAGGCCTACCCGCTGCCCGGCAGGGGGGCGGCAGACCCCTCCCGCAGGTTAAACCTTGACCGTCAGTGCGGCATTAGATGTGATTTTAAATATTTTGGATAGAAATAAAAACCGTTAGTAACGTAGATGAATATGAAAAGTATAACTTAGCAATTCATACATATACGCAACTTTGAACGAAATAGGTGATGCATGAGAATGAAATAGGTGATACATGAGAACGAAATAGGTGATGCTGCTAAGACCAATAATTCTATCCAAAATATTATTTCGTTCTCATGCATCACCTATTTCGTTTTCAGTTGCGTATGTGTATGAATTGCTAAGTTATACTTTTCATATTCATCTACTTTACTAACGGTTTTTATTTCTATCAAAAATATTTAAAATCACATCTAATGCCGCACTGCCACACTGACGATCAAGGTTTAACCTGCGGGAGGGGCCTGCCGCCTCCCTGCCGGGCGGCGGGTAGGCCTACCGCCCCACCACCGGGCGGCAGGCTCCCCCAGGGGCCAAAATGCGATTAAAAATAAATTTTATTTACATTCAGGTCCCTACCGCCCGGCAGCAGGGCGGCAGGGGACCGGCCGCCCCGCAGCCGGGCGGTAGGGGTGCAAAACTGTAAATTATGAAATCAAAAATATATTTCTGAAAAAAACGAATTTGAAAAATATAAAAATAAAAAAACGCCTACGACTGGGCCACGATTTGGGCTCCGTAAATGTTGTCGGCAACTCTGATTACACGACCCAAGTTATTTGGGCTGGGCCCAAAACTTCATGTAAAAATCGTATCACACGAGCTTATCCGTGTTCAATTTTCATATAAGCCCTGTATAACCTATAACTAGAAACACTGGCGCAGCTTTGCCGCGCTCATTTGGATTGGACCAATTTTTTCGTTTTTGGATTCACCGCGTGTGGTTGGCTTAGGGATTCGATGCTCATGTATGCAGCAGTAAACCTTTTGTAAGGCAAGAATGTCTTGACTTGAGTGAACAAGTTGGTCGTCTGGGTCACACTCCATGGGTGATGCTGATAACTGAAATAGGCTGCTGATTTGCTGAAGCAGGAAAAAAACGTTAGAAGGAAACTGCTTGACAAGGGTGAGAAAAGGTTATTCCTAAATTTAATTGCTTTGGTCACATCTCTTTAACGGAACCACACGTGGAGAAAGATGAATATCGCCGGTTCCAAGAATAGCGTGTAGAGCGACAAGATGCGTCGCCTCTGCGCCAGAGGTGAGAGAGCAGAGCAAGCTTCTGATGAGACGCCGATCAGATCTTTATTTTTTCAATGAGGGAATTATTTATTACTGCCCCAAGTGCCGAGCTGGGGTTGCAGCACGACTGCACGAGAACAGAACAGGAGTGGCCCTTATTCTTCCTACTCTTCACTCTATCAAACAGGTCTTAGTTTTCCAATTAAACTGGTATATGAAAGCATCTCACTCTGTTCCACTCCTTGCCATATGTCAAGTACTAGCTTCCCACAAACGAGAAGGACGTATTTATGTCAATTTTTCTGAACATGATATATACATATGAACCTTTGATCGAAATAACTACATAGTTCAACAGCATATGATCCCGACATAACAGATACCACAAAAAACTCATTTCAGTTAAACTCTTTCAGGGAAAGAGATTATTTGTCACTTATTCATTTCATTCCAGTATGAAGCTAGAAATCATCAACTAATCATCACAGCCAGCCCCTCCATAAAAGAAACGGCTCTTTCTCCCATCAATGCCAGAGAGGAAATAACATCTAGTTAAGCTTATACGAACTGGCAGATTTATGTTAACAGCAAATTTATTGCCATTTTCATCAATAACCTTGATATCACTGAATGATGCAGCGGCAGTGGTTGCTGGAAGACGACCATTTCCCATTGGAGGACTTGGTTGTGGTTTACGGTGAGATACCAAACCGCCAAAACTGATTTCTACAGGTTTGTCTATCAATCCGGGGAGCAACGATTTTGGGAGGTATCCCACTGGTTGTGGGGCACCATTGAATCCATAATGAATGTGCCAATCGCCGGTCGATTTGTCCTTAAAAAACAAAAAACAAAAAAACATACACAAGGGTTTATTGACATAGGTCTAACATATATACCATATCCTTATGTGACTTCATGTGCAATGTTGTTTTTGAGAATTATAGTATAATTAACCTTTCTAACTTCATTTTCACATTCACCTAAAATAAAACAATAGATATTGGTGAAACGAAGATAATATTATTGACTTGTATGGAACCAGCCAAACGAAAATTTGGTTTGATGAAGCAAAGACTTCCATCAATTTATTATGATCATTGCTTGCTCTTGTTAAGTATCGATGGTTGTTTATTTTTATCAAGTTATCAAATAACAAAGCTTCAAAGTATAATGTTATTTTATTAAAAGAACCACAATAATTTCCACAGTTCTGGTCTAAGTCAATATTATCTTTAGTTAACCAATATATACAGCTAGTTTAGGGCCTCATGAGCACAAATCACGCCTTGACTAATATCTATATCTATCTTATATTTGACAATATAACTAGAATATAATGCCACATAATAATGAAACAACCTAATGAAATTCAGCACGATGAGGTATAAGCTTTCTTCAACATATTATAGTCATTGATAGTTCCAGTTAATTCATATCCCTAGAACTACATACCCCTTCTATTTTAAAATATGAATACATTATATAACTTCATTCAAATACTCATGTTGCTTCCATGCCTTATCCCCACCTAATAACTAATATAATAATACTAAATGTCAAAAAAGAAACAACTAAGGTGGTTCCAGTACAAATACAAAAACATTTTAAATTCAACTGGCCACCATTACTCTAACAAATCAATTGCCCTCTAACAAAATGTGTGCTCTTTTTATTGTCCTCTAACCTTCTAATAAATGTGTATTTAATTGGCTGACCAAATTGCAATCTACAAATTTTCACAACAAATAATACTATTTTGTTTACGATTCATAAAGTATTTTTATGATAATTAATTAAGTGCCATAACTATATTGTGCATTATGTACTTCTGTAGCAATGTGGATATTTTGCATTGACTTCTTTTTGGAAAAAAATATGTAACACATGTATCTAAATCTTTGGGACAGTTTAGTAACGGTAATAAGATTTTTGTGTAGATGATAAACAAACAAAACAAAAAAAACTACACGTTTTAACAGTAAGATGGTACCTTGAATTGTCTAAGTGTGATGTACTGTTTTCTACCTTTACTATTAGAAACTGGATTTATAATGTCACCAGGCGTTATGCTTGTTGAAGTCTTTTGAAAGCCAGGGCACTCCATGTTCAAACAATCCTTTGTTTGGCCCGGCAACCTAACATTGCAAAATAAGGATTTATGTTAAACAAGTTTGGCATCATAGTTGTTTCTCTAAACATTATACTTAAGATAAGCTTTACATGTAAGGAAATTTCTATGTATTGTGCCCAAAATTGGCAATCGTGCCTTTGACCTAGGAGTTCTATGGACTTGAAATGAATTAGAAGCATGTCCATATCTAAATCAATGATGCACATAAGTCTATGCGACGTACTAGATGCATATTATGGCACTATCACTATTACTATAATGTTAAGCCTTGGCATGCATCTTTTTACATTCTACGTTTTTTCTTCAAGGTGACAACCTATCTGCAAGGCATAAATGTTAACTTGATAATTTCATATGCTATTTTTAAACAAATATATATAATATATATTTCAAATAAACTTACAGTCCACTCAACATAGAAATGAGTGTTAGAGTCTGTTGACAGCTAAAATTGGCATCAAGCGGTCTGACCGGTCTGGTGCTGTAGTTGATCCTGCAGGAGACCGACTGGTCTGACCGGTGGGTCCGACCGGTCTATCCTTTCTAGGAGGAATCCGATTGTAATTAGAGTTCTTAATAGATTTTAAACAGAATTTCTTGCGGGATAAGTCTTCCCCACCCTATAAATATAAAGGGTCACGGCCGATTGAGGATAGACAACCCAATCGAATCTATCAAAAACACATCTTTTTATCTTTTTACCTTATTCTCTTTACCCTAGCTTTTCCAACCTCGACATGCTGTTCTTCTCTCGTCTCCATGGCGTTTGAGAATGCCCTAGCTGGCCTGCCGAGCCTAGGGCAACCCTACGCGTGCTTGCCCCGACGGGGTCCCTCCCGGGCGAGCGCTCGTCGGATCGTCGTCGTTCTGCACGGCGACCGGTCTGACCGGTCCCTCTGACCGGTCTGGCTGCTCCATGCAGGAGGCGCTGCAAGGAGCCCCTCCTCGTGTCGCCGTGTCGCGCGATCTAGCGCGATCGTGTGTTGGCCTGTAAAAGGCGTCAACACAAATTTGCGACTCCGCTGGGGAAGAGAATCAGGTTATCATGACCGATTTGTCAAACCCTAGCAATATATCATCACATGAAGAACTACTTCAGGAGTATCGGCGAGAGTGCGATTAGGCGGATGGAAGGTTGCTTCTATCTTGTTATCGTAAAACATAGCAAGGCGTCATCAAGATAAAGGAGTGGAAGCCACCATCTGCGATTGATCTATTAAAAAGAGGTACAATCTTCAGATACGTTATCCGATGCTCTATCTGATCTTGTCTAGTATTTGATTGATCAAGAAGATAGTTCAATTTCAGTTCCTATTATTCAAAAGTCGGTTATTGAAAAGCCGGCTAATAATCCTTGCAAAAATCTGCCTGCTGTTGCTAGTCAAGATACAATTCGGCCGTCTCAAGCCGAAATTGTTGAACCAGAATCCCCTAGCAAGTGCACAGAAACTAATTCTAGTACTCCTACGCTCGGGGGGGGGGCAACAAAATAATGGCAATGGTGTAGGTTGCACTGCAACCAGTCTGACTGGTTCTCCAACCGGTCTAACCGCCTCTCCAAGGGTTTCGCAAAATAAGTCAAAGCCAAAGATGGTCAAACCCAAGAAACCTGAGATTGGTGTTTGGAAAACTGTTGAATCCAAAAGCCGTCACAAGCATCAAAAGGAAAAGCCGAGGCCCTTTCTTGGAGATCTTCCATCTAAATCCAAAAAACAAAATAATGATACTAGTCAGTCAAAACATCCAAAACACTCAGAGATCTACTCCCAGACAACAATTCCATGATCGGAATCGGCAGCCGAATAATTTTCCTAATTCAATGCCATTTTCATCACATAGGTCGTCTATACATATGCCATACGGATCTTATTATAGTATGCCTTGTTTTTATCCGTCATGATATTATAATTCCTGTATGCCGTCTCTTCCTAGATATTTGTATCCAGATTATATTACCTATAAGGAGCCGGTAATTATTAAACCATCACCTGCCATTAATGACCATTTTGATGAAAAAAATTAGTCTATACAGAAAAAGAAATACAAGGTGATCAAGCAAGTTTATCGTGTCAAAAAAGATGGACGATTAAACAAAAATTCAGATTTGACACTAGATAAAGAAAAGCCGGTTGTTGAAGAGCAATCGAATAGCTCAATTAGTAAAATTGTCCCCAATGATGATCCTGATTCAAACAATGTTCAAGTTCGGCTGGGGGGCAAGATAAGAGTAACCATATCGGTTCTGACAGGACCAGTCTGACCGGTTCGTCAGACCGGTCTGAACCTAAGAAATCTGATGGTGCAAAAAATAGGACCAAGCCAACTTTTGAGGAGCTTCTGGATAAATACAAGAAGATATCTAAACAGAAATAAAGCAATCAATTGGAAGGCAAACGAAGAAGGAATTCTTCACCACCAAGATCAAGAAAGCATCAACGGTCATCGTGTTGGTCTTCATCATTCATCCCGTCGATGCACGTACCATGGACTGCATATTCAGGTATGTTTAATCTATGATTTGGTCATAATCCTTGGCTGCCATATTATGACTATCAGTTTTATGCTTTACCAAGAAGCTATGATGTCACTGCCGGAAATGTGCGACTACAAAACTACTCGATTGCTCGTTTGTTGTGCGCTTGATCGGATATGGTCTAGCACGCAAAGACTCGAGGATTTAGACTGGTTCAGACCGAATGTGGCCTACGGCCAGTATGGGGGTGGTGTTCTTGCTCTCGAGCCCGGGTGCTCAAAGTTCAGAGGGGAGCTTACAAGCTGGTCAAGCAGTATCGAACCTCTAGGAGTCCAACCCTTTCCTACGTGGGGGGCTTTCCCTTTTATGGTCCAAGGTAGAGCCTCCCTATTTACAAATATCTAACACTGTGTCTTCACTATCGGGGTGCGATTTGTCCTTGTCAGTTGTCGGGGCCCACTCGGTTGGTCGGGAGTGGGCAGGCTTGATCCTAGCGATTTTCTAGGTGAGGGATGATCCTGGCGATCTTCTTGGGTAACGCGTTCCCCCGGTGTTGTCCCATCCTGACTCAGTCGAGGCGGCGCGATCACTCGGATGATCGCTCGGGGGTCACCTCCGGTCAGTGGCGGACCCAGGAATTTAGAGCAGGGTATGCCCATGGCAAGAAAATATTTGGATGAACAACACAAAACGTTCAGATAAGCATAGATAAAAGATACATATAGTTCAAACTAAATTTGTTCCATAATAAATTGAGATTACAAAATATTGGAAGAAAATTACAATTAAATTTTAACTCTTCGATCCCTCATTGCTTGATAGCGACTGATGATGTCATGATCTTTGACTTGCAAAAAGAACTCACGTTCAATAAACGTGACCAAACAGTCATTCAAGTACTGGTCTCCCATCCTGTTTCTCAACTTGTTCTTCACATAATTCATTATTGAAAACACTCTTTCTACAGTAGCAGTTGCTACAGGTAGCACTAGGACCAATTTGAGAAGTCTGTACACAAGATCATGTTTGGTGTGCTCATTTGCTGAAACAAGCATGACAGAAAGCTCAGCAAGGCTGTTCACTTGTTTAAATCTTTCATCCTCGCGCATATCAGTAATAAAGAGTTGAAGTTGACAAGGTAGATGGTCTAACTCTAGTCTTGAGAAATCATTGGGATAAAATTGAGCTAGCTTAACCAAACTTGCTTTGTCAAAAGCTGCAAATGAATTAGCAGGATTGAATGCTGACATGCAGATAAGCAAATCTGTGTTTACCTCATCAAACCTATCATTCAGCTCTTGAAGTTGTCTATCAATAACACTTAAGAACATGTCCACATGAAAACGGTGCATATTCTTGATTTTCACATAGAACTTCCTGTCTCTTCCAACAGGCCTATAGAAATTGTCCATGACAGGAATTTTGACATTATGCTTGTTGCAAAAAGAATGGACGTCTTTTAGAAACTCATCCCATCCAGCATCCTCCCTCATTTGCTGCAGCTGAATCTTTGTCAGATAAATAAGCTCTACTGCATTAACAATATCTTGATCTCTCTTTTGCAAAGCATGATTCAAATCAGCCGTGTACCCAAGTACATTTCGCATCAAGTGCGCCATGAAAACAAACTCAAATGAATCAAAGATTGTCAACATTGTTTGTGCTTGGTTATACTCCTTCCGTTGAGTTCTATCTGTGCCAACCTTTTTGATAACTTTCCTAATTGAATGATACATTGAGAGAACATGCATAACAGTTTTGTAGTGAGACCCCCAACGAGTATCACCTGGCCTACATAGACTCATCTCTTGATTCTGGCCTTTTCCAGATTCAATGACATCCAACTCTAATTCTTCTACAATTCTTTGTGCTTGTTCTACTCGTAGCATCTGTACCTTCTTACAAGAATTACCAATAAGATTCAACAAGAAGCTAAGCTGATCGAAAAACCAATCACAATCTGGATTTTCCTTAGCAACAGCCACTAGAGTTAATTGAAGCTGATGTGCAAAGCAGTGTACATAATAAGCTGAGGGGCATTCATCCATAATTAGTTTCTTTAAACCATTTGCATGACCTTTCATATTGCTAGCTCCATCATAACCTTGCCCACGTATCATAGACAAACTTAGTGAATGCTCCATAAGCAAGGACTGAATTGCATCTTTAAGTGTCAAAGAGGCAGTGTTTTCAACATGGACAACCCCAAGAAACCTCTCAACTACCTTTCCCTTTTTGTCAACATAGCGCAAACAAAGAGCCAATTGTTCTTTGTCATACACATCACTAGATTCATCAGCTAGTATTGCAAAGAAGTCACTACCAAGGTCTTCCATGATAAGCCAAACCTTGACGCAAAAGAAATTTCAAGCATTTAAGTGAATAGGTCAACCGTGACTTGTACTCGCATTTCTCTTTTTGGGTGATGGAAACAAAGCTCCCAACTATTGTTGCTTTAGGCCTCATAAAGGAATTGTATTTCTCTAGAGCCATATTGTGATAACTATTCACAGCCCCACAATGTCTCTCAATCCTCTTTTTCAAATGCCAATTTCTAAATCCTCCATTCACAAAAGCATCTCCACTACAACAATTTGTTTTATGCTTGAATAAAAAGCACACAAAACAGAAAGCAGCATCTAATTCCACACTGTATTCAAGCCAGCTAAATTCATCAAACCACCAAGCAACAAAGCGTCTAGGTTTACCTCCAATATTCTTGATAGGAAAATCATGGCTGCGTGGTTGACAAGGCCCCAATGCAATATATCCCCTGATCACCGAGTTTCTTTCATTGACAGGATGCCTTCTAATAGGTCTTCTCTTTCCAGGGTCATGATGTAGAGAGCCAATATCATAAACAGCTTCCCCACTTGATTCATAATCAAATTCACCATCTCTGATAGGAGATAAAGGTGAAGGTTCTGTTTCTGCCGCTGCTGTTGTTAACTGAGGTTCATTACTAGCTACCACTGGTTCAATTGAAACCTGATCATTGGGGACAGTGGCTGCTATCTCAGTTTCTGGTTCTCTTGCATTTGGACTATCACTGTTATTGGTTGCTGCTGCTGCCTCTGGTTGATGCTCAACAGAAGGGGTACTTTGAGCTTGAGCATGACTCTCAATACTGATTACTTGTGGTCTTGATGTGGAAGGGGAATCTACATCTACTCTGCGTGCCTTTGCAGCCCTTTCCCACATTGATTTCAGATCAATCGACTTTGACTTCTTCATTTTTTAAGAAACGAAATGCCACTGCCTACAAAGAAACAAATGCGCATCTATAAATTTTGCAATTGAAAATGACATTTAACAGAACATAGCAAAGTGCCAAAGGACAAAGGGATTTGATTTTTGATTACCTCTAAATCGAAGCTAAGAACTCCAAGCTGGGGCGCGTCGGCGGCGCACGCGAGCGTCCGCGCGCGCAGCCGCGCAGGGAGACCGGAAGAGGTAAGGGCGGGCGGCGCGCTGCGGCGCTGGAGCGGGCGACCTGCTGCGAGCAGCCGCACGGGCGGGCGGCCTGGCGGCTGGCGGCGAGCAGCAGCGCGAGTCGCGCAACGCGATTCCGTCGCGGGGACGAACCGACGAAGCTGCCCTATCCCTACGGCTGGTGGCTGAACTGGGTCGATTGCTTGATGGTGATGGATTGGGGGAGTGGGAAGGCTGCTTTCAGTTTCACACGAATTACAGTCTTAAAATGGCAAAGAAACACACTTTAACCTCTTAAGTACATTATACATGTATATAGTTATTAGAACTACTAATTTTTTTCCCAGAATTGCAGGGTATGCCCGGGAATACCCGGGCACAACAGCCAGGTCCGTCCATGCCTCCTGTCTTGTCCACCGGAGCCTATGTCCCTTGTCCGCAGGACCATCTCGCGTAGCTCTTGTCACCGGACGGCGTGCCCGGTGAGGGGTGTCTT
The DNA here is from genome assembly GCF_016808335.1 of Panicum virgatum. Lineage (NCBI taxonomy): Eukaryota > Viridiplantae > Streptophyta > Magnoliopsida > Poales > Poaceae > Panicum > Panicum virgatum. The sequence continues at coordinate 7,839,110 of NC_053147.1, forward strand.
ACCGAGGTCTGGCCGGGAGCGTCCGGTCATGCTCGCTGGCATAATGAAATGGTGTGCAGAGGCAACCATCATTACAGCGGGGGGAGGCAGCGTCTGTGGACGCCCCCTCCCGTTGTGTCGCGGGGCCCGCGCGAGCGGCGCTGTCCCCTTGTCAAGGAGTCCAGCTACCTAAGCCCTTGCCGCAGGATAAGGGGAGCTGGCGTCCCGGAGCTTGCACGAGGACAATCTTGGCCGGCATGCCTGTCAGGAGGCGCGGCGTTCTTGGAGCGCACGTCCCGAGTCATCGGCATGGCTCTGACCCGGGGCGCTAGGTTGGGGGGCCGCCACGTGTCCCAGGAGGTCGGGCTCCCGGACTCGTTGGCTTAGCAGCGAAGGCTGCTCCCTGCGCCGGTTAGCAGGCGTCCCGTTCTCGGCCCATTAAGTTTACTGGGCCTCCCTTCACGAGTCGGGCCTGTCAGGGATCCCGGGTTTACTCCCCCGTCAGAGGCCCCCGAGCGGCTCTGCGATTTTAATAATCGTGGAGCCGCTGGATTCGGTCTTGATGACACCTGACCAGGGCATCCCATCCAACTACCCGCGCCCTCAGCTTTCGGCGCGCGCCAGTGATGGCGTGACGGGGTCTGGCCTGTCTTGATGGCCGGCTCAAGGGCCGTGGAATCTCGAGGCCGGTCGTCGCGTCTTATCGCTGTACTACGGACGCCTCGTTTTCCCCCGTTCGGGGCTGCCTCCCATTGGTGGGTCGTGCGGCAATCGTGCCCCGAGTGGCGCGGCGGTTGCTGGGCGTGCTGGCGCCGTCCCGTCGGCATTCAAGAGAGGGTTCGTCTAAGCGAGGGCCTTTGGTATGCCCTATTTGGGCTGGCCCGCTGGACGCTGGGGCCGTTCGTGCCCATGTTCTCCTATAAATAGGGGCATTGTGGATACACGGTTCCGCATGAGAAAATGGATCATGGAAATCCCTTTGGTAATTCTCTTCCTCACACCCCACACCCGTCCTCCAGATGAGAGTGGGCATGGTTCGTGTCTCTGGTGCTAGAAGAATGCTTGCGAATGGCAGGGGATCTTCCTCAGGCATGAACTCGCCAACTAGTTCATCCCGCTAACCGCTGCCCGGCGCCGACAAGTCCGAGGGCTTGCTGCTGGAGTTAGGCAAACCAGGCCACTGGTCTGCCGGCTCCCTTGCCAATCGGCGAGGGGGGCTCCCAGCTTCTAGTGGCCTTCTTGGACTCCCTTCGGCGCCGGCTCGGAGACTTGGTGGTGGTGTGGACCTTCCCTGCCATGGGGGTCGCCCTTCTGCGTCCTTCTTGCGGCTGCCGCTCCCCGGAGATCTCGGGTGGGCACCTCACGCGTTGTTGACGCAGAGCCACGGATCCGCTGCCTCATCTTCCAGCTACAGTTGGATGGCTGCACAGCTCGGTGCTGTGCTTTGTGGCAGCGGGGGACGATCATGGGCTCCTCGCTCATCAGGCAGGGTGGTCTTGTAGCCAGGATGGGTCTCTGCGCCTCCCTCCGGAGATGGGCGGTTAGAGTGGTGCAACTGGAAGGTGCCATGGCCAACGGAAGGAGATCATGGCCCGTCTTCCAGTGCTTGAGGAAGATACCCAGAAGCAGGCGCCGATGGGGGGTTTTGGGCTAACCTCAGTTCCACTAAACTCCCCGTCGTCGGCATTGTCTGCCTCTGCCTCCGCCAGGGGTTTTTTTGGCGCGGCTGATGCTAGGAGAAGGCTTGCGAGGTGCTACAAGAAGTCTTGCGACGTTCTTTGGCCATATCTTCCAGCTTGCCAGGTAGCAGCCGTTGCCTTAGCCCCCTTTTTGTTGCTCCCTTGGTGAGAGTAAATGGATTTGATCCATTGTATTCGTTGTTTCCCCGAGTTGAGGACGACTAGCTTTTGTTTGTTGTAATGGCTTTCAGCCGATTGTTGTAAGGAGATGTTCGATGAAATAAAGTTAGCCATGGGGCATTTTTATTTGTTAGTTTTCCGCACTGTTTTTTCATTTTCATGCCTCAACGACGAATTACTCCACTGCGATCGGGGACGATCGGAGGAGGTGAACCTTACCACTTGACCTAGATGGCCCGGAATGACGGGTTCGGTGAGCTCGATAACGGGTACGCCCATTTAAGGACAATCCGAGTGAAGTCCGACCCTGCCGCGGACGACCGGGTCGACGGAGCCCCATTGGGAGCACTCCACTACTCTATAGCCCGCATCCCAGTCAAATACCCGAGCTGTCAGGCAGCTCGGGGGGCCTAGTTGGCCTCCCCCTGGAGGGGATTCCGTGGAACGCTAGAGGCCGGATCGGACAAGAAAATTTGAGACGACCCGACTGCTGCCGGGGCAGGTCGGGCTTGGGCCGCTTGGTGCTCGTCTCGGTTTTTCTTCCCTGGCCCTTTGAGTCATGGCGGCGCGGAGGCCTCAGCGGACTGGCCTTCGAACCTTGAGATCAAATCGTGCGGTTGCGATTCGTTTGAGACATGGAAACAGTTTGCCGTCTTTCTTGCAATTGGAAACGAATTGACGACGGGGATTTAATTGGAACTGTAGAGTACAAACCCGTGGAGCCGATGCGTCGCGCCGGTTGCCGTGGAGAGGTCCGTTTGTAGCGGCTCATGTCTCGAGGCATCGCTTTACTCGGGAACCGCTGTGGAGTGGTGATGATGATCGCCAATTTAACCCTTCGCCTCCCGTCGCCTCGTCTCCGTCGACATTGCTGCCTGCCAGTTCTCGGAAGAAAAAACAGAGAAGAGGAAAAGGCGAAGGCACAGGGGAAAAGAGGAAGAGGAGTGCTAACCGCCTTCGCTGTCATCTTCGATCTTCGCCCAATGGTTGATAGCATGTGCCCCCGCGATGAAGAGTCCAGTGCCACGCTGCGCGGTCTGCCGCGGGTATGCCGCGAGCTCTTCCGGGGAGGTATTTTTCAACACTGTCCCCGTCCTTCCACCCCTGCATTTTACCTTGCTATGTTCGTGATGATGCCTGCGCAGTGGTAGGGTGCCGTCGACGGGTCCCGGAGTGTGGATCGCGGGACAAGGTGGTGTTGGGCTGTCGGGTGGCCCCGGCATCTCCGACTCCTCTTCGTCCGGCGGGCCTCCGGCGCGGGGTGGCGCTGGAGCGTCTGCTGTTGCCGCCGGTGGCTCGGCTTCGTCCTCCATCGCGCCGCCGGCGCCGGTCATTGCGGCGCCGTCGATCGCGGCCGCTGCAGCGCCGGGCTTGCCCGCGCCAGGCTTGCCCGCGCCGGGTTTGCCTACTGCGTTCGCCGCCTCCTCGGAATTCGGCTCCGGGGAAGTCCACCCGGACATACCGGTTCTGTAGCGGGAGTGCGACTTGGCGCGTGGTCGCTACTCGGCCGCCTCGGTGGAGGTCGAGTACCTGCGAGCGGTCGAGGTGGCTCACGGCGCTGCCGAGGAGGAGGTGCGTGTGACGAGGGACGCTGCCGCTGTGGCTTAAGTGCGCTAACCATCACCGAAACGGCAACTAGGGTTAATGCGCACTTAAAACGGAGTAACCCGGCAGTGCTGTCAGGTAAAATTCCGATTAAACCACTTGAAACAAGATCGACAAAGCAATTCAGATAATACAACATTCCGCAAATTTTATGGTACAGAGTATGAAACTGAATTATTATTACAAACCGAGTTTGAATTTATAAAAGTACAACAAAGTTCAAGTGCAGCAGAAAATACACGATAGACTAGCGACAAAACCAGACGTCATGATGAAGCCCATACATAACGTCAAACGTAACCTCCGATGTACCACCTGAAAAACAAAGCCACAAGCAAGGCTGAGTATACTAATACTCAGCAAGGCTTACTCGACTAAGGGTATATACTTAGCCCTTTATCTAGACATGCAAGACTTTTGGCTTGAGGGGTTTGTTTTGCCGAAAAGCAGTAAAGAGTAGATTCTTAATTTCAGGTTTTAGCTTTCAGATTCTAGTTCAATTAACCATTCTAAATGAGCATCTATCCAATAGCATCAATTAACCATTCTAAATGAGCATATATCCATCATCATCATCATCATCATCTTTCACTTCTTACTCTATGTGGCAAAAGGGTTAAGCAGTCCCAAACCGTGAGAAGCGGACGATTCGAATCGAATTTGTTAACCTGGCCAGACAGACCTAACACACACACATGGGGATCGACGTCTCGCTTCGCCCACGCGACTTTTCCCTTCAATTCCCACTTCATGGAACAGGCCCACCGCCCTCGACTACAAGAATCCACGCCACGGTACGACGCCGGGTCGTGAGCCTCCTTGCACCCACATGTGGCCGCATGAGAACAACGTTCAAAGACGGTGGGGAGGTATGTTCCGGCCTCGGTGCAATCCAGTACTTAAGCTTACCGATTACCATATTTCTCGGCATGTGGTTAGTACGTTGAAAAGCTTAACCACCACTACCACAGACTGCGGCCTTATCCATTTTCGCTAAACAGACGGGGTATCACAAGTACCACAACCCCGCCCGTGAGCCTTATAGTTGCAGTATATAGTAAACATTCAACTCCTATAATTCTCGCGAGTGACAGGAAATCACTCGACTTCTACCGAACCATTAGCCTAGCCATCTAGCGACCTACACATACTAGTGTTCAAGCATAGGTACCTAGGAATCATGCAGCTAAGGTTCCAAGCAACTCCTTTAAACTTAAATGCGCAAGTAGATAGGAATAATAAGTTGCATAAATTTAAAATAGATAGGACATGCTCCGGGGCTTGCCTGGGATTAACACTAGGTCAGTGTTGGTTAGAGGATAGTCGCTCGGCGAGCATCTTCCTTCGGTCGTGCACATCGGGATCCATCCGTCCGTCTTCTAGACGTGTCCACCATTCACCGTCTTCTGGCTCGGCTCCAACATCACATCCTTCACGTGGTTCATCTATCGTATCTAAATGAAATGCAACAATGCATATATATGAACTCAAGAAAAACGACACACGATGCATGAGTGCTCCTGATGCAATGCAATGCAATGTGACTAAAAAGAAAGACATGACTGGGCAATCATTTATCGAGTATTTTCTTTAAAAAGCATTACTACATGGCACCGCAATCAAGCTCGAAAGGCAAAAATGGGTTGGTGCTATAACACGAGAGTTCATTCAATTTTTTTAACCTGAAGTATTTTCTTTAAAAAGCATTACTACACTTGTTTAAGAAAAATTAAGCAAAGATATAAGGCAATCAGGAGCAAATAGAAGAATTTATTTAACTAACAAGATACATGGAACTAAATGATATAAAAGTAACCGCATCTAGCCTTTAAAAGAGCTAACAAAACTTATACCAGATCAACATGAGTTCCTAACATTAAACCTGTAGAAAAGAATTGCATAGCAACACTTAAAACTGGAAAGCTATGGCTAGCAACTAAACAAAAGCAGAAACATGACTTGCAGCCTTAAACTTGTAACCAAAGTTTACCAACATAATAGGGTTTTGATAAAGCATGCAACAAAAATTTATTAACATTTTTAGTGATAACAGAAAGCAATTATTTTGACCTTAGCAAGACAAGTGGAATAATTATAGATCTACCAACATGCATACAACTTATGGCCTGGAAATTTTATAGTGAACTACACATGCAATTATGGGGCTACTACGCAAATTTCATAATTTTTAGACTACCAGACCTGCAGATACAAAATAAACGAGCTTAAACAAGCGTTAAGCATGATTAAATCAATACATCCCAAAAACATTAAACAAACAGCAGGTTAAATATTTTTCCTAAGTTCTACATATCAAAACAAAGCTAAGACAATTGGTTCTATATTTTTAGCATGCTCCTAACTCTATGTATGCATTTAGCAAAACACAAAAGCATTTATCTTGCATAAATAAAACTGCACAGAATTTTTTTCAAACAACACATTTCATGGTTCTATCAGATAGAGCATAAAAAGATGAAGCTAGAAAAATTGGTTTTGCATTTTTAGCATTTTCTACTGTTTTCTACGGATTTTCAAAGTTTGCAGCTAAAATATTGAAAAGGCCCTTCGAGACACTATTCATATGAGTCTATGGTTGTGCAGATAGCCCCCTAGAATTGCTCATATTGTTGTACGAAGTCCTTGACGCAGATGAGTGCAGAGGAGACGATGGGGACCTCGATTTTGGCGAGTTCGCTCACCGGCAGCTAGGGGGAAAAGGGGGAGGAGCAAGAGGATGGCGAGGTAAACCTGCTGGTGGTCTCGATTGAGGTCAGGGAGGCCGGAGTTGGGCCGTCCACGGCAAGGTAGGGGCGGCGGCGGCGGCGTTCCGGCAGTCGAGAGCGAGCGGGGTCGGGACGGGGAGGACCAGTGGGAGTCGGAGGAGGTGGTGGTGCTCTCTGTTTGGGAAGGAGGGGACCGCAGAGGTGAGCTCCACGGCGAGCTGCTAAGGGGCGGCGGGGTTCCTGAGCAAGGGGCAAGCGGGACTCGGCTCTGGGGCTCAGAGTGGAGAAGGGAAGGATGAGGACGTCTCTGAGCTCGAGGGAAGGGTCTAGGCGGTCAAGGGCGAGGGAAGGGGCGAGGCGCAGTCGGCCGGCTCGGCACGGCGTCGCCATGGTGCTTCGGCGGCCATCCTCGGCGTGCGCACAGGGGATGGCGCCGCATGGCGAGGCCGAGCGATTTGGGGAGAAACCGGGGGTGGGGGAGGCGGTTTTGGCCGGGGCCTCGGCGCGTGGCCGGCCAGGTGGCCGCGCCGGCGGCGAGACGGCAACGAACGGCGTGAGCAGAGGAGGAGATGGAAGTGATGGCAGATTTCTAAATAACTCAAAGTTCCAAAATCCAGTTCGTAAACTCAGCTTTTCTCCTTCATGGCCTCAAATAGAAAACTTTTGAATAGCAAACTTGCTTAAAATTTTGAGATCTACAACTTTTGTTTTAGGCACTTTTTCATTTGAGGCTTCGTTTGAAAGATAAAATTTGAAACTTGAGTACATTTGAAAAGGTACTCTACGCTTCGAAATTCAAATTTTTCTCCCATTTTTGTGTGGCGACTCCAAAAAATTTGAACACGTAAGTTGTTCGTCATTCGAAAACCTATAAAATTGGTTTTGGGCAAAATTCCATTTAAGCAACGGTTTGAAATTTATTTTTAAAACCTATTTGTAACCATTTGAAAGATAATTTAAATGTTTAAAAACCGAGATTTGAAGAACTCGTCATTTCATGTGCAAAACTTCAGTTTCTCACCAATTTTCATATACACATAGACACACATACACATGCATATTCAAACACACACACACATATATTATTTCCCAAAAGAAATGCATAATTTGAATTGTTCTAGTTTATTAAGCATGATTCTGTGTTTATTATTTCTTGCTTAGTATTTTAAAAATCTGGGATGTCACAGCCGCAGACACCTAGGCCCGGGCCATCGGTGAGTTCTGATCTTGATCGTGCCTCCTGTCCCCTGTTTCTCCTGCATCTCGTACTTTTTACCTGTAGTGCTGGAGGAGGAGTTGGAGGCCGTCCGCCGCGAGGTGATGGACCTGCAGAGCCGCCTTGGCGAGGTGGAGGACCAGTGCGAGGCCCTGGAGGACAGCGTGCTCGCCGTCTTCCGTGTGGTGGAGTGTAACATCCCGAAAATTCAACCAAGGAAATTACTCGCTAAAAATAAATTTCCAAATCATTTCAAAATTTCTTTCGTCGTTGAGCTCAAATTTCCTTGTCACCTAGATTCTATCTTCTGCCCAAACCTCCATTTAGCTATTCTCCCTCATCATATACCCTCCAGCTAATTAGCTTCCTCCCTCACTAATCTCTCTTGTTTTATTTCTCACCTATGCACTCTCACATACACAAGTTGCACTCGCGTAGCAGCTTTTAATCACCTGCATGCAGCCTTAGCATCAAGCTAGCACCCACGTGTGCATGCAAACTTTGCAGACCGAGGATTTCGCTGTGCTTGATCTCGCTGGCGCATGCAGCAACACTTAATCGCATGCATGCTGCCATTAGCTAGCACCCAGCAGCAGTACATGGCCATGGCACGCTGAGCTCTCGCACGAGCGGACAACCTGGCCAAAAGCCGGAGACCCCGGCGAGCTGCTGCAAAGCGACGCTGCCCTTTGCTTGTGCCATCCCATCTCCTCTACGCCATCATCACCGCAAGTCCGCGCGTGCTCGTGCCGTCCCATCACCCAGCCGAGCTGCTCGCCGTGCCAAAGCCGCGCCGGCCGCCGGCCACTGGGGCACCTGCCCGCCCCGTCTTTTCACCGCTACAGCCCCGCCGCCTCGCCGCGCGCGCCGTGCCGTCGCCTCAGTGCCACCGCTCCGCTCGGCGACGCCCACAAGCCGACGCCCGGCCACAGTCGCTGCAATTAATGGCTGTGGTTGAAGCTACGAGCTGTTGCCGCTTCTTCGGCCTATAAAAGGCGAGGCCGAGCTGCCCTCCATCGCCACCTTCAACTCACCGAGCAGCCCCAGCTCCACCACTCACTGCCTCCCTTCCTCCTTGAATCGAGCTCTCTCTGCTCTCCCTCCCGAGCCGCTCATCGACCTCCTCCTGTAGGCAGCCCCGCACCAAGGTAAGCAGCTGCCGAGCATCTCCACAGCACCCTCGGCCTTCCCCAACCAGCGCCCCTTCCTCTGCCCGCCACCAGCAAGCTCATAAGCCGCGGCCATGGCTGCCACGCGGCCGAAGCCGACCTTCGTTTCCCATGTCCGGAGTCACCAAAGTAGAACCCCCTCACCCTCCTCTCTCTCCCCGTGCCCTCGGATTCGAGAACGGTGGCCGGAGCTGCCGCCGGCTGGAGCTCGAGCACCCCAGCCATGGCGGATGAGAGAGAGAGATGAGCACGAGCACCTGCGTGCTTCTCTGCTACCTGTGCCCCTCTCCCTTCCTATTATCTCCTGGGCCCACAACACTAATAAAATCCAAAGGCCCAAGTATATACGGATGACCAGCTAAACAGCCTGTGTGCTATTCGAGTAGCCCACGTGACCATGCCATCATGTGAAATATACTAATTTAATTACACATTTTAATTATCAGTTCACCTTAGCATCCAATATCACACCCATCCAAGCTCCGATTCCATTGATTCTTTTTCCTAAATTCATCTAAAATCAAACTCTATCTAATACAACTATATTTGTATAATGTATTGATGTATGTGCTTTGCTTGTTTGCATACGACGAAGTAGAACCGATTCCAGAGGAGAACCCGGAGGAGCCGGGAGACCAGGAAGCCGCCGCCGCCGCGTACGTAAGCGCAGGCAAGTCTCATCGATCCCTTTACGTTGACCATGATTGATCCTAAGTAAGGTAAATATAAAATTTGCTAGACTTAGGGATTGCATTAGATGATACACTGAGGGTATGAGAGAAAACATTGATTGAAGCCATGTTGCATATTGATTTACTGTCAGACTGGCATATTATCAGACCTTGTTAATTGATGAAACTGGAATGGGAATGAGACCAGGGCAGTGTGGAATGGGTTGGTGCATGCGCTACTGTGGTGGTAGACTTGTGACCGAGCTCTGTCGTGGTGACATCTCGGGTTTGGTTGGTTATGGTTGTTGGCTGCCCTGATGAGCCTTAAGGACCGAGTGTTGTGGTGCCATCTCACCTAACCTACCTTCAGTACGACCACATGAGCTTGTATGGGTAAGCCTTAGTCTAATTCCACTGGTTAACCTGGTAGTCGTCCGAGGTGGATATGCTTTGGGGTGAGACCTAGATTGGTCCAGACCCGGGGGTTTGTGGGCGACTAGTCGGGGTTGAGCCACGGCTGGGTGTCGGCTATGACGGAGCCGTCTCTGGACGGTGAAGTGCGTGTGGGTAAAGCGTACAACCTCTGCAGAGTGTACAATCCATTCGAATGGTCCGTGTCCTCAGTTTGTACAGGTTACGGTGTGGACATCTCAACTAGTTGAGCCACCTAGCCCCTGAGATGGATGACTGTTTGGGTTACCTTTAATACTACATTTGTTATTTATTCTAGTTGATTAATGGATCTTTGCATATTAATCTGTAACTCCCTCCCTGTAAGGGTGAGGTGGGACTTGCTGAGTACTTTCGTACTCAACCCTTGTTGATTATTTTTTTAGAGGATCCTGACTTTGTGCCTGAAGATTACGAGTAGATCGTGTCCGCACCCAAGCTGATCGAGTGGAGCCGTGATGGACGAAGAGCTAGTCTTGCATGTCGTTATGCTACTCGTTATCCTGTGGTTATTTGCGGTAGCTTTGTGTTGTCACTTTACTCCTCGTGTACGGGTTGAATAAAGCTCTGTATGACTCTGGACTCCACTTGATGTAACATGTATTGTACCGGAGATTTGCTTCGGTTATTAATACATGGTTTAGCCTCGATCCTTGGGTCGGGGCGCTTCAGGTGGTATCAGAGCTATGCTTGGCTGTAGGACACGAACCGGTAGTGAACGATGACCGTAGGAGCCCTAGGATGGTCAATCCTTGAAACCATATTACTCCTTAAACTTTATCGTTGTTATGCTAACCCTACCCTTGTAAATCAGATGGCTGATGACTGGACCACCACCTACTGCATCAACGAAGATGGATTCCCCAAGGTGCTTTATGCTGTCACTGTGCGACTTGGTATTCCGGAACGTCCGGAGTATGTCGGCCGCGAGTTCATGGAGCATGGCACCGAAAACTGTGAAGTCACCGTGCATATTGGTGCCAGTGACAAGTTCTTGGAGATGCAACCCTGGAGTGTCACTGCCACTGGAGCCCGTATGCCTGACACCATTCAACTGGTAGCTCGCAAGGCGTTGCGGTACCTGTGCCAGATGTTTGAATGGCACTTGGGTTCTACCCCCATGAAGTACTTTCCCCTGCTGGATCGTAACCGTCCTGCTTGGGCGGAGAGGATCCGCAACTTGGAGAGCACCGCAGGAACCGAGAAGGACCCCACAGTTATCGCTATGTCTGCCTATTTGCTTAGCTTGACGATTTGTGCGACCAACTGCACCAGCGTGTGAAAGACCTCATCCAGCGTGCTGAGAGAGCGGAGTCCCGTTGGCGTAAGACTAAGCTGGCCTTAGCTCAGGCAGAAGCCTGTGCAGCTGAAGCAGAAAGCCACCTTGCTGCAGCCGAAGAGAACCTTAGGGAGCAGGCAGACCACCATAGTCAGCTCCTTAGCGGAGTCTACCTAGTGGACCGTGTCAAGCGCAAGGAACACCATCCCAGGACTGCTACTGAGCCGCCAATCCTGGAGGGAATTCCGCTGTGTTCCTTGTCCCAACCACGCAGGAGGATTGGTGAATCGGTGCCACCCACACCTCCCGCATCACCCCGTGAAGCTGAAGACTGAGACCCCGAAGACCGTGTCATAGGAACCAGTAGTCAAGTTTTTCCGGCCGACCCTTAAAAGTTGAGCTGCATTATTGTAATCCGTCGTGTCATGTATCCTTGCTTGTTTGAATGAATGCTTGTGTGGTGCTTGAATGATTGGCTTGTGTGCTTTGTGTGGTACAAAATATATTATATATACAAATCTACCCCCGTAATATACTAGGAAAGTCACCTAATCCTGCTCTATCCCTCCTTGACCGCAAATGTCTCGTCGTTTGAGCCGAGTCCAGGGACTCCATGCTCAGGAAGACGGTGATGAGGTCAACCCGAGAAACCAAGCCCCTCTGAATGTAGCCCCAGAAGCACTAGAAAATAGACACCTACCGCCGCCACCTCCCCGTGCCCCAGCACCCATTGATCTGGCAGCCATATTGCAGCAGCAGAACCAACTCCTTCAAGTTCTTGTGACCACTCTCACTTCTCAAGCTCAAGGCAATCTTGGCAACCATAGACCTGCGGTGCATCCTAATGGCAATGGCAGCAGAATTGCAGATTTCAACCTCTTGCAGCCACCTAAGTTTGGAGGATCTGATAACCCAATTGAGGTAGATGATTGGCTACGAGAGATTGAAATGAAGCTTGAAGTGGTCCATGCAGATGATAGAGACAAGGTTTTGCTCGCAGTACAGCAGTTAAGGGGACCAGCCCTTGCTTGGTGGCAGAGTTATAGGGAAATAAATGAAAATGCTAACGAGATAGTATGGGCTGACTTTGTCAAGATCTTCAGAGAACATCACATTCCCAGCAGTGTTATGAAGCTCAAGAAGGATGAGTTCAGAAAGCTTCATCAAGGTGGGATGACTGTGACAGAGTATCTTCATAAGTTCTCAGAGTTGTCTCGTTATGCACCAGAGGATATCAATGATGACGAGAAGAAGCAAGAAGCTTTTCTGGGTGGGCTTAACCCTGAAATCAGGACCTTGGTTGAAGTCACCACCCACAGTGACTTCAATTCCATGGTCAACAGGGCTATCACCATCGAGAGAAACAGGAAGGTAGAACTCAGTGAGCGCAAACGTCGGTTTGAAAGCAAAAAGCCCCAGCAGTTGGAGAAGTTCCAGAGGACTCAGTATCCGGTTCACTCAGGTCAGAGGAGCCAGGGTGCCTTCTCATTCAAGGCGCACCCCGGTTCTTTCCAGAAGCCAGTTCAGTTAGCTCCAGTTGTGAAGACCCAAAGTACCTTCCGCACCCAGCAGTCTGGTGGAAGTCAAGTGACCAATGTGAGGACTTGTTTCCACTGGCGTGAAGCCGGACACTTCAAGGCCAACTGCCCGTATCTCAGCCAGCCCGCCCCTTCTGTTTTCTCCAACTCGGTTCAAGGACCAAAGCAGCCGACTGAAGCCAACCGTGCAGCACCAGCTAGGAGCCAACAGCAGTCCTTCAGCAAGGCAAAGGCGAACCATGTGTATGCTGAAGAAGCAGAGGATGCACCAGGATTGATTTTTGGTGAGTTTCTGGTCCAATCAGCTCTAGTCTCAGTGCTTTTTGATTCTGGAGCATCGCATTCCTTTATATCCTCCCACTTTGTGGAAAAGCATGATATACCTACTATAGCCCTTAAGAGGCCGCTAATGACCCGTTCGCCTGGAGGTCATATACCTTACCACTTAGGTGTCATAGATATCCTTATAAACCTAAGTGCGGTAGTATTCCTTGCCAACCTAGTAGTCTTTGCTTCCAAAGGGATAGATGTCATACTCGGTATGGACTGGCTCACCAAGCACCGAGGAAACATAGCCTGTGCTGAGAGAGCAGTGACAGTCACCAACCACCAAGGGTTAACAGTCACATGCCTAATCTAGCCTAGCCTATCAGACTCCATGGTGAACCACATCCAAGCAGAATCCCCAGAAGATGTGCCAGTAGTTCAGGAATTCGCAGATGTGTTTCCAGATGAATTACCCGGTATGCCTCCAGAAAGAGATGTAGAGTTCACTTTTGACTTAGTCCCTGGAACCAAGCCAATAGCAAAGAATGCCTATCGGTTAGCAGCCCCAGAGCTTGCCGAGTTGAAGAAGCAGCTTGAAGAGCTTCAACAAAAGGGATTTATAAGACCCGCTGCTTCTCCGTGGGGAGCCCCAGTGCTCTTCGTGAAGAAGAAAGATGGGAGCATGAGACTTTGTGTGGACTACCGTGATCTGAATGCAGTCACCATCAAGAACAAGTACCCTCTGCCTCGGATTGATGACCTGTTTGATCAGCTGAAGGGAGCTAAGTTCTTCTCCAAGATAGATCTGAGGTCAGGTTATCATCAGCTCAGAGTGCGATAAGAGGACATCTCTAAGACAGCCTTCAGGACCCGTTATGGCCAGTATGAGTTCACAGTGATGCCTTTTGGTCTGACTAATGCCCCTGCCTTTTTCATGACCCTCATGAATAAGGTGTTTATGGAGGAGTTAGATCGGTTTGTCGTGGTATTCATAGATGACATACTGGTCTACTCTAAGAGTGCTGAGGAGCATGGGCAACATCTCAGAGTTGTGCTGGGAAAGTTCAGAAAACACCAGTTGTATGCCAAGTTTAGTAAGTGTGAATTCTGGTTGCAGAGAGTCAGTTTTCTGGGTCATGTCTTAACAGCTGAAGGTGTTGAAGTGGACGCAGAAAAGGTCAAGGCAGTATCAGAATGGAAGCAACCAACCTCAGCCTCAGAGATCAGGAGTTTCTTGGGATTAGCCGGCTATTACCGGAGATTCATCGAAGGTTTCTCTAAGATAGCCCGGCCTATGACCGAGATGCTCCGGAAGGACTCGAAATTTGTCTGTTCTGAAGCTTGCGAGAGAAGTTTTCAAGAGTTGAAGAGAAGACTAACTTCTGCCCCAGTGCTAGTCTTGCCAGATAATCAGAAGAGCTTTGTCGTTTATTGCGACGCATCCCGACAAGGATTGGGTTGTGTACTTATGCAAGAAGGAAGAGTTGTAGCTTATGCCTCAAGACAGTTGAGAACACATGAGCAGAACTACCCCACCCATGACTTGGAGTTAGCAGCAGTTGTGCATGCCCTCAAGATTTGGAGACATTATCTGATCGGGAACAAGTGTGAAATCTACACGGATCACAAGAGCCTGAAGTATATTTTCACCCAGTCAGACCTCAACCTTAGACAGAGAAGATGGTTGGAGTTGATCAAAGACTATGATTTGGAAATTCATTACCACCCTGGAAAGGCTAATGTGGTGGCTGATGCGCTCAGTCGTAAAGCGTATTGCCATCACTTAGTTACACAAGCCCCAGAGCTGAGTGAAGAAATGAGGAAGTTGAACCTAAGGGTTGTACGCCGCTCTTGCAACTACAACCTTAGTGTCCATCCCGTCCTGGATGACCAGATCAAGGAAGCTCAGATGGAGGATAGAAGATTGGTATGGATTAAAGGTCGCAACAGTGAAGGCAAAGCCCCAGATTTCATAATAGATAAGGATGGAGTCTTGTGGTTCAAGAAGAGATTATGTGTGCCTAAGCAAGGTCATTTCCGCAGGACCATCTTGGATGAAGCCCATAACTCAGCTTATTCCATTCACCCCGGCACCACGAAAATGTACCTGGACCTTAAGGAGAAGTATTGGTGGAATGGTATGAAGGGAGATATCGCCCGGTTCGTCGCTCATTGTGATGTGTGCAAAAGGGTTAAGGCAGAGCACCAGAAGCCCAGTGGATTACTTCAGCCGTTGCCGATTCCAGTATGAAAATGGGATGAAGTTAGTATGGTTTTTATCACCAGTCTACCAAAAACCCAGAGCGGTCATGACTCAGTTTGGGTGATTGTTGATCGACTCACTAAAGTGGCACACTTCATCCCAGTGTGTACCACTTATGGAGGTGATAAATTAGCCAAGTTATATATTGAGCGTATTGTGAGGTTGCATGGAGTACCTAAGAGGATTGTGTCAGATAGAGGCACTCAGTTCACTTCGAGATTCTAGAGTAGGTTACATGAAGCACTTGGTACAAAGTTGGACTTCAGTTCAGCCTATCATCCTCAGACTGATGGCCAGACTGAAAGAGTTAATCAGATCCTTGAAGACATGCTAAGAACCTGTGTTCTTACTTAAGGCAAAGATTGGGAAAACAGTTTGCCATATGCGGAGTTCTCTTATAACAACAGCTACCAGTCAAATTTGAAGATGTCGCCGTTTGAAGCCCTCTACGGGAGGAAGTGTCGCACACCCCTTATGTGGTCCGAAGTTGGTGACCGCATTATTGAAGGCCCAGATTTTATTAAAAAGGCAGAAGACAAGATAGCAAAAATTAGAGAGAATCTAAAGGCAGCTCAATCACGTCAGAAAAGTTACGCTGATAAAAGAAGGCGTGCCCTCAGCTTTGAAGTTGGAGACTATGTGTACCTTAACGTTTCCCCAATTCGCGGCACACGCAGATTCCAAGTGCGTGGGAAGTTGGCCCCATGTTACATTGGACCTTTTCCAGTTATCAAGAAAGTGGGAGCAGTAGCCTACAAGCTTAAGTTGCCAGCAGAGATGTCAGATGTGCACGATGTGTTCCATGTGTCCCAGCTCAGGAAGTGTCTGCGAGTACCGGAAGAACAAGTGGCCCCAGAGACAATCGACCTACAGGATGATCTCAGATATCAGGAGGTGCTAGTAAAAAATTTTGACACTGTGACTAGAAGAACCCGCAACTCAGAAGTCAGAATTTGTCGAGTTCAGTGGAGCAGGCATTCTGAGGCAGAAGCAACTTGGGAGAGAGAAGACGCATTACGAGCCGAGTTCCCTAGTCTCTTTAGTAATTAGCTGAATCTCGGGGACGAGATTCAACCTAAGTGGGATAGGTTTGTAACATCCCGAAAATTCAACCAAGGAAATTACTCGCTAAAAATAAATTTTGAAATCATTTCAAAATTTCTTTCATCGTTGAGCTCAAATTTCCTTGTCACCTAGATTCTATCTTTTGCCTAAACCTCCATTTAGCTATTCTCTCTCATCATATACGCTCCAGCTAATTAGCTTCCTCCCTCACTAATCTCTCTTGTTTTGTTTCTCACCTATGCACTCTCACATACACAAGTTGCACTCGCGTAGCAGCTTTTAATCACCTGCATGCAGCCTTAGCATCAAGCTAGCACCCACGTGTGCATGCAAACTTTGCAGACCGAAGCTTTCGCTGTGCTCGCTCTCACTGGCGCATGCAGCAACACTTAATCGCATGCATGCTGCCATTAGCTAGCACCCAGCAGCAGCACATGGCCATGGCACGCCGAGCTCTCGTACGAGCGGACAACCTGGCCAAAAGCCGGAGACCCCGGCGAGCTGCTGCAAAGCGACGCTGCCCTCTGCTCGTGCCATCCCATCTCCTCTACGCCATCATCACCGCAAGTCCGCGCGTGCTCGTGCCGTCCCATCACCCAGCCGAGCTGCTCGCCGTGCCAAAGCCGCGCCGGCCGCCGGCCACTGGGGCGCCTGCCCGCCCCGTCTCTTCACCGCTGCAGCCCCGCCGCCTCGCCGCATGCGCCGTGCCATCGCCTCAGTGCCACCGCTCCGCTCGGCGACGCCCACAAGCCGACGCCTGGCCACAGTCGCCGCCATTAATGGCGGTGGTTGAAGCTGCGAGCTGTTGCCGCTTGTTCGGCCTATAAAAGGCGAGGCCGAGCTATCCTCCGTCGCCACCTTCAACTAGCCGAGCAGCCCCAGCTCCACCACTCACCGCCTCCCTTCCTCCCTGAATCAAGCTCTCTCTGCTCTCCCTC
Organism: Panicum virgatum; assembly: GCF_016808335.1. NCBI lineage: Eukaryota > Viridiplantae > Streptophyta > Magnoliopsida > Poales > Poaceae > Panicum > Panicum virgatum. Next base: position 7,856,135 of record NC_053147.1, read on the forward strand.
CCGAGCCGCAGCAGCCGCTCGTCGATCTCCTCCTGTAGGCAGCCCCGCACCAAGGTAAGCAGCTGCCGAGCATCTCCACAGCACCCTCGGCCTTCCCCAACCAGCGCCCCTTCCTCTACCCGCCACCAGCAAGCTCATAAGCCGCGGCCATGGCTGCCACGCGGCCGGAGCCGACCTTCATTGTCCATGTCCGGAGTCACCAAAGTAGAACCCCCTCGCCCACCTCTCTCTCCCCGTGCCTCGGATTCAAGAACGGTGGCCGGAGCTGCCGCCGGCTGGAGCTCGAGCACCCCAGCCATGGCGGATGAGAGAGAGAGATGAGCACGAGCACCTGCGTGCTTCTCTGCTACATGTGCCCCTCTCCCTTCCTATTATCTCCTGGTCCCACAACACTAATAAAATCCAAAGGCCCAAGTATATACGCATGACCAATTAAACCGCCTGTGTGCTGTTGGAGTAGCCCACGTGACCATGCCATCATGTGAAATATACTAATTTAATTATGCAGTTTAATTATCAGTTCACTTTAGCATCCAATATCTCACCCATCCAAGCTCCGATTCCATTGATTCTTTTTCCTAAATTCTTCTAAAATCAAACTCTATCTAATACAACTATATTTGAATAATGTATTGATGTATGTGCTTTGCTTGTTTGCGTACGATGAAGTAGAACCGATTCCAGAGGAGAACCCGGAGGAGCCGGGAGACTAGGAAGCCGCCGCCGCCGCCGCCGCGTACGTAAGTGAAGGCAAGTCTCATCAATCCCTTACGTTGACCATGATTGATCCTAAGTAAGGTAAATATAAAATTGCTAGACTTAGGGATTGAATGAGATGATACACTGAGGGTATGAGAGAAACCATTGATTGAAGCCATGTTGCATATTGATTTACTGTCAGACTAGCATATTATCAGACCTTGTTAATTGATGAAACTGGAATGGGAATGAGACCAGGGCAGTGTGGAATGTGTTGGTGCATGTGCTACCGTGGTGGTAGACTTGCGACCGAGCTCTGTCGTGGTGACATCTCGGGTTTGGTTGGTTATGGTTGTTGGCTGCCCTGATGAGCCTTAAGGACTGAGTGTTGTGGTGCCATCTCACCTAACCTATCTTCTGTACGACCACATGAGCTTGTATGGGTAAGCCTTAGTCTAATCCCACTGGCTAACCTGGTAGTCGTCCGAGGTGGATATGTTTTGGGGTGAGACCTGGATTGGTCCAGACCCGGGGATTTGTGGGCAACTAGTCGGGGTTGAGCCACGGCTGGGTGTCGGCTATGACGGAGCCGTCTCTGGATGGTGAAGTGCGTGTGGGTAAAGCGTACAACTTCTGCAGAGTGTACAATCCATTCGAATGGTCCGTGTCCTCGGTTTGGACTGGTTACGGTGTGGACATCTCAACTAGTTGAGCCACCTAGCCCCTGAGATGGATGACTGTTTGGGTTACCTTTAATACTCATTTGTTATTTATTCTAGTTGATTAATGGACCTTTGCATATTAATCTGTAACTCCCTCCCCGTAAGGGTGAGGTGGGACTTGCTGAGTACTTTCGTACTCAACCCTTGTTGATTATTTTTTTCAGAGGATCCTGACTTTGTGCCTGAAGATTACGAGTAGATCGTGTCCGCACCCAAGCTGATCGAGTGGAGCCGTGATGGACGAAGAGCTAGTCTTGCATGTTGTTATGCTACTCGTTATCCTATGGTTATTTGCAGTAGTTTTGTGTTGTCATTTTACTCCTCGTGTACGGGTTGAATAAAGCTCTGTATAACTCTGGACTCCACTTGATGTAACATGTATTGTACCGGAGACTTGCTTCGGTTATTAATACATGGTTTAGCCTCGATCCTTGGGTTGGGGCGCTTCATGGAGCCGCAGGCGCCCATGCGGGTGGATCAGCTCCACGCCCTCCCCCGAGATCATCCGCTTGTCGGTGAGGCTGGGGATCCGTCGTGGCGCCGCCGCTGCATTGGCCTCCGTCCGTCTGTGCACTGGGGTCCACCTCGGGGGGAATCGACCCCGGCTTCCCGGAGACCTCCAGCGCGGTGGTTCGTCGGCGGGCCATGCTGGACTTTGCCGGGTACGGGCGGGTCGTCGCGGCGGAGATGGACGTCGACGACCTCCTGCGACGCGGTGCGGACCCGGAGCTGGACGGCCCATAGGAGCCCGGCGGGACGGTGGCGGAGCGCGGGGCCGGCCGGCGGCCAGTCTTTTTATTTTGTTTAATTATGAAAAAAATGTATGTAAGTGTTGTGCCCCAAGCCGTTCGTGCAGCTTGGGTGAACATCTGGGGCGTTTACCGTGTGTGTGGCACCCCTAACTATGTTTAAATTTGTGTTTGCTTTTCGTTTTTTTGTTCTCCATTTTCCGTCTCGCTCGGGTTTGTTTTTTCGAAAATGTTCTAGCGTTTGCTTTTCGATTCGGTTACGGGAGTTTCTGTGTGTTGTGTGATACAAGAAAACTGGTGCGTGCGTGATGCACAGTCCATCCCAGTGAGGCCCCCGAGCACCTTGGCCTGAGAGTACTCAGGGCACGGGGCTGTAGAGGCGAGGAGAAACAGAAAGTAGGATGGTCGAAGACCATGGTCTGGCCCCCAAGCGCTCCGAGCCAAATGTGTATGGGTCAGAGTGCTAGAGACCAGGAAACTCGTGTGTGTTGTGAGCACGTGAGAAATGAAGGTGTGCGGCCCCCGAGTGATTCTGGGCTGGGGGTGGCCGGGTCGGGGCGTCGGCTGAGTGCACTGTGCTGTGCGGGGAGAAAAAATCGACAGGTGTCGGGCCCCCGAGTGCTTCGAGCCGGAAGTGGTCGGGTCGGGGCACTTGGAGTGAGCCACTAGTGCTTCTTACGGGAAGAAACGCCGTAACTGTTCTATATTCCAAGAGTTAGTCATAATATTACCGTCGGAGTCTCTTAGCTTATATGTGCCTGGTCGTATCACCTCTGCGATGCTGTAGGGTCCTTCCCATGGCGGTGAGAGCTTGTGCTTGTCCTTTGTCGACATGACCCGTCGTAGAACCTGATCTCCGACCTGCAACGTCCTCTCCCGTATGCGCCTCTCGTGGTACCTGCGTAAAGTTTGTTGGTAGCGAGCCGATCGGTGTAACGTAGCTAGCCTTGCTTCTTCCAGGACTTCCATGGCGTCCCTTTGGGCTCCGGCTGCCATTTCTGGGTCAAAGGCTTTGACTCTCGGCGCACCGTAGTCCAGATCGGAAGGCAGAACGGCCTCGGAGCCGTACGTTCGGAAGAAAGGTGTTAGTCCCGTGGACCGATTAGGTGTGGTTCGCAAGCTCCAGAGCACTGCCGGCAGCTCTTCCACCCAACGACCCGCGAACTTTTTGAGCATGTAAAAAATGCGCGGTTTGAGTCCTTGGAGGATTAAGCCGTTAGCTCTTTCTACTTGCCCGTTTGTGCGCGGGTGTCCGACCGATGCCCAGTCGATCCGGATCCCGTATCATTCCGCGAACTCTTGGAAGTAGTGACCTGTGGAGTTGGTCCCGTTGTCGGTGATGATGGAGTTGGGCACACTGAATCTGTAGACGATGTCCAGGAAGAACTTGACGGCCTCCTTGGAGTCTATTGTGGTTATCGGTTTTGCCTCTATCCATTTTGTGAACTTTTCGATTGTGACAAGTAGACCCCACACGGCGAATGGCCATGTTATGGGAATGGTATGAAGGGCTTGGGCCAGCAGGTGGGTTTGTTTGGCGTAAAACTGGCAGCCTTTACATGCACGGACGATTTCTTACGCGTTGCGCAGTGCTGTTGGCCAGTAAAATCCTTGTTGGAAAGCTTTTCCGACCAAGGAGCGTGGTGCAGCGTGGTGTCCGCAAATCCCGGCATGTATCTTGAGAAGGAGCTCCTTGCCCTGGGCAGTGGGGATGCACTTCATGAGAATGTCAGTTTCTGAGGGGCTGCGTTTGTAGAGCTCGTCGTCGATTACAGCGAAGATTTTGGCTCGTCGGGCTACTCGATGGGGTGCGTTGCGTTCCTCGGGGAGGACTTCGTGCAGGAGATAAGCCAATAGGTTGGCTCTCCAATTTGGGATGTCATCCAGGCTTGGGTCGGATTGTCCCATAGCGAGATAGGTTGGGCCCCCGGGTACCTAGTCGGGGGCTGGGTCGGAGGGAGCGTGCTCTATTTTTTCTGCATGCTCTGCTTCCTCTATTTTTGTCCTGTCTGCGGTCGGCTGCTTCTCTCGTGCCGACGGCGCGTTCAAATCGTTGACGAAAACGCCGCTGGGTGTCGGCTTGCGTTCGGCGGCCATTTTTGCAAGAGCGTCCGCGTCGGGTTTTTGTTTCCGTGGGATGTGGTGGAGTTCCAGACCCCGGAATCTCCCTTCTAGCTTGCAGACTTCTTGGCAGTATGCGTCCATGAGAGGGCTCTCGCAGTTGGAGTTCTTCATGACCTGGTCGATTACCAGCTTGGAGTCGCCATAGACGTACAGGCGGGTTGCCCAGATGTCAATGGCTATGCGGAGGCCGCTGATGAGTGCCTCGTACTCTGCAACGTTTTTGGATGCAGAAAAATGGAGGCGGACTGCATACTGGAACTTGCCACCTTCTGGGGAGACCAGAACGACCCCGGCCCCCACGCCGGGTCCCATGACCGACCCGTCGAAGTAGAGGGTCCAGTACTCGTGAGAGATTTCTGGGGTCGGGGCTTGGACTTCCGTCCACTCGTCGATGAAGTCGACCAGGGCCTGAGACTTTATCGCCGTGCGTGGCTTGAACTCGACGTCGTAGCCCATTAGCTCGATTGCCCATTTGGAGATCCGCCCCACGGCGTCGCGATTGCGAACGACTTCTCCGAGTGGGAACAAGGTGACGATCGACACCTCGTGCCCGGTGAAGTAGTGTTGCAACTTCTTGGCCGCCATGATGACGGTGTATAGGAGCTTTTGTGTTTGCGGGTACCGCGACTTGGTGTCGGTCAGTACCTCGCTGATGAAGTACACAGGACGTTGGACCTTGAGGGCGTGCCCTTGCGCTTCCTTTTCAACCACCAGGGCGGCGCTGACCACATGGTTAGTAGCTGCTAGGTAAAGCAGAAGGGGTTCGCGCGTGGCGTCTTAACGACGATGTCGTCAACGGCGGAGAGGATAAGAGTGTCTTGAGGCGGTCGAGGGCTGCCTGTGCCTCCTCCGTCCAGACAAAGGTGTCGGATTTCTTGAGGAGTTTGTACAGCGGCAGGCCTCGCTCCCCCAGCCGGGCAATGAACCGGCTGAGCGCCGCCAGGCACCCAGTTAACCTCTGGACACCCTTAACGCCACGGATGGGTCCCATGTTGGTGATGGCTGCGATTTTGTCACGGTTGGCTTCGATGCCATGCTCGAACACCATGTACCCGAGTAGTTTTCCCTTAGGCATAACGAACGTGCATTTCTCGAGGTTCAGTTTGATGTTGAATCTCCTGAGGTTTGCTAATGTGGCGCTTAGGGTGGCGACCAAGTCGTCCGCGCGTGGCGTCTTAACGACGATGTCGTCAACGTAGACTGCGACTGTCGCCCGAGGCCGATCCGCCCAGTCGGGGTCGATCGGCGGGTTGATCTGGTCAGAAAAGCAGGCTTGCATGCATCGCTAGTATGTTGCCCCTGCATTCTTGAGACCGAACGGCATCGATATGTAACAGTACGAGCCAAACGGTGTGATGAAGGATGTCGCGAGCTGGTCGGATTCCTTCATCGCTATCTGGTGATAGCCCAAGTAAGCGTCAAGAAAAGATAAGATCTTGCACCCAGAGGTGGAGTCGATTATCTGATCTATCCTAGGCAAAGGAAAAGGGTCTTTGGGGCAAGCCTTGTTCACGCTGGTGTAATCAACACACATCCTCCATTGATCAGTTTTCTTTTTTACAAGGACTGGGTTAGATAGCCAGTCGGAGTGGTAGACCTCTTTTATGAAGCCAGTAGCTAATAGCTTAGCTATCTCCTCTCCTATGGCGCAGTCGTTGCTGGACGGGCTTGGATCCCGGCAAAATACGGAGCTCGTGCTCGGCAACCTCCCTTGGGATGCCTGGCATGTCGGACGGCTTCCAGACAAAAGTGTCCTTGTTGGCGCGGAGGAAGTCGCCGAGCGCGTGTTCCTATTTGGCCGACAGCTAGGAGCCGATCCGCACCATCTTGGTTGGATCGGCGTCGTCGACCACGACCGTCCTGGTCTCGTCGGTTGAGACGAAGGCCGGTGCCTGGCTAGGCTTGCCAGGGTCAGGACGTCACTCGGGAGTGGTGGCACGAAGCCGGCCGAGCTCAGCCGAGTTCGCCGCCGTTGTGGCGAGGTCGAAGTGCTCGCGGCTGCTGACGAAGGCCTGCTCGAAAGAGCCGCTCACGGTGATGACCCCGTTTGGGCCCGGCAGCTTGAGCTTGAGGTAGGTGTAGTTGGGCACCACCATGAACTTGGCGTAGACGGGCCACCCGAGAATGGCGTGGTATACCCCCTTCCAGTCCACCACCTCAAACGTGAGGGTCTCAGTGCGGAAGTTGGCTTTGCTGCCAAACGTGACCGGCAAGTCGATGTTACCGACCGGGTACGCCTTCATGCCCGGCAGGATGCCGTAGAAGGGGAAGAGAGATTCCCGCAAGCAGGCTCGTGGGATTCCCATGGCTTCCAAGGTGTCGATGTAGAGGATGTTGAGGCTGCTACCCCCGTCCATCAGTACCTTGGACAGGCGCATGTTGCTGACGACGGGGTCGACGACGAGAGGGTAGCTTCCAGGTCGAGGAATGCTGACCGGATGGTCATCCTGATCAAAAATGATGGGCGTGAATGCCCACTTCAACTTTCTAGGAATGAAACTTGCAGCAGCACATACCTCACAGAGCCGAACCTTCTGCAGCCACCTAGAACACTCGTCCTCCATACCGCCGATGATCACCAAGCACCGATCCACATCCAGGAACTCTCCTTCCACCGGCTTCCCTTTGTCCTGGTCAGCATCGGGCCGCTTGTCGCGGCCGTCGCCGTCGGTCTTGGCAGTCCTGCGGAGGAGGCGCTTCATCATATCACAATCCTTGAACTTGTGGTTAACCGGATAGCCGTGATTGATGCATGGCTTTTCCAGGAGCTGGTTGAAGTGGTCATTTCTTGGGGGCGCTTATCTTGGCGCTCGGTCGCCGCGACCTCGCCGGCGGTGGGAGGTCGACGATTCTTCTTGTTCCTTCTATCCTCGCGGCTCGAGGAAGACCTGTCGTGTTCATGCCGCTTCGCCTTCGCCGCGTGTTGGTCGCGCTCGAAGACGGCCCCGACCGCCTCCTCGCCGGTGGCGTGATTGGTGGCGATGTCCAGGAGCTCGTGCGTAGTGCGCGGCTTCTGGCACCCCAGTTTGTGGACCAGGGTCTTGCAGTGCGTTCCGCTGAGGAACGCACCGATGATGTCGGCGTCGACGACGCCCGGCAGTGAGTTGCACTGCTTGGAGAAGCACCGGATGTAGTCGCGCAAGGACTCGCCGGGCTCCTACTTGCAGTTCTTGAGGTCCCAAGAATTGCCAGGGCGTATGTACGTGCCTTGGAAGTTGCCGATGAACACCTTCTGGAGGTCTGCCCAGCTGCCGATGGAGTCAGCGGGCAAGAACTCCAGCCAGGCGCGGACATTCTCTCCCAAGCATATCAGGAGATACTGGATGATGAAGCGGTCGTCGCTCGCTCCTCCAGCCTAGCATGCAAGCTGATAGTCCTCCAGCCACACGCCGGGGTTCGTATCCCCGGTGTATTTCACTACGTTTGCCGGCGGACGAAAGCGTTGGGGGAAAGGCGCCCCCCCCCCCCCCGGATCGCCCTGGAGAAGGTGTTTGGCCCGGTGGGATCCGGGCTCGGACTCAGGTCATGATCCTCGTCAGGGTCACAGGGGCGTCCCCCTCGCTGGAGCGGTGAGCGCTCCGGGTTGGGCGCGTATGTCCGCGCGTCCTCTGCTCCAGCGGCCGCGCGGTCGACGTCAGCGCGGTGCCTCACCTGTTGATGTCCTCGGATCACGCTACGCGCGTCGTAGTTGGGGCTGACACGGTCGTGAACCGGTGGCTTCGGCAGGAGAGGAGCAGATGCCGCCGCCGGGGTAGGCGCGCCGCCCACGTTGGCCTGCTGTGCTGGTGGGGGGTGCTGCACCTCGGGTGGTTCCCGCCCACGGTGGCTCGCGCCGCCAGTGGGACATGAGGCAGCGGCCTATCGTCGGTGCTGCGAGGAGCTCTCCGCCTGCTGGATGGTGGTGAGGTCCACCAGGTTTCTCACCTGGCGGTGAAGGTTCCTCTGGGCTGGATCTTCCGGCTCTGGCAGCATCTGCAGAAGAATCGCAGCTACTGCGATATTCTGGCCTGCACGAAACTCTTGCGGGAGTTGCATGCGGGCGTCATTGACGATGTCGTGGTTGACCATGCGTGCACACTGACGCGCGGAACCCGCGGGGTTTATCCCTTTTGACCCGGAGGGAGCCCGCGGGGGCTGGTCCACGGGCGGAGGCGTCTGTTGGCGGAGGCGTCTGTTGGCGGCGTCGAAGGTCTTCGCCGTGGGCCTGCGCGTCGGCGAGCACGCACTCGCGGTGGTCCGCCGGGGTGTGCGTCTGTTCGGACAGCACCACCTCCGGCGGTGAGTTGTCGTCGGCCATAGCGCACATGCGTGGCGGCGTGGAGGTTCCTTCCAGGTGGTTGTCTCCCGTGCTGGAAGAATCACTCAAGAGATCCTCGAAGCACAGGAGGTCGTGGACGGAGTCGGGGTAGCTCTCCGTCATGCCCATGAACTGGGACGTGGGCTAGAACCTTTGGGTGGCCCTGCACACCTCTCGAGCGCAGACGCTCACGGCATTGCGTAGGCCGAATGGAAGTCGCTCTGAAAACGAGCGGGGTGTCGGGAGCGGAGGTCTGCCCGCGAGCTGTCGGGAGACATTGGCCAGAGAGAAGAGGACCAGGTTGACGTCCTCGACAGCGGGGTTGGAGGCCATCATGAGTGCGATGCGGCGGAGCACCGCACGGGTTGGCTGTGATGGCCTACGCTTCTTGATGCGCCAGTGAACTGATCGCCGACGCCTCAGATTGCGAGGCTTGGGAGGAGGAGCGGGCTCCTCTGTGGCCGCCGGGGCGGCTTCCTCCTCGTGGAGGCGCAGTGCACCGAGCTGGTCGGTGATGAACTCCAGACTTCCGAAGCGGAAGGTCTGTGAAGGCGAGAACGGTGGAGGCGCCCACGATCCGTCGCGGGGGATCGCGGGGAGCTCCAGGGAGCCGAAACGGATTGTCTCGTCGTGGCTCGCCGCCGGGGCGGTGAATGGGGTGATCGAAACCATCCGATCGCCGAAGCAATGAACGCACAAAGCGCTCCCCACGGACGGTGCCAAAACTGTCGCTGTCGAAAATGGGCGATTACAAAACTACTCGATTGCTCGTTTGTTGTGCGCTTGATCGGATATGGTCTAGCATGCAAAGACTCGAGGATTTAGAATGGTTCAGGCCGAATGTGTCCTACGTCCAGTATTGGGATGGTGTTTTTGCTCTATTGCTCTCGAGCCCGGGTGCTCAAAATTCAGAGGAGAGCTTACAAACTGGTCAAGCAGTGTCGTAGGTTTCGCTCGTAAGATAAGAGGAACATATCTCAGAAGAAATCTCGAGCCAACGAGGACATGCCAACGTGCCGAGCAACACCACAGCCGTGACCAGGACCTCACACAGCCAAGGATCCCACGATCCAGGGACTTCTCACGAGTCCTGCCACTTCGTCTCCACTACCACCTACCAGTTCACCTTTGTCTGGTATAAGGCGTCCGCAATAGTTAGCTATTTAGCTAGTTAGATTTAATATGGCAACAAAAAAAAGAGAGAGTAGTCACTAGTGATGAGCAAATAATTAATCTATTTTATGTAGTCCAAAAACATGTGGATCTAATAGTATAAAATAGTCTTTTCTTTTCTCTCTCACTTCCACGTCAGCATATTAAATACTATTGCGGGCCCTTAGAGATAGCTCATCGTCAACAGCAGGTACCGAACATTGACCATTCATGACAATCCCCCCCCCCCCCCACCCCCACCCTCGGGCCCTGCTTTCATTTCTTCCTGAGTTCTGATATCTCTCGTCACTTTCTTGTCCTGGAAACGATCAAGGACCACCGATATCAGAAAGGCGTTCAGATCGACTAGTTCTGAGTACATTTCAAAGCAATCAGTTCACGTAGAGAAGGTGAACTCACATAGAAGACGAGCGTGGGTTACCCGGCGGAAGAACTCTTGAGCTGAAAGTGGCAGGAACAGGATGCTGCAGCGTGCGGCGAGCAATGCCTATTCGTGGTGGTGGGCAAGCCATGTCCGCACCAAGCAGTCCAAATGGCTCGACAACAACCTCAAAGGTTTGGCTTCCTTGAGCACACCATCCAATCCATTTACATACAAGCACAACGCATTAGCACCTGGGTCCAATTGCTTTGTCTCTTTTTTTTAGCAACACAATGCTTACTGATTCATGAGCAAATTTACCTTCATTGTGGTGCTCGGGTGTGACCAGGGATAAAGTGACTTATCTCAATTTTCAACCGTTTCTCCTTTTTTTTTGGGTCAAAACTTGCCTAATTTTTCCTACAAAAGATGCCAAATATATGAAAATACAATGTATGTTATCTGCACCAGGATTCTACCAAGAACATCTGGTTTCTAGAAATACACATATCCTAGTCCAGGTGATTATGCAATTCATGTATGTATCAACTATTCAACTCACTTGCCAAAGAAAAACGTTTGACGATGCGAAAGATTCTATGCATTTCATGCTAGTTTGGTTAGTGGAAGCCTAGTAGCGATATATGCTATGTACATCATTCTGCACGAATAGAATGACCACAAACTTCAAGGCAGCTAAGTCCATAAAAAGAATGAACTGAAACCTCTATTCCATATCAACTCCATATCCTTTACAACTGCTTTGAAGTCTACACATTTTTTTTACAGGGAGTACACCGAAACATCCTTCAAGATGTATTTCTGCAATACTACCAATTTAGATAGTGATTTTTAGCTCCCCCCCCCACCCACCCACCCAAAAAAAAACATTCAGCATCTCCACAGGTTTCAATTGTGCTTTGTTTTTTCGATCATTAAGAGATTCCAGGCTTTGTGCAGATATGGAAGACAGGGTTAAGTGCATTCTTTTCCTCCTTGGGGAGGAAGCTGATTCTTTCGCTAAGAGGGCGGAAATGTATTACAAGCGACGACCAGAGGTGATCAGTTCAGTGGAAGAAGCATACCGGGCATACAGGGCCCTTGCTGAACGCTATGATCATATGTCAGGGGAGTTACACAAAGCAAACCATACCATTGCAACTGCCTTCCCTGACCAGATTCAGTATTCATTGTTAGAAGAGGATGATGACAATCTCCCGAAGGCCTTTACCACAGTTGATCCTCGCAAAATCCACAAATCAACAGTGGAGGGACTAATGAAGAAGAAGCATGGTGATAGATCAGGACTGAAGGATAGATGCAAGAAATCTGCATCTCCAGTCAACAAGGATAATGCACAAGCCGAGATTGGCAGGCTGCAGAAAGAGATATTAGTCCTGCAGACTGAGAAAGAGTTCATAAAAAGCTCTTATGAGAGTGGAATTGCGAAGTACTGGGATCTTGAAAAGCGAATTACTGATATGCAGGGAGAAGTTTGCTACTTGCAAGACCAGTTCAATGAAAGTGCAGCGATACAGGATGACGAAGCCCGGGCTTTGATGACAGCAACTGCTCTTAAATCTTGTGAAGACACAATTATCAAAATGAAGGAGCAACAGAAGTCATTTTTCAGCCAAGCAATGGTTGAGTTCGAAAGAGTTAAGGTTTCCAGGGAGAAGCTGAAGGGTATCATGAGAGGACATGATAAATCCCTATCATATTCAGTAAATTCCTCAGATGAGAATGTTAATAGTGATGCCAGTGCTAGGAAAGATGAATTGTTCTCCATGACACAGGAGAAAATTGAACTACAGGAACTAGCAGAAAAGATCAAGGGATACTTTAAGATGAACTCTGATCTTTCTGTGGCAGAGATTGCAGAGAAAATTGATGAGCTAGTCAACAAAGTTGTGGATTTGGAGCTCATGATTTCAACACAGACTGCACAGATAAATAGGCTGTGTCTAGAAAACAATGAGCTGGAGAAGTCACTACAGGAATTGGAGGAAGAGAAGACAGAACAAAGTGACTCGGTTGAATTAAATGACAAGCTCAAGAAGGCTGAAGAGGAGTTTATTAGAGTGCATAACCTTGAGAGAACCTACCATGATGAAGAAAGAATAGTCCATACAAATTTCACTGAAACAATAAATAGTTTCTGTGGTATTTCATGCATGCTGACTGTTGAAGCAACATCATCCACTGACACTGAACCATCAGGTGAGCATGGCAAAACAAACCCATCAGATGATCCTGAGATGTATGAAGCTGCAGGGAAGCTGCACAGCAGGGATGGATTTCTTGATCATTCCGATACACCAGAGCCACCTATCTTCATCGATGACAGCCAGCCATCTAGTGGTCACCATGAGACTAAAACAGAAAAGCAATGTCGTGTAGATAAAACAGAGGATTTGCGGTTTTGTGAGTTTGAAGGCAAGTTCAGTGCAGCTGCATCAATAGACGAGCGAACAACAGAAACTGCAGGTCATACTTTGTCTGATGATAAAAATAATAGAGGATCGGAACATGTTCATGAATTCGTCGGTAACACTGAAAGCAGTGAGCAACCATATATTGTGCACTCCCATGAGAGTGATTCATTAGAAGTCCTGCATCACGTTTCCTCCAATAGTCCAAGAGAAAATCTGAAGCAAGAGGACAATATGATTTTCTCAACCCCATGTGAAAGCATTTCAGAGGGTAGTTCAGAACAGAAGATGGAGATGAACAAAGCAGAAGATTCATATATCACCAAAAGTCCTACTCCTACTATTGGAGAAGTTGCTGATGTTGGGGATCAAGAGGATGGCATGATTAATCTGCAACAGTTGCTTATGAATGATCTCCAAGATAAGGAAAAGGTATTACTAGCCGAATATACTTCCATCCTCCGAAACTATAAAAATATAAAGCGAAGGCTTACAGAAGTGGAGACAAAGAACCAGGAATGCTTAAATGAGATGAGAGCCATGATAAGTGAACTAGAGTGTGCCAATGGAATGAAAGATGCTGAGATTCAGTCACTTCGTAGGTTCTTGAACTCTTTAACTTACAAAGATACATCACACAGTGGTCATCGCATGAATTCAACCATGTCACTAAGTGAGAAGAATGGAGCTGTTAGGGGCCACCGAAGGACTCCAAGTTTTTTGCCAGTTCATCAAAGGGCACAAAGTGTTTCCTCTATCCCCAGAAGAATAAAAAATAGTCCTAGCCTGAAAAATAACCTAAGTATGGATTCCGATAAGGAATCTGATGCATCAAACGATGCCGTTACCAATCCAGAAGCCATTATTCTGGAGGACCTCACATCAACAAATGTTGTCGAGATGGAGAAAGCATCACCACTTGAAGAAAAGTTCAGAAGAGACATTGATGCGCTTCTGGAAGGCAACCTAGCGTTCTTGATGAAGTTCAGCATGTCACTGCAACAGATACAAGGATTTCAAACCAAGTATAATCTGCTACAACCTGAGATCAGCAAGCTAACAAATGAGGATAGGTTAAAGGCAAACAAGGATCATACAAATGAGCACCCTGCAAAATCGGAAATGGAAGCAACAGAGAAGATGCTAAGAGAACTCAAGATTGAACTGCAAGTGTGGTTGGAACAGAATGCAATGTTCAAAGGGGAACTCCAGTGTAAATTTGATTCCCTATGCGACATACAAGGGGAAATTGAAGGAGCCATGGAGATGGATGCAGACATCGAGGATGGAGCTAGATTCACTTCATATCAGGTTGCAAAATTCCAGGGGGGAGATTTTGAACATGAAGCAGGAGAACAACAAAGTTGCTGATGAACTGCAGGCTGGTTTGGATCATGTGAAAGGGCTCCAAACAGAAATTGAAAAGGTTTTGGCAAAGATACTCAACAGCACTAGCTTATCTGGGCCCAAATCTAGCAGCACCTGGAGGAATGCACCCTCTAAATCAAGAGTACCGCTCCGGATGTTCCTCTTTCCAGCCAAGAAAAAGAAAGCATCACTGTTTGCATGTGTAAATCCAGCACATCTTTCAAAGCAGAATAGCGACATGGCATTTTTCACTAGAATGAGCTAGGTGTGCATGAATGTTCGCCCGAATGCCTAAACTTTCAGCTTTGTTAGTGTTGTGATTTGGCATAACATGTTATTGTGATGATCAGGTCTCTTGCCATGGAGAATCTATCATTGAGCCAGCAAAGTAGCAAACAAAACTTTAATTTTTTTAATATAGATTTTGTCCTGATGCCAGAATGCTATGTTCAGTGCTGATAAGGTTCTTGCAATGCACTCATTGGGATTAACTAGCGTTGCTAACCAGCTGAGTCTATTCAAATGGGACACGTGTACTCTGTAAATTTTGACATCTATAGCTTGTCAAATACCTTAGAAAATAGAAATTTTTAAATTGAAGAGCAGTGCGCTTTTGCGCTGAAATAAACGATTATTTTTATACTATCGGCAGTATCGCATGATGAATCCGCTTGTGTCATTCATTGAGGATCAAAATAAATGCACTATGACAGTAGGTGGTGAATGGTAGGGTACCTTGTAATATTTGAGGCCACGAACAATTGATTACTAAACTGGGGGAAGGAGAGCTGAAGTACTTCACACTGAGCAGCCCAGCTGAATTCAGGCTTCCTGCATGACGCGAGCAGATTAAGCAGAGTACAAGAAGACGAAGAGCAGTCAACAAGCTCAGTCATACGAAAATATGCAAGCAACACACGAAGGTCTTGATCCTGTTAGACCCGCTCGCACTTGAGGGGAAGAACCTGAAGGTGGTGTCGAATTGACGCCGCATTCCATCGAACGGATAGCCGGCACATCAGCCTCTGCCCTTAGCGCCGTGGCCAAGGTCCAGTGGAATAGGGTATCGCCTTCCCAGGGCAGGGGCAATCCTTGCAACATTCTCAGTTTGTGCGAGCTCGCCGTCTTCTCCCTCTCACTCCGAACCATTTGTGCTGTTGATTTGGTCTCCACCGGCGTGATGGCAAGCGGCGACTGCGGTGGGGGAGATAAGAAAAGCCAGGCCATCAACACACACAGCCTACAGGCGAGCTAACATACCCCAGAAAATAAAATCCTCCCTTCACCGCGCGAGATCAGGTCTGAACGGCCGGTCGACGAGCACACCGGGAGGCGAAGGACGGCCGGCGAACGGAGAGAAGGCGAAGAGTTGTCACGATGTATCGTCGATGTATCTTGAAATTAATAAAGTTTCTCTTTTTAAAAAAAATCTGCCCGGACCCATGAGGCTAATATGAAAAAAGCCGAACCCAAACAGGGGTAGTGTGCAAAAAATATTGGATCGGGATTATTAATGCGATCAGATACAGCAGGTTATATATATAACAAATTCTTTTCAATTATTCTCAAGTAAATCTCTGGTTGGGATCGTAATTAATAGAGAGTCACGTGCAAATTAGTTCTTGATCATTTTCATGTAATTCTAGATCAGAACTAATAATCACGATCCAGAAGAGAGGATTAAGTGAAAAAGCTAAAGATTATATTTTTTAGATAAAAGGCCCACGGTCCAGAAAGCTGGATGTTTACCACGGTTACTAGTAGTAGTTTACAAACAAAAGAATCACAGTAGCTAGAAGCAAGAAAGCACTAACAGCAAGAAACTCTCTCTAAACTCCCTCTAGAACACACAAATCAAAAGCTAAGGATAGTTAACTATGGAACCAGCTATATTACCAGGACTCCATTTGTAACTTCAAGCGCTGAGCCTCCGCTCGTGTCATAATAGCAATTTTCTCGAAAATACCTATCCTCTTTTCTAGGACAGCCCACCTCTCACCTCTCTAAAAATATGACACGAAAGGTACTTACATCAGGTGCCGGCATCCTTGGTAGTATGGCGCTTCGTGTCGTTGAAAACGACTGTTGGGGAGAAGCTCCACCTAAACAGCCAAGAGGAAGTACGAAATGCTCAAGAGAGAGCTCTTCTTTGACCCTTGGATCATCCATATATATAGGCAGGGGAGATGGTAATTGCTCCCAGTGCCCCTGGTGAATACAAGAGTTACAATTAGTCCCTTGAGCAGTCACACAAGGTCCATTTACAACTCATGAGTTGGACCATTCCCCCAACAACTACGATGGCGTCGATGACGCGCCTCCCGCCTTCTTGTTCTTGAACCTCTGGACCAGAGTTCCTCTGAACATTGAGGTGTTACGCCGAGATGCTAGAAGCCTGCACCTGCATGCGGCGATCGTCGGCTAGCAGCCTCTGGCACGCAGCCTGCACCTGCGCAGGGATCGGCCGTGGGCAACGGTCGGCGCCCGGCGGATGGCCGGTGCACTTTTTTTTTGTGTCGCAATGGCCCGGTGACCGGATCGAATCGGTGGCACGCTGAACAGCCGGGGCATGCGAAAAGTGTTGGGTATAAAATAATGTAGTATTTTTATTTATATTTGGTAATTATTATTCTGCCATGAGTTAACTAGGCTCAAAAGATTCATCTCGCAAATTATAGTCAAACTGTGTAATTAGTTATTTTGTTTAGCTATATTTAATACTTCATGCATGTGTTCAAAGATTCGATATGATGGAGAATCTTGTAAAGTTTTAACAAGGCCCGGGTCGCTGTCCGTACTGATCAAAGGGTAACTCAGTCAATTCATGTCCCTGTTAAATGGAGCAAGAAAATAAAATGGATTTAAAAATGCAAAATGGTAAGAAAAATCAAAGTATTCATGATTATCTGGCATTGTTGCATGAGACGGAAATCAGCTTGCACTGTCCAGCAAGGATCAAAATGCATGCAACCTGGGCCCAGAAAATCTTCTTGCTTCATTTGTACGGCGAAGTTTCAGAGGCTTCATTTGCAGCAGAGCGGGCTCATTTGGCAGGCAAAGCAGAGCGAGCAACAAACGAGCCCCATTTAGGCCCATCTAAGCTCTCCTACGTCCAAACGGGTCAGCTGGGCCGTCGACCGCCTCGTGCTCGGCCTATCCACGCGTCGGCTCGTCGTGGATCGCACGCAAATATCTGCGTCCGCTCGCTGACCCGAGTCACTGCGCGGTGGGACCGGTTACTGTGGGGATATGGTTCCTTTGTCGCGTTGCTTTCAGGGTTTAAAAACCGGTGATTACCAGTCAAACCGGTTCCGGTTTGGCCGGTACCAAACCCGCACAAATTTAAAATTCAAATTTGAATTCAAAAAAATGACAAATTCTCAAAAAAAATTTAAAAATACTTCAAGGTGCGACGAATCTAATGGTGTCAAATTTTCTCAAAAAATCGTTCGTTTAACATACTTTTCGGGCATTTAAAGTTAAACCAAAAAAGAAAAGAAAAAATGAGACGGCCCATCAAGGGCCACTTGGTAAACCGGTCAAACCGGCCAGTATACCGTTCCAAACCGGTTACACAGACGATTTTAAATTTGGATTTGAATTCAAACCGGTCAAACCGGCCGGTATACCGGTACGAACCGGTTGAACTGAGTTTTTTGAATTCAAATTTGAATTCGACCGGTACCGACCGGTTTCCAACTAAACTGGACTAGTATACCGGTACTGGACCCCGACTGTTTGGTCGGTTCGGTCGGTAAATGAAAGCCAGTTAGCTTTCCTTCCTCCCTCCCACGCGACGCGCTTGCGACGCGCACGCCGCGCCCGCCGTTTCGCGGGGAGCAACCGAAGACGTGTGCTCCGGGCCCGCATGGCAGCGACGTGGTGGCCCGGGGGCAAACCCTATCCATCCACTCCACCCACGGCGGGCGCACCTGCCACGCGAATAACTGCGCCCCTGGCCCACGCGTCAGGCAGACCCCGCGCAGCGCAGGCGGCACGCGTTTCCTTGCCAAATCCTGCGAGTACCTAGCCTCTCCGCCGCGTTGCGTCCTCGGGTATATAGCCGGGGAAGGGGGCGCCGCCAAACCATCACGCGTCGCCCACAGAAACATCGCCGAGATCGGGTACTTGGTTTGCTGATCGCCGGAGTTCTCGTCGTCGTTCGGTATGCCGCCGAATCTCCCAGCCTTGAACTTGTCTCTCTACCTGTTCGCGATTCTGTAGATTGCTTTTTCGTTCCACGATTTCTGGGGCGCATGGGCTGTGCTTTCGTCATGCCCTTTCTACTCGTCAATGATCGCGGTTTCGGCGAACTGGGGAGTGGATGGTGAGATCCGTCGATCAACGGAGCGGGGTTGTGGTGATCCAGCAAACCGTCCTCTGTTTGGTAGAGTTGGATTGGAGGTGGGGATTTTTTTGGGGGTTGTGACTTGGGAGCGATGATCAGGATCGGGAATTCGGGGTGATAAGTTTATTTCTCTGAATTTGGGCAACCAGTAACGCCTAGAATTAAATTGGAGATCTCTGTTTGTTTGCACAAAAATAAAGCCTCAAATTGAATTCCTGCTTGATCATAGTTCGTCTTATAGCAAACACGATATATTCGGTTAAGTAGTTGGCCACTCTTGATATAACAGCATACTGAAGTAATCCGTGGTACAAAATTGGAGATGCAGATACTTAGATTGTTTTTGTAGGACTGGTATTCGATCTCTGTTTTGTTAGGAATTGATTGTGCAAATGCAGAGTTGCATGCTGTAAGGCATGGTTATATTTTAAGTGCATCATATTTTTACCAACTACGTATCATTGTTTCCCTGTGGAACATGTAAAGGTTGATCAGAAGTTGTGTAACGAGTGGGGAACAGACCACTAGTTTCACTTTTGACATCGCGCATCCAAAATGAAGCTACCCCCTTTGTTCCCTGTGTTGACTGTTCGTTGAATGCAGTTTGTCGATATCAGATATTTTTACTAGTATACCTTCCATCTTGTTCAAATTATACTGTTCGATGTTCTCAGTAAATCACACTAGCTCAGTGCCTGACGCCGCATCCAAAGTGAAGCTACTCCTCTGTTGTCTCTGCACCACTTGCTCGCCACAGCACATTTTCATTAATATGTTGAAGATCTGCTCAGTGCATCTTCTTGTTTTATTCTACAATATTCAGATTCAGTTGGCTCACAGTTTACCTCTGCATGTTCTTTATTCAGGTAGCTTGGGGTAACAATGGGAGGCGGCAAGGACAAGCATGACGAGGGTGACAAGGGGCTCTTCTCAAACATAATGCATGGTGCTGCCGGTGGCCATGGGTACCCGCATCAGGGATACCCTCCTCAAGGCTACCCACCACCACCTGGGGCGTACCCGCCTCCCCCTGGGGCATATCCTCCTCCACCAGGGGCTTACCCCCCAGCACCCGGGGCATACCCGCCACAGCATGGGTACCCTCAACCGGGTGGGTACCCTCAACCAGGTGGTTACCCGCCACATGGTGGCTACCCCCCTGCTGGTTATCCCGGCTCATCTCACCAGGGTATGGATTGCTCTTACATTCTATGCTTATAGCTTTTAAAAGTACAGAGGCATCATAACAGCTATCAAGCATTCCTACTGAAACCCATCAATTTTTTTTTTCAATTTCTTCTAAATAAAAAATGGCATTTGTTCATTTTGTATTACATTAAGTTTTAGATTGGTTGGTTGTTCTTAATTATGCTGCGCTGCAAGATATAATTTAGCTTATCAGTACACTTGCATTAATGTTAGTCTGATGAAATTGTTCTACTTCTATATTATGTTGGATTGCGCTTTGTTCCTAATTACATTATGCTGCAACATACATATAATTGTTCAGTACTTCTCTCCAACAGTTGCATCAGCTTATCTGAGAAGCAATTACCATTGTAAATTCAGAAATTGGTAGTCCTATTGTGTCAAGTCGGCCAAATGGTGGTTCGTGCTCATGGGATCTTGTGGTTTCAGGTCATGGAAGCAGCCATTCTGGCATGGGGATGGGGACGGTTCTAGCTGGAGGCGCCGCCGCCGCTGCAGCTGCTTATGGAGCACACAAGCTCTCTCATGGGCATAGCGGACACGGTGGACACGGGGTCTTTGGAGGCTATGGCCACGGTGGGCACGGCTACGGCGGTCACGGCAAGTTCAAGCATGGTCACGGCCACCACGGCAAGTTCAAGCACGGCCACGGAAAATTCAAGCATGGCAAGCATGGGCACGGCATGTTCGGCGGCAAGTTCAAGAAGTGGAAGTGATGTGCACCCAATGGGTTGATCATACTAAGCCCCTATGCAGGCTTCCAGAAATTCTGTTGTCGGGAATGCCTTTGCGATGTATTTAGCAGGGTGATCGTTCATCCTTTCTATATGTTCGGGTATTCTAGCCTGTGTGCGAGTGACAAGATGGTTTGCTAATAAGTAACTGAATAACCTTGTGGATTCCCTGCGATGCTGCTGTACTTTTTGTGCATAGCTGTTCTCTGAAGATCATCATTTCTCTAGTGGAGTGATGCTGATGCCCTGCGTTTATATGGTCCACTGAAATTCTTCTCTTGATGTGAATTGATGCCGATTTTGCGTTTTCCTGCCGCCATTTAAACTTTTCCAGAGATTATGGTGCCGTGTGTTGGTGTTGTCCAATAAGAATTCTGAAGATTATTCTCTGATCAATTGCTTCGAATATTATGCAATATATGTGAAAAGTAATACACAGAGATTCTGTGAGGAGCAATTTTTGGACATCACGGCGTTGCAATCTTGCGGTACTTTTTCGTCCTTCTGGCTTCATCCTTCTCACAATGATGTTGTAGAAACGCCCACGATTGCTACGCAGCGCTTGATAGTCGCTCGTCAGCAAAGACTTCGTCTTTAAGCTGGAAGGCCTTAGTGAAGAAGATCCAGCAGATATAGAAGGAGATGCTGCTGCTGACGGTGTTGGCAGTCATGACCATGTTCTTCACGACGATCTGCAGACTGCAGCTGGATGGCCTCCAGCGGCGCCGCGCCGGTGATGAGCCCCGTCATGGCGCCGGGCAGCGCGATCAGCCCCACTGTCTTGGGGTTGTCGATGACGCGGGCCAGCGCGATCCCCAGCGACCTCCTCACCTGATGCAACGTCGCCTCCCTCGGCGTCGCGCCCAGAGCCAGGGCGGTCTCCACCTGCACAGCAGCAGAAACAAGAGAAGCTGATGGTGAATCTTTATTTGGATTCTATTATAGTTGCCAAGAAATTATCGTAGTTTTTACTAGCATCAAATGGTTAACCTCTTAGATAATGAAATTAATACGCGGATAAACATCTACTGTATGATGTTATAATGATGACTATTGCTCAAAGTTTGCAATTTGTCAGGACTCCAAGTGTGCACACACATAATAATAAATGTAATAGCATCTGACTTCTATTTCATAACATTTTCCTTCTTGATATATAATGTTGCAAGAATAATTAACTAAGGGGAAAAAATGCAACAAGCAAGGGCAAAGTTGGGGCTTGGGTGGGTGCGGGCTTGGAGCTGACTGACCAGGGTCAGGGTATCCACAGCCCACAGGGCACAGGTCCCTCGGAATCTTGACGTCCACGTCCTCCCGGAGCTTCTTCATGGTGACCCCAGTGACGGACATGATGCAGCCGACCAGCATGCCGGCGACGGGGATGATGTACCACGGGGTGAAGGGGAAGACCTTGAGCACCACGAGTCCTCGAGCACGAGCATGGTGATGGCCGTGCCGACCAGGATGGACACGCAGGCGATGTACCTGACGCGGGGGACGTGCTTCGCGCGCTGGCCCGCCGTGTAGTGTAGCCGGCGACCGTCACCTGTTCGACGGCGGGCCAGATCAAGAACTCTTTTCCATTAGATACCAGAAAAGATAAAGTTCGATCGGCCAACAAAAATTTACCATTCGAACTTATGTGTATATTGGAACTTGGTTTGTAAAACTCTATATGTCGTACTCAGTCTGTAAAGAGTTATGTTGACTATGTCATATTTGTACCATTCGAGCCCACCTTCGTGTGGGACTACCGGTGTTGTTTCGATCGGGTTGTGGGTTCAAACAGGCTGTCAAGTTACGTTTAATTAAGCTAATACGCCTGATTTATTCATTAATGGCCGTTACGTTTAATTAAGCTGCTTTAATTTGGCGGTTCTGTCACAAATCCACCATGAAGTATATATTGATAGTGCATATGTTGGATAGTATAGCTGTTGCTATATTTTTCTATAGATTTAGTTAAAGTTACTTAAGTTTAACCAAAAGTATGGAAATCCAGAGCTCATTGAACCCTCGTGTGAATTATTTGCTCTTGCATGATGGCTAACAACAGGTCCTGGACTGATGGATCGCCTGCAACGCCATGGTCTCAAACGAATTATGTGTTTCGTCAATGGCAAAAACTGCAGAGCTGTTGCTCGTTTAATGCAAAAAAACATATTACTTATTTATAATTTGAGCTATGCCAAGGAGCTCTAGCAATACTCCTAACATGGCGTCACACTTGAAGTCTCAAGTCTAAACAATTTGCAGAGCACGCAGTTTTTAAAAATATACCAACCAGTTTTTTTTTAAAAAAAAAATTGAATACCTTTGCATTATTGCATAGGTGTAGGAATAATACATGTTCCATACACACGCAAGTCTCTAGTCGAAATTTGGTCATTTTAAAGATAAAATTTCAAATCTTAGATGCAATAGTACTACAAGACATCGAAATTTGTCAATTTTGCATATTTTTAATGGCAGGCCATCTGGCAAGAAACGTATTCGATCTAATCCATGCTAGAACCATTCCTTCCAAAGGAACGGCGATTCCTTATGTAACAAATCTTGCCAAGGGGAAAAAATGTCTAACCAGCGACTCAGCAAGACTTGACCAGAACAGTTAGATAAGAAGGAACCATAACGGTATCATTTGGTTGTAATCCGACAAGGGAATCCACTAAGGAAAAAGAAGCAACACCGTGAATGAAGCTTGGATGCAACCTAACGTTGTGTTCGCTTGGCTTGTTAGCCAACCAAACAGCAGTATTTTTCTCTCATACTAAATCAGCACCAGCCACCAGTTACCAGCCGTCAGCAGTACTGTTCTCTCGTAACAAATCAGCACCAGCCATCAGCAACTGCAAGCACTATATATATTATTACCTACATATCCGTGAAATTTAATTATATATCTCTAATGCAGCTAGCTATGAGTTGATAAGACTGTAAGGGTCTGTTTAGGTTGAGTGTATATGTAATAACGAATTCTTTTTTTCTATGTTAATTACACTGATCCCTGTACCTGTCCAGGCCCGCATGTCATCACTTATTGGGTCCAAAAGGACACATCTACTTAGTCCGAATACTATCAAATCCATCTGCAGGAATATTTATTGCGAATATTATGATTACTTATTTGCCTTGAGTTGCGATACCTTCTCAGTGCTCACGTGTATTTACATACTCCATTTCTTCTCATGGGAGAGAATTCGGATCCGACGGACACGTTAGCCGAATAATATATAATCACTTGTTGCCTTGAGGTGTGATGCCTCATCACGTGTATTATTGTATACACGTTATTAGCAAATCCAATCCAATAAGGGGATCGGATTAGTGTTCATGGAGACTCCATGCTAGCTAGAAGTTTCCATCTTTTCTAATACATACTTCCTCAGTTCAAAATTGAAAATTATTTTAGCTTTGTTCTAAGTTGAATCCATGAAATTAGCTCGGTACTTACTCATATTAGCTTTTCTAGATGTTGAGCTTCATTTGTGCATCTAGATCTATAATTTAGAACGGAGAGAATTTGCTTACATATCTAGTATGTACGAAATATATTTTTGTAACTTACTTATTTGCTTTGTTAGATATTAATATTCTTTTCTATAAATTTAATCAAACTTAGACTACTTTAACTTAGAATAAAATAAAATATCTTATATTTCAGGTGGGGGGAGTAATGGGTAGAGGAAAATCTTTACACTTGTCTGAGGCCGTGAGGTGTCGTCGATTCCACGCAAATAATTACCAGCTCCTGCACCTGATGAGATAATCAAATCTATCCACGTACCCACGCCTAAAGAATTGAACCAACTGATCGATGCTGGATGACGACCCATCCCGGCGAGTCACTACATACATACTATACTCCCTCTATTCCAAATTATAAGTCAGTTTATTTTTCTTGAAGAGTTAAAATAACTCAAGCTTGACCAAATTTATCCCTATTTGTTCCGGTTGCCTAACCTAGGACTAAAGACCAGCTTCTTTAGTCCCGGATTGGCTGTCCCGGGTTTTCGGTTGGAAAACCGAGACAACAAAGATTTCCTAACCGGAACAAATCAATATTTCTTTGATCTCGCTGGCCTATATATAGCTAAGCCATGTCCGTCTTCCATGGCACCACACCGTACCACAGCATCGCCATACAGAGACGACGTGGGGTCAGCTAGCTGCAGCCTATCTTGTTCCCCCAAAGTCCAAACAAGTGAAGAACCCTTCCTCGCTCCCTCGACCGGTATGCCTTGATATCCTCTGCGTCTAATTGAATCTATTTGTCTCCCAGGTTGCATTGTATTGTAGGGCTAGCTATCCATCAATTCAAGGCTTCCTTTCATTCTCTCTTGTTCCATGCATAGTTTTATTTGTTTCATTTCCCTTCTTATTAGTGATCGATACTGTACCATGCATGGAACTAGTTTTGTTATGGATGGTTATGCATGTTTTTATTATTGTTATAAGATTATACTGCATAAAGAGGAAATATTATGCATGCATGGTTATATATGCTTTATATATTTGTTTAGCTAGCATGAAACTTCCAAGGATACATATTTTACATATACGCATGTTGGTTCTTTGCATTGGTTGGAACAGAGATGCCATGGGTACCCTCAGCCTCAGCCTCAGCCGGGCTGGGACGGCGGCTACCCTCCTTCTGATTGCGCCCCTCCACCGGAGCGGTACGGTTATCCTCCTCAACCAGGTTGGGGTGGCTACGGCTGCGGCTATCCGCCACACCAAGGTATATATATTGTGCTGCTACTATCTACTTCCTCCGTTCCAAATTATAAGTCATTTCAAGAATTTTAAAGAGTTAAATTTTTCAAGTTTGACCAAATTTATATGACAAGATAATAACATTTATGATACTAATTAAGTATCATTAGATTCTTTGTTAGCTATATTTTCATAGTATACCTATTTAATGTCATAAATCTTTGTGTTTCTCTCTATAATTTTGGTCAAACTTTGAGATGGTTTGACTCTCCAAAATTTTTGGAATGACTTATAATTTGGAACGGAGAGAGTATCTATCTATCTATACTAACGAACTAGTCCATCTTCCTATATATAGGAGGTCACTGGGGCGGGCACGGCTACGGAAGGCATATGGGGTGGCTAGCAGCCGGAGCCGCGATCGCCGGAGCTGGCGCTTATGGAGTGTACATCCACCTCCACAACCACCACGGACATGGTAGAGGTTATTACGGCCATGGGTATGGCCACCATGGCAAGTTCAAGCAGGGACACCAGGGGAAGTTTAAGCACTATATATGCTCACCACGATGGCAAGTTCAACAAGCAGCATGCTGGGCCGGGCAAGGCAAGTTCGCTGCCAAACCCCCGGTCACAGTACTGGAGACATGAGGTCCAAGATGATCACCCTGATGGATATATATTGCCCTATACTTGCCGAATATATAAATAAACTCCGATATGATCCTCTGGTGCAACCTGCTGCTTCCCTTTCAGGACTGCGATGCTCGATCGATCATGTCAGGGAATTAAAGCTTCTGCTACCTTTGTGACGACGTATATTCTAGCTACTATTCCAAGCAAGGAGATCGTATTTATATGCTTTGTTTTGTTTTCGAGAATACGCAGGAGAACTGCTTGTGTGTATGTTTGTGTGCCACTACTGTAGAAGTTTGTGTCCGGACCATGACATGGTTTGCAAATAAACACAGAACTGAGTAACGTTGTGTTGATGATATATCCACTTGCACCCTAGTGTGTTTATCTCAAGATATTCTTTTCCCTTGTGAAATGATGCGGACTGACAGTACTGTGGGGTGCTTAATTATTATATATGCTGCCTATGAATAAACTTCTCAATATATTTTATTCTCTTTGTTAGAGAATATATGGAGAGGATCCTATACAATCCGAGCTGTTATGGTAGGGGGTAAGTTTAGTTTCCATCTATGGTTGCTTAAGATCTAAGCCACCATGTGCTATATATATACAACAGTCCAAGAGGCTCAATGAAGATCATCAACAACTTACAGTATGTTCAATTCATTTTTTTCTCTGATGATGATCCACCGATATATGCTCTCTGAGAGTTCTTTCCTTATTGATTGCTTCTGTGCTTCGCAGCCTCGCAGGATCCTGGAGCAGCAGATGCAATCGATACATATGCACTGAACTGATTTGCGGAATTGTTATTATTACACGCCTTTGTAACCCTGTAGTGGTCCTATGCCGTTGGATTCTTTCTGAGACTCGAGCCAGAACTTTGACGTCAAAAGATTCTGAAAGTTTATTTTTCTTTACCACAAGAAAATTATTCAGGCACTGTACGTACCTGACAGATCTGAGAAGGAAGATCTTCCTCGCCCATCTCCACTCCCTTATCAACCTTCTGGTCGCTTCGAAATGTAAAGGACGACTGTAAAAAGGAATTGAAAAGGTACTCGCTGAGATAAAGTGGCAGTGTTGGTATTTTACCAGCCATTTTATTTCAAAAAAAAAAATCACTAGCCATACACAACTCCAAGGATTCACTAGCTTGCCACACTATGCGTGGATTTGTTTTCCAAGATATAGCTTTCACAACGATCATATATGTTAGAAATGACTGTCCCTTTTGGGAATAGAATCCTTTGCAGTATTTTAGAGTTCAATTGCACCACTGATGCGTGGCTTGGGCCCCACACATTGACCACGGCACTACTATGGAGGAGTCTCGTCCCCCTTTTGTTTCGAGCACCTTCAGCATTATGTGTTAGAGATACAGTATATAGCTAGGTCCCTCTCTCCAAAACCAACCTAGTGGCACATTTTGATGGGTCTTCTCTGCAATTCAGTCCCTCTAACTTGGTGGCTAAAGCATGGGCCCGCTTGCAAATGGACCCACAAGTAAGCAACCATGTTACGGGGACTGAACTGCGGCAGGATTTGTTTGTCTCTTTAAGAGATAGTGTGTGTGACGGTGCGGGCCGATGGAGAGGCTGCAAGACGCCAAGACCGCACACTGTGAGTCGGCCCCTTGTGGGAGGGCTTACATGTTTTTTTCCCTTTTCCCCCTCCAAGCCTTTTATGTATTTTGATCGTCTGTATTTTGTGTCACTCATTTGTATTTTCTATAACCGTAGAACCCTCCTTCTCTCGACCCTCTCTCAATACCTAGATAGATCAATCCTTAAATTTTCGAAGCCCAAGTTTCTAACCATAACTCGCCAAGCTTTTCTGTAGCACCGAGAAATCCTATCCTCAAACCTTAACCTCTTGGAGCATTATTAGGGTCAGGAAAGAACCGCTTTAGGAACTAAACATGAAAATGTTGGATTCATAGTTTCAATAATAACATCATACATGCTACAAATTTAGAGCTACAAAAATTACTACACGTTATAGTGTGCAAATTCAAGCTTTGGTGGATTTCTAGTTGCTTGTGCCGAATAAATTCTCAAACAACTTTGGGGCCATTGGAGAAAGAGCCATGGGTACTTGGGCCATGAAATTAGTGATCTTCTTATGAACATGATACCTGAACAAATCACAAAAATAAACACTCAATAACCCAAATATAAGTTAAACAAATTGGGAAAATTCTATGACAGCCAACAAGAAGAGCATAGAGACCACACCTTATCTTTCTGCTCTTTGAAGCGGCGATCAACAAGCTTTCTCTTTTTCACCTGCTGCTTTCGTAGAGCATAAAATGCTGACTCTGCATACATTAAAAAGGCATTTGGCAGGTGTTTAAGTTGGAAGTAGAAAAATATACATTTCTTACAAATATTAGACCAGTGATAGTTTAAGAAAACTTGAATGAAATTAGAAAATTATAAAAAAATGTAACTTTTGCCAGATGAACCAGATTTTGGTAGGCACATTGATATATTAGATACAAAAGTTCCAGATAAACTTAGTGTATTTTTCAAAAGATAAAAATCAAATTGAAACTGAATTTTAAGACTAATCTGCTGGATAACAAGGGCTAATGGAGATTCTTTCTGCCACTGAGAATTTAATGCCTATTGCCTGGGCAGGCCAACGCGTGTAAATATAAATAATAATAAGTCCAGTAGCTGAAAATGGACTAACCTGATGCTCCTCTATCACATGACTCAAGAAACTCCTTGAGAAGTTGTTGATAAAACTCAGAATCGTCAAGAAGTTCAGGATCACCTTCCACAACGTGCCCCTAATAAGTTACAGCAAGGAGAAGAAATGAGGCCACGAAACACAAACCACATATATATTGTCTAATTGTATAAACAAAAACATTCAGATATCAAAGTTTAAGTGTCAGATAAATAACTAAGGCAACAATTGAAAAAAGAAATATTCATCTCAATGGAAGAAATGAGCTTCAATGAACTACAAACTGTAAAATTTTAGTACTTTGAAGGAGACGCAGGTAATTTTAAAGAATTTCAAGAGAACAAGTAAAATGCTAAAACCTCAGATGCTCCAGATTCTCCAACATCCTGAAATATAAATGACAAAAGTTAGATGATAATTGTTAACGAGGTGTGCAAATATGATCGGCGGTCCTCAATGCAATGCATCTAGAATACCTCTCCTTATACACCGACTGCAGATTTGGTCAAGTACATCCTGTTAATTATTTTGCTTGGATCCCTCATACAACCAGCAACTTGGTCACTTATGTTCTGTTCTCATACAAGGGGAAAGAGTATAGGCTTTAGGTCTAGACTTGTAACTTGTTAAACAGTAACGAATTACCCAAAGTAGCTAAATCAGTATTCAGGCAACCTGATTAAATGCATGTAGCTTCCCTTTCAGGGCAGCAGCACCCGTTGTCACCTGTATTTTCCTCTGCCATTTATCTATCTCAGTATCTCTAAACGTCGTTATCCTGTATACAACTAATTTATCAAACTCAGGTTCATTTTGTATGAGCACATAAAACCAGGCACTTCTGACCACTCATCATTCTCATGCATTACAAATAACTGATGGTTAGTTATTTCTAATGCAAAGTTTACCTTGTCTGCAATCTTTGTACTTCTGACCACTCGTCATTCTCTCCATTTGCGACAGAAGGAATTTCTGGCATCAAGTCAAGAATTGTGAACATTGATGCCAAGAATTGTGAACATATATAGACGACATTCTACAGTTTTTACAGTAAGAAGATTGTTTGGAAAGTAGCAATACCATTGGCATCCTTTGCAGCATGATTACTTTGCAGTAAAGCCTATAGGTAGTTTCAGAGACTAAGTATAGTAAGAAATTCTTCAACCATATTGAACAAAATCCATAGCATTGAAGGAAAATTAATATATGCCGCTAATCGAACCTCCTGCAATTCCATCATGCTACCCAGAGTCTGCTTTGATGAATCAAACAAGTCCTCATAGGCTTTCTCTACCTCATTATCGTGATTGCAAAACCTTGCTTTGACGGGTTCCTGCAAGAGAGCACAATCAGAATAAATTTGAGCACAGAATCCAACCTAGTGACAATCCTGCGTCAGAAAGGGGAACGATTATGAAAGAACTAAGAAGATGCTTGCTGCAGCAATCAGGGAGTGAGACCTGGGGCAACTTGTTAGAAGTGGAAAATGTTTTCTGCAGCAAAAATCTCATCTCCAGGGTCTTGTCCCATATCGCCTTCAGGAAACGTAACTCGAAAGGTGAGAATTTTCAAAAGCAAATATATCTAGCACACTATGATGCAAAGCTGTTGAGTTAACAAGGAAAGCAAAGCAAGGTAGAAAGTGCCTCGCACCTTCTGGCTTTTGACAGCGCGTCCTCTCAAGGCATCCTCCTCCCTGTGCTGGTTCATCATCTTCAAACTCTCACTACACACGGGGCGAGCTTCAGTTGAAGAATCCCCAAATTTTTCTCGGGGTGCCCTTGGCTAGGTTGATCTCGACCACTACAACGAACTGAATCAGGGGAGGATCCAGTATAGGACATGTACACATGTACATCCGATAATTTTTGCAAACAAAAAAAATCTAAGTTTTGCAGCTAAATACATGATCAAATCCGAATACATATAGCATGCATCATGGCATTGGGTGTTCCACTTCCCCTGCGGGAAGGGAAGGGAAAGGAATAGGAGGGCATACCTGTCTTTCGGATGCTCGTCGCCGGTGAAGACCTCTCCAAGAGTGGCCGCTCGCCCTGCCGCCGCCGCTAGGAAAGAAAGGAAAGCAGCGGAGGGAAGAAAACGGAACTGCCCGTCCTGGGCCGGAAGGCAGCGTAGGACTCATTTATTTACAAGTCAAGCCCATTTTGACCGGTGTCTTGTCCACATCAGCTCCATAGTCCACGCCGACGCATCCTCGCCACATCAGCTTGCTGTTATATTGTGATCTAAATTCTGTGAAAAAAAGACCAATTTCCGACGGAGCGGAGCGAAGTCCCGTCACCGGGAGCCAGGGACGCCTGGGGGAGGGGGGGCGGAGCCTCCCGCAGTACGGTACATATACCTTTAATTAGGGTTTGCTTCACATTTTATTGATTCGTTTTGTAAGCCACCGCTAGACGTTGTAAACACATACATTCGATATAGTGAAGTTCTGACTGGCGCCTGTAATTTTTAACCTTCGCATTGGAGGGGTTTTCCGTTAAATCTTCGTGTGTTCTATGGTTTAATTCGTTCTCGTCGTTTTCTCGCCGTCGCATCACTTGCGTCCCCGCCGGGCGCCGGCATTCTGTTCCTCTCTGCTCTGCCCTTCCCTTCCGCTCTATTCCATCATCCCCTTCGCCATCCTGTCCCGCGCCTGCGCGGCCGTCCGGACGCCGCACCCTGGGCGCATGCGGGGAGCTGGGTTTATGGAAGTTGTGTTTCACATTTGGAAAAAGGAAGCAGTCATTTACAAATTCTACAAACACAGCTACAGGCTGGCGATCTTTAAACTGCAGTTACAGCTCAGTAATTATCCATCAACACTGACATTGAACATTACAGTTTTTTCACACGAAAATGCTGGAATTTGGCCGAAGGCCATGTTTGGTTAGAAAACGATGGAATTTTTTTCCAGCTTTGACCACTAATTTAGAGTAGTAAACGAAGTCTAATTACAAAACCACCTCCACAACCCCATGTAAATCGCGAGACGAGTCTAATGAGGCCTTTGACCTCGTGATTAGAGAATGTTTACTGTAGCATCACTGTGGCAAATCATCAATTAATTACCGTCATTAGATTCGTCTCGAAAAGTTACATCCGTCCCTGAAAAAATTTCGCAAATAAACTTCGTTTAGTACTCCATGCATGCGTTCGTCTTTTTGTGTAAAAGTTTTCGCGGTAAGAACCAAACACGGCCTTCATTCCCTAGTGCCTCGTATTCTGTTCTAGTCGGCAAAGACCTTCTCTTCGAGCTGGAAGGCCTTGGTGAAGAAGGCCGGCCAGCAGAGGTAGGTGGAGAGGATGCTGCTGACGGTGGAGGCGCCCATGAGCATGTTCATCACGACAATCTGCAGCTGGATGGCCTCCAGAGGCGACGCGCCGCCCATGATGAGCCCAGTCATGGCGCCGGGCAGCGCGATCAGACCCACCGTCTTGGCGTTGTCGATCACCGGGGACAGCGCGATCACCAGCGACCTCTTCACCTGCTGCAGTGTCGCCTGACGCGGCGTCGCACCCAGAGCAAGTGCCGTTTCCACCTTCAGAACAAAAAGAAATGCTAATGAATCTTCAGTCTCTAGTTGAAACAGAATATATATTGTTAGATTCTGATCATCAGCAGGCTAATAATGTAAGCTGATGGTGTTCATCACCCAATTAAAGTTACCGATTTTGTTAACTCATACATAGCACTCTGTCGTGCAATTGTATTGTGTCAGCCTATTAGACTAGGTGCACTATGAGCCAGTCAGAGCTGTTCCTGATGCAGCAGCTTCTGACTTTGTTTTCCTTGTGGTACAATTCTTGGTGGTCTCGCCACGAAACAAGCAAATGGGCTAAAAAAAAAGGAATTAAGCAGCAAACAAGTGGGGAAGAGTCTGCAAATAAGGTCGATCGGAGCTGACCAGGTTCCTCTGGATCTTGACGTCCTCCCTGAGCTTCTTCATGGTGACGCCGGTGACGGTCATGGCGTTGCCGACCATCATTCCGGCGACGGGGATGATGTAGCGGGGCGTGAAGGGGAAGACGTTGAGCACGACGAGCAGGAACATGGTGATGGCGGTTCCGACCAGGATGGAGACGCAGGCGATGTACTTCCCGCGGGGGACCTGCTTGGCGCGCTGGCCCGCCGTGTAGCCCGCAACCGTCACCTGCACGGCGCGTTGACCAACTGTCAGGTAGGCATGTCGGCACAGGGCTATCCGGATATGAGCAATTCCATATTTTCGACGGGTGGGGTTACCATGAAGAGGTAGGCGAGGAGGATCCAGAGCGCGTTCTTCTGGGTGAAGATGAACTGGAGGACGAAGCCGATGACGGAGAGCTGGAGGAAGGCGCGCGCGATGGCGTAGAGCATCTCGCCCTCGAGCCCCAGGCGCTGCGAGAAGCTGAGCGCGACGGCCATGGCGACCACGGCCGTGGCTAACACCGGCTTGAGCATGCCCACCAGGAAGTCCCGCCAGAACCCCGGCGCGCCCGGGTCCACCTGCTTCGCCACCAGCTCCAGGAACGCGGCCGCGTGCTCCATCGCCGCCGGGCCCCGGTGCCGGGGGGGTTGAGCCTGGCCTGGGAACGGACCGGACCGCGCGGCTCGTTGAGCTTCCTCTGCCGACGGGCGGCGGTGCGAAGCCCGGGGGAGTCTTGAGGAGGAGGTGCCGAGGCGGCGGAGGGGGCAAGCGAGGCAGGTGGAGACTGGTGAGGGAGGCGCGGGACCGTACGGGCTTTGTACCGTGGCGGGGGAGGCTGGGGATCCCGAGAGATACGGGCCTACTGCGCCCTACGACAGATGTTGGGTTCGGCCCCACATGGCGGCGTGATACCAGATACTCCTACCGGTCGGGGGGTCTGGTCTGGTCCAAGTGCTGGTCAACTCGGCGTCGCCGGCGAGCCGCGCCGGCCGGAGGCAGGCGACGGAGGACACGTGCGCCCACGTGTCCTGACCGGTAGGCGGCGCAGTGTCCATGCAACCAAGGGGACCTGGCTGCCTCGGTGCGTGCCGTGCGTCAGGCCGGCCGGTGGCCTTTGTCCGCGCTGAAAGCTGATCGACCCATTCCAATCAACCATCTCAAGCTTCAGTGGAGGTCACGATAATGGCCAACTGGACATGCTGAGAATCTGAGATGCCTTTGGCTAATTGCAACTTGCAAAGAATCCTCACCACATGATGCTCAAAGAAAAAAGAATCATCACCACATACATACGCTACATACCCACTTTCCTAGCATCTGATCTGACTCAGGAGCACACAGACAGATAAAACTTCGTAAACAAATCAGTCTTGGACATCCTCAGTATCATAAAACCTTTGCTGTACACTGCCCCAGCACAGGTCAAGAACCCTCTTCTGGGTGAGGTTGCATCTGCCGTCAAGCTTTTCAACGCTCCTGCACATGCCGCCGCAAATCCAGGTTCATGGGTTCAGCTATTAAAATAGCAAGACGCCAAACAAATTGTAACACCCCGGATACTCCGGCCGTAGGCCCGGATACTCCGGACATGGAGTTCCTAGTTCATGTAATTTTTGTCCTCTAGGCCACACAATCATTAAATAGGGATCTCACCCTTTCTCTCTCTCCCTCACAGCTCACACTCCCCCTCCCCCTCACGTGCACTCTCTCCCTTTCACTCCCTCATGAACTCTCCCTCTCCCTCACAAGCTCTCCCCCTCCATGAGGCCCTAGGGTGCAAATCCCCCATCTAAACTTGATTTCAAGGCTGAGGAAGCTTCAATCGGCGTGGATAACCTTACTCCCCATGAGCTCCTTCCAAGAGAACCTTGGATTTCAAGTCTTTGAGCAAGAAAAGCTCATCTTAGGTATTTAACTCGTGCCGCCCCGATCTATGTTTCTAGGAGGTTCTAAGTGATTTCTTTTGGTCAATAAACTCTATATGCATCCCTCAACTAGGATCTAAGAGGGTTTCAAATTTGGTGGGTTGGTTTTGTCACAATCAAAATTTCAGTTTTTGGGGCGAAAATGCTGTCAATCCCGGAGACTCCGGGTATAAGCCCGGAAACTCCGGGTTTTGAACACTCCGGGCGAAACTCCGGGTATAAGCCCGGATACTCCGGGTTTGGGATACTCCGGGGGAAACTCCGGGTATAGGCCCGGAAACTCCGGATTTGGGAGTCCGGATACTCCGAGAAGGTGCCCGGAAACTCCGGATTTTTGGTCTCGAATCTAAACGGTGGTGAATGTAAAATTAGGTTTATTAGCTTTATATTTTCATGCTCGATAGGATAGAACTATAAAGTGTGTTATTTGACAAATTTTACATGTAATTTTTTTTATGGTGATAGATAAAATACTTTTATAGTTTATAAATGCATAGTTGGAGATAGGAGAATACTAAAAATATAAAACCAGTTGGGTTAACTTCGTGTAGACTCATGTAAGGTTTAATCAACCTCCGTAGATGTAGTGTTTATAGTTAGGCAATATCGACCTTGTGCTTGTATTGCTTTACTTTTTACTCTATTATTCATGCATTCATGCATATGCATCGTTGCACCTCATTAAGGCACGCTAGGGGCACGTGTGTGGACATGAAGTACGCGGTGTGGAGCCAGACCACAAGACGGCGTTCGGGGGTATCTCCAGAAGGTGGGAGGACCGCCGAAGCAACCGAAGACCTGGCCCAATGGTCGGAAGGGCCCAAGGCCTTACAAAAATTAACACTAACTTAGTGTTACCCTCAGGCAAGCCCCGGTGCATGTCCTATTATTTTAAATGATGATTCACTATGTATATGTTTTATCTATTACTTGTGCATTACGTATTAGGGAATTGATTGAAACCCTAGTTGCATAATCCCTAGGTTTACCTTGGGTTTACTAGTAAGTCTAGGTCGATAGCGGTGCTAGGCTAAAAGAGTCCGGTAGAAGTCGAGTGGCTTCGTGTCACTCGCGAGACACAGGAAACTTTAGAAGCCGAGTAATTGCCGGTTACTCGCGAGATACATTACTATCTTTATACTTCAGTATTGCTGGTTTGGATTGTAATGGATATGGAGATATGAGACCGGGCGGGGATGATGGATAGGTATGGCAGCAGGACAGGGTTCCTGGGTGTCTTAGCCCCGTCTGTGTCGATTAAGGACCGGTGGATGTGGCAGTGCTGATCGGGGATTGAATTGTACTAACCGCATGCCGGGAGTAGGAGGTAGTCGAAACCGGTAAGCCGAGTACTGCCTTGCTTCGAAAGTACAGGAACCCGCACCCAACTCCTGGGGCGAGTCGAGTAGTCGCGGAGAATTGGGATGCATATGTTTACTTTTGGTGGTCTCACGTTGAGCTCGACTGACCATATGTCGTTGGGCTGGTTCCTGTAGTTCGAGGCGGGGAGGGGAATGGTTGGCATGTATAGTCCGACGGGGCAAATACGTGCCGTGTTGGTTAGGTCCACCTTGCAAGGTTAAATCGGATCGATTCGCCGTGTCTCGCGGATATGAGGGCCTTGATCTCTTTGTCACACCGTAGCAAATGAGTTAGGGTATTAAAGATATAAAAATGGATATAAACTCTGAATCTTAATTGGATGCTCCACATGCGTGTGTAGATAGGCAAACATTAGTGAGAGTCTAGCTATATTAAATATGCGGCTAAAACATTGAAAGTAAGGATACACCTCTAGTTGCTATTTGTGCAAAAACAAACCACCAGCCAAAAGCCTTGCATGTCTAGATACGTGGGCTAAGTTATACCCACTGGTCGGGTAAGTCTTGCTGAGTATTAGTTGCTCAGGGTTTGTTGTTCACCCTATTTCAGGTATAGAAGTTAACTAGGTTTCACATCGGTGGGCTCGATGTGGCGCCTTGTCTTCACGTCTCGGTAGCTCTCGTTTTAT
This sequence comes from Panicum virgatum, assembly GCF_016808335.1. Classification (NCBI taxonomy): domain Eukaryota; kingdom Viridiplantae; phylum Streptophyta; class Magnoliopsida; order Poales; family Poaceae; genus Panicum; species Panicum virgatum. The sequence goes on from NC_053147.1 coordinate 7,892,250, forward strand.
TAGTTTGTTTTATTCCTTCTCTAGTAGAAATGCATTGTAAATTAGATTCTTATCGGCTCTTATCTTTTCATTTGTAAATTTTAAATTCAAAGCTGTTTTGTAAAAGTCTTAATATTATTTCTGTTTTTGTAAGATTTTATCATGTTGGTACCCTCTGCGCTCGCCTTCGTGCGAGACTTCTGGTGTGTTTCGATCGGCCTGTGGGTTGGAAACAGCCTGTCAAGTTACACTTAATTAAGCTAATACGCCAGATGATGGCGGTTACGCTTAATTAAGCGTTTTAACTCGGCGGGTCTGTCACACAAATATTAGTAGCAGCCATCATCAGATGGCACACTTACAATAGACTAATCACGATGCAGTCAGTGCCTCCCTAGTTAAGCCAGCACGAATCATGACACTTTCATATTTCATAATCAAGGTGACGCCCCCCTTGCAGCTCGTGTCCAGCTGCATCACCTCAAAATTTGCACTGCCAATTGACAGGGTCAAGTCGGGGCAAGAGCATTATACCTGAGATGCACTTACAGTATGAGATTTCCTCTCTTCCAAAACAAGTAGACAAAAGGTAGCCAAATCCAGTTACTATCCCTCAAACAAGAACACAGATACTCTTTCAACAGTTAGCCTGCTAAGCCGGGCGGTTTCCTAAACATGATGGAGTTCGATGCTATTTGCTATCCTTGTTCTTGTCGTTGCCAGGCTTCTTGTACGATTCTTCAAGTTTCTGCCCCCTGTCCATCATCTCCATTACAAGTTTCTTTATGTTTGGGACGTTGTAGTTCTGAGCGATGTAGATGCCACAGCCGGTGCCGATCAGCAGCGATAAAGTGCTTTGCAGGAACCCCATCGGGACTGACCTGCAGGGGGTGAGCAAAGAAAAGGTTGTAAACAAAATGAGCAACTATGAGATACTGAGAGCGCAATATTAAGTTGATTCATCAATACAGTATATTAAGGACGACTCCCCAAATACATAAAATGCCTCTGAGAATAGTTAGGATTAGGAGTTAAGCCTGTATCCGCACTCAATTAGCAAAACTCAAAATAGTGCGCATATGAGTACTATTTGAGAATAATTAGCATGATAAAGTGTAACCAATAAAATTTCGTAAAAAACACATATTTTGTTATTTTGGCCCTATTATTAACTATTTCCATGCAGTTAAATAGTTCTACACAAACAAGACCTTTGTGCACATGACAACATATTATCTTGAGAATAAAGCAAAACTAATCGGACATAAGTTAAATTGTTAGAAATTGATGATTATATCAGGTATCATATTAAGTTTCAGAGTCAATTAAACTTATCATCATAACCATAAAGGCAAAGAATTTTAAAGATACAATCTTTAGCGGCAAAAAAGTATCGTTCTGACAGAACAGATGAATCAAACACAAACAGTAGGACGTACAAGCTCACATAATAGCAACCCCGTGCTTCAACCGTATGTATGAAAAATCATGAAAAGGCCTGCCTGAATTCTTCAAGCGCTAGGTTAAGGCCTTGTAACATCTCAAAATTCACCTTATAACAGACCAGGAACAAACAATGCATGACAGAAAGCCAGGAGGCAACTAATGCCTCTCCCTGCCTTCCCCATGTTAAAAACTGCATGAGAATCTGGATAGGTGCCCTTCTTCACTTGTATATACACAGGGATATTTCAGTATGGCAATAAAAAAAGTAAGATGCAAGTAAACTGAACCAGGTTCAAAGAACCTCCTAATGAAATCACATTCATTAACTTGCATGCTAAATGTCTGACAAACATATATAGTTCCCCTGTTGACTCACAGTCCCAGGCCTATCTATTTCTTACTGTGGTTCAAACTAACAGAAACATTCAGGAATCCATGAATACCAGTTTGACTAGGCTGAAGCTCAAATACTAGGTCTACACAAACTCACATAACTTAAACACTAAAGGACTGAGCCCATAATCAGGATTAATCTGCAATATTCTAATCCGCGTTACTCCTTGCACAAAAAAACAAACAAGAAGTAATCTATATTGCAGCACTGAACAACACAAGTGCCCAAAGTACTAGGCCAAAGCTATCAGATGTCAGTCAGCTAGGAAGGAACTGCTTGGGAGCTCCTGGGCCACAGCCTGCAGAACTGTTTCCTAGATTTGCACTAACAGCTCACCAGATCAGTTGAATCATGGTGCATAATGGCAAAATAAGTTCTATGCAAGTCGAAGGAGTCCGAACAATGTCTCGCAAAAAGAAAAGGTGAGCCCAAACATTAAAGCACCAAAGTAAAGCAGGATCAAGATGTAATTTGTGTTACTCCTTAATAAAAAGAAGACCAATCTACATTCCATAATTGAACGACACAATTGCCAAAAGTACCAGGACTAACTGGCTAAGGTACCAAGACAGCAATCAACAAGAGTGTGTGCTCCTAGACCACATCCTGCATAGATTTTCCATGGCCTCTATAAATCTATTCCTTATTGTGAATCAAACTAAAGAAAAATCCAGGCATACATAAAAACCAGCCAGTTTAACTAGGCTGAAGCCAAAGAATGCTCAGGACTATTCTGCAAAGTTTTAGTCCACGTTATTCCTCGCACAAACAAGCAGAAAAGAAGTAATATACATAGCAGCACAATTGCCAAAAGTACTAGGGCAAAGCTACCAGACGACAATCAGCCTGCGAAGGAATTATTTATGAACTCCTTGGCCACAATCTGTAGAAATTTTTTCGTTAGATTTGCACTATATTCTCACTGGATCAGCTAAACCATGGTGTCCAATGGCAAAATAAGTTGTATGCTAATTGGAGGAGCCCAAATAGTGAAACACCAAAATAACAAAAGCATGAGGATTGACTTAGCATTCAGCAGCTGAAGCTGAGCGCACCAAAAATCTACGAGCGCTGAAAGGGGTGAGGTTTACCTGGGGAGGGGAGAAGAAACCGGTCGCCCTAGCGTGCGGCGGACGCGGGGGCGGAGGCCGGAGGGATCGGGCGACGGGCGCGATCGAGGACGAGGAACGGCAGCGGGTTGCGCTAGGCGAGGAGGAGGAGAAGAAAGACGGGGTTTGTTGGTGTTTTATCGGTTGGAGCGGAGCCCGGCAACACCATGGGCTGTAACCGGGCTTGGGTTGGATTGGCTCCCTCATGGCATGGGCCCCGATTTGCGTTAAGGTGGGCCGATTCGAGTCGTGGCCTGTCGTCCGATCGGGTCGTTGCTATTCGAAATGCGTGCATGGCCCTAGATTAATTGGAGGCATCTTGGTGGCCGTACATCTTCTATAGTTTACGTATCTATCTATACTATGTACTAAAGTGCCAAGAATTGGTGCAATCTCATGAGCCTTGGCCCCACGTGGGGCCCGCATACAGTTCATGCGGGTACCCACATACTATTCACGTGGGCCCACATACTATTCAGGCGGGACCCACGTGGGACCCACGTATTATTCAGTCGGAACCCACGTGGGACCCATGTACTATTCAGGTGGGACCCACGTGGGGCCCACGATTCTATTAAGTTAGTCTCTTTATCTTAAAAAAATATTTTTCTTCCATTATTTGACAATACAAAATATATTTAACTATTTCGTACATACAAAAATAATAACTAAACTTTGTATACTACATCTACATGTGGTAGTTGTACTACTTCTTGGGTTTTGATTTCCCTCCGTAAACCCACAAAATATAATTAAACTGTTCATTCATTTCTAATCTTACTTTTTTTCCTACTAAAGTAATTAAACTATACCTACTGACACAAAAAAAAACCTAAGGAAAAAATACCTATACCTCTATACTACAATGCTTGAGATTGACGCGCTCTCAGACACAAAACTACTATATCGTTTTACTGTAATTTTTAGATCTAACTCAATACATCGATACGATGTTGCTTCGAATATAGTAACGAATAATATTTTTCTATTAATATTTTAGGTCCACGTTTTTGGTACAGACGAGAATATCTGTACGTACGCGAGAATATGCACGCAGCATGTATATTTTCCATGGTTCGCACGTACGCACGGCGGCGCAAAATGGCCGTGCACGCGCGCGCACACGATATATGCTACGAGTACGACGCACCGCGCACGCACGATGCACGTTGCACGACATGACTCGGCTGGGGCTGTCGTGTGTCGTCGGGTGTATACACGCACGTCACGTACCCGGGCGCCCCGGAGATGGATGCGTGCGTGCGTGCGTCGTACTCGCTCGCCTTTATTACCCAGAATATTTGCCCGCGCGCGGGTGTGTATATACAATATTGGGGTGTGAAGTACATCGCGTACCACGTGCATGTGCATGTTATTGGTATGGATGTATAATAATAATAATACAATTAGCCAGATCATCGAGGCTAATTAAGATGGCAGGGAAATATCATAAGCTAGCAACAATAGCCTAATTTGCAGGAATATACATGTAAGCACGTACTGCTACTCTTCCGAAATTATTGTAGGTTGTTTTGGCAAATCTAAATATATATTTTTTATTTTATACATTTAGATATATAACATCTATCTAGTTGTATAGCAAAAATTGTGTATTTAGATTTGTGAAAATGATCTGCAATTTAGAAGAGATGAAGTGGGCCTAGGGCCATCCGGGAGAAGCGACGGGTGCGTCGGGGCCCACGAGACAAGGGGGCCAAATATCTCGTACGTATGCACAGGCGTTTTTTTTATATTTTTTAAAAATAAAAAATTCAAAAATATATGTCCGTTTTGAAATATTTCAAAAATACCCCCGGTCACCCCCTCATAGGGCGACAGGCCCTAAGTGCATTTTTTTGTTCAAATTTGCAACGAGGTCCCTGGAAAAAAAAAGTGGACCTGTCGCCCCCCCTCGGGCGACCACTGGGCCCAGCCCACGGGCGCGGCAGGGGGGCCTGTCGCCACCCCCGCGCAGGCGACAGGGGGGCCTGTCGCCCCCCCCCCCCCTCGGGCAACCGGGGTAAGCCCCCTTATATAAGATGCAACCCCCCTTCCCTCCCCATTTGAGCCCGAAAATTCCACCAAAAATCCAGAAAAAAAGAGAGGGGTGAGGAGAAGGGAAGCGGCGAAGCCCTGCCGGATTCAGCACTTGTGATCTGCAGGTTAGTACATTTAGTTTATATATTTTTCTATTTAAGTACTACGCATTTAAGTAGGAGTAATTTAAGTAGGGGTGAGTAATTTAATTTAATTAGTGCTATAGTAGAACCATTTAAGTAGGAGTTTAATGATACTTTAGTTAGTAGTTACGTAGTAGTAAATTAGTTTAGAAAACTAGTACTACGCATTTATTATTACAATTGCAGTACTATTAGAGACGTGTTTATAAATTAATTATGATTTAGAATAGAATTTGGCGTATGCAGTATAGAATTTGAGTGTCATCACGTAGTTATGAATACTTATATGTTGTAGTTGAATTTCATACTTAATTTTTACGGATTATTGAATAAGGTAGTGAAGTAAAGAGTATAACTCGATAAGTATTATGTGATATACAGATATGTCGAGCAAGATGCAGTTTCAAGTATTTTATGGTGACTACAATGTTATGTATGGGCCAAATGGAGTAGATCTTTCTGCTTTTAAGTGCACATCTAGCGCCATAGATAAACCTCTGGAAAGGAGTTTTGGTTCCATATGTAAGTGGTTGCAGCGTGGGTTCCGTGTTGATCCATTGATACATGTGATCACCGTCCAGTCTCTTGTTAATTGGGAGGTAGAAAGTGAATTATGAAAATTGATGATGATATACAGCACTGATGACTGGCAGAAGTACATGCAAGCAGCTCTAGAGTGTGGGTGGCCTCTGGCCATTCTTGTTCAAATCCGGGAGAAGACACAAAATGAAATCAAACATTGTGCAGATCAAGGAACTCCGAGTATTCGAAGAGAGACCAATTATGTTGAGCAAGATGAGTCAGAAGAGACAGAGAACCAAAATATGGGACCACAGGGCCTTGCTGATGAGGGAGAGAGGATACATAGCATTGTGGACGAGATGGAGGCAGAAGACCAAACCGCAATAGAGATGGAAGAATATGAGGGCTCATCTGATGACGAGCAGTACTCATTGCCAAAAGAGTGGAAGGAGCATGGTTTTGGCAGTCATGTCGCAGAAGATGTACGAAATCATGAGTGGGAGTACAGAGGGAATGAGGTAGTGCAAGGTGCAACATATCCAAACATTGAAGCCGTAAAAGATACTGTGAGACTATGGACAATATAATTGAAACGAGAATTCAGAGTCATAAAGTCTGGCAGTAAAGAATATGAGGTGAAGTGTGTGAATGGTGGATGTCCATGGCGAGTACATGCATTCAAGGGGAAATGGAAGTCAAACTGGAAATGTTCCATTGTGACAGAGCACACTAGTTTGCTGTCAGAAGTTCTTCCCTCGCATCGCAATATATCATGCGACTTTGTTGCAAAGCAAATGTATGGGTTTATTATGGACAACCTAAATTATGAGCCAAAAATGATTGTTCGACACATTGAGCAAACTTACCAGTACACCATCAGTTATTTGAAGGCATGGCGGGCTAAACAAAGGGTGTTCGAGATGCGGTTTGGCGCATACGAGGCATCATATGATAACATACCTCGGATGTTATCCCAGGTTACTGCTAGAAATCCTGGAAGCTTTTATGACACATACCTCGTAGCAGTCGTGACTAGGGGACAAAGAATTATGCAACGAGCCTTCTTTTGCATAGGTGCTTGTGTTAGAGCATTTAAGTTTTGTCTTTCGGTGATCTGCATTGATGGCACATTTTTGACTGGAAGGTATAAAGGTCAGATACTCACCGCAATCGGTGTAGATTGCAACAACCAAATAGTTCCGCTCGCATTTGCATTTGTTGAGAATGAGAATATAGACAGTTGGTATTGGTTCCTTGAACGAGTGAAGATTCATGTTGTTGATGCACGTCCAGATGTGTGCCTTATTAGTGATAGGCATGCAGGTCTGCTGGAATCAATACTGAAATTGCAACGTGGAACTGCGACAACGCCTCCATTGTGGCCCGATGTCCAAAACAGGTGGTGCATTAGGCATATGGGTGCAAACTTCTATGACCACTTCAAGAACAAGGATCTTAAGAACCTGTTTAAGAGGTTGTGCACCCAAAATCAACAGAGAAAATTCAATGCATTATGGCAGATGCTTGATTAGTTGACTGCAGAGCTAGTGAAGGTAAGGGCATCAGGAGCAGGCACGAGTCAGGCTGCAGAGGCTAGGGATTCAATTGAGAAGCCATTTTCACACTGGATTCGAGGTGCACCTAAGGAGAAATGATCATTCCTTTATGATACCAATGGAATACGGTATGGTATTCAGACAATGAACCATGCAGAGTGTTTCAATATGGTTATGCGTTCTTGTCGTGCCTTTCCTCTTGTGGGAATTGTTGAGTTCATCATGTATGGGTGCATGATGTATTTCAGAGAGCGTTACACGGATGCAAGCATAAACATCAGTAACCCCCAAATTCAGTTTTGCAAAAGAGTGACACAATATATGCAAGAGAAGATTGAAAAGGCCAAACTGCACCGCGTCATATCGACAGGTACAATGGAGCATAGATTTGAGGTTCTATGCAAGGATAGAAGTGGTCGTGGTATCCGTAGAGATAGGGTGGTATAGGAGAGTTTGATTACAGTAGATGGCAAAGCCTTCTGCTCCTGCATGAAGCCTAAGTTATTGCATTTGCCATGCTCTCATCTCATTGCGGCATGTGCAGAGTCTGCGTTGCAGCCAGGAGCATTTGTTTCACCTTACTTCAGCAAGGAAGCAGCTGTATCCACCTGGGGACATGAGGTATACGGGATTGGAATTGTGGGGCCTTTCACTCAGGATAATGAGAATAAGATGTTTATTCCTGATCCGGCCACTAAGAAAGGCAAAGGCCGCCGTCAGACACGTCGTATTCGGAATGGTATGGACGAGTCGGAAGCAAGCAAGGCACAAAAGCGACGCAGCCAATGTGGAGCATTGGGTCACAACTATAAGAAGTGTCATCAGAATGCACTTCACGATACTGCTGACGTCGGTCCTTCCGGAAATCCCAGAGATGGAGCACCTCCTACGTTCAGACGAGCATCGGCGAGAATTGCTCGTGGAAGGCATTCGGTGTCATGATCCACAATTGTATTTCATTATTTGTAATATGTAGTAATGAAATATTGCAGGTATATAATGAAGTATTATTGTACCTATGTGTCCAGTTTGTATGAAATATATATTTACCTATGTGTTCTCATATATTTTTGAATGCAGGTATGGAGATGGACTCCTTGCTAGACCCAGTTATCGACTCGAGCCACAGGTCTTACTTTGCAGCTGTTGAGCACCGAGCCCTAGAGGTGCTACGTCCTCGTCCACCCGGGGAGGCGATCTCTATACACCACGATTGGTGTGACCGGTATGTAATGAAATATTATTGTTTATCACTTATGTATTCGTCGGTATTCCTTTGTTTTGACAATTTTGTTTTTTTGCAGGTTACGTGAGGCCGGTCTACTGACTCTGAGCCATCTTGTCGAGGTTGGGCCTATTCAGCTCGACCGATCCCTCCTGACGGCGCTCGTTGACAGATGGAGGCCGGAGACACACACGTTCCACCTCCCGTGTGGGGAGACGACTCCTACGCTGCATGACGTGGCCTACCTCCTCGGCCTCCCTATCATCGGGGAGGCTGTAGGTCCGCGTGTGGTGGCGGCCTCGTGGAAGGATGACCTGGAGGCCCGTTTTGCCTTGGTTGACCGCGTGGAAGAAGCAGGTCCGATCAACCCGCACCCGCGAGCAGCAGGTCCTTCGAAGACCTAGTTCCTACAGTTTACAGTACGTATTCATTCCATATATAAATTTAATTGTTACAATTCACATGTTCCATTGACAGTTGAAACCATTAATCTTAATTGTTTATGCAGCTTGCCCTGATGGCTGCGGATGCCGACGAGTACAGTGTGACCAGATCGCTGGAGGTGTACCTACTTTGGTTGTTTGGTTACATCATGTTCAACAACACTCATGGCAACTCGGTCAATAGGATTCTCCTTCCGTATGCACGGGAGATTGCGGATGGGGACGAGGACGTACCGCCCTACAGCTGGGGTGAGGCGGTACTTGCAGCCACTTACCGTGAACTCTGCGACGATTGCATGAAAACACATGGGAATGCTATCCTGGCAGGGTGCCCACTACTGCTACAGCTTTGGTCGTACGAGAGGCTAGCCGTTGGTCGGCCCATAGTCAGCCACGAGCCTTACCACGGGGGCATGTACGGCGACGAGGAGGACGAGAGGCCCATTATGGGAACTATCTGGATCTGGCGTCAGGTACTTTCGCAACAAATCTAATTTTGTTATTCATTGTTACATGATGTATTAGCGCACTTTTAATTTATTTATTCAGAATGCAGAGGTCCTGGGTGCATGCGCAGGTTAGACGCGCATATCCTGAGTTTGTTTCGGAGCTCGACATGCTGACGCCCGAGAACGTTGTCTGGGAGCCTTACAGCCCAGAGGTTGTGGCTACCCGTGCACCAGCAGGCCTGTCTTCGCACTGCTCCGCGAATGCGAGCCTGTGGCTTACTACCGCCGTCCTGGTTTATGACATCGCGGTTGAGGCATATTGCCCCTGGAGAGTCAGGAGACAGTTTGGGCAGCGCCAGGAGTTTTTGGTGCCCACCGCGTTGGAGCGTGTCAGTCGCCAGGACCACAGGTAATTATGAATGAACTTGGCTCATACATTCGTGTCGAATCTAACGATTCTTCGTGGTCCACTTTTGTAGGTTGTCAAGGAGTGGCTTGCCGTGCTCTGATGATTGGCTCACCAAGATGCAGCCGTGGGTGGACCAATGGGAACAGGCAGACGAGCACTTGGTCCATCGAACAGGACCACACACAGGCAGCTCCTTTAGAGCTTACCTCACCTGGTACTTACCCCGGACTCGGGCTCGTCTGGTTTATGTTGACACTCACCCGCAGTCACACCAGGCGAGGTCTCAGGATGGCTATGCCCGGCACCACGTGGAGGCACTAGCTGGCGCGGTGAGTCTCTTGATCATATATATATATATATATATATATATATATATATATATATATATATATATATATATATATATATATATATATATATATATATATATATATTCGTATTCGTAAGATAATTCAACTGTTTCTAACTGTACCTTTACTGAATGGATGCAGTTTCGCCTTTGCAACATGATGGAGACGGACTGCTCGACTTACCTGATGAGGGTACGTGTCGGATCCCCAATGACCCATTTTGAGCAGACAGAGGCATGGTCGAGGCAGCGTGATCAGTTGCGTCAAGTAGTGCATAACTTGGGAAGCCGTGTGCAGTACGAAGACAGCCACGGGTCGTCCTAGGCCTCGTCGTCGTTCCCGTGTCCGTCGACCGTGCATGGGCCGACGTCGCAGTTCTTCCCAATTTCAGGTAACGTACATATCTCTTTAAAATTAGATCAAGTGTACCTACATATTTACTAATATCACATACAAGATACGATCCAGCTACTGCGTTCGGCCATAATGGAATGTTTAGAGGGGCAGCACCAGTTGGCGGACCGTATCCAGGGATGGTACCGGGGCCACAGATACCGGTCTACACAGGTTAGTTTATGTTTCGTATTTTGGTTTCTATATGTCATGACGAAATACACGGGTGTACGCTAACATCCACATTTTATGCGTAGGATTCTACCCGGATGCGGGCGCCGGACCTTCTTCTTCCTCCTTTCGACCAGATAACGAGGCCTTCACCTTAGACGACCTCGACAGCTTGACTCCAGAAGAGCCTGCCGCGCAAGGTGACCCCGATGTCTTGGGGTATTCACAGCTAGGAGGAGCACCACTTTGGATCTCTCAGCAGCAGACACCGCAGCCCCTTGCGCGTCCTGAGCGACAGGTGAGGTCTCCGGATGTTCTCACCTACTCCGAGGGCCATGTCCGTGCCCAGCAGAGGGCTAAGAGGGTCCGACGCCCTAGGGGTGGTTAGATATATCTGATGTTTATTTATAATGAGATAGCTGTGGACCGCTTATTTGTATCCGATGTTTATGATTGTGCTAGTTTACTTGTCATTTGTTTCTATACATATTACTGATGTGAACTTGTTATGTTTGTGGGTTCCATAATGCTCGTGAAATAAGGGAAGTTCTTGCGAATTTTTTCTGTGATTTAATGAAGGACAAGTTAGGTGCGGTAGGATTTAGCGGCCGAGATCCTGCCGACGATGATGACGACTACACGCTCGAATAGCTCAAAATAGGAACCATAGTGTATCTAGCTGCGAGTACGAGATCACAGGTTGCCATTGCTCAGCACGGCGATCACGGGTTTCCCAAACATACGTGACATGTTTAGCAGTGCCCTTCCACCATTTCAAAAAGATGTGACAACACGGCAACCAATCCAGCTCACCTTCAAAGCAGTCTCTCTGGCGAGATCGACGAACCTGTCATTCTACAGCGCAGGTCTGTGGCGTGTAGTGGGGAAGGCGGCATCTAGGCGCGATCGACCGAGCGGCATCAATGCAGCGCTGTGAGTCTGCATGCACAGAGATGCATCGAGTAGTCATTTCGAGAATAGAATCTAGCCTTTTCAGTGTTAGGTCAGCTAGCCTCTTCACTGTGTTGTCATGTAGGCTTTTTAGGTGCATTTACACTCCACACTCTGGGTATCAGACCTTTGTGCGCCTATAAATACTCCGAAGTTTGTGAACTCCCAGCGGCACTTAAACACCAAAGCTCATTGTATACCCAATGTCTGGAGGTGGGTCTAGCGGGAAGAATTACTACGGTTTTGGGAAAGGAAAAGGTGGAAGAAAGAGAGACCCCATAATATGGGAGGGGCCTCTTGGACCTGATTCCTTTCCGGAACCAGTGTTTGAGTTTCCGCCACAGCACAAGAGTGAATTTACCAATGAAACTCCTCTTCGACAATACGATAACCGTAGAGAACCGTGGCCAAAATGCAGACATGGTGAGGACTGCTTAGTGCAGATGTGCACCGACGGGATGGATGGCGGTCGGCGTTGCTTTAAATGTCCACACGCATGGGTAATACTCGGTTCTTTCATTTCTTTATCTTCAATGAGACACCTTACATGAAATTTATTTTGCAGTGTTCCGATGCTCCAAAAAACTGTGGTTTTACTAGGTGGGTCGATCCTGCACCAATTGATTCTGTTCAGGAGTTCATCGAGTACCTCTAGATAAAAATCTTTGATCTGGAATGCAAGGTGAACCATTATGAGGAAGTGAGCGAGGGTAACAAGGACGACGAAGTTGATGATACCAGCAATGCTGCCGGTTCACAGGATGAACCATGCACTATTCCTTACTGCAACTGCCCTTGTCACAAGAAGAAGGGCTCTGCGCCTCCGGCACCACCGCCTGCACCACCTGCAATGGGTGGATACTGCGGAGAAGGCTCAACGCAGTTTGCTACGTGGGGGTACGGCTACTAGGACTACCCTAGTGGTAGTGACATGCTGCATCGTTGTGTTTGTTCTGTTTTTTTTAAATTTACCTAAGGCATGTTAGGTTAGTCCGGAATCTGTTTACCGTAGTTTGCAACGGGTTCTTCCATGCCACTGCATGTGTGATGTGTGTTTCATTATCGTTGTATTATGATGTAAAATTTGATGGTTCACATTATGTAATGCATTTCTTAGTTCTTATTTCTTATCGTTATATTAATTAAATGTGTGCTTTTTAGTATTCTAGTGACATATTTATACTTCGATGCTCCATTACGACTAAGTACGATTCAAACTCGACATTATGTACATGTCCAGTGAATGCAAGTTAGGTACGAGACATACATACAAGCATAATACAACATTAACAATACTAAATGCGAATACATCTTAAACCGATGAACATCATATGTTATAGATCATGGCATGAAATCATCTAGGTCGTCATCCCAGTTGACAGATGGTGGTGCTGCAGGTGGTGTAGTATGGCTCGACAAACCTTTTGGCTTTCCCTTTCTCTCTTTTCTGGATCTACGTTCATGTACAGGGGGAGGAACATCATGTGTTGGAGGCCATGGTTTGGGGGGCATGAAGTCATCCATGTCGTCATCCCAGTTAACACAAGTTTGTGCTGCAGGTGGTGCAACATGACTTGACGAACCTCTTGCCTTTCCCTTTGTCTCCTTTCTGATTCTAGGTTCATGTACAGGGGGGAACATCATGTGTTGGAGGCCATGGTTTGGAGGGCATGAAGTCATCCATGTCGTCATCCCAGTTAACACAAGTTTGTGCTGCAGGTGGTGCAACATGACTTGACGAACCTCCGGGTCCAGTTTGCGGAGTACTATCACCCGAAGATCTTATCCGCCTCCTTCGTCTAGTTTGCAGCATAAGTCCACCATCGAAGATACATACCAATTTACGGAAATTTGGTATTGTTTTGTTAATCAACTCCGTGTCCTCGGGGTAATCCTAGCATATAATTAAAAAACAATGTTACTGTTTCATAAATATGGATTTGAAATGACGAACGGGATTACAACCGAATGAGAGTTACCTTAATGTGCATCTCATACACCTCTGGCCGCATCCATATCTTACAAGAACTTTGTAAGAATCCAATGATATTAGGATGATTCGCTAGTTCACATACTCTCATGTATATCTTCCGACGTTCTAGCAGGTGTCCCTTTACATCATGCGTCGTAATACCTCGAAATAATGTGAAATCTTTAAACTCTACTACTTTGGACAACACCATCTCTATCGTACCATCCGCTAACGGATCCAACTTCTTACTGATAATAAGATGGGTCATGATATCAAGTATTATACTAGATTTTTCTTCGGCCCATGAAAATCCTCCACAATTGGAGGCAGCCATTGCCTTATGCTGCAATATCAATAAGGTACTTTCATAATTCTATTCTAATTCATAATTAATTTAAAAACAAGTCTGTAATAGTACTGAAATTGTAATACTAAACGAGTGTTCTAAAGCACCAAATCTAATTCAGCTAATCCGCTAATTAAATTAAATTTTTATACAATATCAATGGATTCATACGGAAGTTACCGGTAGACCACAAGTACGCAATTCGGCAGAGCTTCGCCGCTTTTCTTCTCCTCACCCCTCTCTTTTTTCTTGAATTTTTAGGCTCAAATGACAAAGGGGATGGCGGCATATGGCGGCCAGGGCTTATATAGGGGGAGGGGACCCTGTCGCCCCCCCCCCCAACGGGCGACAGGGGCCTGTCGCCCCTGGGGTGGGCGACAGGCCCCTGTCGCCCGTTGGGTGGGCGACAGGCCCCTTTTTTTTGTCAGGGACCTCGTTGCGAATTTGAAGAAAAAATATTACACTTAGGGCCTGTCGCCCTATGGGGGGCGACCGGGGGATATTTTTGAAATATTTCAAAACGGACATATATTTTTGAAATTTTTATTTTTTAAAAATATAAAAAAGAAAAAACGGCTATGCACAGTAGTATAGGCGTACAGCACCAGGCAACAAGTAGGCCCACATGGCAGGCTCACAAACCGGAAAGACTATGCATCGCTCGTGCTACAAATTTTGTATCCATCGCCTGAAAGAGCAAAGTAGTCTCGGTGGAGCGAATCGGCCCAACATAGAAATTATAGTTCTGACATACTAACTGGGCTGCCTATCGTGATTACATACGTGAGTTAGGCAATATGCAACTAGCGACCTATTAGCCGCAGCAGCATGTGGCCGCTGGCCGCGTGATTAACACACATGGTGTTTGCTACCCAAAAGCTGAGGTGCATCTTTTTATTACTGTTTTTCTTTTCTTTCGTCTATTTCTTTTGGGTTCTAATTTTCCTTTTTTTTCTTTTTTCTTTCTATTTTATTTTTCTTTTTCCTTTGTATATTAACTTCTTTTAGTTGAACACAGTAGCTCATGTGGTGCTGGATGATGGGATTCTTGTTACTAACGTTGTGGGTCCAATACAACCTGCTAGGTTGCTACGGGGTTTGCTTCCTAATGTTTCTGCTAGCGGACTAGTGAGTAGTTAGGATGGCAGAGAGACAGTACAACTCTTTGTACTATATATTCATACCACTAGATTTTTATGTACAATTTTCTTTCCATTGTTATTTTCTTTTTCTCATTCTATTATTTTATTCTAAGCCTACATTTATAAAAATTATGTTTTTTCTCCATTTATTTATACTTATTTGCTTTTTGTATTCTTATCTTAATTTATCCTTTTCCTTTTAAACTAGTTTTTACTTTTTTCTTCTTGTGTATTCTTATTCTATTCTATATTTTCTTTCTTTGATTTTGTTTCATTCTTTTTACCTATTCTTCTTATATTTCTTTGATATGTTTCTTTTACTCTCTGTCATAATATAAAAGTTCGAGGCGTATAATTTATTTGTTCACTCTATAGATTAAATTGTTCTGCCATGTTAGCTCATTTGTTCGTGATGTTTAATATTTTGTTCATTCTACATTATTATTTGTTCGTTATGTGTAAAAAATTTGTTCGTAAAAATAATTATTTGTTCGTGTTGTTAAATTATTTGTTCCCAGTATTCGAAACTAATTATTTAGTATTAAAGAAAATGATTTTTTTAAAATATTGTGCAAATATAGGCAAGTGTGGTCTTATTTTGAAGATCTTGTCATGAAAAAGATAATGATGAAATCCAAATTTAATATAGATGCTCGGTTTAATATTTATAGTTTTTTTTATTTTCCAAATCTGTGTGCATGTGGCTGACGTGAGCATCGTATCTTTTCCTGCATGCATGTATCCTTTGATATTGTGCAAATATAGGCAAGTGTGGTCTTATTTTGAAGATCTTGTCATGAAAAAGATAATGATGAAATCCAAATTTAATATAGATGCTCGGTTTAATATTTATAGCTTTTTTTATTTTCCAAATCTGTGTGCATGTGGCTGACGTGAGCATCGTATCTTTTCCTGCATGCATGTATCCTTTGATTAGCTGGCAATATACCCATCACAATAGTTAAACCATCTAATGGGCCGGCCCAAATCAATACTCTACAAAATAATTACTGTTGGAGCCCTTCAGGTCATGGGTTGTGAAACCATCACCCGAAGTGATGCATAGTCGCGCCCCTCACGAACCGTCGTCCATCTTCTGTTCTCGGTCAGGATTCATATAGGCCGCCGCCATCGAAGCACCGACGTGGTCACGTGGAGATAAGTGATGCAGACGATCCAGCCATCCATATTTAAGGCCGCAGGATTGCAGGAAATACTAATCTTTGTACTGTCTTTGCGTCTAGATCCGTGGTGGATCTTTCTGAGCATACTAGCGAATCTTACGCTTTGGTGATACTTTGTTTTAGTCCAAAAATATACTAACTTTTGAATAGTACAAATGCATAATTTTAGCCCTAAATACCTACCTGCACATAAAAGAATTAGCTAGCTAGTAGATATTTTTAAAACATAGTTCATGATGAAACAAGGAGAAATATCAAATTGAAGCATACGACTTGCGCTAAAGGGGCCTAATTTACTCAACAAGCAAATCCGTATTAGGTTGATTGTACAATGGAACTTGAGGCAAAAGTCAACACACACACACACACACACAGAGAGAGAGAGAGAGAGAGAGAGAGAGAGAGAGAGAGAGAGAGAGAGAGAGAGAGCTGTAGATGGCAAGGAGTTGGAGGTTGGGATTGGGGGGACCATCATGACAAGGAACATTCCATTTCACCATACACTTGATCTCCATCTCCCACCAGTTAATGAGCTCTGCAAAGCCTCGCGAGCTACCATGCTGAAAGCTCCACAAGCTGCAACATCTCATACTGGCTTTCTGCATGCCTAGCTACACACGTACGTACGGTTTCATTCCATAACTCACTAAGCAATCAATGCACATCATATCCCGGCCTCTTCTACTCTAGCCCGGCTACTATCCAGTCCAGTAGACGTGCACTAATCTCTAAGTACATCCTCTCTAATCAAACGCAAAAGAAATAATGAAGAAGACGACGACGACGACATAGCTATATGGAGATAGAGACGGCTAATATAGTACTAATGAAGAAGATCATGTCAGTGTACTACTGCATGACATGACAGATTAATTATGTCGAGTAAGGTCGCTAGCTAGCTTGATCGCCGCAGCTAATGCTTGATCAGGCCACGTCGTGCTGCTCTTCCTTAAGCCCGCCGGGGAAGAGGTCCAGCGTCTTGAGCGGGCGGCAGAAGGCCGCCACCGGCGGCGCCACCTCGAACCCCGGCAGCCCCATGTCGACGGCGGCGGCGGAGCTCACCACTTCATCAAGCGCCACGCCGAAGTTGTCCAGCTTCCCCAGCGTGTACTCCGGCCGGCCGATCGCCTCCACCGGCGCGATACCTTCGCCTCCGGCCTGCACGTTGTAAAAGACATCGTCGTTGCATGGACGGGTCAGGTAAAGATCGAAGCTTTATTTGAACTCCAGCCTGACTAGCTACCTGAGCTACCTGCTGATAGTGGAATAGTTGGGTGGGCGACGGGGGAGTGGCGGCGCCGGCGCATCTTCTCGCTGGAGCAGCCGCAGAGAAGGCCGCCGTGGCGGGGTAGTAGTAACCGTAGGCTGCAGCCGCCGCCGCCGCCGCCGCCGCCGCCGCCGCAGCGGCTGGGGTGGGCGACGTCGGGGAGAGCAGCTGGCCGGCGGCAGCCTGGTCGAAGACGCTGCAGCCGTAGGGCGCGGCCGGCGGCGCGGCGAGGAAGCCGTGGCCGTGGCCGTGGTGCGCCGCCGCGTAGTACTGCGCGCAGGAGAGGAGGTGGTGGCTCATGCAGAGCCTGCGGCGGAGCTTCTGGCGGTCCCGGGCCTTGTGGTTCTGGAACCAGTAGAAGACGTTCTTGCCCTCGATGCGGCCGTAGCAGGCGAGGTGCGCCGTGATCTGCTGGATCTGCGACGAGCTGGGCGTGCGCAGGCCGCCTCGGTACATCTCCTCCAGGATCATCAGCTGCTCCGGCGTCGGGCACCACCGCGTCGACCCCGCCACCACCGGCTCCTGCGGCTGGTCCTGCTGCGACGGCATGTCGTCGTCTACTCTAGCCAACTACGTACTAGGCTCTCTAGCTACTATACTAGGAATCTTGCTGTGGCTTTGACTATTGGCCGGTGTGATCGATCAGTTTGGCTTGTTGCTGTTAAGCTCGTGGTTGGTTGTTGGTTGGCTGGGCGTGGAGAGACAAAAGGGGTACTAAGAGGGAGGAGAAGAAGCAGATCGGCGGGAGGAGAAGAAGCAGATCGGCGGGTGGAGAGAGTTTGTTGAGGACTGAGGAAGAGGATGAAACGAACGAAGCATATAATGGAGGCCATTGCTTCCTTCCTGTCTGCCGTATATATAATGGGTGCCGACGACACTACACATACACTTACACATGCATGCACACCACCACCACCACCACCATCGAGTTCAGACATGAGAGAGAGGGAGAGAGAGAACAGTACTAGCAGTGGCTTTTTATTGAGAGAGAGAGAGAGAGAGAGAGAGAGAGAGAGAGAGAGAGATGTGGCGATGGCATATGCAAAGCAAAGCGGCCTGTGTGTGCTGTGGTACTGTTCATAGGTAGCTCGCGGGTCTTCTCCCTCTGTCGTCTCTGCCCACAGACACAGAACACAGAGCAGCAGCCAGCTAGGCATCCACTACTGTGTAGTAATCAAGAGTGAATAGTGCGTACCGTTGCGCGATGGATCTCCTAATTAATCCTGACGGAATAACACTAAGATTTAACACCACATCCAAGATACTTTGTACGTACCAGCCGGCGATCATCTACGCATCGACCGTTGCGATGATGATCGATCGGGTGTGCATGGGTTCAAACTGTGTGTGCGTGTTGATGCCTCTGAATGCAAGTGAGAGGAAACACAGCAGTTGGATCGTCAGTTTTCTTGCTGTGTTTATGGCTAGGCTACACGTATACGCTGTGTCGTTCTTGATTTCCTGCTTGAACGCGAGCGGTGGTACGTACTTGCGTGTGCAGAGTTATTTGATCACTCGTGGTACTCCTCCATCCTCATCTACGATCGTCACGCGTCAGTACAAGCTAAGTAGCTATACACTAGTATACATTATGCAGATCAGAGCTTGCTATATATATGGCAACGTATCTAGTGCAAACCAAGGACCTTGTGCAAACCTGTGCAAACCTACTAAACAAAGTTTCAAAAAATTCTGAAAAAAATCATGAATGTGCTTCTCAGATTACATCATCTATATATAAAATTTCATGACCAAATTCGTCTTACTCTAGAAGTTACAAAAAAGACAAATTTGAGATGCATTTGAACCATTATTGTTGTCAGAAAATTTGTCTTTTTTGTAACTTTTAGAGTAAGATGAATTTGACCATAAAATTTTGTATATAGATGAGGTAAGTTGAGAAGCACATTCATGATTTTTTTCAGAATTTTTTGAAACTTTTTTTAGTAGGTTTGCACGGGTTTGCACAAGATCCTTGGTTTGCACCAGATACGTTCCCTATATATATATATATAGACACACACACACATGCATAGCTAGGTTTAAATATATACAGCACCGATTTGTTATTATTAGTTGAACTAATTCTATGTCATGTTGGTCAAGAGAAAATAGGAGTAGCATCTATTACTAGTTACGAAGGTAACTTCAGTATGGTTAAATAGTTGTTGCAACATGAACTGAATCACAGATGGTGATTATTCAACTAGGTACAGGGATTAGATCGACAGCTCAAAGTAAGCCAGGTGATGGTGCATGATCAGGGACTACTCCCAATTGCAAATTTGCAATGCATCTAGTAGTGCCTATTTGTCTTTTCTAAGTTATGGACGTCGTCCTAGTACTGTACATTCCTCTTTAGAAAATGTCTGTCGTCTGATTTCCAATACTGCCTGCGAATGCCATGAATGGTTCCTAATGGCGATTTATTTAGCACGTCGTGTCTCCTGCACCTCTGCATGCAACAACTGATCTTTCAGAGAGACAGATGCAAAGCAAGAGAGAGAAATCACGTGCATGCGTGCATTTAAGGATAGAATTACACGTCGGATTGTGGAAATCTGTCTAGGATTGTGGCCAGAGGAGAGAGTTGTGCTGCACTGGGAAACTCGGAATTATGAGGTGATGATGGCCCCGGCCCTGCATCTGCGTACACTTGCACTGCATCGTGATGCGTGCTCCTCTCTCCCCCTCTCTGTGTGTCCTTGCAAAGTTGCAAGGCTGACTAGCTCAGGCTACCTCCAACGGTGCCCTATAAACCGCCCCCACCCCACGTAGGGGGAGCTTTGGGGGAAATCCGATCCAACGGTTCCCCCCAAAGCTCCTCGTATATACAGGGGAGTTGAAACTCCCCCATATAGAAGGTGAGTTTCAACTCCCTCTATATCTCTAATCACACCGTTTCTTCGCGATATTAATTCTGTTTAAGGCCCGTAACATGATGATAATGCGTATTATGATAGTATAAATACTGTATGATTTTTTTAAATTTAAAAATGATAAATAAATAGTTAGTTAATGAGTGATAGTATATAGAGGGAATAGATATGGGGGGAATGGTCGGAAAGAAGGAGTTATAGGGAGAGAAATCTTTTGGAGGGAGGTAGTAAAATATAGTAAATAGTACGTTTGGGGGGAGTTGGATGGGGGAATGGTTGGAGATAGCCTAAATGGAGCTTTTGAGCCTAGGGAGCCTCTACTTGGATCCATGCCTACCAATGTAGGGAACTGTAGAGATCAACAGGTTTCAGTGAGTAATTACTTCTATCCTTTTTGTATTTTCTGCATGCCTACCTATACCTAGTTGGCTACTTCCTCCTATACTTCTACCAAGCACTTTACATTTAGACATGGTGGGGATGTACATCATTTACTATGTTCGGTTTTTAATCGCGTCCTAGTTGTACTGTTCCTACAATTATTCATCTAATTCTGACTAAGTTTATGGAAAATGTAGGTCTAGACATATTTTAGTCTATCTAGTGAACCTAGTTTACTATTGTAGATATTTACGGAAGTTTACTATAAACTTGATCAAACGTAGAGAAGTTTAACCTAGAATAAACTAAAATGACTTACAATTTGGAATGATGGATAGATTAGGCAAATAGAGTTTTTATTTATACACCATAATACATAGAATATGAATATATTTTAAATCTTGTGAGTAAATATACTTTAACTTGTATACATCGCAATCATGACTAATATGATAGTAAGACTACCTTTATCTCAATGGTAGTTATCTAATAGGTCAACACCACGGCATGCTGCTCATCACAAAAGCATCGGATTTTGTTTTTTGGAGGGACGAGAGCTCTCTTTATACATAGATAGATGTACATGTATATCTGATTAGCCCTTTGGGATAGACTTTCTGATTTAAATAAGGAGAAGAGGTTAAGAAGGATACTTAAGACAGATGTATCAGTACTATTTTATAGCCTTAAATGTGTGAAAGGATCTAAATTAGGATGGATCTATTTTTTTCTGTAATGGCAGATGTGGATAATTAAGATATAGGTATATATAGGATCTAAATTAGGCTAGATCTAAGTTCTTCTATAATGGCATTAGGTAATTAAGATATAGATATAGGGGGTTATTTTAGGCTAATTCTTCATAATGGCATTGGTGGTTAATTTTTTAGAAAAAATAAATCCAATTAATTGCTATCTTACTATTACTAATTGGAGGCTCTTTGGAGCCTTCACGTGAAGCCACCTAGGATCCTAGGTGGACACTCTAAAAAAATAGAGAAATCCTACAAATTCTCACAAAAATCATAAACATCCAGCCATCAATCCAACAACTCTAATAATAATAATCATCGGATCTGTTATCTTTCCTAATAAATTACCCACCTCTGCCATTATGAAAATAGACTAAAGTAACCCCCTAAACATGTATCTAAATTACCCACCTCTGTCATTGTTAAAAAAAATCTAAAGTAACCCACTAATCTTTGTGTAAATTACCCACCTAATTCTCACAAAAATCAGAAACATCCGGCCATTAATCCAACAACTCTAATTATAATAACCATCGGATCTGTTATCTTTCCTAATAAATTACCCACCTCAGCCATTATAAAAATAGACTAAAGTAACCCCCTAAACATATATCTAAATTACCTGCATCTGCCATTATTACAAAAATCTAAAGTAACCCCCTAATCTTTGTGTAAATTACCCATCTAATTATCACAAAAATCAGAAACATCCAGCCATCAATCCAACAACTCTAATTATAATAATCATCGAATCTGTTATCTTTCCTAATAAATTACCCACCTCTGCCATTATGAAAATAGACTAAAGTAACCCCCTAAATATGTATCTAAATTATCCACCTCTGCCATTATTAAAAAATATAAAGTAACCCCCTAATCTTTGTATAAATTACCCACCTATGCCATTATAAAAATAATACAAATACCTCCCTAAATTTGCATATAAATTATCCAATTATGTCATTATTATTACAAGTTAAATTACTCATAAATCTGAATCTAAATTATATAATTATAATAATATATTAAAGTGCACCAATATAAAATTTTCTATCATTATTAATATATTATCTATATTATTATTTATATAAAAATACTACCCACGATATATGTCACCATATATTCATGTATGATGGAAGAGATAAGAACACCAATTCACAAACAAATAGTTCAACTAAACATATATTAAATACATATTGAGGTGCACAAAATAAAATCTATTGTAACAAAATAATGAAATATATATTTAGGAGTATGTGTTAGAATATTTAACAGATGAAAAGGGCGTGAGATGGATAATTATAATTATTGATCTTATTTTTATATTAATTCTAATTAGCCTGTGCGGGAGCACAGGTTGACATACTAATTATTATTAATGGTGATTATCTGATTGACAGCCAGATATTTTGTTTTTTTAGAGAATTTCTTGAATTTCTCTTTTCTTTCTAGGGCGTCTACCTAGGATCCTGGAAGGCTTCACATGGTGGCTTCAAAAGGAGCTCCAATTAGTAATAGTAACATACTTCTCTCCTATCCCAATCCAAGCCAGATTTCTCTCAGAAGTATTTGTGCAATTATATATACATATATCTGCATTGAAAGAGTATATACTCCCTCCGTATTGGTAAAAGAAGTCGTTTAGGACAGTGACACGGTCTCCAAAACACAACTTTGATCTCTTATTTAAAAAATATTTATAGAAAAGTGATATACGTAAACTTTTATGAAAATATTTTTCAAGACAAATCTATTCATATAATTTTCACATTTGTAAACTCAACAACTTAAAAGTTATTGATGATTTATATTTCCAATGTTTGACCCAAACCTTGTCCAAAACGGCTTCCTTTAATTACCAATACGGAGGGAGTATATAGTTTGTTGATCCCCACGGTTAGATGTATATATACATGCCGACATGCACGCGTGTGGTACCATTTGGTGCTACAATTGCACAAGATTTTACGTTGGCCTCATTAGCCCCGGAAGGTCTTCATTTGCATTCACTCCCTACAGATATGCGCAGCACGTACAGTGACCACATCCACAGTGTAGAGTGTACGTAGCACGCCGTATCAGCGCACCGCTGGGAAATGTGGCAAACAATCAAAGGATCAATCGACCCAGATCACACGCGGTTTAGGATATCGGATGCGAGACACTACTAGCTCATCAGGATATAATGCATGGGCCACTGCAATTATGAAACGCTGCTGCCTGCCTGCCTCCCGTGTTTAGCTAGCCCTATTCATTCGTTGCGTACTTCAACTTTGGAAGAAGCTATAAGCTACGTGAATCTAGCTTAATGATCGATGAGCCAGTCGCCGATCCGGCCTGTGTGTGTGCACCCCACACACCCTACAGGTAGAAAGCTGTGTGTACACATCCGGACGCAAAATCAATACACATCCCTACACGGCAGTTGATTGCAGGCCAGGACGCAAAATCAATACACATCCGATGAGTAAATGCGTGTACGAGAATATATAATGCGCTACGTAGCTAGCTAGGTGGGCACTGCTTGCAGGAATAAATCAAGTATATACGGGCAATGCAAAATGTGATAACTATTAGTTCAAGCTCGGGTATAGGGGTGGCAATGGACTACAGCATGCCCCTTCATCACAATACAATTCAATTCAGCTCTTATTCATCCTTACCCTTCCAATAGCTTTATTTGCAACATAAGGTTGATTGCCATCAAATCATGTAAAGCAAATATATAAAACAAATATATAACCATTTCTATTTGAAATAGATATATATGTTTTATCAGTCAATGGAAAATTACGTCAAAGGGCTCCCTTGATTTAGAAGATAATTCACAACGCTTGATTATATATGCTACTATATGAATTAATTGTTCACCATCCGTTGTAGCCCTAAATCATCAGAGCTAGTTAAACTGGCTAATAAACCCTTTTGTAAACGGGATGTGGATTCAATTTGATGCGACACAGGATGGGCAGACAAGAAAACCCGCCGATCGATCGACACAGCAGGGAGCCAGAAAGCGTATCCGAGGCTCGGAGCAACGGTGCTGAGGAGTAAATAGCTAGGAATGGACGGCCGGCCGGCCCGCCGTCCGGCCTGCAAGAAATGTTGGACACGGATTCCAATTACTCAGGAATTCAGAGCGCGCGAGCACGCATGGCATAGGCCTGCTGGCGCGCCACTTCAAGGTTTACTGGCCCTTTTAAATTTTTATAAAATTCCACATCACATCGAATCTTTAAACGCATACATAAAGTATTAAATGTAACTAAATAAAATAACTAATTACACAATTTGTTTATAATTTTCAAGATGAATCTTTTGAGTCTAGTTACCCCACGACCGGATAATAATTACCAAATACAAACGAAAGACTACAATACTTTACATCTTCCCTTTTACGCATCTAAACAAGAGCTAGGACACGTACTACTATGTTATTAATATACATACTTATATATATGTGCCATCCATATACTTATATATATAATATATATGTACCATCCATATACTTATATATATAATATATATGTGCCATCCATATATACTGCAGCCGCGCGCGTGCGTAGTACATGTAGCTCGAGGCAAGACATATGCGTATGCTGCTGCCACGCGCGCATACGTCCATTCCATCGATCGAAATGCGACGTGCTGTCTCGCCTGGCCCTGAACCCGGCCGGTCTGAACGAAACTGAACGGAGAAGCCAGATGCAGCTAGCTGCCGCAGGCGGCAGCCCGGCCAGCCGATGTGCGACGTCGTCGCCGGCCGGCCGGCCGACTAGTCTTGTTGCAAAGTCAGCCAGTCTGGGCGGCCAGCAAGCGGCGCGGCGTCACACACTGACCGCAGCTGCGGGTGAGAGACAGAGAGAGAGAGAGGGATGGATCGGAGATGTAGGTTTTGACAAGGACGTACGACGCGATGCTCCTGTGCTGCGAGAGTGACCCGGCCGGCTGAATGCCTTGTCCTCTCTTGCTTGATGCGTATGTATCCATCCATCAAATCCATCTCACTGCTGCTCCGATCCCTGCAGGCAGGTACTACGGTGCTGCATGGCATATGTGTACGCAGATCGATTTGCAAAATTCTTCCATAATTCGTATATATCTGCTGCTGCCTGGATCTTCAATTCCTTTTCGCCACA
The DNA here is from genome assembly GCF_016808335.1 of Panicum virgatum. Lineage (NCBI taxonomy): Eukaryota > Viridiplantae > Streptophyta > Magnoliopsida > Poales > Poaceae > Panicum > Panicum virgatum. Next base: position 7,917,889 of record NC_053147.1, read on the forward strand.
TTCCTTTCATCCTTTGCTGGTAGCTAGTAAATGTATAGCTACTCATTGGTAAATCATTGCTCCATCATGTCCTCTTCTGGCCTGCTTGCTTGCTTGCCTAGCTACCTTGAGATTGCCGTGCTGGACACCTTTACACATTATCATTCTAGTGCAGTTTTAGGGTCAGTTTAGATCCCCAAATTTTCCCAAAAAAACGTCATATCAAATGTTTGGACACATACATGGAGTATTAAATGAAGTCTATTTACAAAACTTTTTGCACGGATGGGTTGTAAATCGCGGGGCGAATCTAATGAGCCTACTTAATCCATTATTTATTGCAACAGTGATGCTACAGTAACCATCAACTAATTATGAATTAATTAGACTCATTAGATTCGTCTCGCGATTTACAACTCATCCGTGCAAAAAGTTTTGTAAATAGATTTTATTTAATACTCCAAATTAGTAAGATTCTCTTTCAAATTTTTTTGCCAAAATGATCTAAACATAGCCTAAGGTGGTCTATATGAATATATAACTAGGCATATATATATATATATGCTTCAGCTTCAGTACTCTATGAATATAAAACTAGGCATATATATGCTCGGTAAAAAAAACTATTTTGAAAAACTATATATAAATCAACCACATAGAGAGAGAGAGAGTGCACGCTTGCTGAATTTAGTTGTTTGCATGCATTTTAGCTAGCTAGTAGTTTGATTATGGTGGATATATAGAACATGCATGCACTACATGCGTGTACCTCAAACTTAGATCTCTGTTTAGAGACCACATTACAAAACGGCGCGGTACTGGCCTCCAGAGGATCCTATGCGTTTACTTAGGAGATTTGCACCACCGGTTGAATCATCACACCGTGCCTAGCTAGCTAGCTCATATGGCCAAATTGGTTACTGGCCGGTACCACGCACGACGACCTGGCCTGCAGGCCCATTTTAAAAACATAGTACCCCGCGCATCTCATTACTGTGTCGAGAATTAAGAAGGGTTCAGAGCGAGATTCATATGTATATACCCGCTCACTAATGCACATATGCGTACGTGTACCGTCATGTAGGTTTTATGTCGATCCCAAATCCATGGGTGATGGGTCACGCACGTCCAGACACATTAGTTGCAGAGCGTGTTGCCGCCACAAAACAGGACCAGCACGCATGCAAATACAATAATACATTATACGTGATCGATCGAATGTGTACTTTTTTTTTAGATAATGGATTTTTTCTGACCTCTACGATTTAGCGTACACAACCTTCAATTATTATATTTTCCAGCTTCAATAGCTGGACTAGCAGGAGAATCAAAAGCAAAATTAAGCCTGACAAAGTCTATTATTACGCTTCCATCTATGGCTCGCAAACATTTTCAAGGCTATTATCTAAAAAGAAGTGCCGACCTTCATGAACAGATCCTTTGTTGTCTCCTTATGCTGCAACATTGACCAAAATCGTAGCCAGTAGTGTCGGGTACTATGATTAGGGGCACCCTAATCAGGGGACTAAAATCGCCCTAAAAACGCAAACACATACTGGGCAACCGGGCTCACGAAGGCCTACAACCTCCTTCCAATCTAGAGGAAAAGAAAGGACTCAAAGAAGCCCAACACACGGCCCACGTACACAGTGCGGCCCATCCGCACCCCCTCGGAACCGCGGGGTGATCTCCGCCTCGCTCGAGGGCTCCCCGCCGAAGCCCTCGACCGCGCTCCGCGCCTCCGCCTCGCTCGAGGGTAGCGAGCCTGCCCTCGAGAAAGCAGAACGTCTCCGCCTCGCTCGAGGTCACCCCTCGACGGAAGGGACAAACGGCCCCTTCCACTCACCCGCCCGCCGTACGGAGGCATTAATGCCAACCACTCCTCCACAGCGCCCGGGTCAGACGGCGTCCGGCCGCCATTCCCCACAGTAGATGGGACCGGAGTCTCGTCCGCCAACTCCGGTCACTGCTCTGCCATTCCGGACGCTGTGACGACACTGTGGGAACCTGCGATGCAGTGCAAGACGTGCTCGACACTGCTCCAGCTACTATACTGCCAACTCTCCATACCTTCTTCGTACTTTCCCTTCCGCGAAGCCCTCAAACGGCATGGGTACGACCCTCAGAAGCAGCTCCGGCCTCGACCAGGACAAGACCCTGGCCTGTAGGACCCTCGGAACGCCGCCACGCCACGCCTAGAGGACGGTACCCCCCACAGCAACGACCACGCCGCCCGCTGGAGCCGCCAGGACGCCGGCGCGATCTCCGCAAGACCAAGGACGATGCCCAGGACGACTGCCACGCCTGGTGCCATACCCCACAGTGTACTTCCCACTGTGCTCGACCACTGCACCCCCGCGATTCGGGGAGAAGACGACGACTTCCACGATCCCCTGTGCATGTACACCATCCCTCCTTGTGTTTATAAAAGGAGGCGGGCTTTCCCTTAAGGGGGTCGGCCCATTCGGTAGAATACAACGCTCAGCACTACTCACAGAGCACATACGCTCTTCTGAGCCCCGATATTGGCACTCGCCTCAATCAACTCCCCCTCTAGCAGAGATTTGAGAGCTTCCCTCCCTCTCTCGCCTCGCTTGTACCCCCTACTACAGGCACCCCTGGTACAAGATAGTACAGTGCTCTCGCACACCCCTTCGCTGGACGTACGGCCTCACGGCTGGAACCAGGATAAACCCGTGCGTTACTGTGTTGCCTCTTGCATCAACATCTGGGACGAGGAACATGCAGCATCATTACTGGTTGGGTCCGGACCGCCGGGTCAGGACACCGACAAGTAGGTCCCCCTGAAAATAACCTGCATAAAAGATGAATGTTTAATGTTGTCAAAGATAATAACATTTCGACAACGCCATATTGTCCAACACAGAGCCGTTGTCCCTCATCGTATGTGTACCCTAGAAGGCTAGAACAGTAGTAGTAAATGTATGTAAGTATGCAGGATGACGTGCGATACGTGTGCATACTGCATACGACGTACGGGCCCAGGGGGTGGTGCCTGCATCCGTAGACGACACACGAGGGTTCGTCCGTAGACGACACACCGGCCCAGGGGGTGGTGCCTGCATCCGTAGACGACACACGAGGGTTCGTCCGTAGACGACACACGAGGGTTCGTCAGCGGCCGACGCCGAGTAAGAGCAACTTCAACATATTTATCTTTTTCTTTTCTCTTTCCATTTTTTCTCAATATAGGGGATTGATATTGAAAAAACCTACTCCAGCAGATTGATTTTTTCTCAATCCTCAATAATTTCTCTCCAATCCTCAATAGAAAGGAGAGGCATCACATCTCCCTTTCCATATAAAAGGGGAGAAAATCAATCTGCTGGAGCACTTCTTCTATATATGTTGAAATTAAAAAGGAGATTTCCATATGTGACGAGAAAGAGGAAAGAAAAAGATCAATATGTTATGTTGGAGTTGGTCTAACTCCGGCCAGAGGCACCGAGCATGCATGCATGGATACCGTGTGGGCATGCATGCAGGCAGCTGCAGCCGCACAGTGCGTGCATGTGTCGTCGCTGCGCTGCGGCTTCTTCGTTTCATACATCCATCTAGCTACTACGGAGCACATACGGTTGGGCGCGTGTGTACCTAGCGATTCGGTCCCTATATGCAATGCCTGATTTGATAGATCACGAACCGAGTTGACCGAGATGTATATTAGGCGTGATTTTTAATAATGGCATTGGTGGGTGATTTTTAATAAGGTGCAGGGGTATTTTAGGCTAATTTTTATCATAATGACAGTGGTGGGCAATTTTTATTTTCTCCGATTAACGTCGGAATTTCTAGACTTTGAGAGTGAACGTGTAGGCACCGTTTGTTGGCCAAATAATAAGATAACCAGCAAGGAGGCCCGCGCAAAACTATCCTAGGGCTTTAAAAAGATCTAGATGAGTGTCTACTGTGTATAATAATTAAAGTTTAGTTTTGCATTTGAATCTAAATATTAATAAGAATTGGATGCGACCTCTCAAGTCACGTATCTAAATATCTCTTTTATTTTCTTTGTTCTCCAAGCTCCAATTGCTACATCCTCATACATAAAGCTCCCCTTGTCTCATAGTTGCAGCACTTTTTCCTCACCAAGAATCATGCACTATTACCAACAATTTTGTTGTTATGCTTGAAAAAAAATCTCTTCTAGACACTTCACATTTGTAGTCTATACCTTCCCAAACACCTAATTGCAGCTCTATCATTTATCATTTTTTTCTTTAAATTTTTAGTTCTCAGACAACTATTGATCACAATGTTACATAAAAAAACCATCGATCACAATTCTACGCAAGAAGACATCACCGTCTCACTGCTTTTCATTATTATTAGTGGTAATCACCATACCTTAATGGCAATGACAGTGTAGACTAAGTTAGGGTGATAGTCGTTCCAACAACAGTGTTGGGATCGTGTCGTGGTTATGATGTAGTGCTATCATTTGATCCTTATCTCTGTAACTGGTTATCATTGCGCTTTCTAACTCTAGCGACTCTCATTGCTTTGTAGATCGAATTCTCCTTCTCCTTCGCGGAGAGGATGATCGAGGGTGTAAGGGTGAGCGTCAGCCCTGCAGAGGATTTTGGTCCTTGAATGTGTGAAGTTTTCTCCGTGGGGGCGCGTCAGCGCACCCACGGGTGTAGCCCCCGAGGCCTTGGAGGAGTGTTTGCACTCGTCCAAGGGCTATAATCGTCGCCTTGCTTGGTTGCTTTACTGAGGTGGCCGTCCAGCGTCTTTTTCAGCCGGCATCGACATTTTTTTCAGCCGTCCTTGGCGTTTTTCGTGCTGGTACAGCGACCCAGAGTCCTGCTGATCCATCTGGCAGGCACGCGTTAAGAGTGGGAGTTTTGGTTAAACACATGGAACTTCAAAATCGACGGTTGTCGATCCATTCGAGGGTGCGGCCTGAGCCGCGGTGTGCGAGGAGCCCCCGAGCCCCGGCCTGCGTGAAGGCATTCGGGGGACCCTCGACTTTTATTACGATCCTCGTCGCCCTTCCGCTGGGAGGAGGGGTGAAGCGCACCATGCTTCCCATGCCCGGGCCGCGAGCTATGGCTGCTTCAGTGAGCTGTTATCGGATAGTTCAAGTGGACGTCCGTGCCCCGTTCGATAAGGGTCGGCTCGTGGTCCGTGGACACGTCACATAAAGCGCTCGCAAAGGTTCGCTAGGCGGGGCTCGGACCCGTTTGATAGGGTCCAAGGGCTCGATGCTCTCCCTCGATGGGATACCCCAGCTAGGCACCCTCGACTGGCCTTGAACACTGTGTAGGATGTCTCGAACTCCACGCTCGAGGGTAGCTTGTACGGCACATCCATGCAGTCCCTGACTTTGGCAATCTGGGGCGCCTGTTGAACCCTCGACGAGCCAGGCTTCGAACCCCTGATCAGTAAGGCCTCGGAATGAGGTTCCTTCGAGGGTGAAGAGCCTCCTAAAGGAATATTCCGTCACGGTTCGCAAACGGCGCGGAGTCGCAGGTCGTGCGCGCGGGTCTTTCGCTGGTCGTGGGCGACGTGGTCCAGTACGTGCGGTGCAGTGCGGGCGCGCCTTTTCAGGTGGCTGCCTTAGGTAGGCGAAGAGGCGTGGGCGGCGGCTGACGGATAGAACAGTGCTACAGTTGCGCCGCGCCCTTCGGTTACTACGCCGTAATTATTGCCAAGTGCGCGCGTGGGAGACTCCGCGGTCGTGGGGCCCAGCCGTCAGCGACATTAAAATCTACCGCATTGAATGCGGCGGATTCGGGCCACGGCAGCGAATCCGCCCGTTTTGATGGATAAAAACGGGGAAAGGGGGATTGTTTGGGCTCACCTGGCCATTTTGCCTTCGTCTCCCTACCTTTTCCGCCTCCCCTGCATCCTGAGCCCAGAGCCGAGAGCGAGAGGAGGAAGAAGGAGAGAGCGAGAGCGCACCTTAGCCACCGTAAAGCTTGCCTTCCTGCACCCCCAGCGGTTCGAAGCGATGTCGGATGTCCAGAAGCCGTTATCGTGGAGCAGCTGGTCGACGACAGGCTGATGCGGTAAACATCAACACAGAGCGGCCGGTGTGGATCCCCCCGCGGCCAGAGGAGACCGAACCGAATCCCCCCGAGGGCTACGTCATGAGTCTCGTGCAACTCCACGAGCGGGGATTCAGCGTCCCCGTCGGCAGATTCATGTGGATGCTGTGCGAGTACTACGGGGTGGAGCTGCACAACTTCGGCCCCAACTCCATCTCGCAGGCGGCGGTCTTCGTCGCTGTCTGCGAGGGGTATCTTGGGATCGAAGCGCACTGGGATCTGTGGATACATTTGTTCCGCGGAGAGCTTTTCATCGAGAACGTGTGGGGCCAGCCGAAGAGGTTCGCCCGCGCCGGCGGTCTGATGCTCCACTTGCGCCCAACCCGGAGAAGTTTGTACATCCCCAACAGGATGACTACGAACAACGCCGGGTGGACTCGAGGGTGGTTTTACCTGCGCAACTTCGGCAGCCGGCTCCCGGCGTTCACCAATAAGGTGCTCCGGGAGAGGCCGGAGAAGTGGGATTGGGGGGTATTGCCCCCATCGCATCAGGCCAGGCTCGAAGTGCTCACCGAGGCGTTGTGGCATCTGGCAAGGAGGGGGTTGACGGCGGCGGCCGTCATCGCGAACTTTCACCGGCAGAGGGTGATTCCTCTCACGGAGAGGAGCCTGCCAATTTTCGACCTCACCCCCGAGGCCCGTGCCTCGGGCTCGAGGACGTCGCTCGTGCTACTCCCCCGTGACGTCGCTGCCCGGAGGGCGAGGAACGCGGTGGCAAAGTTCCCTGACAACCCCGAGGATCTTTGGAAGATCAAGATGCGCCCCGAGGCGGGGTACCTTTCTGTGGTGAGTTCCAGTTTAAATTCGTTGCCGATTTGTGCTTCTCCTCTCCCCACTCCCTGATTCTGACTTGGATGTGTTTCGCAGGGGTTGAGCCGCAGGGGCTACACCTCGAGGCCTCCGGTCCCGGAGGAATGCGAAGTCAACCGCCTGCACGCAGAGGCGGTGAAGAAGCAGAAGGACGCGGCGAAGGCGGCCGCCGCCAGGAAGAGGAAGAGGAAGGAAAACAACGATAAGGCGTGTAAAATTGCGCACGCGGAGGGGAAGCCACGGCCCACTATGCCCGAGTCCACCGAGGAGGAGGAGGGCTCCTCGGATGCCGAGATCAACTTCTCGGATGACGATGAGGCGGTGACAGGCGCGGGTTCCCCGCCGGTCTATTGAGGGGCTGGCGACAAGGATGTGCCCGTGACGTTGTGTGAGGCGAGGCTCACGCCAAGGTCGTTGGTGAATCCGCCCCTCGTAGCGGCGGAGCGGAGATTGCCCACGCCAGCGGCGGGACGAAGGTCGCCCACGCCGGCAGCGGGCGGGAGGTCGTCTACACCCACGACAGGACAGAGGTCGTCTCCACCGGCGACGAGTAGGAGGACACCCGCGCCCGCGCTGTCGACGGGTGGCGACGAGTCCGCGGCGAGCGCAGAGACGTCTGCACAGACGGCCTCGAGGGTCGAGGCCGATCCGAGGACGACACCCTCGGGTCAACCATCGAGAGGTGTCAGTGTGCCGCGCGCCCGAAGGAGCAGCTCGGGCAAGCGCAGCATGAGCGCCCGATCAGGGTAGGTGATTTTGATTTTATTCTTCGCATTCGTTTAATTGGCCCCCCCAATCCTGCTGACTTCAGCGCTTCTTCCCAGATTACCAGCTCCGGGGCCATCTCCAGGGATGTAGCCCCGCTTGTGCCGACCAAGGCCCTCAAGACCGGGGCGCGCGCCACACCGCACACGGCACCGCAGCCCCTGCCTATCGTGGATATTGTGGCCGAGGCCGCAAAGCTCCAGGAGGCGATGGCTCGAGGGGCCTAGAAGGCCCAACAGGCTCGAGCGCCGGAGAGCAGGGGCGATGCTGGCTAAGGCGGTGCTGTAACAGCCGCTCAGGCTAACGCCGAGGGGGAGGTCGACCGGGGCGGCGCAAATGACTCCACCCGGCCGGACGTCGAAGTTGGGGCCGGTCGGGGCGACGCGGATAGCGCCGCCCAGCCGGTCGCAGGAGAAGGGGAAACTGGTGGGGGGCACGCAGGAATGCCCCGCCAGCCAAATAGGGGTGGAGTCCCTCGTCCTCGAACCCCCGAGGGCTGGGGTCGAGGGTATCGCGGAGGAGGAGTCGGAGTCAGGGGCGCCGGTAGAGGAGGAAACCTGCGTCCCGGAGCCTGCGGGGGCCCGGGACGATGGGGTTGTTGTGGCGGTGACGGCGCAAGTGGCGCCGGAGGACGTGGTGCCGGTGGTGCAACTACCGGAGAATAGCGAGGAGTACGGGGACTCGAGGGACATCAACCCTGCTACTGCTACCAGTGCCACCGATCGGATTGCCAAGTTCACATCTGCCTCCGAGGAGGTACTCAATGCGGGGACGTCCGAGGGGCCCCGTCCCGGGGTGATCATCCAGTCCGGGGTTCCTCTGGAGTTTCTCCGCAGCGAGCAGGAGGAGGAAGCCGTCTGGAAGGCGCAGTTCGAGGCCGGCTCTCAGATTCTGGGCCACCTCGACCGCGCCTTAGAGCTTCATAGAACGACGGATTTCCAGATCAGCCAGGTAGGTGGCTCTCTCCCCGGAATCGTTAGTATTTGGCCTTGATTTTGTTCGTTTCATTCACGCTTTTCCACTTGTAGCGGCTGAGGGACATCTCGCTCAAAAAGAGCGACGAGCTGAACCGGCTGTACTCCCAAATGCGCTGACTTGGGCAGCACAATGCCGACTTGGTACTGAAGAACATCGACCCCAATACCAAGATGACAGATCTGGGGGCGCGTCAGCAGGCACTAGAAGAAGAGTTGGCGCGGACCGCCGGCGAGCGCAACGTCCAAAGGGCCGCGATGGAGCAGAAGGGTCAGGAGGCCGAGGCGCGGACTGCCGAGCTACAGCATGTGAGGGCGGCGCTCAAGCAGAAGGAGGTTGAGCTCCAGCACAATGAGGCCGAGCTCCAAGGCAAGGAGGCCGAGCTCCAACGCGAGAAGGTGACCGTCGCCACGCTCTCCGGGACCCTCGAGGAAAAGGGCAAAGCCCTCTAGGAGAAGGAGGTGGCCATCCGGAACGCGGAGGCCGTCCTCAAGGAGAAGCAGGACTCCTTGTCCTCACTCAAAGAGGCCTCCCGAGTCTAGCAGGAGGAAGCACAGAAGAACATCGCGGGTGAGTACTCGAGATTTCGCTATTGTCGGATCCTAATTCATCGCAGCTTATCTTGGTTCCTTTGACCAGAGCTGAGGCAGAGAGTGGCAGACGAGACTGTGGCGAAGGAGGCAGTCAACACTGCGCTCATGGCGGCGCAGGCTGAATATACGGACCTGGAGCGGACCGTTGTGAGCGTGTGCCAGGAGCTCGAGGGGGAGGGCGCCGTGTCTGGTAGCTCGGTGATCAGCCGCCTGCAAGCGATAGGTGGTCGGATCGCCGAGCACGCCAAGAGCACCTTCCGCCTTGGTGTCCTGCGAGCCCTCGCCGTGGCCTCGACGCACTACATCATGGACCTCCAGAGGGTGTCGCCGGGATACGTCGTCCCAACCGATGCCGATGAGGATGCTGCGTCGACCATCATGGATGCCGCCGCCGCCGAGGGGTTCGCCACCGTCCTGGCCGCGAAGCTGGAAGCCGACATCCCCCCATAGCCGAATTCGATGCTGCAGAAGATCCGCAAGGAGGGGATTTTAACCTGTAGGTAGTCTGGGCCTCGGAGCCCATGTAATGAGTTAGTACTTTATCATAATAGTACTTGTAGATGTAAGACATTGGTAATTGTAAATCGACAGTGTGGCCCATCGAGGCCTTATGCGTTCGAGCCCTCGTTTTCTTTACTCTTTTTCCGTGTTCTCGTATGCGACTTTGGTGAACTTCTGCGAGGAATTTCGCATTCATAAGCGACTTAGGCGTGGGGTGGTGAGGGGGGTGCCGTATCCCGGAGGCGTAGGCGGCCCCACTACTCGGCCGGCCTCGTACCGTAGTTGCTTATGCCTCGCGTCCGTTTTTCCCAAGTATACGAGAAACTTAGATACGGAAAATTTTCGAAAAAACATTGGCGATTTTTTGGGGACGTTTGGGGGTTCCCCCCGTAGTAGCCCTCGAGGGAGGCTTGGCTTTGCCGAGGGTAAAGCCAGGCGTACCTCAGTGTTCGTGCGCCTCCGAGCCCCTGCGGGTCCGGAAAGTTCCCGAAAAATAAACAAGTAGAGCATACTCCTTTATTGTTTCGGGAAATTGTAAATGAGAGTACAAACAATGTACAAATAGCTTGGAACTCTAAGGATAGAAGCGACATAGCTGCTGTATGTTCCAAGCATTGGTGAGGACTTCGCCGTTTTCGTTCGACAGCTTGTACGTGCCGGGCTTGATCACCTCGGCGATGATGTATGGGCCTTACCACGGTGGTGAGTGCTTGTGGCGGCCCCTGTTGTCCTGCCAAAGGCTCAGCACCAAGTCCCCTTTTTTGAGGTCTCGGTGCCGAACTCTCTGCGCTTGATATCTTCACAGGGACTGCTGATCACACGCAGAGTGTAGGAGCGCCACGTCTCGAGCCTCGTCCACTTGATCCAGTGAGTCCTCGCGGGCTTGCTAGTTCTGCTGCTCTTGATAGGCCTTGAGCCTCGGTGACCCGTACTCCAGGTCTATGGGGAGCATGGTGTCGGCACCATAGACGAGGAAGAACGGGGTAAAGCCCATGGCTCTGCTTGGGGTCGTCCTCAGGCTCCAAATAACCGAGGGTAGCTCTGTGAGCCACCTCCAGCCAAATTTGTTCAGCTTGTTGAAGATCCTTGGCTTCAGTCCTTGGAGGAGATGCCATTGGCACGCTCCACTTTCCCGTTCGTCTGTGGGTGCGCCACAGCCGACCAGTCCACGCGTATGTGGTAGCTGTCGCAGAATGCCAAGAATTTCTTGCATGTGAACTGGGTGCCGTTGTCGGTGATGATCGAGTTCGGTACCCCGAACATGAAGACAATGTCAGTAAAGAACAGAACAGCTTGCTCGGATCTAATCTTGCCGATGGGTCGAGCCTCGATCCACTTGGAGAATTTGTCGATTTCCACCAACAAGTGGGTGAAGCCCCCGGGTGCCTTTTGCAGCGGGCCGACGAGGTCCAGCTCCCACACGGCAAACGGCCACGTGATGGGGATGGTCTGCAGAGTATGGGCCTCAAGGTGCGTCTTTCGAGCGTAGAACTAGCAACCCTCGCAGGTCCGCACGACGTCGGTGGCATCGGCGACCGCGGTGGGCCAGTAAAAGCCTTGTCGAAACGCGTTACCCACGAGGGTGCGCGGCGCGGTGTGATGACCGCAGGTGCCAGCGTGGATGTCACGGATCAGCTCCTTGCCCTCGGGGATGGGGATGCATCGCTGCAAGACGCCTGAGGGACTGCGTTTGTACAGCTCGTCGTCGATTAGGACAAAGGACTTGGCCCGCCTAGTGAGGCGCCGCGCCTGAGTGCGGTCCGAGGGTAGGATCCCTCGAATCATCCAGTCGAGGTACTGGGTGCACCAATCTTGCGAAGTTGGGGCCTCGTCGATCTCCATTGCTTCGGCCTCGTCCATGGAGGAGGTCTCGAAGTCAATGTCCATGGGCTCGGCCTCATCCGCCAGGGGGTTCCCGTCGGAGAGCCTGGCGTTCGAGGGGCCCGGTTCCACCGGATCCTTGAATTCGACGGAGGGCTTGGTGATGTCACGAGCGAAGATGTTCGGGGAGACGGTGGTCCGCCCTGACGCGATCTTGGCTAGTTCGTCGGCATCCTCGTTGTACTTGTGCGGGACATGATTGAGTTCTAGGCCGTCGAACTTGTCTTCGAGGCGGCGTACTGCATTGCAGTATGCCTCCATCTTCGGGTCGTGACAGCTAGACTCCTTCATCACTTGGTCGATGACGAGCTGAGAGTCACCGTGTACGTCGAGGCGCTTGACGCCAAGCTCGATGGCGATGCGGAGGCCACTAAGGAGGGCCTCGTACTCCGCCATGTTGTTAGACGCAGGGAAATGCAGGCGTATTACGTAGTGCATGTGATCTCTGAGGGGTGAGATGAAAAGGAGGCCAGCGCCGGTGCCGGTTTTTTATCACCGACCCGTCGAAGTACATGGTCCAGCATTCAGATTGGATTTGTGGTGGGGGTAGCTATGTGTCCGTCCACTCAGCGATGAAGTCGGCCAAGACTTGGGACTTGATCGCCTTACGAGGGGCGTAGGTGAGAGTTTCTCCCATCAGCTCTATGGACCACTTGGCAATTCTACCCTCGGCTTCCCTGTTGCGGACTATCTCTCCCAGAGAGAGAGACGAGACCACGGTGATGGGATGGGCCTCAAAGTAGTGGCGCAGCTTGCGCTGAGCCAAAACCACTGCGTATAGCAGTTTCTGAATCTGTGGATAGCGTGTCTTGGTTTCAGACAACACCTCGCTGATGTAGTACACTGGCCGTTGGATAGGCAGAGTATGGCCCTCCTCTTGTCTTTCGACAACGACCACCGCACTGACCACTTGGGTCATCGCAGCTACATACAGATAGAGGGGCTCGCCATCTATGGGTGGTGTGAGAATGGGGGCGTGAGTGAGCAATGCCTTCAGCCTGTCGAGGGCTTCTTGAGCCTCGGGGGTCCACGTGAAGCGCTCGGTTTTCCTTAGGAGTCGATACAGGGGCAAGCCTTTCTCGCCGAGATGCGAGATGAATCGGCTGAGGGACGCTAGGCATCCCATGACCCTCTGTACCCCCTTTAGGTCTCGGATCGGTCCCATCCGAGTGATGGCCGAGACTTTCTCAGGTTTGGGTTCGATGCCCCGCTGGGAGACAATGAAGCCCAAGAGCATGCCTCGAGGGACTCCGAACACGCACTTCTCGGGGTTGAGTTTTACCCCTTTGGCTCTTAGGCAATCGAATGCGATCCTGAGATCAGCTACCAGGTCGTCTGCCTTACTGGATTTTACGATGATGTCGTCGACATATGCTTCTATGTTCCACCCGAGATGGTCCCCGAATACGTGATGCATACACCGCTGATATGTAGCTCTGGCGTTTCTGAGGCCAAAGGGCATCGTGACGTAGCAGTACATGCCGAAAGGTGTGATAAAAGATGTCGTGAGCTGGTCGGACTCTTTCATCTTGATTTGGTGGTAACCGGAATAAGCATCAAGAAAGGACAAAAGTTCACATCCCGCAGTTGAATCTACGATTTGATCAATGCGCGGCAAAGGAAAGGGAACCTTCGGACATTCTTTATTTAAACTAGTGTAGTCTACGCACATCCTCCAACTCCCATTCTTTTTCTTCACTAATACAGGATTAGCTAGCCACTCGGGATGGAATACTTCCTTGATGAATCCTGCCGCCAGAAGTTTCGGCAGCTCCTCGCCGATCGCCCGGTGCTTGAGCTCGTCGAAGCGTCGCAGCCGCTGCTTCACCGGCTTGGAGTTGGGTCGGATATCAAGGGAGTGCTCAGAGACCCCCCTCGGTATGCCAGGCATGTCCGAGGGGCTCCACGCAAAGATGTCTGCGTTGGCGTGGAGAAAGTCGACGAGCACAACTTCCTATTTGCTGTCGAGGGTGGCGCTGACCTGCAACGCCTTGTCATCGGGGCGATTCGGGTCGAGGGGCACCTTCTTGAGACCTTCGGCGGGTTCGAAGCTGCCCGCGTGCCGGTGCGTGGAGTCCAAGACCTCACTTGCCATCTTGTCCAGAGTGGCTGCGAGGGCCTCATCCTCCGCTTGAGCCTCCGCGTGCTCGACGCACTCAACGTCGCACTCAACGAGGAGCCGACAGTGATGACACCCTTTGGACCCGGCATCTTCAGCTTGAGGTAGGTGTAGTTAGGGATGGCCATGAACTTGGCGTAGCAGGGACGGCCAAGGATGGCGTGGTAGGCTCCCCGAAACCTCACCAGCTCGAAGGTGAGCGCTTCCTTGCTGAAGTTGGCTGCCGTGCCGAAACAAACGGGTAGGTCGATCTGGCCGAGGGGTTGGACTCGCTTCCCCGGCGCAATGCCATGGAATGGTGACTTGCTAGGGCGGAGCTTGTTCAATCCGATCCCCATGAGCACCAAGGTGTGGGCGTACATGATGTTGAGGCTGCCGCCTCCGTCCATGAGCACCATGGAGAAGCGGGTGTTGCCGATGATGGGGTCGACAACGAGCGGGTACCGTCCCGGGTGTGGGACGTAGTCGGGGTGGTCCTCGCGGCCGAAGGAAATGGTGTCCTCCGACCAGTCGAGGTAGGATGGCATGCCTTGGTGACGGAGAAGACTTCCCGGCGCTCACGCTTGCGCTGCTGAGAAGTCATGTTCGTCGTCGGTCCACTGAAGATGAAGAAGGCGTTCTCCACCGGGGGGAACTCGTCGTCTCCACCTTTGTCGCATGCCTCCTTCTTCTTGTCCTCGTCGCGATGCGCGACGCAGTTGTAGTACTTCCTGAGCATCTCGCACTGCTCGAGGGTGTGGTTGACCGAGCCCTTGTGGTAAGGGCACGGCTTCTTGAGCATGTCGTCGAATAAGCCGCCACCGCCTCGAGGGGGGCCTCGAGGTCCTTTACGGTCCGGGGCGGCGATGAATTCCTCGTCGGAGTCTTCCGCCTGCCCCGGTCCATGCTAGTTTGGTGGGGCCGGCTTCTTCCCTTTCTTCCCCCGCTTTTGTTTCTTGGCGGGGGCGTTGGTCTTGGCGTTGCTGCCCTCTGCGGGCGCATCTTCATTGCGCTTGTTCGGCTTGTCGTCGAAAATGGCACCAACGGCCTCCTCACCGGCGGCGTAGTTGGTGGCAGCGTCGAACAACTCATTGGTGTTGGCGGGACGGCTTCGCGCAAGCTCGTACACCAGGTTCCTGCACATCGTGCCCTCGAGGAAGGCGTTGATGACCTCGACATGGGTGACGCTGGGGAGCTCGGTGCATTGCTTGGAGAAGCGCCGCACGTAGTCGCACTGGGACTCATTGGGCTTCTGCCGACACCCTTTGAGGTCCCAGAAGTTCCCAGGGTGCACGTACGTGCCCTGGAAGTTGCCCACGAAGATCTGGACTAAGTCGGCCCAGTCGTGGATCTGGTCCGCTGGCAAGTGCTCGAGCCACGTTCGTGTGGCGTCAGCAAGGTGAAGGGGAAGGTTGCAGATGATGACCGCGTCGTCCATTGCACCGCCCAGCTGGCATGCTAGGCGGTAGTCGTTGAGCCAGACAGCGGGATCAGTCTCGCCCGAGTACTTGACGAGGGTGGTAGGCTGTCAAAAGCGTGGGGGAAAAGGAGCGGTATGAATCTCCCGGCTGAACACACGGGTGCCCGGGGGCTCCGATGACTCGCCCCTGTCGTGCTCGGGGTCGAAGCGTCCACCCCGTCGAGGGGTGTACTTCCTACCATTGATGATGTAGCGGGCGTCGCCATCGCCGGCATGTCCGCGCATGTCGTGGAGTCGCTCCCTTGCGGGAGTCTTTCCGATGCGGTCGTGCGCCGAGGGTGCCTTCGCATCATGCGCTGCGGCTGCCTTTCCCTTCCCTCTTGGTGGAGTGTGCACCGAAACCTCGTGGTCCTACCGTGCAGTCCCACCGGGCTGCTTCGGGACTATCGAGTTTATGCGAGACGCAGAGCTCTCGGCCTGCTGCACAGCAGCTTGCTCGATGAGCGCCTGTGCCTCTTGGCGCAGGTTGCGACCCGAAGTCGTCGACAGCTCGGGCATTACTTGGAGTAGCTAGGCCGCAGTGACGAGTTTTTCGCCGGCCGTTTTCAGCTCCGGAGGTTTGTCGACGTTGTCATCGGCTAGGATCCGCTCCCGAGCGACGCGTGCCGCCGCCTGGGCATGTGCGCCATGCGCGGTGCGCTACTGCTCGAGTGCGGTGCGCAGCTCCTGCGTCTGCCGATGCTGCTCGTCGAGCTTGGCTTGAAGCTCCTTGAGCTACGCCAGCTACGCCTGCCGCGCCGCCGAGCTTGACGAAGAAGAAGGGGCCGCAGCCGGCACCACCAGTTGGTTTGCCTGCGGGTCTGCCCCGCCGTTCCCGTCATCGCCCGGAGCGTTGTCCTCTTGCCCGTCTGCGAGCTGGACCATGAAGCACTCCCGGGTGGGATCATAATCCCCCTCGCTGGAGTCCTCGGAGCAGGTGAGGCAGTAAGCCGCCGCGAGCTGGAAGGAGCGGAAAGCGTCGGGGTCGCGGACCCCGGAGTAGTCCTCGACCTCCTCGGCCGTGAAGTTGTCCATGAAGAAGCTGATGTTGTTGGTGATTGAGCTCGCCGTTTCGGGGTAGGAGTCGTCAGGAGACGATGCGATGAGGTTGCGGATCGACAGGAGGTGATGACCCGGCAGATCCTCGTACTCGGCGAAGTTGGTGCTGGACGAAGAGGCATAGGTGGCAGCATTGCGCATCCCGAAGGGGAAGGGCGACGGTGCAGTCGCGCCCCCCTGGGAGGCACTGGTGCTGCAGTCGATGATGGTGCCGGCGTAGGTGACGCCGAGGCACATGATGACGAAGCGGTGGCCCCGTCGGCCGCAACGTTGAGCTGTGACATGGCATCCTCAACCCATGTGGGGGAGCTGAGGCGTGCCGCCCGGCGCCGCTCCACACGTACTGGTCGCGAGTGCTGGCCCGAGCGCCTGTTGCGCCGGGCTGGTGAAGTCGGAGTGTCAGGGTTGCATCTGGGCGAGATGAGCTCCATGAGGTAACCGTTGCCGGTTGCTCTGAACTCAAGACTCCCGAACCAGATCACATATCCCGCTGGGAGCAAATCCGAGGCACCCATGGGCAATGGGTTGGATCTGCTCGCCATCCCTAGAGATCAAATGGGAACAAAAGAGAAAATGTCACGCAGCGACCCCTACCTGGCGCGCCAACTGTCGGTGCCCTGACCCGGCGGTCTGGACCCAACCAGAGATGATGCTGCGTGTTCCTCGTCCCAAATGTTGATGCAAGAGGCAATACAGTCACGCACGGGTTTATTCTGGTTCCGGCCGTGGGGTCGTACGTCCAGCAAAGGGGTATGCGAGAGCACTGTACTATCTTGCACCGGGGGTGCTTGTAGTAGGGGGTACAAGCGAGGCGAGAGAGGGAGGGAAACTCACAAGTCTCCGCTAGAGAAGGAGATGATTGAGGCGAGTGCCAATATCGGGGTTCAGAGGAGCGTATGTGCTCTGCTAGTAGTGCGAAGCGTTCTTTTCTACCGAGTGGGCCGACCCCCCTTTTATAGACACAAGGAGGGACGGTGTACATGCACAGGGAATCATGGAAGTCGTCGTCTTCTCCCTGAATCGCGGGGGTGCAGTGATCTAGTACTGTGGGAAGTACACTGTGGGGTATGGCGCCGGTCGTGGCAGTCGTCATGGGCATCGTCCTTGACTCCATCTCACCAGACCAACGGTCGGGGACCCGCTTCCCACTCGGGGACGAGTCCGGTGTCACCACGTGTCCCTGAGGTGGAAAATGCTCAGCACCTGTGGCCGCGGACCCGGACCCCCGCGAGTGGGTCTGGGACCTCCACGTGCCATCTGGACTCCCGCGGATGGGTCCGGGACCTCCACGTGCCATCCGGACTCCTGCGAGCTCTCGGCTCAGCTAGCTGCTCGGGAGGGGTCCGGAGCCGCCACGTGTCACACAGACGCAGCCGCGGGCGGAGATCGCGCCGGCGTCCTGGCTCCAGCGGGCGGCAGGGTCATTGCTGTGGGGGGTACCATCCTCCAGGCGTGGCGTGGCGGCGTTCCGAGGGTCCTACAGGCCAGGGTCTTGTCCTGGTCAAGTCCGGAGCCGCTTTCGAGGGTCGTGCCCATGCCATTCGAGGGCTCCACAGAAGGGAAAGTACGAATGAGGTATGGGGAGTTGGCAGTATAGTAGCTGGAGCAGTGACGAGCACATCTTGCACCACGTCGCAGGTTGCCACAGTGTAGCCACAGTGTCCGGAATGGCAGAGCAGTGACAGGAGTTGGCGGACGAGACTCCGGTCACAACCACTGTGTGGAATGGCGGCCTGACGCCATCTGACCCGGGCATTGTGGAGGAGTGGTTGGCATTAATGCCTCCGTACGGCGGGCGGGTGAGCGGCAGGGCCGTTTGTCCCTTCCGCCGAAGGGTGGCCTCGAGCGAGGCGGAGACGATCCGCTCTCTCGAGGGCAGGCTCGCTACCCTCGAGCGAGGCGGAGACGCGGGGCGCGGTCGAGGGCTTTGACGGGGAGCCCTCGAGCGAGGCGGAGCTCACCCCGCGGGTTCGAGAGGGGTGCGGATGGGCCGCACTGCGTATGTGGGCCGTGTGTTAGGCTTCTTTGAGTCTTTTCCTTTCTTCCAGGTCGGAAGGAGGCTATAGGCCTTCGTGGGCCCGGTTGCTCAGCATGCGTTTGCATTTTTAGGGCGGTTTTAGTCCCCTGATTAGGGTGCCCCTAATCCTGGTACCCGACATATCCGTAGTTGTCAGGATTCTCTCTAAATTGCACACTATCCTATTTTCTTTAAGTTTAGAATTACTCCATGAAAAGCTAGATTGCCAGCAATCTAATTATAGTTAGATCCACTTCTTTGCAGCATCACCATCCGCAGTGGTGTTTGAGATATTAACAATATGATGAATGGCACATCTAGGCTTAGCAAAAAATATTGTTTAGCTGTTACTTAGCTACCAATACAAACTAAATTATTTGTAACATTTATTCTTCATTTATTTGCTGGTAGCTTGATCGAAAAAAACATGCATCTTTGCACTGTTCTTCAAATTCACAATTTAGTAAATTGTAACACTCGTGTTTTGTTTCATATGTTTTTTCACCTTGAGCTGTTTGATGTTGCACACGCACGTGAAAGTATTTAGCTTGCTGCTTCCAGTCCAGATGTTGGTGTTGACACCCAAAATTGGCACAATTCAGGTTTGCTGGACAATCTAATCAGACCTGTCATATAAACTGGTCAGTACAACTTTGTCAAATTATAAAATTGACTTCACCATAACGTAGATCTCGTCGAGATGATCGAAACACCTATATAGAACGTCCAATTTGGAGTCCGGATGAGGAAGTTATGTCTCCCGGAAGATCTGCACCCTGGTCTGACCAGCGGTCAGACTGATTTGGAGACCGATCAGACCGGTCTGAAACACCCAATTCGAATTAGAAGTTGTATTTTTACACGGGTTTTGTTAGGGTTTCGACTCCTAATGGGTACAGACCTCCCCACTCTATATATATATATAAAGAGCCACGACCGATTGAGGCTAATCCCAATCGATTCACAGATTTCTTTTTTAGTTTTTACCTCTAAACCCTATATATTTGAAGCACCACAGCCGATTGAGGGTAATCCCAATTGATCCACACATTTATCCATTACTTTTTACCTCTAAATCCTAGTTTTTCCAATCCCGTCTGTTGCTCTTCGCTCGTCTCTATGGCGTTTGATGGCATTCCGAGTGGCCTACCGACCTAAGAGCAACCCTAGCTCCATTAGCTCCAACGGGTTCCTCTCGAGCTTGTGGTTCTAGGTTTTTTGCGTCTCCCTGGAGCACCGGTTTGACCAGTCTGTGTAGAGAGGTTGCTGGTGTTGATCGTTTTGACAATCTTGATGCGCATTCTAGCGCATTCAAGTGTGTGACCAGATTTTGCGTCAATAGTTGGACATCACTATTTGGTGAGTTCCTCTATTGTAAAGGTGATAATTTTTATGTAGTTTGTTGTTTTTTGCGACACCAACAACTACTCATGCAAGACTATACCTATGTGGTAAATTGGTTATAAAAGCAGCAAAATAAGGTGCACTAGTAGTGGTTGTGCCAGAAGATGTGGAAGTGCTAATAGAGTGAGGTGGGTGCCCTATTCTTTGAGCACATTATTGTGATGCATATAACACTTTGGTTACACCATTGTCATATCTCTATTTCGTGCTACTTTGCTAGACCACTGGTACGCCATGTCCTAGATCCATGTTATCTGAATAGGTGGACAGACTGATGGCTCCATATTCTTGCCGGACGGCCATATGCATGACATATATACATGGAGATGCATGCATACATTTCATCAACTGGCTATTGCCACTGCATACGTAGATCAAAAGTGTATCATGTAGAGAATTATTGGCTAGGCTAGTGCTAACAACTCTAGTGAGACAACAATATGTGTTTTGCTTTAACTTGCAGTCTACTTTGAACACTTTTGCATTGGGGTTTCCAAGTTGTATGGTTCGATATATAATTTTCTAGCTTTTCTTCAAAGCATTTACTTGCAATTCAGCGGCATCGAAGTCTGCTAAGATATAGTAGCGGGTGATACTAATAAAGAAAAATTATGGTAGGTGATATCTAGTCTTATGTCTCATGGAAAGTAATCTGATTAGCAAATAAGTTTATATAATTGCATGCCTCCTCTCTCTCTCGTCATCAACGTGGGATGTAATCTAATTAGAAAATAATATGTACATAAGTTCTAGTCTCTCTCCTATTGTTGTAACGGACATATACCTTTTATTTTTATTTTTCAATTTATAAATATTTAGTAAGATTCCTTAAGTTAGTCTATATATTTATAGTTTTATTTGACATGGACTCTTTAGATTAATCTAGACCGTTAGATCTTCATAAAATCCAACAGTGCATATTCTTCTCTTTTTTGGATTAATGTGGGAATTTCTAAATCCTCTCAGCGAACATGGTGGCTTTTTTTAATATTATTGTATTAAGATAATAGATAGATAATATATGTATGCAGCATGTAGTTGCAGCTAGATCCTACGCTCGCAGCTGGCTGCGGCTGCAAATAAAGGGATTTATTGTTTGCCTAGTGCCACCAGCGGTAGAAGCATCTCTCGCTCTCTCTTCCCTATGGGGTTTCTAGATGTCTGGGTCTCGGGAATACGATCCATGTACAGCAGCGGCAGCAGTACTGGCTGGGCCGCTGCTACGGTCTACAGAGTGTAGCAAAACGAGCAGGACGCCAGTGTCACACGCAGCTTGAGGCGAACGTCATGAGCTGCTCTCTTTCAATTCGGAGACAATAATTCTATTCGTTCTTTTCTGCCTTCCTTGGCTGGCTCGACAAAGTTGACAAAGTTATTGCCCGTCAGAGACTGTTTTTCTCCGATCCCCGCCTTTTCCATCTCTTCCCTTGTCTTGTTCTTCCTCCCTCTTCAAGCTGGCCATGCATATGCATCTCCTTGCTCTTGCAAATTTTCATCATCGATCAGCTGCATGTTTTCCTTTAACACATGCATGATCATTATGTATCATCATGCTAGCTACTGCTACTATATATGAACTGAACCTAAACATACACTGTATACCGGCATATATAACGGAGATGTCAGTCAGTAACAATACTAGTAATATTCTTCGTTCCAAGATAAGCACATTAAAGCGGAGATGAAGCTGAGAGAAATGAAGATGATCAGAGACAATTACGAGGTTTCAGAAAGTACAGCAGCAGAGAGGAAGATTGAACAGTAGCTAATGGAGAAGTTAATCATGGATGCAGGCCTCCACGTGACGAGAGTCTCCTACCAGACGCGCGCACTGATCTTGTCATAAGTTTATGCTGCTGCTGTACTAAGAAGTAAGAACCGAATCAAAATTAAACGTTTCTGCGCGCAGCATTAATCGATCCGGGGCGGCCCCTCATGAGCTCGCGCTCGCCCGGAACATTTTTTCCATCCCTCTGATCTGACGGATGATTCATGGGGTGTGTTTAGATCCTCAAACTTCTCCAAATTTTCCAAATTTTATCACATCGAAACATTAAATATAGCAAATGACACATGCATGGAGTACTAAATGTAGTTAAATAAAAAAACTAATTGCATAGTTTTGATGTACGTTGCGAGACGAATCTTTTGAGCCTAGTTAGGTCATAGTAGGACAATATTTACCACAAACAAACGAAAAGTGCTACAGTGTACTACAGTGTCCGATATGACCTTTTCTACCCGTTTTTCGGGGATCTAAACACAGCCATGGTGTCGAAGAAAATTATGTATACCGCGTACACTGTAGCATACAGCTCCGATCGATCGAGCAGGCTCGAAACTGCATTGCGGCATCAATTCCTGCCCAGAGCAATTGCCTGGCCTGCAACCTGCATGCGTCTGCGTGCAGTAACTCCACAAAAGACATGTGCTACCGTGCCACTAGCAAAGCTATGGTACGTAGTAGCTGCTATTGCGTGCAATAACTTGACAAGAACAAAACATAGTAGTGTGGATCGGATCAGTAGCCGCTGCGCTGCTGCTTCTTCTCCATGAATCCTCTCGCACTGCACTCCTAATAACTAGGCAGGCATTGATTTCTGCCTCGCCATAAGCATTCACAACTCTTCAAGAATTCGGCAGTACTCCTACTGATCAGATCAGTGGCTGGAGTGACGACTGGGTGGGAGTGAGTAAGCGTCTTGACTCACTCACTGTCTACAGCTGGCCATGCATCTATTTCCCACCCCATAAACCCCGTAAACGCAAAAAAACAGTCACATCGAATGTTTTGACATATGCATGGAGTACTAAATGAAATCTATTTACAAAACTTTTTGTATAGATGGGCTGTAAATCGCGAGACGAATCTAATGAGCCTACTTAATCCATGATTTGCAACAGTGATGCTACAGTAGCAATCCGCTAATTATTAATTAATCATGGATTAATTAGCATCATTAGATTCGTCTCGCGATTTACAATCCATCTGTACAAAAAATTTTGTAAATAGACTTCATTTAGTACTTTAAATTAGTAAGACCTCAGCAAAAAAAAAATTTGCGCCGGAAGCCTCAAAACAGACTCTTTTATGGCCGGCCGGCCCTGCGACTGCGAGCGTGCTGCTGCTAGCGCGCTAGTAGAGCTGCTAGCTGTGCGTTTGCATGTATATTCAAGTCATCTGCATATGAAATAAACATATTGTCCCTCTCGACCCATCTCTCTCACCCATTCAATTCATTGTGCCCCTTGCGCTTGCTTTTGTGCATTGCATTCGTGCTAGTAGTATGCTACCGGTAACCGGGTCTCCTTTCCGAATTGTAGGGTTTAGATGCATACCTTTTATTATACATCTAGATATAATATTTATCTAAGTGTATAACAAAAGTTAAGTATCTAGATTATTTGCCAAAAACGATCTACAATCTATAATAAAGGGAGTATTAATTTAATACATACATATACATATACATATAGCTTTGCATGCATGCCTCGGCAGAAGCTGCAGCCCTACACGCTCTCCATTGCCCAAGTTTGTGATGGCGCAATTGCTAGTAATTTGTACATGTATGCATGCCCACAGCTAGCTTTCTGATCGGTTGATGTGCGTACGTGTAGCTAAGCTAGGCATTAGATGCACAACGTGTAGCCTTTTGGTTTTGTATATATACATATATGTAAGTACTGTACAAAGAGGCCGGCGCGGCGCAGTTGCCTGTTTCTCGGAAAGAGGTCTGCAGCTACTCCCTGCCGTGAGAGGGACTGAGATCTTGCATCAAAGTTTCTAAAAGAAAACAGGGACGGCCGCATGCTGTTGGGTTGCTGGCTACTGACTTGAATGAGATTCCATCTACCCGTGCACATCTATAGTAGGCCATAGAGAGGCAGCAGCAGTTAGGCCGGTGCTGAATTTGCTTTCAGTTTTACTCGTAACGGTGGTGTCAGTCCCTTCGAGCCATCAACCGGTGGCATCCATTCGTTAATTACCGGTCCAAAAACAAAATGACAAACATGTGCTGGTGATCAATACTCGATCGATTGCACGCCCTAAACCCAAGCTCAAAACCAGTGTCATCGTTGCGTTGTCTGTTGATGAAGCAGTTGAGGTTTTATATATACATCTTGTGACTGGACAACACAAGAGAGCTATTGCCAATGCAGGCCATGCATGGAAAAGAGAGAGCCCAGGCAGCAACCATGGGGAAGCTTGGAGAGAGAAAAAGAGAGGGATCGAAGAGACGAAGAGGGACAGAGATGTCAGTGGAAGGTGACGGTAGATCGAGGCCAGCCAAAGAGATCGAGTAGAAGGGAAGCGAAGCTCCAAAAGCTGCACATCACTTTGCAAATATATATTATATATACATATATACACATATTGTTGGTTGTTTGGGATGTACAATAACGCACGTGACGTGTTGTACTTGCCACTAGGACATATATGTGGGTGTGCGCATGGCGACTGATATGGCCACGCATGCCTGCCTGTGCGTCGCGGCATGCACGCTGCAACTGCAACGCCGCTGCGTGCATGCGCATGCGGACGTAGGCGCGGACCGACCCTGCTGCACAGCTATAGTACTGTTGTAGCTAGGAGCTGAGCTGCGGCATCGATCGATCCGATCCTCGCTCTGATGTTCTGATGCGTGGTGATGTGACCACTCCCTCATCATCTCTTAAATCATATCCATCTCATTCCTCCCTCCCTCTCTCTCTCTCTCTCTCTCTCTCTCTCTCTCTCTCTGCTGGTCCCCTGTTCTTCCTCAGCTCTTCTCTTCTTCCTCACGCCACACAGAGGCCGGGTCGGCCGGCAGAAGAGAGCCTGGCTGTGGCATGGCACGCCGAGCGAGTAGTTCAATGCCGAACCTACTGCACGCCTCTGTACATGTAGTATGTGTGTGTATATATCTGCATGCATGTGTATGTGTACGCGACGCATGGCTGCCTCCTGCCTCCACTGCACGCGCGCAGAAGAGAAGAAGAAGAGAAGGGTAGAGAAAGAGAGAGAGAGAGAGAGAGAGAGAGAGAGAGAGAGAGAGAGAGAGAGAGAGAGAGAGAGAAGTTGAAGGACCACTCTGCCCCTGCGCTAGCTGCATGGTGTATGGACGGCACTGCTGCTGCGGACGCAATCTTAATGTTTTGTCTTTTCTTTACCCATAACATTCCAAGTGTTGTCATCTCCCTCTTACACACGCAGGCCTGGTGTGCGGGCCCGCACTGCTACCCCCCGATCTCTTCCATGAAGGTCGTCACGCAGCAGGCTGCAGGCCTAGCTACTCGTGACGAACGAAGCGAGAATTATTAACAATTCTGTCACGCATTGACTTGTGCTTGGATCGATCGTCGTAGGCAGCTGTAGTACGTCGTAGCTCAGTTAAGTGACCGTCCGGTCCAGCTAATACAACACGCGGATTGCATAAGCACAAGCTAATATAAGCGGCAGTGTACCGGATTCATTAGATGTTTAATTTCAATTCCTGCGGCGTGCATGGCACCACATTATTGCTACGACGCCATAAAGATACGCGAGATGGAGGTAAATGAAACGCCGTCGTGATTAATGTATCATATAGACCATTCTCTCAAATTACGGGTTATTTTGGCATTTCTAGATGCATAGGTAGTATGTTTTTTTTTGTTACAATAGATTTGTAACATGTAACAAAAGTAAACTATTATGACACTGCATTCTGGTAAGAGTCCACTCGAATAATTTTTAAGTGCCCAAAAATCGACAAACAAGAAATTAATTAATTTTTAATTAAATTTAAATGGTTGACTTTACATAACGTTAAAGGGTCACTTATTTTTTACTGGAAGGAACCCATGATATGATATATAAGCTATATGTGGATTTAGTATTATCGTATATCATAAAGTATTAATGTAAAAGATTTCTCCTATCGACCTGCCACTTAGTTTATATATTTCAACTTTTGTTATTATTTGAGAGGATAATAGATTACTACTACTATGCAATTCGAAGTATCTGATTCTGATGACTTTCCTTGGTGGTGAGTGGTCTAGCCGAAAACCAACAGACCCAATCGCAGTTATCAAAACAAGAAGGAAAAAAAACAGACCCAATCGCGGCCTGCGAAAACAGGCTTTTGTCGAACGAAGCATTGGGCCTTACATGGATTTTGTAAGGGCCCAGGTCCCTACTTGGGCTGTCATGAATTATGGGCTTGTCTTTTATGGCCCTTCGATCCGGCAGACTTGGGAAAAAGGTACAAACCAACCAACCATAACCAAACATTGCGGCAGCAAATGCACCATTTCTTTTTTTTAAAAAAAAGAAGCTTCAAAGTTAAACATGGTGTTGTCCTGTTGGTACCACTGGTATCAAGGCGTCTAACTGCCAGTGTAATCGAGAACCGGATATTCTACTACAAGATTACTCCAATTACAATCAGGTGCCAATTCAGCAAAATGCCACAATAGCAGGGTTTACTGTCAGTGGCTAGGGTTCCCGATGAAGCTGCCGGTTTCTACATCAGGTAGTCACTAGTTAGCTTGGAGAATGAGTATCTTTCCACTGTACAGGCAATCAGTTGAAATGAAAAGCTTACAAGTGTTTAGATCGTTCGTAATCTGGCTGAGTAAACCATTGCCGCAACAGCTTCACTTTCCAGCATTCAGTTACTGGCGAGAGCGTGACAAGTTCCTAGTGATTACAATATCACTCAAAATGTTTACATGTGTAATTGGAAATCATAACATCTTCTAGCAGTTGAACCAAGAAAAAGGATTTCACATAGGTTCCTATACTTACATAAAGTATAAATCACTTGCCATGCCTGACAGTACTGTAAGAAGACACAAATGATGGAAGCAGGGGGGGAAAAGCAACACTGATCGAGAACAAGTGCAAGGTTTTAATTTTTATGTCTCCACTCTGCAGATCAGGATCCTAAATGGCATGAGATCCTTCCTACACACTCCATTCAACACAAAATATGATCTGCAAAAACATCTTAGAGCAGATGCAAATTTCTTTTCTTTTTCCAACAGGAGCAGCTGATAGGATTTTACAGTAAGACAGTACACGTCCTGAAACATTTGGACAGGTAGGAGTAGCAGAGTACCCTTTCCTAAAACAAGTCTGCAAACGGCACTGATAACTTAACTCTTAACCCTCATTACAGAGGATTTACATCCGAAGAAGACAAGAAGCTGGTACCAGCAGGCACTCGACAGTTGTCTTTTGCAAGTTAATACAGTAGCTTGAGCACTAACTGATGTAACCTTCACTTCATATTTTGCATCAGCCCATTTTCAGACAGATTTTTAGCGGCTTTCAGTTTGTTAAATTTTTCTGCAGTGTTCTTGAAGAGTGTTAAATTTTTCCCTGACTCTAATAACATAGGCAGTGTTCTTGCCTTAAAAAAGAACCTGCATTGCCATTTACCATAGAATCATAAGGGCCAGAACCGAAATTTAGATACTGTCAAGATGTAACTTTTAGATCTTGATCACTGCTAGAAAACTCTGGCACAACTCCAAACCTGATGCTAGGCTATAGTCTACTGGTGATCCAACTCAATCTCTGGCTCTAATAATACATCACACAATTCAAGCTCTTCAGCGAGTTATTTTAAAAACAGCAAAATAGAAGTGCCTATGGTGTTCCTTGAATATCTGAGCAGAATGAATATATCAGTCAATATGCAACTTTGCATCCACTAGAGAACCACATATAGTTGATAAATTTGAATTTTGAACCTTGATCAACATTGCATCCAATCAAACAACACACAACATGCAAGTTCACAATAGCTCCATGAAGGCATGGACAGAGCTTTGAAACTTATCTCCTTCCACCAGCAATGGAGGCGGCCAAATCGACGTCGTCCTCCACCTCGAAGAAATGCCAGCTCGTCTCGTTGAACGCGCGGGCGAACCAATCGTCGTCATCCAAATCCCCCGTCTCGCCGACCCGCTCCTCCCACGCGAACCGCCTGGCCGCGAGGACATGCGCTGCCTTGGCGGCGGGGACCGAGAGGTTGTCCTCGGCCTGCAGCGCGTACCGCCGGAAGCTGTTGCCGAGCACGCAGAAACGGCGGATCTGAGCGGGTGACTCCCAGTTGGCGGCGAGGAGCGCGTCGTAAAGCAACGCCTCGCAGTGGGGCATGTAGAAGAGCGTGGGCTCCTCCACACGGCGGCGGCACCCGTCATCGAGGCTCGGGACAGAGAACCCGAGCTTGGCGGCGGCCGCGCACTCAACGGCGGAGAGGACGGGATCGAAGAGGTCCGCAGAGGCGGCGTCAGGGAGGAAGTCCCGTCGGATGAGTACGGCGAGCGCGAGCTGGAGGCGCGCGGCGGGGGAGGACTCGAAGCTCCCGACCCCGAGGAGGGAGAGGCGGGCAGGGGCGAGGAGGGCGAGGCGGCGCCGGAGTGGGGAATCCGGGGGAAGGAGGCGGCCGTAGAGGCGGGAGGCGGCGACGCGGGAGATGGCGGCGTGGGTGCGGGCAACGAGGCGGGAGACGCGCGCGGGGTCGAGGGAGGGGTCAGAGGGGGCCCAGGGAATTGGGGTCACAGGGAGAGGCGGAGGAGCGTCGGGTTCGCAAGCAGTGGGTGGGGCTGGGGCCTCGCCTCGTCGGCGGCTGCGGCGGCGGACGACGGTCCAGTCGCCGCCGGCAGTGGGGACGGCGGTGGCGGTGGCGGTGGCGGCGGCGGCGGCGGACATGGATTGGATCTAGATGGAGAATCGGGATGGTCTGAGGCGGAGACTGTCTGATACGAAAGCTCAACGGTCCAGATTTGGCGCGAAGGATTTGGTGGTGGTTTAGGAGAGAGGTACATGCATTTATTCAGCTACTACACAAAACCGTCTGCATCAATGTCTTAACGTCTTATGTATCTCAAGTAATGTACTCCATAGAATATTTACCATATGAACAAAATAAACTCGTTAAATAACTAATTAAAAATCAGCAAGATATTCTTAACATAAAAGTTTCAATTAAAACATCACAAGATATGTTCACCATAATAGTTCTAACTAAGAAAACCTTTGTCGGGTATCTTTAAAAATGCTACAATCTATATTTATGTTTTTAAGTGTTCTAGATCCATCAAGCTTTAGCCATGACACGTTCAATTATCCTATTCTATCCTGACACAAAATTCATTTAGGAGAGGGTAGGCTACTTTTCTCGTGTTAATTTTCTTCACCTCAAACACAAGTCTATGAAGATCGTTCTAGGTACAGCCATCTGTTATTAAGCAAACCGGATATATAAAGCGAAGAAAGAAGCTCATCGAGGTTTAATATTTTGTCACTGTTTAACAAAATATCACAAGATCGTTCAATATTGAAGTCATGTACTACGTTTGATATGATAAACAGCAGAGCAGATAAGCAACCAGAGTGAAGTATTAAATCTAGTAATGATGCAAAATTGAAAATTTCAAAACTATCTTGTGGCACATGTATGAAGTATTAAATCTAGACAAAATTAAAAACTACTCCCTCCGTTCTTTTTTATATGACAAGTTGACTTTTTTCTTCAACTTTGACCAACATTATTTAATTAATCAGTTAGTTAAATGAAGTGAAATGAGTACCTTCACGTCTACTATCAAGAGTCTTTTGAATCTAACTTGAAGATTTGGCTATTTACATAAATATTTGTAGAAAAGACGAATAGTCAAACGAAGAAAAAAGTCAATGGTGTCATATATTTAAGAATGGAGGGAGTAATTATGTAGTTTGCTTGTAATTAAGAGACGAATCTAATGATCCTAATTAGGCTATGATTAGACAATAAATTGCTGCAATAAAACTACAGTAAACGTGTGCTAATGACATATTAATTAATTTTAATAAATTCATCTCATAGTTTACATACGAGTTCTGTAATTAATTTTATGATTAATTTATATTTAATATTTTAAATATGTAAAGATTTCATTTCAAAAAAATTACACGAGGCATCTAAATAAGGGCTTATTAGAAGAACCAATTAGCAGGCGATGCATAAGTTCCCGCGCAAACCCGGGAGCAGGTAAGGTGGTCACCGGGTCCCACCTGCCAGCGTATCCGGGCTACCGGGCCCCGCGCCCGCTCGCCCGCTGGCGGGCTTTCCCCTTCCTCTCGGCTCCCCCTCCTCTTCCTCCCCTCCGTCTCCTCCTCCGCAGCGGACCGACTAAAACACACGAGGACACTTTTGCGCCCCGCCCCCTGCCCCCGCACCCTATTCCCACCCGCCGCCACCCCCACCCCGCGGCGGCTGCCCCCGATCCGACGGCCCCCAAGCGCGCCACGTCGCCGTCGTCTTCCTCCCCCACCCCACTATTTACCCTCCGCCCCCGCGGCCCGTCGCCCCGCCTCCCCCCTTTCCTTCCCGTCCCCTCCGAATCGGCGCGCTAGGGTTAGGGTTTCGCTGCATCCGCGTCTGCGTCGTTCCGCCGAGGCCCGGGTGGTTCCGGTGAGTTTTTCCCCCTCCTGCTCGGTTCTTGCGCTCCGCTCGATTCCTTCCTGCTGCTTCTTGGCAATGGAGTGGGTTGGGGGCTAGGGTTTTAACTGCTTGGCTTTGTGGCGGTGTCTTTTTGGTGTGGCGGCGTAGGTGGGAGGCCATATGGCGATCGTGAGGACTGGCGCCGGCGTCCGGCTCCCGAGGCTTGACGGCGGCGGGGAGGGCTCGCCGGAGGCCACGGAAGACGACGAGGAGTCGCGGGCCACGCCGTCGCAGGAGTCTGGAGCCGACGGCGTCTCCGGCGGCGAGGAGGAGGAGGGGGAGGGGGAGAACGGCGGCGGAGGTGAGGAACCAGAGGAGGCGGAGGATGAGTTAGGCGGGGAAGAGTTGGAGCTGGAGCACGAGGAAGAGGAGAGGGACTCGGGGATGGGTTCCGACGAACTGGAGGTCACGGAGCTTGGGGAGCCTGGCGCCGAGATGTGCCAGGTCGGGGACCAGAGCGTTGCCGTGCCGCTGGAGCTCTACGACCTCCCCGGCCTCTGTGATGTGCTTTCGCTCGATGCCTGGAACACACTCCTCAGCGAGGACGAGCGGCTCCGTCTCGCCGCCTTGCTGCCCGACATGGACCAGGAGACCTTTGCCCGCACCCTCGTCGAGCTCCTCTCAGGGCAGAACTTCCACTTTGGGAGCCCCCTTGCCACCCTCTTCAAGCAGCTCAAAGGGGGGCTGTGTGACCCCAGGGTCAACTTGTACCGCCGTGGCACCCGCTTTGCGGAGCGGCGCAAGCATTACTACTGGCTGCAGAGCTACCACAACTCAATGGTGCGGGGGCTGTGGGAGATCAAAGATTGCTGGAAGGGCCGTGAGGGGTACAACCTTGATGAGAGGTTGAGGATATTGGAAGCTTTGAAGGCACAGAAGCAGCAGAGAAAAGCTTCGGCCTCGGCTCGGCGGGCTGGGTCAGAGACTGATTCGGAGAGCAGGGAGTCTGGGAAACAGGTCTTAAATCAGCTGAAGCTAGATAAAATTGCACAGAAGAAGGCAGGGAAGTTAGTGAAGGAGAGGTCTAAGGGCTTGCTGCGGGTGAATACGATGAAAGGAGTGGATGAAGAATATGGGGGAGGGTCTGGCCGTGATGCTGCAGTGGCACTTTCTCGTCAAGACAATGCGTATGGATATGATTCAGGCACACATAGAGGGAAGCTTCATAGGAGCACAGATGGCCTTTACTCGGAGGACCTAGGATATGAACGGGATTCGTCCAGAACTCAGTTTCCAAGGCTGCTGCTGAAGCCAGTGAAGAAGGAATTGACTATGAGCTATGATGGCAATCTGTATGGAAACAAAAACAACTACCGCAATAACAATAATGCTTCTCCATACTACTATGGCAGGAATCCCGGTCCTAATCAGGGAGTCACTCTAGCAGCAGCATATGATCCTCCATATTTTGACACCAGAAGGAATGCAAGGTACTCGGAGAGGGACTGGGTAAAAGGTGGAAAAGGTGTGCAGAGTAAAGCTCTGACAGGGGATGAGATGCACTGTACTGCTGGTACCCACACTAGTGAAGTAGATGACTGGCAAAAAGGGCAGTTGGCAGGTGATTACAGGAGCAGGAAAGATCGAGCTGGATATGGTCCGAAGGTTAAGTCCTATAAAAGCATTGAGCAACAGGCTAATGATGCTCGCATTGGGTCTGACCCTAGAAGCAAGATATCACAGGTGAAGATGGCAGGTAAACCAAGTAGCCAATTTGATAAGATTGGCCAGAAGCACTCTAGGGGCAATGCTGCCTATTCTCAAAGTGAGGAGACAGAATCTGATTCATCAGAACAGTTTGAAGATAGTGGGGATGTGCATTTTCTCGAACGGAAGCCAGAGCATCACCATTCTGGATTTCATAGACAAGCACATGGTGCCAAGAAGTCAAAAAAGCTTTCTAAAGTGGTCAAAATGAACTATCCTACTGCTGATGCAGATTTAGAACCCTCTCGGAGCAAAGGATTCAAAGGAAATGTTTCAGAGGATGGTTATTTACGTGATGTGGATGTGAAGATGACGGAACAGATTAGTGATGTCATGAAACCTCCAGCAGCAAGTGGTGAAAGGAAGCGGAAAGGGATGGCAAATTTGGAAACACATGTTAATGATAACTCCGAACTGCATGAAATCAATGAAAACGCCAATGATTCATTCAGGCTAACAGAGAGTGAAAGGCTTGCCAGTAAATCGGTCCAAGATTCTAATGGTGATTTTGGTGGTATTGAAAGAGTAAGTGGCAGTACTGGGTCCAAAAAAACAAAAGGAAGAGTTGAAGTTCTTAGCCTGGATGAGCAAGGTGAGCATGTGCCATCTGGTCCAAAAATGGCCGACAACATCAGTGGCCTGAAGAAGAAAAGCAAAAAGAAGCCAGAGAGCACCACAGATGCAGTTACTGTAGCAGAACCAGCTGCTGATGTGCCAGAAGATAATGTAGTAGCAGTAGAGCCTGAGAAGATTGAGAAGCCCAAGAAGAAGTATGTACCAATATCACCAACTATCCATACCGGCTTTTCATTCTCCGTTGTACATCTTTTAACTGCTGTAAAGAAGGCTATGGTCTCTCCTGTTGAGGATACTCCTGCAGCAGAGAAGCAACCTGATCGAGCGGAGGGCAAAAAATGGTTCAGCAATGAAGAGCAAAACAAAACGCCTCAAGAACAAAGTATGACAGAACAAGCTCAGCAGGTTCTTGAGGGTGCAGATGCCAGTGCTGCAGAACAGAATGTAGCGAGCAATTCACCGGCACTTACTGTTCAAGAGATCGTCAATCGAATTAGATCAAATCCTGGAGATCCTAGGATACTTGAAACCCAGGAGCCCCTCCAGGATTTAGTTCGAGGAGTATTGAAGGTACTGTCATCTAGAACAGCTCCTCTAGGTGCAAAGGGCTGGAAAGCACTAGTTGCCTATGAAAAGTCGAACAAAAGTTGGTTTTGGGTTGGTCCAGTACCTTCTATTTCATCATACGATGATCCTGATGAAGAAACTTCTGCAGAAGCATGGTGTATACCACACAAGATGCTTGTGAAGTTGGTTGATGCATTTTCTAATTGGCTGAAAAGTGGTCAGGAAACCCTCAAGCAGATAGGATCCCTTCCACCACCTCCACCACCAAATCCTGCTAACTTGGATTTGAAGGAAAGATTCAAGGAGCTTAGAGCCCAAAAAAGTCTTAACACAATAAGCCCAAGCTCAGATGAAGCAAGGGCATATTTTCAGCGTGAGGAATTTTTGAGGTACTCCATACCCGATAGAGCCTTCTGCTATACTGCTGCTGATGGGGAGAAGTCTATAGTTGCTCCCTTGAGAAGAGGAGGTGGAAAGCCCACTGCTAAAGCTAGGGGTCACCCCATGCTCTTACCTGATCGCCCACCGCATGTTACTATCCTCTGTCTTGTAAGAGATGCTGCTTCTCGGTTGCCTGCAAGAACTGGAACTAGAGCTGATGTCTGCACACTACTCAGAGATTCACAATACCTAAACCATGAAGAAGCCAATAAAGAGGCTGCTATTAATCAAGTTGTCAGTGGTGCTCTTGATCGCTTGCACTACGAACGTGATCCTTGCGTACTGTATGATAATGACAAAAAATTGTGGACCTATCTACACAGGGGTAGGGAGGAGGAAGATTTTGAGGATGATGGCACGTCATCTACGAAAAAATGGAAGAGACCGAGGAAAGATCCCTCTGATCCGGCAGAGCCAGGTGCAGCAAACGATGATTTTGATGATGACGGCACTGGCACCCCTTTGGCGAACAATGCAAAAAAGCAAAAGACAGACCATGGAGATCCTACAGTATCAGGAGAAGCTAACGATGAGGGAGATAATGCAACTCAGAATCCATCTTGTGGTGGCCAGGAGGGTGATCCTGATCTTAATGTTCCATCATCAAAAAAATACAGAGAATCAGTTGGAGCTGTTTACATTGATGCAACACCAGATGATGGAGTCTCAAATTCAGTAGATGCAAAACCAGGCAGCAGGGCTGATGATAAACCAGCAAGTTGCCAGTCAGTCCCAGAACAGAATAAAAACAGCTCGACACTCCCTGAGAACACCAGCATGGATGCTACCCTGCCATGAATAAAAATAACATCATGGCTCAGTGAGCCGCACATATGTTGAACCGTCAGCATAGGTAATTTCTGCAGGAATCACATTGCACCTGTGACATCTATTCTTAGTGCTACAGTTGGCTATTATTATGAGAATTTGTTTCATTTTTACTGTTGTTCCTCTCTCTTTACACTGCAGTAATGTAAACTAGAAATGCTTAGATTGGTTTTATGCCCCAATTTTTCTCCCAGCACAGCTCAGTCTGTTTCATAGTGAAATTGTTATATTTTCTGCTGGATATCATGTTATAATTCAGTGCTTTGTCTCCAATCAGATTTACTAGCACTCCTTTGGTACGTAGTTATCATAGTTGGGGCCTGTAGTTACAATGATTGTTCGTGGAATAGGCAACACTCTTTTCAGATATTGGTTACAGTTTTTTCAGTGAAAGAGGGAGACTATTCTATCGATATGTTATTTGAATTGTATTATTTCCTACATAAAATTAGCATCGATGTGATATTCCTGTGTCGTAATTATACGTTTGATTACCCATTGTGCAGGCCACACTTAATTACAGCCAGGATGTGGTAGCCCTGCTTCATTCTGAGATCATTATTCTCCAGTTCATTAGTTAGTGTTGCTTGGAGCAGTTTAAGATCATGTAGTTCCTTGCAAATATATGTTTATGTAGTTCACATGATGATTACAAATAGCTCGTGTAAATATCAAGTATGGGAAGGACTTTTCTGATTGCATCCATCCTCATTCTGTTCACTGTCATTTGAACAGATTTTCTATTTTTTTCATTTGGTGGGACTCTTTACCTACTTAATTGTTTCCACAAATATTCTGATAACTGCACGTGTCTTTTAACCATGAGACAATATAAAGCATGTTGGCTTGCCCATCCATGAACCCCATTGTGACAGCTTCTTTTGTTTTGCAGGGTAGAAACTAGAAAGCCGTGTTCATCTTGTTGCTATATTTAGACGTGGACACCATAGCAAGTTTATATGAGACCTCAGACTCTGCCACAATCAATCTTTTGTAGTTGAGATAGCCTGTACATTCTTGTCATAATTTAAATGAGCTTCTGTAGTTTATTACTCTCTTTTTTAGTGGTCTTGTGCAGCTGCTATGCTGCAATATTCTAATGTGAAGTTGTTAGGCATCTCATGTATTTTGTGTGTTCATGTTCGGATGAAATGATATAGAAAGTTCAGTAGTGCACGTGCGAATGGTGCTGTTGTGAAAAAAACGAGGTAATGTTAACTACTGTTGAGAGTAGCAGGTGTCACAAATTATGTAATACTCTGTTACCATGCTGTATGGGATGCCTTTGGAAGAGCAGCCAACGAAGCGACCATTACCGGCTGCTGACATTTTTTCTCTAGCTTACACACTGCAAGACAAGAGTGCCAATTTATAAGGTCGATAACAAGTGTTAGTTTGAACAAATAAATTGTGGTGAAGTCTATAATTATGGAAATATTAGAGATGAATGTAGCATTGTTATGAGTTATGACAGTTTTATGACAGCAACCATATGAATGACTTACGCCAGGTAGAACTAACACGTAACCACTGACAAAGAACTGACGACACCTGATGAACCTCGCATGTTACATCAGATATTCAGATTCAACGATGCCATAGCAGGTATATGCCGCACTATACAAGCAAACCCCCCTAAGAAGTAAGAACAGCTCGTCAACCAACAGCAGCAGTTAATCCAATATCACTATCAACAGCAATATGGGAAAAGGTAATCTAAACAAATGCCTTTCTTCTTTTTTTTTGTACAAACTTTTCATAAATCTAATTTCTTCCTATAAGAGGTTCCAGCGCTGCCTCTGGCAAATGTCTGCTGCCTCCATTTGCCTGCTTCCAGGTACCTCTCGACTCCCGGAACGATTTCAGAAGCTCATCGTAGTCCGGGGTCCGCAGCTCCTCTATCGACTCCACACTTGGCAGGTCGATTTGCCTTCTCCTCGGTGTCGAACACGACGGCTCATCCACCTTCAAGGTACAGTGGCAATTTCATCAGTTGGAGCACATGCATTTTCTTAACTACCTGTTGCTTTTCATGACTGCTCACCAGATACTCTTCCTCGAGGCATTTCCCGGCATTTTCACTGATCTCCACAACCCTGTGGTGATGTTCCCCCTTCAGCTCCCTCATTTCCCCGTGGCACGGGGTAAGAATGGCACCAATGTTTGCGCAAGCGTCATGGTCAAGCTTTAATGAGCCTGAGGGCAGGAATTTGTCGTAAGAAATAGGGAATCGTTCCTGCTATGCTATGCACTTTAGCAGGCAAAGTTTCAAAGTGTGGTCTTACTGTCGATGGAAGACAGGAGCGCCTTGTTTGCAACATCAATATCTTCAAGAGTTGATGATACTGCAGATGACAATTTGGAACGTAGCAATTGGTTGGCTTCTGTTCCGGTCCTGTCAACATACACACAGCACTTCAACTTGCGTACCATCCAATTCAAATTCAAGAGACAAATTTGAGATACCCCTAGTCAGTTATTATTCTGATACCTCATACCTGACTATTGAATCTATAGACTCCACATTTCCTTTGCCAAGGCTGAAAAGAGAATCCTCTGCGTTCTTCCACTGTTGTGCGCCCATGGTCGTCTTTGCCTTGCTGCAACAAATTTCCAAGTGAATGTAAAATTCAAAACGTTGACGTTTTAAAGCACAAGTAACCACCATCACATGATAATGCCGCACTGACCATTCTACAAGCACTTCGGCCAAGCAAGACCTTCCACTATCAACTGCAGTGGTGTCCTCAATGTATTTTTTCTCGGTTTCTTCCATGTAGAAGCCCCACTTTTCCCGCACTGATGAGGTGAAGTCCTGGGTCATCGAAATTTCTTTCTGCAGGTGACTTGTCCTGTTCACAGCACTCTCTCGAAGGGTACTTACGGCTTTTTGGACCTGCAATGCATGCCCATGATTAACAGTGTGTAGCAGTGGTGTGATAGTTCAGGCTATCCATCCATCAGAACACTACTTCTTTTCATGCACATCAAACACTAGATTATGTTAATCACATGGGCACAAAACAAGGGAAGCAATGGATAATCCTCACCAGCTGCTTCTTACATGCGTTGGAACTTGCAAGCATCTCCGCCACCTTCTCTAGAAGCTGTTTTTCTTCATTAGCAGCACACTCCTGTTAAAAAGAATAAAATTATATCATGTCGCAAAATCATATCCTCCGATGAACTGCATACGGTCAGTGTAATTATCACCTCAAATTTCTTTTCAAGGTCAACAAGTTGTTGATCTTGCACACTTTGTGTGTCTTCCAAAATATTGGTGAGCTTAGATGCATGAACATCTAGCGAGTGGAAGAAACCAGCAGTGATCTTAGAGATGGACCGTGATGCCTCCACAGCTCTCAGGTGTCCCTGTGCCCAATAACAGAAGTTATAACAGAAAGTGGCTTAGGAGAACAGCAAATGGTTCTGTGCTTCCACAAGATACAGACCTCCCTCTGCTTATTTGCAAAATGGGCCAGTCTTTCTTCTTGTTTCGCTAGGCTGCACTGAAGCTCATTTAACAAGCTATCTGCTTCTGAAGCAATTCCTCCGAAACACTGTAAATAGATAAAAACAATCAGAAATGTTGCAAAATCCACTGCATTCGTGTTAGGCTGAATGAAATGAACTTACTTTTTCTAGGGCTGACGTGTGTGATTGTACTTGTGAATTTAGTCTCTCGAATGTTATCCGAGAATTCATGTCAATTTCACCTGCTAAACCATCCAAAGCAGTAATACCCGAACCATGCAGGACTTTGAGTTTTTGAACATTCTCCCTGAGTCCTTGTGCTGCCTAAAAATGGGTAATTGATGCATATCAATAAATAATCTTGCATAGAGTTCCATACATAATTAATTAGGCAGTGAAAAACATACTAAGAGACTGAATTACCTCATTTTTTGAAGACACAAAGGATTGCATATCATGTTCCATTTCTTTAAGGTGGTCCTCCTGTTGCATGACAGAATTGGAGACGGTTTTATGCAAGGCATCTAGCTGATGGGTGAGTTGAGACCTAAATCTCTGCACGAGCGATCTGTTCCCATCTTCTATCTTGTCTTTACGTTCTACAAGTAGTCAACAATAATCACCAGTGAAGTGAGACCAAAGTCCATAACAGTAAGAAAGTAGGGTTGATCTGGTAGATCCCTGGCCTAAAAACTTAGTTAAGGTCCCTAACCTATTTTTGAGAATAGTCCAGAAACATCTGCTGCTGCATTTTCTAATTCCACACGGAGGTTATATGCACAGTCTACAAGCGATTTTTCTGCAATGAAAAAAAGGGTTATTGAATGATTGTAAAAGCAGTAAATGGGCATGTAACTGTTTAATTGAAACCAAGCATGGAGGAACCATGGAACCCTTGAAAGGTTGTAAATTGAATATCAACTGCATACATAAACTTGCCAAAAAGTCTCAACAAAACAAATGAGCAGAATAAAATAAGACATGATCTCAACAAACCTGATTTTAGAAGATTGAATATAACATATTCCTTTTCTTTAATAGTAGACTTTGCTTCATTGTATTTTCCTTCTAGATCATGCAGAGCACTCTTGGTGTCCTCCAGGTCTTTCTACAATCAAGAGACGTCGAAGTGATAAGAAACATATTTGCTAAGATAACATGAAACTATATGACTGAGACTAGAAAGGTACCTGAGTCTTTCCAAGTTTTTCACCCAACTCTGCACTCAAAAGTTGTTCAGCATCATAAAGCTCTTTTAGTTCAACCAATTGCTGGTCATAGATTTTGCAGAAATATTCTCATTTCAGTCATTAGTAACATAACAGTTTGTTTTCATATGCTAAGACAACTAACCTTATCCCTAGCTTCTAAATCAGCTCCCAGTCGTTCAATTTTCTCTGTCATGGCCTAAGTGACAAAGGTAATTTGAAAAAGATGAGATGATGGTGTATAAAATAAAGCTACGTTCAGTTTATCTGAAGAAATCCAAATACAGGTTTAATTGGAAAATCAAGATAAACCTTTTTCTCAGCTTCCTCTTGGAGGTAGCGCTCTCTTGGAATGTATATACCATTCTTCTCTCTTGCAGCAAACACCTCTGAAGACATATAGGAGACCGAATGAATGGATGATGTATGATACTTATCACTTCAAGATACAAAAACTTGCAAGATGAAGTACCTTGTTTCAGACGGTCAATTTCATAGTACAAGTCCTTTATCATAGCAGACTTCATCATCCTTTGGTTTACCTGATTTTAATAGCAAGCACAAGTTAGACTACAACATCAATTGTGAAGTTTTTACTGTCTGAAACAATGAAGCACCAATAGGACTGACTTATCCAAAAAAAAAGGGAGATGAGAACCTCAGGTTTGTTCTTGATATTTTTTGCTCGGTGTGCATAATCAAGTGTGCTTAGTGTCTCTTCTAAGCAATATACTGAAGGTGATATTGTAGCAATAATGCAAGTCTTTGTTTTCCCTCCCAATGAATCTCTCAGTAATCTTGTCAGTTTACTATCTCTGAAACGAATAGATATAAATATAAGTTCACTTTAGGAATATGTTACTAATGCTAAAAACTGTCAGGCGATTTCTTTACAATTACCTGTATGGGACATGCCCAGAGTGCTCAACTAGAGCATTAATAACACGACCAAGCGTAAGCAAACTCTTGTTAATTTCTCCAGCCTCTCTCGCTCTGCCCTGCAATGCAAATTCAATGTCAAAAGTGCTTTGTCGAATTTGAACGATCAGGGGATGCATTTGATTATTTTTAGTTTACGATGAAATTCAAAAGTTACTCACATCTCTAGCACCTGAACGTGATATATTTTCCGAACCAGCTAGATCGACAAGATTAAGCTTCCCGATTTTGATCATCTCCTCACCCTCATGAGTCAGTTCCTTAATATGAATTGTGATTGAGAATATGGAGTGCGACCTACTGCTTTGCTTGTTCAGCAATGTCTCTGCAGTGCGCCTCTTTGCAGAGCCCTTGTCAAGAATCTTGTCGATCTCGCCAGCAGAGTACACAACTTCTTCTTCAAGTCCTCTCACAAAAACAAACCCCTTGCCATCTTCCATAAGGGCAATAGGTTTTTTCGTCTTGTCCTCAGGGATAGGGAATTTCGGTTCCTCAGGTGCCAACAAATCAGT
Organism: Panicum virgatum; assembly: GCF_016808335.1. NCBI lineage: Eukaryota > Viridiplantae > Streptophyta > Magnoliopsida > Poales > Poaceae > Panicum > Panicum virgatum. The sequence continues at coordinate 7,958,216 of NC_053147.1, forward strand.
GATTTCTTCATTGTAAAGCTCAAGAAAGGTGACTTTCATGCTGTACTCTGCGCATTGAACCTCAAGAATGTCAAAGATTTGTCTTACAGCCCTTGGGATAACTCCAGCATCAGTTGGAAGTTCACCATTCTAGATGTTAGAAGAACTAGTTAATAATAACAAATATGCAGATCCAAGCTACAACTTTGAATGATATGAATAACGAAATATTTACCTTGACCTTTCTTGTTCCACCTCCCTCCATTGTGTATGTTTTCCCGGTACCAGTTTGTCCATAAGCAAAAATAGTGCAATTATAGCCCTCAAGGACCTCATTTACTATTGGTGAGATGGATTGTTCAAATAAATCTTTCTGTCTGGATGATGGGCCAAAGACCTAATCAAAATCAAAGAGTTTGCTCAATTTGAGTCAAAACTTGCAAACATGAAGTTAAGAACCCTAGGTAAATTCAAGGTGTCAAATAACTAAGCACTCAGGTAATTTCCTAGCGAAGTGATACTATATAGTACCTTATCGAAGGCAAATGTTCGATCAATCTGCTTATTGGCGATAATTTGAGTGGCAGCAACCTCCCGACGGCGCTCATTGCACGAAATCACCACTGGAGTATTTGACTTGGTCTCTTCATCACTCAAGGGCCTGAATGCATCAAATTGTACATTGTGAGAACAAAATGTAAAATTACAAGGAACTTCCAACTAGAACCATTGAACCCTCTTCACCTGCATCTAAGGATGACTTGCACATTGACACCCTTCTCCTTATCACCTTTCGGGATGGTGTTAGCATTAGTATTTGCGCTGCCATTGGCCTCCCCGGATCTCAATTCTCTTCCGGACTTCTCAGTCGACCTTGGTGATGGTGATGGAGGGCAATTCCTCTTCTCCATCTACAATTCCTCTGAACAACAACCCGGCCAATATCAAATTCTGGACGGGAGGTTCGTCGAAAAAAGTTCTGCACGGAAGCTTAATTTCTTCAAATGCAGTTGCCAATCGCTCGAACAATTGAACTAAAAAAAGCTAAATAACTGGCAGCTTGGGTATCGGAATAAAAGACAGTGACAGCAAGGGACTGGTTGTCAAATTTGGCCCAGATCAGGGGAGCAGCACGAAGAGCCAAAGAAATGCCGGCCACTAGAGCAAATGCAGAAAAAGACAACAGCATAGAGACAGACGCTATGCAGATGCAAATCTTGGAAACGCCGTGAGATCTTTACTGGAGTAGACCGAAACCAATTAAGATGCAATTGCAGCTGTTTAGCAGATCAAAACAAATTCTTTCCGACTCACTCTACGAAAGGGAAAAGAAACTATACCCAGAAAATTGAAACACCAAACAGATAATCAGATACAAGGACGCAAAACGATAAATAAATAGATAATCTGCAAGTACTCCAGAAACCCAATAAGAGCGGATACTTGAAGAAAAATGGTATCTGCCGCTGCTTATTTAGCTGCCGAAATCAAGCTGAAATAACTCGCTCACCATCAAAATAAGATCTTTCTCGCAGGAAGCCGAATCAAACCACTCGAATCAATACCAGATGAAGAAACAGAAGCAGTGGCCCTAGAAACAAAATCACAGAAACGAATCATGAGACAGGGGGTACTCACACTGTCCCACACGCAGACGGGAAATCCACGAAGCAATGCGATCCAACACACCTACAGGACTAGAGGTGTAGGAGCAGGAGCATTAGGTAGGGGGCAGCGGCAATGGCAATGGCGAGATCCAGGGAGCAGGCCCCCCTGAGCTGCAGCGCGGTGACTTCTAGAACAGCTCGTGGTCTCTATCAATGGCCTCCCCCTCTCTCTGCTCTTTTCTCTCTCTAGCTTTTCCCTTTTATCTTTGCCTTTTGTTTGGAGGCAGCTCAAATTCGTAATACTGACGCGCTCAAGCTGTTTGCCATGTCTACGCAGTGACCCGTCAAGCGGTCAGGACAGAAAAGTTTACATTGGATGGTGACACCAATTTTACTACCGATAAAAGATTTTAATTTTTCATCAGTTGATTGCACTGCTATAATGGCCTATTAAAACTCGGTTTTCTCCATGTGGCGTTTTCTTTCTTCCATTTATTTTGGGGCTTCAATAAGCCAGTAACAGAAGTACAAAATCAGCAGTAATAATCGTTGTTGCAACTTTGAATGGATTTTTTTTAAAAAAATAAGGGCTAACATTTTGGTTCCATGTCTTCGAATCAGTATGATTTCATTTTTTATCCCATGACTATATTAGTCTATTCGTGTTCCTTTTGGTAGGTGTTGATTGGATTTAATTATTGCGTTGAGTACGCTAAAGGAGATCTATCCAAATGTACATGTCTTTTGTAATTTATTGATCAGTGGAGTAGATTAGTGTACCGACTCTTCCCGATGAGCTGTTAACGATCAATCTCAGCCTCGCTTTTTGACCCGGTTTTGATGCGTTTGACCAGTAAGAAATTCAGATACCATCAAGAAGCCAACTATAGGTGGTAGTTAAGGCCTGTTTGGTTTGTGGCCTACGGCGCCACACCTTGCCTAAGGTGCGGAGGCCGATTCGGCCGCCACACCTGCGGCGCGAAATGTGCGGCGCGGTGTGGCGCCGTAGGCGCCGAACCAAACACGCCCTTAGTTCATCGGGAAAGGAAAGCTTAGGAGTTACTACTACCTCTGTCCCAAAATATTATAACTTTAGACTTGATCAAATTAAATATTTTATTTTTGACTAATAATATCTAAAAATAATATTTTTAAATAAATAATATTACATGTTATGATAGTTGGTTTCGTAATAAATAAACTAGAATATTTCATGATTTTAATGTTTATGATTTTCTACCATGAATGTCAAAGCAGCTTAAAAGGTTTAATCTGGAAAAAAATAAAAATAGCTATATTCTGGAATAGAGGGAGTAATAGCTAGTAAAAGTATTCAAATTTGAGATTTGCCAAAATAATGAACTTGATTAGTAGTAGGTGAACTAATAACTTTAAAAAAAGGTATTTACATTGTAATATTCTTTTCGCACTAAATAAACATTACCAGTTGGTACTTTTCTAGTGTCAGCACATAGTATAGATGGTTCTTTCCCTCTGCAAATCATATAACCTATTGGTTGAAAGCTGCTTTTTTTGTTGCAAGTCAAAACTGCTCTATTTTTCAGGACCTAATATTAGAAACTATGAATTTTTAACTTTATATTTAAGGGAGAAGTTGTTGCTTCATCCTTGCAAAAGAAGGGGAAGAAAAGGTGAGTTAGATGGATGGTAAATAAATTACCCATTAGTAACCATGGATGGTGAAATGATGAATTATGGTGCCTAGTCACATGGAAATGTAATATCCATGGTCCATGCCTTTTGGTTTACATAAAAGAACAAGTTTGCAGTTGATTTTGACAGAAATGCAGGATTCATGGGTCCTTTTCAAGTCCCTACTCTTCTAGGCCAATGGTTTGCTTTCTCCTTGAAACTTTTTTTAAAGTGTTGATGCAAAAGTAATTACTCAAAAAAAGGTGCCATCCCATTCCCATGTCTTGGTTCTTGAATGAATCTCACCTCGATGGGCCCAAAGTCCCAAGTGAAATGCTGCATCTTGGACAGGGTGCGCACCAAATACAATAGTACGGAGCAATCTGCTCTCACATCTCACGAGCTGATGGTAGTTAGATGACTATTCTTCTTCTTTTTTTAAACGTAGTTAGATGACTATTTCCATCCAGCAATAATTGTAAGTCTAATATCTGAAAATTACAGATTGGTGAGATGTGACAGACCCGCCAAGTTAGAATGTTTAATTAAGCATAACCGCCATCAGTGGCGCATTAGCTTAATTAAGTGTAACTTGACAGACTGTTTCCAACCCACAGGCCGATCGAAACACACCAGAAGTCTCGCACGAAAGCGAGCTCAGAAGGTACCAGCATGATACAATCTTACAAAAATAGCAAATTATATGAAGACTTTTACAAAACAGTTTAAAATTTAAAATTTATAAATGAAAAGATAGCAGCGGAAAAGAATCTAACATACAGAGCATTTTTACTAGAGAATAGATAAAACAAATTAAATAAATCGAGAACTACCAAAATGTAAAGAAAAGGCCCCACATCGAGCCCATTGATATGACACCTAGTTAGCTCCTAAACCTGAAATAGGGTAAACAACAAACCCTGAGCAACTAATACTCAGCAAGACTTACCCGACCAGTGGGTATAACTTAGTCCACATATCTAGACATGTAAGGCTTTTGGCTGGTGGTTATCTTGCAGAAAACAGCGACTAAAATAATTCCTCACTTTCCTTATTTTAGCCCAAGTTCTATATAAATTAACATAGTCTAATATTTGCATAACCAAATCTAGAGCAAACATAGTGGAGCAATAAATACTAAATCATATGCTCATCAACATAGGTATAACCATTATTCCATCACAACATTACGCTACGACGCAGTGACCAAGGTGCTCATATCCGAGAGCGACTGACGGCGAATCGATTCGATTTAACCTTGCAAGGTGGACCTAACCAACACGGCACGCGAATGCCCCGTCGGACCACGCGCACCAACTTTTCCCCTCCCTGTCTCGAACTACAGAACTGTCCCATCTGCATATAGTCAGCCGAGCCCTACGAGAGACCACCAAGAGTAAACTCATGCATCCCAATTCTCCGCGGCCACTCGACTCGCCCTAAGGGGTGGGTAGAAGTTCTGTACTTCCGAAGCAAGGCAGTACTCGGCTTACCGGTTTTGACTACCTCCTACTCCCGGCATGTGGTTAGTACAGTTCAAACATGATCAGCAGGGCCAACAACGGCTCGGTCCTTAACCGACACAGGCGGAACTACACTTCTCCCGCCCGGTCTCAGATTCTATTCTTTCTTTCATTCCAAGACTTTCATCCATAATTAGTAACTCATATCTAGAAACATAAAACTATCATATATCTCGCGAGTAACCAAGAATTACTCGACTTCTACCGAACTCTATCTAGCATAGCATTTCTATCGTCCTATACATACCAGTACAACTCAAGGACACCTAGGGTTCATACAACTAGGGTTTCAAACAACTCCTAAACGTAATGCATAAGTAATAAATACATATATAGGTATCATAAATTAAATTAATAGGATGTGCACCGGGGCTTGCCTGAGGGTAACACTAAGTCAGTGCTAATATTATTTCCGGCCTTGGGCCCTTCCGACCTTGGGCCGGGTCTTTGGTTGCTTCAGCGGGTCCTTCCATCTTCTGGCGATATCTGTCGAACACCGTCTTGTGGGTCGACTCCAACACCGCGTGCTTCACGTCCACACGTGTATCTCTAGCGCACCTAAATGAGGTGCAATAATGCATATGCATGAATATATATGAAATGCCGATTAATGCACATGCATATGACACAAATTAGTGCAGCTAAAATCCCCTACTTAAAAAAACCATACTTAAAAATGAACTAGTTGGCGGACTGTCCGCTATGCAGCAGCGGACTGTCCTCAACTCAAACTTGCCGATCTACCAGACCTACCCACGTCTCTGGACAAACTTACGACTATATGGCGGACGGTCCGCGATCCAGTAGCGGACTGTCCGCAGTACACGTCTGCCAACTCGCCAGAACCTACAACATCTCTGGATGAATTTCTAGACTGGCTGGCGGACTGTCCGCGCCTCAGTAGCGGACTGTCCGCAACACACCTACGCCAATCCACCAGAGACAACGACGTCTCTGGTCGAATTTCTAATCCTAACGGCGGACAGTCCGGCCCCCCTTGGCGGACCGTCCGTAGTTCACTCTGCCCAACCACCAGAGGCGACAACGTCTCTGGACAAAATCCTAGACTCTACGGCGGACTGTCCGCTGACCGCAGCTCAATCCTGCGAACCCCACCAGGGACAACATCGTCTCTGGACGAAATCTAATCTGACTGGCGGACTGTCCGCACCTACCAGGTGGACCGTCCGCGATACCTAACTTTTGACACCACGCCACGGGCGGCAGCAAGTGCGGCGGCGACGGCGGCGGCCGTTTACCGGCGCCGGCGACACACCACGGAAGGAGAAAAAGACCGGGGAGCACAAGGAACTCACCACGAATCCATTCCCGCGGTCGGTTCGGGCGGAGGACGACCAGAGAGGCGGATCGACAGTGGAGCAAAGCTTCAAGCACCTCCAATGGTGATGGGCGGTGGCGGGGTGATTCCGGCCGTAAGAAGCCGGTCTGGGGGTCGGGGAAGGTGGAGGAGGTGCCGGGGAAGGTTCTTGCGCGAGGAATCGAAGTTTGGTGGCCGGAGGAGAGAGATCGACGGAAGGGGGCGACAACGGCGCGAGCGCTCGAGCTCCGCTCGGCTCTGGACGAAGTGAGGAGGAAGAGGAGGAATGACATGCGGGTCCCACGTCCATCCAGATAAATATTTGGGCGTGGCCGGGCGGACCGTTCGCCGATCCCTAGCGGACCGTCCGCGGGTTTTTTTTTCATGGGTGTTACATGAGAGTTCTTTTCTTGTGCTGCCTAAAACTTTATGAGGAGAGGGGCACATGAGTCATGGCCTGATGAGAACACAGTAGGTGGCAGCCACGTGAAGCTTGCATCCCGCTGCAATCTTGCTGCCTTTGTTTTTGTTTCATGCTACAAGCATGTCCAGGTCTAAACTGTATGTGTGTACATGTAACATGATGCTAATTTGCCGCCTGCACCCCGCCATGTGGATAAATGGTCCCTCTGATTGATTCCGTTTACATTTTTGTTCCATGCAAATATTCAGAGACTACACCCTCACGCTTTACGTTACCCTCTCGTATGTTCCCTTCTTTATCCTTGGAGAATGGTCGGTGCAAATGCTAACTGTACCTGTATTTTTCTAAACTAGTAGTAATTTAGCTCTTGTCTTGTGTGCTGCAGAAAGGTACTGCTGCCGTGCTGCGTGCATGTTTGTTTTGCTCCGGATGCTTTTCAATCACTGCAAGGGAATCTAGTATGTGCACACAATATTGTACTCCCTCCGTTCTAAATTATAAGTCATTTCTAAAATCTTGGAGAGTCAAACCATCTCAAAGTTTGACTAAAATTATAGAGAGAAATATAAAGATTTATGACATCAAATATGTGCACTATAAAAATATAGTTAACAAAGAATCTAATGATACTTAATTGGTATCACAAATATTATTATTTTGTCATATAAATTTGGTTAAATTTGAAAAACTTTGACTCTCCAAGATTCTTGGAATGACTTATAATTTGGAACGGAGAAAGTATTTAAATAGAGTAAAAATTTGCACTTATGTGTCATGACTAGTGGTGCCCGAGAAGATGATGAGAATCTTTCAGGAAAGACAGTAGCTAATTTTTCGCAGATTGAGGGACGAATCATGTACCGTCCACGTACCAGCGACAACACTTACAGCTGCCTTTGCTTGAGATCAAAGGAAGAGGGGAGAGATCAGATCAGATCAGATCAGAAAATGGATGGAGCTACATCCAGTCTCATAATTTGTTGCCAATGTCCTCCGTACCAGTAGCTCACCAACTTGAACGGTTTCCGTTTCTCAGATCAGAGTGGATTGACTACATCCAGTCTCATATATAATTTGTTGCCACTGTCCTCCGTACCAGTAGCTCACCAACTTCAACGGTTTCCGTTTCTCCGGCGAGCTGGTACTTCACGCTTTGTTGAGATGCACTCAAAATTCCAAAATTTTACCAGATTTCTTATCACATCGAATTTTTGAACGCATATATAAAGATGAAGTATTAAATGTAGCTAAACAAAATAATTAATTACACAGTTTGACTATAATTTGCGAGACAAATCTTTCGAGCCTAGTTAACTCATGACGGGACAATAACTACCAAATACAAACGAAAGTGCTACAATACTTTACACCCAAAACTTTTCGCATCTAAACAAGACCTCAGTCAACCTTATGCGTATCTCTGTAATCTGTACAACATTGTAGATTCGCCAAAAGAAGAAAATATTCTGGCTGACAAATAGAATAAAAATCACAGAGATTTGGTTGAAGGAAACAAATTAAAAATGGTTGCTTGTATACAAAATTTGACCATATAATTCAGAGGGAAATTAAATTTGATCCCTAGCTAAAAGAATTTGTCCCCTTATAGAATTTTTCGGATTGGGCCCTGACACCTAGTCCGTGCTGAGATGGGCATGTGGAAATCCTCCTGATGCAACGGACTGTCCCCTCAATCCCTCAACTGTGGTTGTCACCGTTTACTGCAAGTACCAACCGCGGCCGGGGAGCCGAAAGAAGTGGAATGGAAATTTTACTAGGCAGCCACATCGTTAACCAAACCGGTGGGAATTGGTCTGGTTTGACCGGTTAGGTCAAACCGGTCCGGCCCGGTTTCGGTTTGGGCCGATATCAAATCGGCTCAAATTCAAAATTTAAATTTGAATTAAAAAATGAACAATTCTCAAAAAATTCTTAAAAATACTTCAAGGTGCGACAAATCTAATGGTGTCAAATTTTCTAAAAAATCCATTCATTTAGTATAGTTTGCGGGGATTTGAAGTTAAACAAAAAAAATCGTGCATACAAAAGTATACAAATATAATATAAAAGTAGTACAAAAGAGAGTTGGAGGGTTCATTTAGGCTAAAACATGTTATACAAACATTCATTTAGTATACTTTGCGGGCATTTGAATTTAAACCAAAAAAGAAAAAAAAAATTGAATTGGCGGGTTACCAGTCAAACCGACCGGTAAACCGGTCAAACCGGTGGTAAACCAGTCAAACCGGCCGGTATACCGGTACGAACCGTTTGCACATCGGATTTTAAATTCAAATTTGACTTCGACCAATTTGGACCGGTTTCCGGCCAAACCGGTCCGGTATACCGGTACCGGACCCCGCCGGTTTGACTGGACCGGTCGGTAACGTAAAACTTGGGCAGCCAACAGCTAGCTGCTGCGGCTGCCCGCCATTCCTGCTTCAAACTTGCTGCTCGCGTGGCATATAGCACATCACGTGACGTGTGGCATACGCGTGAACGTGATTCAAATTCGGTCGACTTCTTCGACCACCAAGTCACACAGTAATAGTTTTAATTTGCAGTTTGCTGCTCCTACTCCATCCTAAATTTAGGTCATTTTGACAAATCTACATATATGATTTTTTTTTCAAAAATGATCTACAATTTAGAATGAATTGAGTAGTTTTATACATATATGCTTCACTAGAAGTGTAATTATATGGAATATATATCTCTGCTTGCAATCTAGCAAACACTAGAACTCTGGGCGCGGCGTTGCTGCGCCATCTGGGTGGGCCAATGTTTTTTTTAAGCCGTAATTGTTAGGCTGGTGTTTTCTTTCTTTTTTTTTTTGAAAGCGGCTAGTGTTTTCTTGAAGACATATAATTGCTAGTGACTCATGAGATTGGCTGCAGGACATCAGAAACAATAAAGTTAAGCGAGGGCTGCGAGGCAAGATAAGAAATGGAACCGAAGGAGGCAACAATATATATGGAACAGGAGAAGGCAATAACTTACAATAATATAATAAAAGCAGTGATGCTTAATAACATATTAAAAGCTAATAAGGTTGATGATTTGGTGCTTCATATTTGATTCATAGTTCATAGGGGACGTCTTAGTGTCATCGTACATGCCTCCTGACAACTTCGTTTTTATTTGAAATAATAATAACAGAGATGATGGCATATTAGCACACATATCTGTACTCCATTTCTAACAGGCAACATTCTATTCAAATGTCATAAAAATACATTCCATGTCCACATGTTTAGACTTAACAAAAGGGCACAGACTGTTCAGGTTCACAAAGCCTCAAGTTCTACAGGTCTACAAAAGGGCATAACGATTAAAAAATATATTGTAAGTTCTAGTACATTAAGATAGCTAATGAGTGTAAGATCAAACTTGATTGGCCTGATCCGCATGGAATCATTTATATGAGCTCTTTTCGGGTCGCTTTACTTATCCAGGCTCTTAAGCAGCACCACTGGTTTGAGGACCTGTGTTTGATCATCCAGATGCGCCCTTCAATTTCAGTAAGCAAATGAGACTAGTGGAGTTTGAATTGCAAACAGATGGTTTAAACTGTACTAACCTGTGAGATAATGCAGTTTATAGTGCCAGCAGTAGTGAAGTACTGGAATATTCATATGCTTTGGATATACAAATTAGTTCACTGCAGACATATGAATGCAGATTAGAACTTAGAAGTATACTGCTAATAGTTATATCCTAATTACCATTGCAAATCAGAAAACACTCCTGAGTTCTTACTCCCATGCATATTTCAGTTTCTCTTGGAGAAACCATCTATAATTTATGTTAGTATAAATATGTAGCATTCTGAAAAGTTGATCAGCATGGATGCTAGGAGTAATAGCAAGGCCTTGAGCATGTGTTATGTTTCTCCATAGTCCACAAGAGGCAATACTAAAGGGCACGAGCACATGAATGAGTTCTGCAAGTACAGATCAAGCATGTGTTGTTGCTGTGAACGGGCCCTACTTTGATCCTCCAGAAGAGCATACCACAAGTGTTTATGAGGATGGCACTATGGTGGAGTTATATGTACAATTTCGTGCCAAACATGGGGTATGCACTTCGTCGAACAGGTAGTGAGCACAGGCCATGGCAAATGTCAGGTAAAGAGGAAGGATGTTCTTGTAGAGATAGCTGCACTGTTCCAACCGTGGTCCAAAGAAGAGGATGCAGAGGAAGGACTAACCATGGGGGCAAAGGCTGGCGACAAGGGGATTATTTCTTGACCTTTCGTTGCAGCGGCGCAGGAGCGTTGCCCGGCGGATGATCGGGAGATGAACAGGTTAGGGTAATTGTTTTTCACTGGGAGCGATGTAGAGACGTAGGGCGATAAAGGTGAAGGTTTTTTTTTTAATCAGAAAGGTGAAGTCCGGGGCTTCAGGCCTTCTCGCGAGGATTCGCTGGACTTGAGTTCCTGAATCCCCTGATCTATCTAGAAGGAATGGTGGGGCAACCTATGAACTGAGGGTTGAGTTCCTACCAAGGCTTCATCGGAGGGCTCTTATTTGTAGATGACGCGGACGAATCAGGTTAGAGATTGTATGGTGCGGATTTCGTTCGTTAGAGATATCATAGCTCCTATTTCTTTATAAATGATGGCATTAAGATCTCGATGGGTGCATGTATGATCGATCAGTGAGTAGCTGAGATAGAGGAATTAAAATTCAGAGCATGCACCACCTCATCTGCTGAATGCTTGCACATAATTGGACTATTGCAGATGGACGACCGCTATTAAAATGCAAGCAAGCACACATGTATCCAACTCGCCCGCGCATGCACCATGCATGAAGACAAATCAAAATAATGCTGTGATCTATCTTTCTCAATTAGCCGGGCCGTGCATGCAAAGGAGTCAAGTAGCATAAATATCTATACTAAAAAGAGTTAGAGGTGCACCTAAGAATCACCAGTTTATACTCTACACAGGACATATATATATATTCCGGTTGGTTGGTGGTGGTGTACTACCTTATTTTTCTATCGAACTTGCTTGCGCATTGTACTATCTATATGTCGCATGATTGAGTGGAATTTGGCAATTTTGCTGAACGAAACTTGCTCCTTGCAGGTACGTACTGGGTGGTCCATATACTACTGATACTCTACATAAACCACACGTATGAGAAGGGAAAGATAGGGTAGGCGGCCGGGTGGCAACATATATTTTATTCTTGACGATGTTACCAGCCCATGATACGATGAGGAGTTTTTGGTATTCCAAAAACCAAATCTATGTCGAGTAAAAAGGGAAATATGTGTCTACACTTTACATATAAAGTACAAGAAATTTTGTAAGTAACATGCGACCGGAATCCGTTGTAGTCTAGCTGGTTAGGATACTCGGCTCTCACCCGAGAGACCCGGGTTCGAGTCCCGGCAACGGAAAACTTTCTTTTTGTCGCCGTCGGCCTGCTAAATGGGCCGCGAAAAAAGGCCCAAAGGCCAGCTGTGACCGTTCTTCGTCATCTTGCTAAATGGGCCGCGAAAAAAGGCCCAAAGGCCAGCTGTGACCACTCTTCGTCATCTAGGCCCGCCCACAGCTTTCAGAAAATTCTGAGATTGAGTTTGTTCGCAGTTCCATATAGCCAATTGATGGAGTGAGTCAGCAGATCCTCAGCATGCGGAGAATGGGAGTACTTGGCCTTTTCAGTGAGACACGAACACCTTTTTGGCTTCACTTCACACACCAAACGCCGTGCCGTCGAGAAGCAGCCACGCAGGCCAGCCGGCCGCCGGATCGTAGCCGGCGTCCCCATGCCATGATGCAGACCAGTCCAACACTCGGATCGGCTGTAGAATGCACAAGCTGTCTGTGTGCACGACTGTGCTGACAGCTGAGCGATGCGCGTGCCCCGGGCATCAACGTCTCAAGTCAAAGGAGTAGTAGACCGCAAGCAGTGGACAGTGGTGGATCAGTGGATGCTGAGTGCCAACGCTACTCAACTTGCACAGAGGTGCTCCGACCAAAATGCACACGTCTACACTGACCTCTCAAAAAGTCTCAAGCCTCCGATCCGATCCTCGCTTAGTCGCTTGGGGTTCTGTATGGATACAAAGTATTTTTGAAGTATTGGATAAATAGTAGTAGGATTTTACAAAATACTTTGGTTTTTAAAAGTTCGTGGGTGTTTGTATGCAACAAATTTTATGGTTTTAAAAACCGTAGTACTATCAAAATTGTAGTCTTTTTGGAGTTCTAAAAACTCCACTCCAAACCTCATTTTTGTAAACCATGGTTTTGCGTATCTTTTGCTTATAATACAAGTATACAACTGCTTATAATACAAGTATACAACTACAGTTTCTTGATATTATATTATATTTCTAAAACCGCAACATCCAAACAGACTCATCCTTTTATCTAAACTTGCATTTCATTTTGAGTAAAAAAAAAAACTTGCATTTCATTTTCCTTCTTCAACTTCAAAATTGCTTCGTCCCGAAATCAAATCTTCAGGCCAACGATGATACAGTAATACTCTCTCCATATTTCTTTACTTGTCGTTAGAAAAAAAAAACTCAGTTTATTTTAGTATAAATTTGTTGTCCGAAATGACAACTAAAAGAATGCGGAGGGAGTAAAAAAAACAACCGAAATCCAAGATCCTTTCCTCCGTCCTCTCTCCTGCGCCAGACGACGAGATAAAGGGCGCGAAAATAAATAAATAAATAAATACTACCGAACCAACTCGCCGTGCGCCCGTGCCTTGCAATCCATCACCGCCCAACTAATCGTCGTCTCGTTCCTCTCCCCTCCGCTGGCCGCGGCGAGGCGAGGCGGCTGATCACCGAACGGGCCCTCTCCGGCGACCACCGCGCCCCGGCTTCAGGTACCCTCCCCCTCCACGCCCGCCCCTTCCGCCAGGAGCCCTACCCTACCCTCCTGCTGGGGAACCGGATGCATTCCGCGCTTTTTTCCTTCTTCTCTTGCTTCCGTAGTTTTCGTTGCTTCCGATGGATCAGTGCCAGGTCTTTCGTTTCCTCCCGGGTCTTCCATCCATCCATCCCGTCTACTAGTCTGTCGCGAATCTGTTTCGAGGAGTAGTTGCGCACGAGATTGCTGCGGGGTTTCTGCTGCGGTGGAAGTGAACTCCCCACGCGGGCCGTGTCGAGTCCGCACGCCGCCTCCCCTTCCCCCCTGATTTCTTCTTCTGCTTGGGGACGGATGGAAACCGATTAACTGAATCTGTTAGTCTTCTTGGATGGGTAATTCACCACGAAGGCGGTGTGGTGTAGTAGCTGACTTCTTGTCAATGCTTGATTGATGTGTCGATCCGTGGGCCGCATTTCCCCCAATCTGATTTGTGGCCTGGAACATCATTCTGAGAAGGAGATAGACAATGTTTCCCTGGTTCAAGTTCAATAGTAGAAGAAAAACAGTTCGTAATTTTCTTTTTAAAAAAATCGCATCTTGCGATTTCCGCACTTAGTGGAATTGGGCTATGTCACCATCGTCAAAATAAATAACGGATTATTTGGTTCCTCCGGAGTTACCTAGATTGTGTGGGAGGAGTCTGCCATGCTGCTACGTTGTTGGCATGCTCTTGTCCCCTTCTCTGTTCCATTATTTAGGCTACCAGTTCTCTTGATCTCAATGGGCCATTCACATATCCTGCAGGAGCAATGGCTCTGTCTTCGCCAATACGGATTTCTCTCATTGTTTCCTTCTTCGGGATTCTGGCGTTCGTGCTTGGTGTCATCGCAGAAAACAAAAAGGTCAGGCTTTTACCTTGTTATGAGCACTGATCGTTGTGCCTTTTTTTTTTTGTTCCTTGTGAAGGATGATGAATTCAGCACAACACCAAACATTATCGTTATTACGAATTTCCTCTAAACATGCCTGTAATTTTGTATTGTCTTTGTACAGCCCGCTGCTGGGACTCCAATCCCAGGAAAGGATGTCGTCATCTGCAAGTTTCCAAGTGATCCGACTCTTGCAATGGGTAGCCTGTCCCTTGCGGCCCTTGTGGTAGCTGCCGTTGTAGGGCATGTTGCTATCTTTTTTCCCTACTCGGGCAAGTCGGTTCCTCGTGGAGCACTCTTTCAAAGCACCAGCTTGACTGTGTTCTTCGTTGTTGCTGAGTGAGTGCCCTTTCAGCTCTATAACTGCAAATCTCATATGGTCCGGAAACAATATGCCTTCTGTATTTATATTGCTTCTTTTCTGTGGCTCACTTGTTGGGTCCTCCTGCCATTTAGTGATATTGAACTGCAAACTAATCCATCCAAGTTTTGCATTCCAGAATTGTCTTCCCTGACCCTGAAGTCACTTTATTGTGTTGTGTTTGGTATAATAATGCTAATCAATGCTAAAAGTGTAAAATTGCCCATCTAGAAGGTTATTCGACTAAATATCGCATCATGCAATCTTCTGCACTGATGATTTCGGATTTTCGGCATACAGGCTATTAGCATTTTATTTCCATTACCACCATTGTACGGCTTGTGCATCATGCTGTTTCCTGCACTTAAATCTATTTCGAGTAACGAATGTGCGCGTTGTTGATTCTCTTTGCTTGTGAAATCAGGCTTGTCTCAGGCCTGGCTATTGCAATGTTGCTCTGGGCAACTGTTACTGAGGGCCTTCTCCGCAGCAATACCATCCATCACGACATGAATTACCAGTGCCCTACTGCAAAGACTGGACTGTTTGGTGGTGCCGCTTTCCTTGCCCTAGACGCCGCTCTCTTCTGGCTTGTTTGCCAGATGCTGGCCCTCAATGCAAGGGCTGACTACCTGGATGAGGATGACAACAAGGGCGAATATGGCCAGGTTTACGCTGCTGAAGTTGATGCCTCGAAGGTCTGAGCCCATGTGGTCATCGCTCGTCAGGGTTTTATGCTTAGTGCCACTATATTATGCCGTCAACAAAGTCGCTTTTAGCTCTCATTAATCTGTATATAGTATTATGCTGGTTGCAAAGTCATAAGTAAGGCTGTTACTTATTCTACATTTTCAGATTTCAGTGTGAACAATAAACTGCATTCTCGATGCAATTGGTTTGCTACTTCCCTAAGTGAATCTAACCTTGTGCTATACTGCTCTGTTTTATGCTGTGACTGTTATCCTGGGAGCTTGTTCCAAATACCAGAGTTCCTGCATCTGAGGGGGCACTATGCTGGAGAGGCTGAATTTCAGAATATTCTAGATATACTGCATGCATAGGGAATAAATTCATTTGACACCTCAGGTCAGAAGCATTAACTACAAGGATGAAATATACTGATAAAATTTCATATTGTAGTAATGTATAGCTGGAGCATACTATTGTTTACAACACTGTAAATTGTAGGCATTGCCCATCATGTTCAGAATGTACTCTATGTGCTAGCTTAACAAGCAACAGACACTACAAGGACAGGATTCCTATGTTTTCACCCTGCAGTCTTTGATTGGCCACCACCCAAAACCTTTTGGTTCAGAACCAAGGTCATGGAACTTCCAGATCAGGATCAGACACCAATATCATGTCCTGATTGCATCTGTCATTTTATACTGAGGTAACATACAGCCGTCCGCTGAACTGCTTCCAACTTCCAAGTCAGTTAGGTAGTGGAGGCTATCACTACTGCAACAAGGGTGTTACGTGAATTGCAAATGTCTTCAAGGCCTCCTACTTCGAAACATGAACAGTGAATGAAGTACACTGCATCATGGGAAGAGTAGTTTGGATGTAAGTGCCACTGTACCAGTGTATGTAGAAACAGAAAAACAATTTCCATTCTGCAAGGCCTGATAAAGAGGAATGTAGGATAATTCCTTGGGACCCTTTTACAATTCATGACATGAATATTCAACGAAATTTAAAAAACACACGACATGAATGATGCACCATTTAAGAAATAACTAATGGACTTGAATGAAATGATAACTACATATGGATATGAAGTCTGAACATCTCAAAAGAAAACGGACGGATCTGATGATCAGAAAAGCCAAAAACACAGGGGGAGAAAAGGCAGAAAAGAAATTCAGTAGAACTATGAGCAATGATAATTTACCTAAGTCCTCGTCAGTTTCAAACATGATTGATACTTGACATGATTCTTGGTCACTGCAATCAGAATGGTGATGTTTAAAGGACAGTATAGAATCTACATCCGGAATTTGTGATAAACAAAAAAAATGTTATGGGTATTTGCAGTCTGATGCTTTACATGAGGTGATGCAGGGGTTTCAGCATGATGATGGTTAGAATTCGATAAAAAGCAATGATATTCAACCCTAACACGAGCTCAAGCTGAACCACCTTGAGAAGCCTCCTTACTTTTGTCAAGCTCAAAATTCCAGAACAACATGATGTATGAGCGCAAACTAACACAAAACTGCACTTAAGCTTTCGCAGAGCTGCACAAAGCTTGGCGAGGTTATCATAAAAGTACACTCTTTAGGTAAGCCTGTTACCAATAGCATCTGACCAGATCAATGGGGCAAACCTTGTGGAGGCATTACAGGCAATATGACTTGTGTAGCTAACCTGTGGAACTGGATGGTTTCATGGTCAGATCCTATTAAACAAATGGGAGCCCCTTGAGAGCCCAATCCTGTGGCAGCCTTGGCAATCAGTATATTTCCTCATTATTGGTGGCCCTTAACTTTACCTCCAATTTAGAAAATAAAGAGGCTATTTAAGCTATTTAAATGAACAAAGGCACAAAGCATTTAGTTGAGACTACATATTTGGGTTACAAGATATTCTGTCTGGTTAGATTTTTAATACAAGTAGTTAGTTTTGTGAAAAAGGGCATGTTTTTACCTGGCTTCTAAGTGTTCGTTACCTTTCTTTCATAGCTTGACTATCGGTCAGAAAATGCAACAAGCTGATCCATTCCTTTTACCTGCGCGGGTCGTTGCATTTGTCTACTTGTCCCCCTCCTCTTTTGATACTTTCCTAAGACTTAATATGACACCTCCGCTAAGACAGGTGGTAACAATAGCAAGCGAACCTTCTGTTGGAATATGATAACCTACCATAAGTAGAAACCCATAATTAAATGAGATGAAAAGCACTTAAAAGCCAGTAATATCCAGAGAGATTAAAACATTTGGTGAATAATGAATATTAATGTAAGAAAATAAGAACTAGTTGATGGTTCTAATTGACTTACCAAAAAAGTCAAAGATCATCTTTGTCCCTATGAAGCCCAAAACGATACCAATAGCAGGCTGCAGAACAAATTGCCAATAGCAGTAAGCGGTACATTCAGATAATAGAGTAATATATGAACCTCTTTACTCATCGACCATTCACAATCGCAAACAATACAGGAGGTTCAAAAGTTAACAACAATAATCCAATACCATCAGTTACCACTAGCATGTACCTAATTTTCACATTGAATGATGTAAAATTAAATGATTTGTTTGTTCTACTGTAAGATAACAACAGAAGGAAATAAATAATATCTAATTATTCAAAATTAGAAGGGAAATAACACAAGAAACCTTGCAATATTCACCTGTAGATACTCCAATTCGGCCATGCTTTCAGAAATGAGAACATACAGTGACCGCAAACCTACATGGTAATAGTTCCATCAGGTTAACTCTCGACATTGTATGGAAGTGCAGAAAAAAATGAAATATACACAAGATTTTGACCAAGCAGACAGCAAACCCACCACTAGGGCAGATGTAGTTCTTGTGAAACTTTTAAGCTACGAATGCTAATAGTTGTATACCAAAAGCAAACAGACTGGATTTTTACCAGAAATGGCAAAAATATTTGATGATAGTATTATAAGTGGATCCCTTGTGACGCCGAAGACTGCTGGTATTGAGTCAATCTGTGGAACACAAATGTTAATCCTTACAATTGGAGGTTATAAATAGAGAAGAAAGTGCATGAAATAGCACAGGAAAGAACCTACAGCGAAAGCAATATCACTCAGCTCAATCACTGCCAAAGTCAAGAGTAATGGTGTGGCCTGCAGATATTAAGCAAAAAAAGTACCACATCTTCAGGAACATATAGAACATCAATACCGTATGAAGAATTGGATATAAAACAATTCCATGAAATTATCCATCCAGCTAAGCATCTATGTTGTTGTACACAGAAGCATAGCCATGGATGCTGAAACAGTAACACACTAAAACAATGGGGAATGCATAAAAGTTCCATGTTTCCATATAGCTTTAGTAAATTATCCATCTTAAACGGACAACACTTACTTTCCATAAGCCATCTTGACTAGTGAAAAACCGGTCATCATCATAATAATCTGAAAAGGGAGACAGAGGAATGAGTTCATGTTCATCTACACACTATGCATTGCAAGTGAATAATCTTGACTGGTGAAAATATGTAGTTCCAATTCCTAAGATATCTAATTCAAGAATTTGGGTGAGAAGCTGATCATTATGCCTATAATCTGGAGTGGACAGTGGAGCATTTTAATAACCTAAATAGCAGAATGGTAAGGAACACTGAAATCATACCAGTGACTGGAATGAACTTTTGGCATGTTTTCACAATGAAGTTATCGGATAGATCAGATTCTTCTTCTTCTCCAGCAAATAGCTGCCATTATGTTAATACTACAGTATCAGTGTCATGGCCCTTACTTAATATCTTGAAGCTATTTAATGAAACTTTGTGTGACTGTCTTGAAGAGCCTTTCCAACATCCAAAAAAGTGGAAACAGGACTTTGCTTTTTCCACAAAGGGTAACTTTACAGGAAACAAAAAACTTATGAGCTCACCAGTCTCATGAAGTTAACAGCGCATGCTAACCACTATTATGTTAATGCTAAAAACAAAGGAAAACAACGAAAGTTACTAAAAGGGTTAGTGTGCCCCATCAATTTTCAGGAAATGAACAGTCTTACCTTGTAAGAAGTGAATAGTAGGATCAAAGCCAACAGCAGGTTCACCGCCTCAAATTTCTACAGAACATGAGAATATTGTAACAGCTAATATAATACAATAACAAAAACATAACCAGCGTTAGCATGAGAGAACAATCAACCTGAATGGTAGCTACTCCAAGGATGATCATCACAACCCGAAAGACAACTGCTCCAGCAATACCATAAGAAAGTACTCGGTTCTTGTTTCAGATATTTGAAATGGTGAGAAAAGTTACAAGGTACACTTGAACCTTAACTGCAGAATAGCTATTAAGCATACCTGGTATTCCTTTGGCACTTTGAAATACTTAAAAACCAGAACAAAAACAAAGAGATTGTCCACCGACAAACTCTGTTCCAATAAATACCTGTTACATAAAAGG
This sequence comes from Panicum virgatum, assembly GCF_016808335.1. Lineage (NCBI taxonomy): Eukaryota > Viridiplantae > Streptophyta > Magnoliopsida > Poales > Poaceae > Panicum > Panicum virgatum. The sequence goes on from NC_053147.1 coordinate 7,977,982, forward strand.
ACAAGATTATATTGTTGTGTATAGAGTTTAGGGAATGCATTTCCATGGTCCACGTTGTTAAAATCGTGATCCTGAAACAGATATTCGGAATTTCGGATGGGAATTCAAACGGTAGGATCGCAAGTTGTAAGATCATAACTACCTAGTATTGTAAAATCAAAGATTGTACTGAACAAGATCGTAAAATCAACCGAATAAAATAAGATCGTAATGTTGTAAAATCACAAGACAGAATCAAGATTTTGACAACTACGGTTATGATCGGTCTTTTTATATAAAATTTAATACAATGGAAAACTCATCTTCAATTATCCAAATTAGTAGTGTTTAAAAGAGTGATATTGGAATATGGAAACAGCAATACGCCTAGATGTATAATTAGTTCAGAAGTAACTAACTAAACTAACTTGCACAAAATAATGGAGGATCCATTCCATAGCAAACTCAAGCTAAAGCTATGATGCAGTGTTGCATGCTTCTCAAAAATGGGCTGTTATTCATATATGATCCTGAAAATCCTAATGCAAAAGGGAGCAAAACTTATAACCATTTTGTAAACCAGTGCTGATGTTAAAGATCACAAGATACACATATCACACACCCAGCAAAATACTCCGATGCCTTTTCAGCTCCATCCCTCAAAGCAATGCTAATTCCAAAAAGCACTGCAGCAAGAATCTGCACCAACCCAATATATCAACTCCATGTACAGAATTAACTTTATCAGGAATATTATGGATAAACGAAACTCACCACCAGTGTGACCCTTCTAATGGCCGAACCTTTCCCGGTCATGCTGGACTCTGGTACAAGCTCCGTGTCCTTGCTGGTTTGAGCACCTGGAGTAGAATTTACTGTGTCCTTTTCTGCATATACGTATCCATAGTCAGCCATCAGAAAGGGATTTCATGAAACCACCACAAATAAACTCAGCGGGCAGCTTCTTCTGGACTATGAGTGACCACTGTAAAATCGACTTTCTGAAGAACCTGACTTCATAAGGTTCTCGATTTTTCCAGAAGTAATAGCGCATTTCTAATGTTGCAACCGAAGCATGCGCCCCTGGCCGAGGGAAGGGATTGAGCAGCGAGAAGGAGAAGGCGGGGGAGCGGCTCACCGGAGCTGAGTGAGACGCCTTCCTCCTGCTCCGCACCCCTGGCGCGCCGCCTCCGCGTTCTCCCCCGCCCCCCGCCTTCCCCATCCCGAGGACGCCGCGACGCGGCGGCCACCGTGACCGCGAGAGGCCGCCATGGGAGCGGCGACGGAAGGAGCGCCACGCGTGCGGGACGCAGCCGCGGGGCCCCAAGCTGCGGGAGGAACCGCGTGGCGGTCGAAGCGGCCACCGCGGAAGCCATCGCCGGCGACGAGGTCGGTCGGGCGAGCTGAGAGCCTGAGACGCGTGGAGCTCGGAAGCGTACGGCCGCAAGCTCAGCCACAGCGGGTGGGAAGTCAGCCACCGAAACGGAGCGCACGTGCGGGCCCGGAGTGTGATCCGTAACCTGTTAAACCAACGGGAACCCGTTAAGCCTCTCTTGTTGGTCTCGCTTCCTACTGGAACGCATCCGCGAGCCGAGGGTTTCTCTCTTGTCTTGCGCCGCGGCTAGCTACCTCTCGACGCCGCGCGATCCTGTTGATTCCCCGGTTTCCTCCGCGATTCGAGGTTGGTTTCCTCCGATTGATGTTGCACGAGGCGCTAATCCTCCGAATCTCTGCTGATTTTCCATTTATTTCGGTGTGATTTTTGGGGTTGGACAGATGGGGGATGGGGCAGAGACTGGCGGCGGTGATGGCGCGACCACGGCGGCGAGGGCGGGGGCGCCGCGGAGGGATATACGTCGGTACAAATGCGAGTTCTGCGGCGTGGTTCGGTCCAAGAAGAGTTTGATCCGCGCCCATGTCCTCCAGAGCCACAAGGTAGTGGTCCTGCTCATGGCACCGTCACTTGTTTTACGCTCCAGATGTGTGTTTCCTTTGTGATTGGAGTAATACTTCTGCTCTGTAGGATGAAGTGGATGGTCTGGAGGATTACCAGGAAGGAGGAAAATGTGCTTCGCGCAAGGAGGTCAGCCATGACTGCAAAGAGTGTGGCATGAGGTTCAAGAAGCCGGCCCATCTGAAGCAGCACATGCAGAGCCATTCACTCGAGGTATCTGGCTTATGTTGAGTTGTAGTATGTGCTTTATGGATGCTTGGGCTAATAATGTTCATCTGATTCATTATCCGATGAACATTCTCTACAATAGAAGGCCAAAATGAAAACTGCAGGCTCTTCTTTTGTGGTTGCTACCGGCCTGTTTTAACAGTTGATTCTGTGGATGTCTTGGTAGTTTCCATTTGGCTCTGTATGGTTCCTTGTTGGGTTGTGGTGTATGGTAGTTTGTTCCGTCAATTATTAATTATGCTGATTTTTGCAGTCTATTTGTTCAGACATGGATGTGTGAAGCATTGGATCCCAAAGAACTCCAAAATGCGAGATGGGCTTGAATGGACTAGTATCGGGATGGGGAGACCCTCCTGAGAAGCTCCATCAAGAGTGCCTCTTTCACGCTATTCTTCAGGTGGTTGTCTCTTCTGTTCTGAGCTGCGTGCTGTTTGTTCCTTCTGTTCATATTGCACGGGATATGCTAAAGGTCCAGTCTCAGCATGGAATGTCATTTTCAGGGAGTCATGTGTCTACCTTATTAGTCATATTTGATAATTGATAGGTTGACGCTGCAACCCCATTTGTGTATATCTAGCCATCACCACTCTATGGTCTTCTCACAATAAAATTGTAATACAAATACGGCAACACAATTTCTTGTGTGAAGTCAATATATTCTGAACTTTAGTTTTATGTGTTTACTGAAACAATCCAATCTCGATGTCTTTTAGTGGAAATAATATATTTCATCCTAGATCCAAATTAATTATCACTTGAATTTGAGGTGCTTGGATAAGTAGTACCCCCTCCATCCCATAACATATGCACTTCTAGAGTTCAAAATTTGTCCCAAAATAAGTGCACCTTTTTTTTTATCAAGACATACCTGTATTGATGTTAAGAAAACCGTACAAATATGCGTACAAGTACAGGTACATCCAAAAAGGATACAGACAGCAGGAATTTTGCAGAAAGACCCCTAACAAACCACAAAATTACATTGAAGACCCTAGGACCTTCCACACCTCCAATCTTGCCGAACCTGCTCCCGCCGGCCACCGCCGGAAGCCACCGGAAGTCGCCGGTTCGCCGTCTTCCTTACTAGATCAGGAGGAACCATATCGCCACCTATGTTGCCCGGATACGCGGATACGGATACCGGTACGCGATACGGGGATACTCCGATACGCCATTTTTTTCAAAAATAAGGATACGGGGATACGCCAATATATATAAAAAATAAAAATAAATAAAAGTTTCAGGAACTAGAATGTGAGAAAATAGAAGTTCCAGGGACTATAATGCGTCGTAAACTCATATATTCATATGTTCTATAATTATTAGAAAAGGGAAGGGGCAAAGGAAAAAAGAACCAACTTTATCTTACCTGTTCGTCTGTTCCACGAATGGGGTCATCTTCTTCCCCAACCTCCGGCACTCTCTTTCTCTTTCTCTGTGTAGCGGCCAACTCCGGCGGCCGCGGCTCCTCCTCTCCCTCTCCGAAGGCCGCGGCTCATCCTCTCCCTCTCTAGCGGTCGCGCGGGCCGTCCAGAGGCGCGCTTTGGCGGCCGTGGCGGCCCGCCAGCGGCGAGCTCCAGCAGCGCAGCACCACCCTAAATAGTGCTTTAACAGATGTGCGGGCCTCTGTCTGGACAGGCCACGCAGCCGCTGGAGCAGTAGGAGGCACGGACGGGTGGGCGGGCGGAGGTGACGGCAAGGGAGCAACGAGCGATGGGGAAGGAGCAGGAGGAGGCACGGGCGGGTGGCCGGGCGGTGGTGACGGCAAGGGAGCGATGAGCAGCAGGGAAGGAGCAGGAGGAGGCGTGGGCGGGTGGCCGAGCGGCGGTGACGGCAAGGGAGCCGTGCGAGGCTGCTGCGGGCCTGCGGCTGCGCGAGTGGGGATGAGAGGGTGGCACAGCTGAACGGAGGACCTTTATACGAAGCGATTGAGTGGTGTTGTTAGGGTTTGAAGGTATCGGACAGGTATTCCATGAGTATCCGATTTATTTTTATTATTTGAAAATACCTAAATAGTCTGATACTTACGGGATACGTATCCGGGAGTATCCGTGGAGTACGGGTATTCGATACCGGTACGTGAGTTTTGCGAAGTATCCGCGTATCATAGATCGCCACATGGCTTTGAAGAGTCGCAGTAGGCACTCACCCACACGGATGAGATGAAGGCTTCGCCGATAGCCCATCGACCGGGGTCGCACCCCAAGCTCCTCCGATCTTGGACCGCTACTCGCCGTCGACGACCTCCGCCGTCAAGGGAAGCACGAGCTTGGTCCATCCTCCGACCCTCCACGGAACCCGTATCCTGCTCTGCAGCCTCAAGGCAAAGGCCTCGTACCTTCACCGCTTGCCGGAGACGAAGAAGTACGGAAGCCAAACTCTTGTACAGGAGCTCCACGCCGGGAGCACCTCCTCCACAGGCTTGCTTAGATATGAGACAACCTAACTCTAGTTGTCTTTTTTCTACTTTCTCTTGTCCCAAAGTGTAGTGATTACACCTTTACAAAGGGCTATATGTAATTTGTCAACAACATTGATCTCTTCACCTCAAACCTAGAAGTGAACTTATTTCGGGACGGAGGGAGTAGTTGCCAATTGGCTCTGCTTTTGGTTGGATTGTTGTATGGCATTTGATTCTCTGATTTCTGCAGACTACCAAGTGAGATATAAAAGCGTGAAGCATTGGATCCCAAAGAACTCCAAAATGCGATAAGGTCTTGAATGGACTAGTATCAGGATCGGGAGACTGTTCTGAGAAGCTCCATCAAGAGTGCCTTATTCACACGCTTCTTCAGGTTTGCTCATTTATTTCGACCTGCTTATTCTAAGATCTTCCATTTTCCCTTTTGTGCTTGCTGTTGTTATTTACATGTGCTTTATAACTGTACTTTCTATGTATTTCAAGATACTTAAGGATCCTGCCGTAGCATGCCCCTCTGTGGTACCATTTGCAGCGCTATTACATTATTTCTAGTAAACCTTACTTTGTGCACTATATTGATGTATGCATTCTGAACACTATTGCAGAGACCCTTTGTTTGCCATGTAGATGGTTGTCCCTTAAGTTATAGCAGAAAGGACCATTTGAACAGACATCTACTTACTCATCAAGGGAAACTATTTGTGTGCCCCATCGAAGGATGCGACTGTAAGTTCAATATCAAGGGTAATATGCAGAGACATGTCCAGGAAATCCATAAAGATGGTTCTCCTTGTGAAAGCAAGAAGGAATTCATTTGTCCGGAGGTTAACTGTGGGAAGACTTTCAAATATGCTTCCAAGTTAAAAAAGCACGAAGAATCACATGGTAAGAAACTCGCTTTACAACCATTTCCATTTTTCTGATACTGACTCCAAATAGCGCACTTTTGCAACGCCCAATGAAATTTTATAGTTTATTGATTTTACTTGGATTGGATGTAGGAAGTTATAGTCTATTCCATCCCTTTGAGTCAACTTTACCAATGTGAACTCTCTGTAATCGCTAATTACCAAAGTTCTCTTTGTCGTGATGAACTTTTGGTTCATGTGATGCAGTCAAACTGGACTGCACAGAGGTTATCTGCTGTGAACCAGGCTGCATGAAAACTTTTACAAATGTGGAATGCCTCAAAGCACATAACCAATCCTGCCATCAACATGTTCAGTGTGATGTCTGTGGTACTAAACAACTAAAGAGGAATTTTAAGCGTCATCGCCAAATGCATGAAGGCTCCTGCATTACTGAAAGGGTCAAATGCCGCTTTGATGACTGCAAATGTTCATTTTCAAAGGTTTGGTTTGTAATCTAGCACTGCCTGATTCTCTTATGATTCGTTCTCTCGAATTTATTAGCAAAATTACTTTGTTATTCATTCTTGGTGAACCTGGAACTGCAGAAATCCAATTTGGAGAAGCATGTTAAGGCGGTCCATGAGCAGCGCCGACCTTTCGTTTGCCAATTCTCTGGGTGTGGCAAGAAGTTTTCTTACAAGCATGTAAGGGACATCCATGAGAAGTCTAGTGCTCATGTGCACACTGAGGTAACACGGATAGCCAATAACAATTTTGAAAAATAAATTAGGCACTTCCCTTTGGAAATGCAGCTTGCCTGGGGATGTTTATGATTCCCCACCACTTGTTTGCAGGGTGATTTTGTTGAGGCGGATGAACAGCGACTGCGTTCAGCAGGGGGGCGAAAGAGAAAGCCCGTATCTGTCGAGACTTTCATGCGGAAGAGGGTAGCTGCTCCTGATGATGCACCTGCTCATGTTGATGGAACTGAGTATCTGAGATGGCTTCTCTCCGGTTGATCCGTCCAGGACCCGAAGGGAGAAGAGACGCAATCACGCAAGATATTTTGGGCATTCAATTGAAATATCTGTAATTTACTTTGCATGTATAGGCAGAGGAAAGCAACATGTTAGATATTTATATAGGATTCAGACATGGTAGGGATTATTAGATCCTCAATATAAATACAATATGCCATACTAGAATTTGAGGCGCAAGAGTAGCAGATCGTTATCATTTTATCATGTATGTTTAAATGCTTCAACCTTCAGCACAGCTTGGAAACATGTTCGATGCAAATTCCTGTGAGCTTTGCCCCCCCCCCCCCCCCCCCCTCTCTCTCTCTTTTTTTCCCCTGTTGTTTCAGAGAATCCTGGATTCAAAATAGGATTATTTGCAACTTCATTCCAGCAAATCTCTGCAATTCTGCATAGGGAAAGCACTGCAAGCTCCAGCATACAAGTATACAACTGGAGCATACTGAAGAGCACAGTACTGCGCATGACACTTTTTAAGTTGATTTCTGATCCAGCAAAGGGCAATTCAGCATGCTCCATTTTTTTTTGAACTAAAGGCAGGAGCACTGCCAGATCATATAAGAAGAAGAATGCGGTACATTACAGTTGTTGTATTACATAAATAACTAATTAACTCAAACACAATGCTCTTAAATAACATTAGGAACTATGCGGACTCCTTCCATCGCACGCTCTCCGTCGGATCTCCATTTCCAATTTGATCATATTAAGAACTCCGACCGGCAACAGTGATGAAACCTGAAAAATTCTACGGTTTCTCTCATTCCAAATATTCCAGGCTGTGTAGATTGAAATCGTCGCCGCCTGTCTCCTGTTGAGAGTGCTTCTACCTTGCATCATAGAGTTCCACCAATCCTGGAGCAGACAACCTGAATGAGGCCCTATGTCCATTGTCCGACAAGAAACCAAACTTCCTGGGCAAAGCAGCAATGAAAGCAGAGGTGAGCCGGCGTCTCAGGTTCCTGATTGCAGAGAGAACACAGAGGGTCACATGCTATTCCCTTAGCGAGTAGATTGTCTGTTGTTTGTATTTTTCCGTGGACCAACAACCAGGCAAAAAAATGGTGCTTCCCTTCTGCCTTAGCTTGCCAAATTGCCGAAGAATCAAAGGTGCAGAATGATCCAGCAAATTGAATGTCATATGCCGACTTAGATGTATACTGGCCGTTGGGTGTCCATTTCCAAGTTATTTGATCCGTTTCTTCAGTGAAAACCACACTTTGTACACTGTCCCACAGACCCACAAATTCTGCAATTTCAGATGCATTGGACATTCTCCATAGCCCTCTTGTCCAGGTTTGATTCCCTATTTCTTCCCTCACTGCAAGACCTTTCCTCCAAGCAAGCTTATACAGCTGAGGCGCTAAATCTCTGGGGGGGCCTTCCACCACCCCATGGTGACTCCCAAAACAAAGCAGTGCGACCATTGCCAAGAGTTACCTGTGTACTACATCTGAAAAGCTGCTTATCCACTTCAGAACATGGTACAGGAGACCCAACCCAAGGCCGATCAGGATCTACCCACTGGTACCACAGCCACCTGATCCGTAGGGCTCGACTAAATTTTTCCAAATCCAGAACTCCCAAGCCACCTTTGAGTTTTGGCCGTTTTACTGTTTCACATGCCACTAGGCAGTGCCCTCCCTTTGCTTCAGAAACGCCCCTCCATAGAAAGCCTCTTCTAATTTTATCAATCCTCTTGATCATCCATTTTTTGGGTTCCACCACCGTAAGAAAGTAGACTGGAATCGACGATAGCACGGTGTTCACTAATTTCAATCTCGCTGCCTTATTCAAGAACCTTGCTTTCCAAGTTGCCAACCGGTTGGACACCTTATCAATGATTGGCTGCACATCCACTCTACGAAGCTTCTGTAATCTCAAAGGTAAACCCAAGTACTGACATGGGAATCCTTTCACCTGACATGGAAAACCCTGCATTACCTCTTCTAGATTAACTGCTTCACAAGCTATTGGGTACACCGCGCATTTGCTTTGATTAATAAATAGCCCTGATGCATGCGCAAAAATCTGTAGCAAGTCAGCTGCCACCTGAACTTCTTCTTTAACTGGATTCAGAAATATTGCAGCAGCATCTGCATAGAGGCTTGCCCTTAAATTAGCATTACGCCCTGCCAATGGTGAGAGTAAACCTTGAGCAGCAGCAATGTCAAACAATTTCTGCAGTGGTTCCATTGCAATAATGAATAGCATAGGAGAGAGAGAGGGTCTCCCTGTCGCAAACCCCTGTAATGTCTGAACCAACTGCCTTTGGAGCCATTTAGGAGTACTGCAGTGGAACTGGAAGACAGTAGTGCTGAAAGCCAGGATCTCCATTTGTGCTGAAAACCGAATTGCTCAAGAACCTCCATCAAGAAGTCCCATCTGACAGAATCAAATGCCTTTGCGATGTCAAGTTTCAAAAAGAGTCCCTTTTTCTTTGCTTTGTGCAGATCTCTAATTAAATTTTGAGTGTAAAGGAAATTATCCTGGATACTTCTTCTCTTGATAAAAGCACTTTGCAATCTCGAGATCAACTGATTTAATTCCCCCGACAGCCTTACTGCCAGAATTTTGGAGATTAGCTTTGCAATGGAGTGAGTCAAACTTATTGGTCTGAAGTCCCCTATCAACTGAGCATCTGCCTTCTTGGGCAGGAGTACCATATGTGCCTTGTTAAGATGCAACAGATGCTGACCATGCTGCTGATGAAAGAAAGCCAAAGCCCCCATGATATCCAGCTTGATGACCTGCCAGTTCTTTTTGAGAAACACCCCAACATATCCATCCGGCCCTGGTGCTTTGTCTACAGCGAGTTCTGAAATAACTGAGAAAACTTCCTCCTGAGTGAATATATCTTCCAAATGTGATAGGTCTCGCCTGGGCAACTGAATTATTTCCCAGTTGAGAGTGGTAGTTCTTGGGCTTGGCTGACCAAAGTGATGACTGAAATGCCTGTAGACTGCCTCAGCTTTGTCAACATGAGAGAAATGTGTCCCTGTATCATCTTTAATTGACTGAATGAAATTCTTTCTTCTGCGACCATTAGCTTGTAGAAAGAACAGCTTAGAATTAGCTTCGGCTGCTTTGATATAAGTGATCCTAGATTTCTGTTTTGCCCTCAACTTCTCCACCGCCGTCATGGCCAAGAATCTTGCTTTGAGGTCACGTTTCAGTGCAATTTCCTGCTCACTTAATGTTCTGAACTCTTGCACCACATCAAAGATGGCAATTAACATCTTCGCAGCACATAATAATACTCGGTTGTTCCCAATTAGAGATCTTGCCCACTGTTTCAGTGCTGTGCTTGTTCTCTGCAGCTTTGTGTGCAATCTCAAGTATGGATTTGATATGTGAACCTCTCTATTCCATGCCTGTGCCACCACATCATGATAACCAGGCAGTCTAGGCCAAAATGCTTCAAATTTAAAACCTCTATGTTTCCTGACAGAGTCATGTGCAGCCATGAATAAAGGGCAATGATCCAAAACTCTGGATGAAAGTGCCTGAAGATAGACATTCGGTTTCATGAGATCCCATTCTGACGAGCAGAAGGCTCTATCAATTCTAGTGTGTGTTCTGTCATTCGACCAAGTGAATTTACGTCCACGCAAATTCAGTTCTTTGAGCTGCAGATCTTGCACCAAGTCTCTGAACGCGCCCATCAACCTTCTGTTCAAGTTGTCATTGCTTTTATCTCTTGCATGTAGGATCATGTTGAAATCACCAATTATTAGCCATTTGTCCAGCACATCATATTTAATCCATCTGAGTTCCCCCAAGAATTGTAGTTTTGTCTGATCATCTTGTGGCCCATACACTGCTGTCAAACTCCACTCCTCACCACCTGAAACTGCCTGAACTATAGCTGTAACAGTGTGGATTCCAATCCCTCTACTCGTTATTCTGTAGTGCTGATTATCCACTGCCAAGAGAATGCCCCCCTAGTGCCTGCTGCTGGAAGTACCACAAAATTGTCCTCAAAACGTTGTCCCAGAACTTTTGAAATTATTGTTGTATCCACCACTTCCATCTTTGTCTCCTGCAGCGCAACGACTGTCGCTTTGGTCTCTGAAACCAAATCCCTCACCACCTTCCTTCTTGCCGGATTATTTTTACCCCGCACGTTCCAATTTAAGATGTTACAGACATGCTCTAACATAGATAACTAAAGATACAACACTGTCACCGTATCGGGTGAACATACTTAGGCTTACCACCGCCACACTACTACTCCAACACACATCACCACTACTTCCTACGATACAGAGTACCCTCCACTGAGCCAGACCCACGACACTAGGAACTAAGAACATAAATAACATGACTAACATGACAGACTCAGAGAAGGACACCACTACTCACGGCATCAACGGCCGCCTAGGCTTCAGCATCAATGAGCAGGGCCCCCAACTTGTCAGGAGCCCCTTCTTCCGACAAGCCAAACATGTCCCGCATCCCCCCAACCACATTTGCTTCCAGCAGACCAACGAACTGGGTGTGCAGCTTGTTCTGATCAGCAGCAGTCGGAGTCGTGATTGTTTCTGCCAAAACACACTTCTTGATCAGCAAGGCCGTGGCCTGCTCCTCGACAGACAGGTTGGACCGTGGTTTGTTTGCTAGCCGCGAACTGTGTCGCTCCGATCTTGTTGTGCTGCCCAAATTCTCCTTTTGTGGGATTAAAGTATCCATCCTTTTCTTTGCCGCAGATGTAGCCCTGAGTTTTGCAACCGGCGTTTGCAGAACTGGCCTTTTGATCGGAACAGAGAAGTGCAGCAGACGATTTGAATCAGTGGCGGCCTCCCCCACAGCTGGAGAGGTTGGGCCAGCCCAGTCCAGCACTGGCCCAGTGACAGATTGATGAACCACCTGAGAAGAAACCAGGCCCATACCCAGGGGCTGCTCCACAATCAGCCCAGTATCTACAGCCGACACGCTTGTGACCATCCCACCCTCTTGACCAGCTCCACTGTGAGCGATGCTTGGCGCCAAAATAGCCTGCAGTAGGTCATCACCCAGAGATCCATGCAGTTCATCGCTTGGAAGAACCCGACCAATAAGCATAGCCTCCTCCATGGATTGATGCCGCTGAATGCCCGTGACCATCTGCTCATCAGGGATACAGCTAAATGCAGGGGGTGCTGTCACCTCTAAAACCGCATGCGGCGTCTTTAGAGCCTGCAGGTGCAGGCCAGCCTCCTTCTTCATTGGGTCTACCACTGTGCCCCCACCCTCACAGTAAAGAGTTTCACCGAAGAGGGAAGGGCACTCTGACCAACATGGATCCACGCTTTGAACTACCTTGAAATAGCTGTCATTTGAAAACTGCTCAGTTGTGCGCACACCTCCCTGGGTAGCCTTACTCCTGTTCTGTGTTAGATAATTACCCATGCTCTAGCTTGTCTAGGTTCTATGCTGGTAGGGGCTCTTACTCCTGCTCAGTCAAGGCTGCCTCTTCAATGTTGGGCGGCAAACACTATTGTGTATAGTAGCAGCTGCAGTTGTCAGCATGGTAGCAGTAGTGATTAGTAGCAGCAGCAGTAGCTAGTAGTGGTAGAGGCTGCATAACACTATAGCGTCCGCGCCCACCAGGCGGACCGTCCGCGACATGTAACTCTTTACCCACGCCCCAGGCAGCAGCAAGCGCGGCGGCGACGGCGGCGGCCGTTCACCGGCGCCGGCAACACACCGCAAAAGGGGAAAAAGACCGGGGAGCACAAAGAACTCACCACGAACCCATTCCCGCGGTCGGTTCGAGCGGAGGACGACCGGAGAGGCGGATCGGCGGTGGAACCAAGCTTCAACACCTCCAATGGCGTCCGGCGGTGGTGAGTACGATTCTGGCCGGGGAGGAGTGGGGCTAGGGGTCGGAGAAGGTGAAGGAGGGGCTAGGGAAGGTACTCACGCAAGGAATCGAGTTAGGATGGCCGGAGGAGGGAGATCGAGGGGAGGGGGCGACATCGAGGCGAGCGGTCGAGCTCCACTCGTTTCGGGACGGAGTGAGTAGAGGGAGGAGGAAGATATGACAAGCGGGTCCCACAAGGGGGTAAATATCCGGGCATCACCTCGGGCGGACCGTCCGCGAGGCGGTTGTTACATCGCCCAGGATGACGAGGAAGAGCCTGCGCTGCTCATGGCGCAGGTCTGCGCCATCAACACCGAGGCAGAGGACCGCGGCGGGCACGTCAAGTTCGACGAGCCGCGCGCGCGGGTCAACCTCGGGCGAGCAGAGGAGGAGGCAGAGGAGAGGTGGTACCTCGACACCGGCGCGAGCAACCACATGACCGGGAACCGCGCGGCCTTCTCCGAGCTCGACACCAGAGTCTTCGGCACCGTAAAGTTCGGGGACAACTCCGGCGTCGACATCCGGGGGCGCGGCACGGTCGTGCTCCAGTGCAAGGCCGGTGAGCACAAGGCGCTGACGGATGTGTACTACATCCCCAAGCTCCGAAGCAACATCGTCAGCATTGGCCAGCTCGACGAGCGAGGCTGTCAGGTGCTGATCGACGGCGGCGTGCTCCGGATTAGGGACCGAGAGCGGAATCTGCTTGGCAAGGTGGAGCGGAGCAGGAACCGACTCTACACCCTGGCGCTGCGCATTGCGTGCCCGGTGTGCCTGGCGGCGCGGTGCGACGACGCGGCGTGGCGCTGTCACGCGCGCTTCGGCCACCTGAGCTTCGATGCTCTGGCGCGGATGGCGTGGCAAGACATGGTGCGCGGGCTGCCGCTGATCGAGCACGCCGACGAGCTCTGCGACAGCTGCCTTACCGAGAAGCAGAGGAGGCCGTCATTCCCCAAGAAGGTGAGCTACCGCGCCAGGGACGTCCTCGAGCTCGTCCATGGCGACCTCTGCGGGCCAATCACACTGGCAACGCACGGCGGGTGGCCCTACTTCCTGCTCTTGGTGGATGATTGCAGCCGCTTCATGTGGCTGCACCTCCTGTCGAGCAAGGATGAGGGCCGGCGGCCATCAAGGAGTTCCAGGCGCAGGTGGAGACGGAGACGGAGAAGAAGCTGCGCGTGCTGCAGATGGATCACGGCGGCGAGTTCACCTCGGTCGAGTTCGGCCTCTACTGCGCCGGACATGGCGTGGAACGCCACCTCACGGCGCCATACTCGCCGCAACAAAACGGCGTCGTCGAGAGGAGGAACCAGACGGTGGTCGGCATGGCCAGGAGATGTTGAAGGCCAAGAAGATGCCGGTGGCGTTCTGGGGCGAGGCGGTGAGCACGGCGGTTTTCATCCTGAACTGCGCGCCCACCAAGAGCTTGGAGGGCACGACGCCATTCGAGGCCTGACATGGGAGGAAGTCGGATGTGTCCTTGCTCAGGACATTCGGCTGCGTCGGGCACGTAAAGAAGACAAAGCTCAACCTCGCCAAGCTGGAAGACAGAAGCACTCCCATGGTGTTCCTAGGGTACGAGCGCGCGAGCAAGGCTTACTGGCTCTACGACCCGGCCAGCGGCAAGGTGGTCGTGTCCTACCACGTCGTCTTCGACGAAGCGGCATGCTGGGGCTGGGAGTCCGACGATGGGGAAGCGACGCCAGGAGGCCTGAGCAGCTCCTTCACCGTCGAGTACATGGCGTACTCCGGTGCGAGGGAGCTGGCTCATGGCGAGGCGAAAGGGACACCCTCGAGCGAGGCGGAAGGGACACCCTCGAGCGAGGCATAGGAGACACCCTCGACCGTGGGGCAGGGGACTCCGATCTCCGCCGCAACGAGCACCGCTTCGTCGATTCGCTTCGTCACGCCTCCGCCGAGCGCCTCCTCGAACACCAACGCCGATTACTCCGGCGAGCCCCTTCGATTTCGCATGGTGGACGACCTCATCGGCACGAGTTCGCCAGGGCAGGCGGCTCGCGAGCTGGACGACCTCGAGCTGCATCTGGGCAGCGCAGAGGAACCGCCAAGCTTCGCCATAGCAGAGCAGGAGGCATGCTGGTGGGCGGCGATGCTGGAAGAGATGGCGGCGGTGGAGGAGAATCGTACCTGGGAGTTGGTGGATCCGCCGGCCGGTTGCCGGCCGATTGGGCTCAAGTGGGTGTTCAAGGTGAAGCAGAACGAGCGCGGCGAGGTGGTGCGGCACAAGGCGCGGCTTGTCGGCAAGGAATTCGTGCAGCGTGAGGGCATCGACTTCGAGGAAGTCTTTGCGCCGGTGGCGCGCAAGGAGTCCGTGCGCCTGCTGCTGGCGCTAGCGGCCGGAAGGAGCTGGAAGGTCCACCACTTGGATGTGAAGTCCGCATTCCTCAATGGAGAGCTTGCCGAGGAAGTGTACGTGCAGCAGCCACAGGGTGCTCCGCCTGCGCAAGGCCCTGTACGGGCTGCGTCAGGCGCCACGCGCGTGGAACATCAAGCTCGACGCCAGCCTCGCGTCGCTCGGCTACACCAAGTGCACCACCGAGCACGCCCTCTACACGCGCCGGTCGAGAGGAGGACTGATGATCGTCGGCGTGTACGTCGACGATCTCATCGTCACCGGCGCAGAGCAGCGGGACATCGACGCGTTCAAGGAGAAGATGAAGTCAATGTTCAGCATGTCAGACCTCGGCCTGCTCACCTACTACCTCGGCATTGAGGTGGAACAGGGGAGGGACACCATCATGCTCCGCCGCTCCTCCAGAGCTCCTATGCTGGGAAGCTGCTGGAGCGGAGTGGGATGGGCGAGTGCAGGGCGTGCCAAACGCTTATGGAGGAGAAGATCAAGCTGTCAAAGAACAACACTGCCCCCTTGGTGGACGCCACGAGCTACCGGAGCATCGTCGGCGCACTGCGTTACCTCACGCACACGCGGCCGGACATCGGGTTCGCCGTGGGGTACGTGAGCCGGTTCATGACGGAGCCGTGGGAGGATCACCTCGTTGCGGTCAAGCATCTGCTCCGCTAAGTGGCAGGGACGCGCGACTACGGGCTCGTCTACCCAAGGAGGAGCAGAGCAGAGCTGGAGCTGATTGGGTGACGTTGATGGACGAAGGAGCACATCTGGTGTGCCCTTCTTCCTTGAAGCGTGCTCGATCTCCTGGCAATCGATGAAATAGAAGGTCGTCGCGCTGAGCACTTGCGAGTCAGAGTACATTGCGGCGGCAACAGCATGTTGCCAGGGAGTTTGGCTGGGGCGGCTGCTGGCAGAGCTCACTGGAGAAGAAGCTCGGGCACCTGTCCTGATGGTGGACAACCTGTCCGCCATCGCCTTAGCGAAGAACCCTGCCCACCACGACCGGAGCAAGCACATCGACACCAAGTATCACTTCATCCGTGATTGCATCGACGGTGGACAGATCAAGCTCGAGTATGTCGAGACAGCTCGACAGCTCGGGAACATCCTCACCAAGCCACTTGGGCGCGTTCGACTTACAGAGTTGAGGACCAAGATTGGAGTTGAGGAGATCAAGCAAGAGCAGTGCAATTAGGGGAAGAATTGTTAGATAATTACACATGCTCTAGCTTGTCTAGGTTCTACGCTGGTAGGGGCTCTTGCTCCTGCTCAGTCAAGGCTGCCTCTTCAATGTTGGGCGGCAAACACTATTGTGTATAGTAGCAGCTGCAGTTGGCAGCATGGTAGTAGTAGTGACTAGTAGTAGCAGCAGTAGCTAGTAGTTGTAGAGGCTACATAACACTATAGCGTCTTACCTTGTAAATGCTCACCTTGACTACTTATGTCTATAAAAAGAGAGAGCAGCTACAGCTCACAGATTAAGCAGCTCCACTTCATGTGCTCTTTCTGAGTTCTTCTTCTTCCTCTCATCTTCTTCTTCCACCTGCAAGCAAGAGGGTGTTGTGTGTGTGAGGAAGTGCCAACATTCTGCTCCCCCAGGGCCTCATCTTCAACAACTGTCTTCTCCTTCAGGGCCTGCACGTCGTCCCCGGCCCCCGCACGGCGGCGATAATCCTGATATCCCGCAGATCCTGAATGGCCACTCCCTCCGGCACGACTGGAGGACGGAGCAAAACGGCCATCCCTGTGAAGGTCATGCAGATTGGGGGACGGAAATTGCCGCAGTCCACCCCCTCCATGGCCGCCCCCCCAGGCGGAGAGCCAACCCGCCGACGCCGACCACCAAGACGATCGTGAACTGGCGTCCTCCGGGGCTCAAGCACCTCTCCATCGCGACTGCCCAAAGACCAACCAAAACGATAGCAAACTGGCCACTCCTCCTCAGGCCCATCCGAAGGCATCCCACTGATATCACTGTGATCACTGCGGAGTGGACTCGACGGCGGCGTGGAGAAATCTTGCACCCGATCGGCATGGATGAGCACCTCATACTTCAACATCTCAGCTTGATCATGACGGACATACGGTGAACCCATGTTTCCCAAGTGGATGAAATACTCTTCAGTAACCATGATCGGTTCTTCCAGTTGCAGAGTACCCGACTTCGCGATGGCAGACAGATCCACCGTCCAGATCCACGGGCAAAGACACTCCTTATCCAAATACTTCTTGTCGCAGATGTCCTCAACAAAAGAGGATGGGCCGAACAGCGGTGCTACCATCTCGCAATGCCATGCATGAGATGGCACCCCTCGAGACAAAGACGAACACGGTACCTGAGCTTAGAGGCCTGAGCGCCGAACTGACGCGTCCACGGCCGGAACCGTAGGCTAGTGTGGCCGACGGAGAGCGCACGGGTGCCCAGCGCTGTAGTGCGGAGTGCCGGATCGGCAAATCTCAGCAAGAAAGTGCCAGGCCCGACCTTGGTCACCTTGAGGGACAGCTCCGAGATGCGAAGTTGACGTAGAGCATCTCGGCGAACCAGCTCGTCGGAGATCCTAGCACGTGCGTCCAGCTGCACTGCCAACAAGGCATGTAGCTCCAGATTCCTCTCCTCCTCCACCAGCGCCGACGTGCGCGCCATGCACGTGACCACGTGTTCCGGACGAACATCCGGGTTGCCGGGGCACATCTCCGGGAACTCCATCGCCTGCCGCACGCCCGCGGGCCGGCCGCTCATCTCCCGAGCGGGACGGACCTCCTGCTCCTTGCTCGCTGAAGGCGCCGCCCTCCACCTTCCAGCCGCCGCAGAACGGCAAAATCTGGCCTTGTGCCCAGAACGGGAGCACAGGATGCAGCGCGGCGGGTCACGGCAAACCGCTATGGTGTGGTCAGCCGCAAGGCAGCGGAAGCACTTTCCAGCGGCCTTGGTCTTGAGAAGCTGCAAGAAACCACCCGTCCTTGCCTCCTGAAAAGGTCATCCTCCGATCCGCTCCCTCCCGGGAATCCTGCCGCCCGGAGCATTCACTTTCGGCCCCAGCCTTGAATGGACAGGACGACGTCCCTTCCGCCACCAATACTTTTCCTTCCTCCTGGAATCCTTCCTCATCAATGCGTGGCTTGTGTCGGTGAATGTTGGCTCCAAGCACCGCCTCCTTGTAGGAACTCCTGTAGCCCACCGGCTTTACGACGACAGACCGCGGCACCGGTGCGGCACCATGATGGCGACCACACACTACTGCAGCATCCGTCCCATCCTCCTGGCAAGAAGCTGGCCAAACATTATCCCGCAATACAGGGGACCCAGGATGGCATCCCCCTCACGACCTGAAGAAAGCGGCTCCGAAGAGAAGCCATAGTCCAGCGCCTCAGATGGGGTAGCCGACCTAGGTGACTGAACGACGGGAGAACTGATGTGTGGCTGGGCGGACGGCGAGGGGCTCGCCGCCGCAGGAAAGGGTGACTGGGCGGCCGGCGAGGGGCTCGACGCCGCGGTGACGCTAGGTGGTGGTTCACTCATCTCCCTTGTCGCTGACCCTACTCGCCGCATGCTCCAATTTCAAACTCAAGTTCACGAGAACATGACAATGCATCAGAGCAATGTGCTGTTATGATTTATCAGTTTTCTACCACATGTATTACAGACCGAGAACAAATCACAGACAAAGCTGCGGCTGTAACATACAAGAATGCAGAGGCAGAGTGATACGAACGCCAAGAAACCTTGTCGACGAATCATTTCTCCGCCGGTTCCGGCGCCGGCGCGGCCGTCTCTCCCTCCGCGGGTGGCTTGTCGGCTTGCGCAAGCATGGCCTCCTGTCGCGTGCGGAGCACGGCGAGGAGGTTGACGGCGGGCATCTGGAGGCAGCCGAGGAGGCACTGGTAGGACTGCGCCCTGGTGGGCATGGCCTCGAGCTGCGCGAAGTCGTCGGGGCCGTAGAGGCGGCCCTCGTAGACGGCGCCGGTGAAGTCGTTGAGCTGCAGCTTCCACTCCTTCTGGAAGTCGCGGTAGGGCTTGAGCGCCGGCGGGATCTCGTCGGACCGCACGAAGAGCCAGGCGTTCATGCCCCGCGCGTAGGGCTTGAGCGCCTCCCACCGCATCCCCACCACGGCGGCCGCCATGTCGGAGTTCTTCGTCACCACCAGCCGCGCCATGGGCGGGAGCGCCGCGCGGATGCTGCGCAGCTGCGCCACCGTGAGCCCGTGGCACCAGATGCCCGCGAGCAGTTAGCACCCGTCCAGCTCGCGCCGGAGCGCCTCCTGGCGGACCAGCTCCGCCGCCCCGCAGATCGACGGGACCAGGGACGCGGTGGAGCTGCACACGGACGTCATCGGCGGCGGCGGCGAGGGTTCTGTCTGGATGCGAGGCGGTTTTTTCTTTTTTATATTTAAAAAAAATAAAATTTCAAAAATATATGTCTGTTTTGGAAAATTTCAAAAATATACCCCGAAGACAGGGCTCAAATGTAATTTTTTTCTTCTTCAAATTTGCAACAAATTCCCTGGAGAAAAAAAAGAGGGGGGCCTGTCGCCCCCCAACGGGCGACAGGACCCTGTCGCCCACCCCAGGGGCGACCGACCAGTGGGCCCAGCCTACAGGCGCCAGGGGGGCCGGTGGGCGCTCCCGCGGGCGACAGGGGGGGCCGGCCCCCCCCTCCCGCGGGCGACCGGGTCAGCCCTCCCTATATAAGGCCTCCCCCCTCATTCCCTCCACATTTGACCTCAAAAAATCTACCAAAAATCCAGAAAAAAGAGAGGGGTGAGGAGAAGGGAAGCGGCGAAGCTCTGCCGAATTCCGCACTTGTTATCTACCGGTAACTTCCGTATAAATTCGTTGATATTGTATAACAATTTAATTTAATTAGCAGATTAGTTGAATTAGATTTGGTGCTTTAGAACACTGGTTTAGTACTATTACAGACTTTTTCAAATAAAATAATTATACATTAGAATAGAATTATGACAGTACCTTATTGATATTACAGTATAAGACAATAGAATTATGACATTACCTATATTTTCACGCATCGATTTGGTATACGATATGTGCATTGCTTAAATCATTGTTTGTTATTTAGTGCACCACACTATAGCGCCAATGTCTTCGTCAGGATCAACCTACATTCCGTGGAGCAAGTGTAAAGCCACCGTACCCGAAGGAATTGATGTGACAATGTACTTCTGCGGTTCGTTATGCAAGTTCATGCAATCTGAGGTTTTAGGAGATGACTACGGCATGAGGTTCTTTATGTGTGAGAACTACGAATATGATCCACCTAAGCGATACAGCAAAGACCGGGCCAAGGTAGCAGGAGAACATACGCTATTTTTCTCTATGACCTAACATTGAGTTATGATTCTAACATATGTTGGACAAAGTCTCCTCCGCCTCTTTGTGATTTTATGTAGTGGTTCGACACCGTGCAGTCGCAGCAGGCAAAGGACATTGTGGAACAAAAAGCAAGGTGAGCTGCAGAACGTTGGCGCCGAATGAAGCACGAGGAACAGCAAGAGGAGAAGCGCAAGCAAGAGCAAGAAGAGATCCGCAAGAGGATAGAGGAGGTGGATCGTAAGGCGGCGGCCGAACGTGAAGCTGACAGGGAGAGAAAGCGAGAGAGGGCACGCCGTGCGAAGGAAGCCGGGGCCGAAGCAATTAGGAAGGGCAAATATCCTAGGTGCACTCAGTAGAGTAGTACCATGTAATCCCGGCATTTTACATTCCATAAGGCATGGTAGGTTTAGATGCAATAAGAAATTATCTTGTCGCGTGCACATGGCACTGCAATTAGTTGTTTATGTTTTAAGTTGAGAGCTTAACTCTGTGTGTTGTAGCCTTTACCATTAATTTGCAGTTGTAGCCGTGAGTCTATGAAATCTTTGAACTTGTCCTTAATATTTTCGGAGCTTTTCATGTCACTAGAATACTAAAAAACACACATTTTATTAATATAACGATAAGAATTAAGAAATAAGAAATACGTCGGGGTCTGCTGCTAAAAAGCACACATTTTCATGTCACTAGAATACTAAAAAGCATCCGGAGACCTCACCCGCCGACGATGATGACGACTACACGCTCGAATAGCTCAAAATAGAAACCATAGTGTATCTAGCTGCGAGTACGAGATCACAGGTTGCCACTGCTCAGCACGGCGATCACGGATTTCCCAAATGTCGCATTCTTTGCCCAGACATACGTGACAAAAGACAACAACCCAATAGCAGTTCTCTTCCACCATTTCAAATAGATGGCGGAGCTTTATTGGGGCCAAGGGGGGCCTTGGCCCCCCCTGGCCAATGAAAATTCCCACTACGTGAATAGTAAAATGGCTACTGTTCATTACTGTAGCAAAAGAGCGGCCCCCCCTCATTTGTCTGAAATTCAAGGTCAAGCTCCGCCACTGGTGACAAGACGGCAACCACACCAGCTCACCTTCAAAGCAGTCTCTCTGGCGAGGACGACGGACCTGTCATTCTACAGCGAAGGTCTGTGGCGTGTAGTTGGGAAGGCGGCATTTAGGCGCGATCGACCGAGCGGCAGCAATGCAGTGCTGTGAGTCTGCATGCACAGAGATGCATCGAGTAGTCATTTCGAGCATCGAATCTAGCCTTTTCAGTGTTAGGTCAGCTAGCCTCTTCACTGTGTTGTCATGTAGGTTTTTTAGGTGCATTTACACTCCACACTCCGGGTATCAGACCTTTGTGCGCCTATAAATACTCCCAAGTTTGTGAACTCCCAGCACAACTCAAACACAAAACCTCATTGTATACCCAATGTCTGGATGTGGGTCTAGCGGGAAGAATTACTATGGTTTTGGGAAAGAAAAAGGGGGAAGAAAGGGAGACCCCATAATATGGGAGGGGCCTCTTGGACCTGATTCCTTTCCGGAACCAGTGTTTGAGTTTCCGCCACAGCACAAGAGTGAATTTACCAATGAAACTCCTCTTCGACAATACGATAACTGTAGAGAACCGTGGCCAAAATGCAGATATGGTGCGGACTGCTTAGTGCAGATGTGCACCGACGGGATGGATGGCGGTCGGCGTTTCTTTAAATGTCCACACGCATGGGTAATACTCGGTTGTTTCATTTCTTTATCTTCAATGAGACATCTTACATGAAATTTGTTTTGCAGTCTTCCGATGCTCCAGAAAACTGTGGTTTTACTAGGTGGGTAGATCCTGCACCAATTGATTCTGTTCAGGAGTTCATCGAGTACCTCCAGATAAAGATCTTTGATCTGGAATGCAAGGTGAACCATTATGAGGAAGTGAGCGAGGGTAACAAAGACGACGAAGTTGATGATACCAGCAATGCAGCCGGTTCACAGGATGAACCATGCACTATTCCTTACTGCAACTGCCCTTGTCACAAGAAGAAGGGCCCTGCACCTCCGGCACCACCGCCTGCACCACCTACAATGGGTGGATACTGCGGAGAAGGCTCAACGCAGTTTGCTACGTGGGGGTACGGCTACTAGGACTACCCTAGTGCTAGTGACATGCTGCATCGTTGTGTTTGTTCTATTTTTTTTAAATTACCTAAGGCATGTTAGGTTAGTCTGGAATCTGTTTACCGTAGTTTGTAACGGGTTCTGACATGCCACTGCATGTGTGATGTGTTTTTCATTATCGTTGTATTATGATGTAAAATTTGGTGGTTCACATTACGTAATGCATTTTTTAGTTCTTATTTCTTATCGTTATATTTATTACATGCCTGCTTTTTAGTATTCTAGTGACATAAAAAGCTCCGACGCCATAGGGGTGGTTAGATATATCTGATGTTTGTATCTCTGATGTTTATTTGTAATGAGATAGCTGTGGACCACTTATTTATACACTTCAACGTTCATCACTGATCACTCTCGTATTTTCCATTACATACAATAGATGGTATGTTTATACTTCGATGCTCCATTACGACTAAGTACGATTCAAACTCGACATTATGTACATGTCCAGTAAATGCAAGTTAGGTACGAGACATACATAAAAGCATAATACAACATTAATAATACTAAATGCGAATACGTCTTAAATCGATGAACATCATATGTTATAGATCATGGCCAAATACTATCACCCGAAATCTTATCCGCCTCCTTCGTCTAGTTTGCGGCATAAGTCCACCGAAGATACATACCAATTTACGGAAATTTGGTATCGTTTTGTTAATCAACTCCGTGTCCTCGGGGTAATCCTAGCATATAATTAAAAAACAATGTTACTGTTTCATAAATATGGATTCGAAATGACGGACGGGATTAGAACTGAATGAGAGTTACCTTAATGTGCATCTCATACACCTCTGGCCGCATCCATATCTTACAAGAACTTTGTAAGAATCCAATGATATTAGGATGATTTGCTAGTTCACATACTCTCATGTATATCTTCCGACGTTCTAGCAGGTGTTCCTTTACATCTTGCGTCGTAATACCTCGAAATAATATGAAATCTTTAAACTCTACTACTTTGGACAACACCATCTCTATCGTACCATCCGCTAACGGATCCAACTTCTTACTGATAACAAGATGGGTCATGATATCAAGTATTATACTAGATTTTTCTTCGGTCCATGAAAATCCTCCACAATTTGAGGCAGCCATTGCCTTATGCTGCAATATCAATAAGGTACTGTCATAATTCTATTCTAATGTATAATTATTTTATTTGAAAAAGTCTGTAATAGTACTCAAATTGTAATACTAAACCAGTGTTCTAAAGCACCAAATCTAATTCAGCTAATACACTAATTAAATTAAATTGTTATACAATATCAATGGATTCATACGGAAGTTACCTGTAGATCAGGAGTACGCAATTCGGCAGAGCTTCGCCGCTTTTCTTTTCCTCACCCCTCTCTTTTTTTCTGAATTTTTAGGCTCAAATGACAAAGGAAATGGCGGCGAATGGCGGCCAGGGCTTAAATAGAGGGGAAGGCCCATGTCGCCCCCCAACGGGTGACAGGCCCCTGTCGCCCCTGGGGTGGGCGACAGGCCCCCTCTTCTTTTTTTTTTCTCCAAGGATTTTGTTGCAAATTTGAAGAAGAAAAAATTACATTTGAGCCCTGTCGCCCCCATAAGGCGACCGGGGTATATTTTTCAAATTTTCCAAAACGGACATATTTTTTTGAAATTTTATTTTTTTTTAAATATAAAAAAGAACCTTTTCCGGATGCGAGTGTGGGGGGCGATCTCCTGCCTTAAGGACACAGATGGGTCACGAGATTGGCTTGGAAGATTAAAGCCCGTTAACTGAATTCGAGCACGTATCTTCAGCCTACGGCACCATGGAGCCGGGTGCGGACTCCCAACATTTGATCTCAAACACAGCCCAATTCAAAAAGGGCCACCATGGGCTGTAAATATTTGGTCCGGGATCATGCTCAGGTCGGGCTCACAAATATTTATTGGCCTTTTGGATCGCAGCCTCTTCTTCCTTCTTGTATCTTCCATCTACAGTTTACAGTTGAGAGAGGGCGAACGAGAGGCGATCTCCATCCGGCGCTGATTTCTTCCGTTCCCCATAGAGGATGGGGAACGGGGAAAGAGATGGCCGTTGTACAAATACTTAACTAGTATGAGTAGTTTTGGTCCAGGCAGAGTTCGCGAGGTGGAGGTGGATCTGTGCTGCTGGAATAAGCGACTCCGGCTTATTCTCCGCCTCACTGGTAAGTTGTCTGCTGCTAGCGATGAGCCGGGGTGGTGTAGGTACCCTGGATCTGGAGTACCAGAATCTGTTGGGTTATTTTGCTACTCCTTGATCTTCGTCGGGGGTCTTGTTCTTTCTGACGTGGATTTGAGGAGTTTTCTGTACTAACACGAGATGAAATCGGGTTGGTTTCTGGATTTCACCAATTTTGGTGGTTCGGCTTCCCTTCTGGGGGATTCATCGTCCGGCGTTGGGGTCTGTTTGTTTTTGTGGCGTCAGATTCCTTCAAGCTTGGCGATGCGAACCAGCCGGGTCGTTCAGCGTTCATAGGTGTCATTTTCGGCATACAACTCAAGACGGCAACACAAGTTTATATTCTTCGCCAGGGAGGGGATCGGCTTCAAGTTGGGCGCTCCGATTGCCGGCGGCGAGGAAGGCCGGGAGGTTTTTACAAGGACGCCGGGAGGTTTTTACAAGGACCTAGATGTAATTTTTCTTTCTTTTGAAGGTGTTGTAAAACGAGCTGTAATCACCAAAATTTATCAATGAAATACTCGGTTTCTCTCAAAAAAAATTTATTGGCCTTTTAACCTGGCCTCGCCCGGTGTTTTTTAACCAGGTCTGAAGTGTATAGTACTACAAAATTTGTTTCATGATAATAAATCTGTTATAAGAATGTTTCAAGCACATGTAATTCTTTTGCAGAAAGAGAAGTCAAAATTGCTTTGCTGCTGGATCCTCCTTTATGGCATTGCACGGGCCTTCTTACAAGCCCAAAAAGTATCATCTACGATCTGCGAGTTGGGCCATAGGTTGGGCCGTTGGATACACTGATGACCTGAATTTGATTGCCTGGCACGGGTAATTTTAGTACCGGGCTCAAATTTGAAAGCTCCCGGAGCCATTTTAGTACCGGGCCAAGACACCGGCCGGTACTAAATGTCGCATTTTAGTACCGGCCGGTGTTTTGGTCCGGTACTAATATGGCGCGGCCATTTAGTACCGGGCCAAGGCACCGGCCGGTACTAAAATGCGACATTTAGTACCGGTCGGTGTCTTGGCCCGGTACTAAATGGTCCTCAACGGGTTACTTCAAAAGGAATGCATCTCTTCTCTAGTCACATGTGATGCGTATGTGAGATGGTAGGAAAGTAACACGCGAGGCTGGAGCTCATAGGTCCGTATTTATTTTTTGGGTGGAAAACCATTACCGACCGGTACTAAATGGGTCGTTTAGTACCGGGCGTGTTGACCGGTACTAAAAGACGTCTCATTTAGTACCGGACAACCAGTACCGGTCGGGCGCCTGGTACTAAACCAGGGTTCCCAACCGGTACAAATGCCGATTTTTCTAGCAGTGATAATTTGAATTCTCTATGGCCGGCCAGTCCTGATCTAGTATCGTACAACTTAAGTTATACTGCAACTGGCATTAATCTGTCACCATCAACTGGATCAGAAAATAAAAAAGGAGAGTGTATTAAAACTAAAAGAATCAGCATCGGATCACCATTCCAGACATTAAGAAAGGCACAAGCTGGTTCGACTTACAACTGTCATCTGACTCTCTGCATGTATTTTATATTAGCTTAGCAGCTTGGTTGAGCAGGTTGATGGACGCCTTTTACTACAACCGATTAGTGTAGTTTGGCAGGAAATTAATTTGCATGATGCCGAGTACAAAGTTTAAGATCATCTGTCACGCATATGACCGAAGGTACTAATCATGCTGTTTAGAAAAATATAGCAGCATACTAAAAGAAGCAGTACACTAGTACATGCATGTGTAGTACACTGCTCTTTGCACAGAGTATAGAAAAGATTATCTCCAACCAACAAAGAGCGTTCAAACAATGTATAGAGCTACTTTTAAAAAGGAGCTCAACTGATCCTTCGAGTACACCTAATACAAGGAATCAATCACACCAACAGAAGATAAACAGACGCCATTATATATATTTGGACTAGGCTAATATGGTACCAGCAGTACCTGTCTGATTTGTTTTATGTTGGTCCATGATACATGTCATGCAATAAGGTTGTGTTATATTATTACTATCCGATTGGGAATTAACGTAAGCAGTGACGTAATTCGGGGATGCATAAAATAGCAATATATTTCCTCTCCGAGGGGGAATGGAATCATGCCAAAAGGAGAGAGAGACCCACACCCCATGGAAGAAAACAAGGACACCTCCAATCCTTAAAAAATCCAAATAGGGACTTGTCAGTTTTCTTCTCATTATTGCTATGGGTACAAGCAATTTTCTTTGAATTCAAAAGCGGAAACTAACATCAAAGACCCACATTCTTTTTAAAATAATGTGGGCATTATATATGCCGCTATTTTCTCATCTCATCTCACGTAGCTCATTAATTATACTAGCCTACTAACTCATGCTCCCCCACGGGCTATTTAGAATTTATATAAAATAAGGGTTATGGTTAATAATTATAATTATCTATCTCACGTCCTCTTTTATCTATTAATTATTCTAATGCATACTCTAAAATACATATTTATCATTATCTAGCTGCAATAGATTTTATTTTGCATGACACTTCCACGTGTGTTTGATATATATTCAATTGTTTATGAATTGGCATTCTTATCTCTTCTATATATATCATACATGAATATATAGTGACACATATCGTGGATAGTATTTTTATATAAATAATATATTAATAATGATGGAACCAGTAATTTAGAATGTTATACATGCACATCAATATTTAGTTATAATTATATAATTTCCATTCTGATTTAGGGATTATTTTAACTTTTAATAATGACATAATTGGATAATTTATATACAAATTTAGGGGGTTATTTGTGTTATTTTTATAATGGCACATGTGGGTAATTTACATGAAGATTAGGGGTTACTTTAGATTTTATTTCATAATAGCAGAGGTGGGTGATTTAGATACATGTTTAGGAGTTACTTTAGTCTATTTTTATAATAGCTTTGGTGAGTAATTTATTAGTAAAGATAATAGATTCAGTGATCATTGTAATTAGAGTTGTCAGATTGATAGCCGGATGTATTTTTATTTTTGTGAGAATTTCTCTATTTTTTAAATGTCCACTTAGAATTCTAGGCGGCTTCACGTGGAGGCTTCAAAAGAGCCTCCAATTCGTAATAGTAAGATGTTGGTTGATTTTGTTTTTTTCTCTCTTTTCGGACACCAAGAGGATATGGGGTCAAGCTGACATATTTAACGGAAATAATCTTCATTAATCTAAAAAGGACATATCATACGTACTACGACGACTTGTTGTTTGTTTGATGCCTAGGGTTACTACTATCTGTCTATCTCGGTGTTGCAAAAACGGGCGGTTGTACTCTCAACTTTGTGGCTACTTTTTCGATGGTACCTGATGGTCGTTTGTCGGTGATCTAAAGGATGAGCTGTTCTTTGAATATTTGTATGGGTCCTTTCTAGGAGGGAATAATGAAGGGGCAGAGACTTGCAGGTATCAACAGACTACTTCTCGCTTAATTAGCTATTATTTATTTGATGTTTCAGAGAATCCCTGTGGTTAAACCCTTTATTACTGACAAGTCGCATGGACCACTTATATAACCAAAGATTGACACATATTATACCTCATTGCTCAAAATAAGAAGGAAAAACAAATGAAGATGAAGATTTGGAACTATTAGGAATATAGAAACTAGAAAAATCAGAAGCTTTGACCAAGCTCTTCATTATTATTATTTTTGTTAAAAGAAAGGCACGATTTATTAACTCAATGTCTTATACACTAGACATTTCTCTACGGATTAGATGAGATCTCATATAAATGTTGCTTAATTCCTTAGTAAAGTTGATGCCGTTCTCGTTCCTCCCCATGAAAAACAACAAAGTATAATGGCCAACTTGTGTGCCGCGATCACCGTACTCCTTCAGAGGCACATGGAGACACGTAAACAAGAGATCGAAGGGAGCCATGGGATTGGTCCTAGTACACTACACATGCAACCATACCACATGGATGCACTGCACCTATGTTGGTGTGCATTTTTATCATCGACAATTCCGGCACTGAGACCATGATCGAGAGGGAATGAACGAATCGATGAACAAGCGGCAGCGCGCGAATCTCGATGCGCCCTCGAGTTTGAAAGGGAATCTATCCAAGTAATCTAGTACGCATCTAGTGGGCGTCAAAAAAATTGTGCCCTAGCACATGGCAGATTCCCTTCGCCTTTTCGCCGACAGTCGTTGCTGTCGGCATTTCTCGCGATCATTTCCTTGACAGAAGTTATTAGGGATGACGGCAGGGTCAGCAACATACGTTCAAGGTAAGAAAAGTTGGACATTTCTAGCGGATTCTCATTTCTAAGTCATACTTCGTTCGAATGACCAAAGTTAAAAGGTTACGTCACTAACGGCAGTCCCCTCAAAAAAAAGAAAAAGAAAAAATGCAGTGTCCTGTATGATTTCTAATACGGACACAAGCAAGGATATTATAATGCGTAACCGTCCATTCAGAGATTTCGAGCTAGTAATAAATCTGGTAACTCTGCAAGAACAAACAACGACAGGACGAGACAGTAGGAAATTGGCTCCAAAGCAAGGACAAGAACCGAATTGACAGCCAAGATGAACTTTGTCCACAAGTAGAGGACATGGCTTATGATACCTATACTGATCTGTATGTTAATAGTTCAGAAATGATTCTCTACACAATGTATAGATCAATCTCAGATGTTGAAGTTAGTCAATCTCCAGCAGCAGCAACTCCCAGAGCTAAGGATGTTGAAGTATGTGTAAAGAGAGAACCATTTCACTTGGGCGGTATGAAAATGCAGTTACCAATCCAATCCACTACAAGAAACCACCCCGGCGCAAAACCGAAAAAGTTGCAACGCCCAGAGGGGGAAAATGCCAGCTTCCCGGCAAATTTACAGCGTGGCTTCTTGATTTTCAGCGGTGATGGCTCGACGACGGCGGGTCGAACCGGAGGGAGGCATACGATGGGGTGGCAAGGGCAGCTGTCGTGGCGGTATTGGAGAATCCTGATGATGCTGCAGCGGACGACGACGACGACGAGAAGAGCGGCAATGGCAGGGTGGGAGGAGGGGCTGTCACCTTCCATGCCCAGCTGGGAACACCACCCCCTGTCCCCCCCTCTGATGGCCTCCTGTTAAGATCTCTTGATGCACTCTGCATAATGCAACAACAGTTATTTACTCAGCATGCTTACTGATATATATAGGATATGAGTTCAAGAACAATTGAACAGTTAAATCCATATGCTTTCAGATGGAAGCAAGCTTTGTTCTTAATTAATCTCTCCATCAGTTCAGTTGGATAGAACGACGAGCTTGAAATGTCAAGCTCAAACTTTCCATCCAATAGAATCGGAAAGCGACACATGTGAGCCTGACTGCCTGACCTTAAAGTTTAGGAGGCTAGGATCCCAAAGGTTCGAGAGTTCACTTTGACCAAACTCTCTAGTTGAATAGTAAAAAAAAATAAGTTTGTTGAAAGAACCGGCAAATTTAGTACTTCTATTCTATAATCGCATTACAAGAATATGTTTTTTTTTGTTCTCACGGAAGGTTTGAATAGTAGTCACACTTCTATAACAGGCAAGGAACCATTCAAAGGTTATTGGCCGCAGCCAGGAGTAGTTGACCGATGATTTGAGTAGCTTAATGTTGAATTGTCGTCGGCCTAGGATGTTCCTTTTGAAGGAAAAAGAAAATTCAAACTATGTCTATTCATAAGACTTCTAGTACTTTATTCCCAGATTAGGCCAACCCAAAATATTCAATCCTATATGAAACATTGTGCCGTGCATTAATATCTCCGAAATCGACAGGGAACAGGTGGACTCTAGAATTCAAGAAAACTATGCGTACAGCCCGCGCATTTGCGCGGCTAGTATTGAAAATTCAAAAATAGCTATATTGTTGTAAACTTATTTCCTACCATACATCACCCTATTCATTATCGTAAATTATGTCTTATTGTTTAACCAATTCAAATATAATCTACCTATAATAACAATTTAATTTGTTGAGTTTTAATAATATTATGCATATAATTATTCTTATTTTTATTTTATTTTGATTGATTGTTGTTAGCTTTAGTTTTTATTAATAATATATGTTTGTAACTGATACATAGCTAATTGGTATTTTATATTTAATTTTTTATAATGGTATTGGTGGGTGATATTTAATTAGGCACAGGGGTATTTTAGGCTAATTTTTATCATAATGGCAGTAGTAGGTAATTTTATTTTTCTATTTTTCTCCGATTAATGTGGGAATTTCTAGCCTTTGAGAGCGAACGTGGAGGCTCCGTTTGTTGGCCAAATAATAAGATAATAGATGAAGTGTTGATGTAAGACTAGAACCAAACTAATGGCCGCACAAGAAATGCAATTGGGTGAAACTAACTAAAAATCTATGTCTGAAATTAAGTACACCTTTAGGCTGTGCATGATCTGCTCGTCGGATGGTCAAGATCACACATGACAGATTTGTGCAATACGGACAACTTGACTCAATCATGTGACGCTCATCAGACAATCCTTGCAACTATAAGAGCTAATTTTTAGCTGTCGGTATTTCAGTAATTTAGTACCACCTAACCTCATTATTTGTAAAGAAGGGGTGAGATTGGGCAGGCCAGATCGGTGGATGCTCAGTCATAACAGGAAACCGATGAGGGCGGCCGGCCAGCTCATGGGGAGTATCAACCTGCATCAGAAGCAAAAGATTTTCAGTTGAATTATCAAGACCGTACCTAAATATTTGCCCGCGCTCTATAATTCCTTAAAAAATTCATTTTGGTAGGAAAAAAAGATGTTCTGCTCAACTGTCATGATCATTCTGAAAAGAGAAACTTGTTTGTACGCGATAAAATAATTTCCCTACTGATTCCGACTTGTCAGGGCAGTCAAATGTAGTAGATTGGATAACAGCTGTAGAAATAGGATCTCCTACGTAAACTATGAAAAAGACTTGATCCATAAGAGGTATCGTAGTTACGTCATTAGCATGGTGAGAGCGAAACTTTGGTTATTTTGCGCAGAGCGCATCAGGTAGCCACTAGAATTCAACAAGAAAATTTCACTGCTTTTGATACATGTCAAAGGCGTTAGCACTTGCCTTTGTTCTTTTCAACTCGGAGCCCTCAAAGGATCCATGGTGGAGTTGCAGACCGAGGGAGTTCTTATCTCTTTTCGGACTCTGAGATGCCGGTTGAGATATGCTCAAGTTCAGATCAACATCAGCACCCGCTGAAAAACAAAACAAAATTCGAGTTTATTCGATACCTCAGTTCAAACAAGTTCATCAGCTAGTAACTTTATCTGAAGATTGTGAGAAGAGTTTCTACCTTCAGTTCCAACTTCGGACAGCAGCTCCCCGTCATATGTGCTAGGCTCGAAGTTCGTCACGGCCTCTCTACCATTGCATTTGATCGCGGCCTTGTCATAAGCCCTGAATTTGGTAACCAAAAGAAGAGAAACAAAAGAGGAGAATCGAGTCGGTACTCAACCCTTTGGAAATCAAAAGACAAGGTAAAAGAGAAAAAAATTTGGGCATCAATGGCAGAATCCAAGATGAACAACCTTGCAGCCTCTACTTCGCTGTCGAATAGCCCAAGATATATGTACCTGCACCCAAGCATGGCGTTCCAATCGATGAGGACTTAGGAATTCCCTATCCACCTCCCTTTTTCTTTAATTTCTTTTGTTGAAACAACCATTAAGCTACATGCATCTAGCCTATACTACTACTGAACTATAAACTTCTACTGAATCTTAGGAGTTCATCTGCTAGGAGCTCATAGCTCTAGCATGGGAGTAACATATGAAATTCACAAGGATTCACACAGTACAGCAGCATCAAGGAAAATTGATGATTCAGGCTGTGAAGTGTTCTTACTTCTTGCCGAGGAACTGCCCCATGCGCGCCTCCCAGCGGCCGCACTTGTGCAGGGTCACGCCTCTGTACTTGGAGCTGCCCCGCGAGAACCCCGTGCTCTGCCGTCGCAGGACGTGCACGAACTCCTCCTTGGACAGGCTCTTCATCTGGAGCACCAAAGAGGACAGGACAGGCCGTGTCATGTCATGCATATTCAGCTGCAGAGACTTCACCGAATGTTGCAAGAACATGGGTTGCTTGCTCCTCACCTGCGTCATGTCGTCTTCGTAGTCACTGAGATTGAAGTTTATGTCCGCGTCGACGCCGCGGAACTTGATCGCCGCTCGATCGTACGCCCTGCGAGTTCCAAGATTTAGTCCGGGGTGAAACAAAAATGGATAGGATGAATTCAGCACAGTACAGGGTTCAGAGCACAATTCTGTGCATACCTTGCAGCAGCATGGGCAGTGTCAAATCCACCTGTGTTAGTCAGATCACTCAATCAGTTAGACCGTGGGCGATTACAGATAGGAACGGGAGGATTTGTAACAGAGCATTAGTTGGCAATCTGCTCACCTAAGTACACTTGCTTGCCGCAATCCCTGCATTTCCGATCGAGGAACAAGAAGACGAAAAGGTTCGTGTCAGAAGTGATTGGTTGGCAGCTGAAACAATGAGAAGATGGCTGGTGTACTGACCAGATATGGGACTCCCAGCGGCCGGTGCGGCGGTAGAAGGTGACGCCGCGGTACTGCGAGCTGCGGGAACGCGGGCCGCGGCGGCTCTTCTTGGCCGCCTGTGGCTGCACGGGCGGCGGCGCCGGCGGCGTGGCGTGTGGGTGCGGCAGGATCCTGATGTCCGGCTGCGGGCGCGGCGGCTCGGCGCGGAAGAAGCCAAGGTCGGCCCAATGCTGCGGCAGCGGGCGCGGCGGGCCCGCGGCGGCCGGAAAGAGCTCCCGGGTGATGAGCTGCGGCTGCTGCTGGTGGTGGTGGTGCGGTGGCGACGGCGTGGCGTCGTCGTCGTCGTCGGCGCCGGCCGCGTCGCTCTCGCTCCTGAGGATGCTGAACTCGAGCACGGCGGGCGGCGGGGGCGTCGAGCTGGAGCCCTCCTCCGCCGGCGCGGCCCCGCCGCTGGACGCCTCCGCGTTCAGCACCGACGACTCCGATGAGCCGGAGTCGCTCGTGGCCATCGCCGCCGTCTTCTCCGGCGCCACCTCGGCCACGTTCAGATCCAGCTCCATCTCCTCCCTCCTTCTCGAAGCACCTTGCGATTCTTGCCGGAGCAAACAACCAGGAAAGAATCACCTCAGCCTCACACGGACCAAACAACGAGACAGCGATCGATCTCAATCGCAGTCGAGTTGCTCTCGCTGGGCCGGGCTGGTCTATTTCAAGAAGAAGAACCAGAGGAGGAAGAGGTAGAAGCAGGAGAGTGCCGAGTCGTTCTTGCGGTACATTTAGCCTCCACGACTGCGTTGAGCTGCTTCCTCACTCCCAATCTTTGACGACCATCCTGCACGCAACCCTCAGGCGGCGCGAGCACGATCCTACTGTACGGTCGCTTCACGAATCAAGAACGCCCCACCAATCAACTAGCTAGCTAGTACGGAGCAGGCGAGGTTAGTTGGCTCGATAAAGCAAGGTGGGATCTTAGCAGGAAAGGCGGGACCTTTCCGAGCTCGGATGGCCGGCGCCGCCGGCGAGCGGTGGCGGTGGCCGACGGAGTCGAGGAAGAAGGATGGGATCAGAGGCGAGACGGGTGCGAAGGGAGGGAGAAAAAGAGGCGGGTAATATATAGAGGCGGGGCCGTCGAAAAGAAGGGTCCCGGGCAGTAGCCGGTGGCAGCCGGTTAACCTTAACATCCTTCCTGATTTGGGCACCCTGTGCTCGGCCGGCCGGCCCTGCGTCGTCCGATTTGGTGGGTGGTTGCGGGCCTGGATTAGTGGATTTGTCCAAGAATAACAACACGAGGGAGCGAGCAAAAAAAAAGAAAAGTGCTGAGGTGGCAGATGATGCTATGGCTTCGAGAAAATATCTTTTTTTTTTCACACCACCCCGGGTACAATTCTTTGGTTGGCTGCTAATTCATGACCGCGTGCAGAGCAAGGCTAACCTGCATAAGAAGAAGATACTTGAAGATGCTGTTTGTGACCTCTGTGGGTGCACTTAGGGGTGGTAAAGGGCCCAACATTTTGAACTAGAAAATCTAAGGATCGGGCCCTAAAAGGGCCGGGCTCTAAACATATGTATTTTTGAACTAAAAATTTTAAGGATTTTATTGGGCTGTGAAGAAACCATTAGGGCCATGGCCAATTACCACCCCTAGGTGCACTGCAGAGACGACGGCACACATGATGTTCGGATGCTCAGTTGCGTCTAGTTTCTGGAGGGCAATCGGGGTACAGGTCCCGGCTGGCTTTGAGATCAGCTCTCTGCACGAGATCCCGAAACCACCTCAAGTCCCTTGTGCGCATTTTGAAACGCTAATCCTTCCCTGCTGTTGGCAACTGTGGAAGCAGCGAAATGGAATCGTCTTCCGGCAGGAAACCATGACTCTTCAACAGCTACTTGCAGGATGCAGAACGGAAGCAAGACTTTGGGCAGCACGGCTGCCCCGGAAGGATATCGCCGTTGGCGAGCAATGGTGTAATTTCTTTTCTTTGGCAATGTAAACCAGGGAAAACTCTGCAAATGTAATCATCTCATGGGCCGTGCTGGGCCATAATCAATCAAATCAGGTGGGGGATCCTCTCCCCTTCCATTGACCGTCAAAAAAAAAATCTTTTTTTTCTGTTTGGGGCAGATGCTTCTTGTTCGGCTTCTCCTGCCTGCATCACAGCATGGGCAGTCTCTACCGTTAGTTAGACTTGGTGAGCTGAGGGTTTTCCTAATTTTTAATCTACTTTTAGGAAATTAGTTAAGCAATTTTGTAGGCCCAAGGCTGTCGAGAACAAGGTTAGAAAATGGACTTCATGTAAAAATGCTACGGAACAAACAACTATAGTGATGATCTTGTATGGCACCTATTCTATTTAGTTATCTTATTAGTAGTAATTGGCTAACAGAAGAAGTCTGAAGCCTCGTTTTTGGCTCCCAAGGTTAAGAAATTATCACATTAATCAAAATAGAAAGAAAGATAAAATTACTTGCCACTATCGTTATAAAAAGATTATTTTTCTGTTGGGCACTAATGTTCCGTTAAATTTGTTACGCGACACAAAATAATGTTTTTGTAGGACACACCTTTTATTTCCAGTAAAACATGTCTAGTGTCCTGTAACAAATAATTTTTTGACGGTCTACCATGCATGGCAATAAAAAGTTGATAGTTTGCTTTAGCAAAATTGACCTATGTAAAACTAGCAAGGCCAAGATATATAATTTAGTTATATCAGACGATGCTATTTGCACACTCTATAGCAAACCGAGGGAACGAGTTCTTCGTTGGGTTGGCGGACGCATCTTACTATTACTAATTGGATGCTCTTTTGAAGTCTCCACATGAAGTCACCTAGGATCCTAGGTGGACACTCTAAAAAAATAGAGAAATCTTATAAATTCTCATAAAAATCAGAAACATCTAGCCATCAATCTAACAAATCTAATTATAATAGCCATCAGATCTGTTATCTTTTCTTATAAATTACCCACCTCTGTCATTATGAAAATAGACTAAAGTAACCTCCTAAACATGTATCTAAATTACCCACCTCTGCCATTATAAAAAAAATCTAAAGTGACCCCTTAATCTTCATGTAAATTACCCACATATAACATTATAATTCAAATAATCCCCTTATTTTCATATAAATTATCCAATTATATCACTATCAGAAGTTAAATTACTCCTAAATCCGAATCTAAATTATATGATTTTTTTTATAGAAAAGGGTCTTGCCTGGCTTTTATAGAAAGCGAATGACAGAGTACAGTCATACTGGGGATGCCCGTTTACAAGAAAACAGAGCCAACAACAGCAGTTCACTACGAGCTGACAACCCAAACACTAGAGAAGAAAACCAGAACTTAGAGAAAAATATCATCTACTGGTCGCCGTCTTATTTCCTCCTGGAAAGTCTCCATCTAAATTATATGATTATAATAGAATATAAAAGTGCATCAATATAAAATTCTAAACTACTATTTCTATCATTACTAATATTATTGTTTGTATGAAAATACTAACCACGATATTTGTCATCATGCATTCATGTATGATGGAAAGAGATAAGACTACCAATTCAAAAATAAATATTCAACAGAATATATATATCGAATAAATATAGAGGTGTGATACAAAATGAAATATAGTCACTCCGTTCGGCTGGACAAAGGACGGCTGCTGGCTGATTCTGGCTGGCTCCAGCCGTTCGGCTGCCCACCCAAGAAGGCAGTAGCTGGCTTCAGCTGCTACAGTGCCCGGCTGGAACAAGGCAGCTTGGTTGCTGCACGGCTGCTGCTGGCTGCAGCAACTCCAGCCTAAAGCAGCTGCTACCTGACCAGCCGAACGGAGTGATTGTAACTAGATAATGATAAATATATATTTTAGAGTATGTGTT
Source organism: Panicum virgatum (assembly GCF_016808335.1). Taxonomy (NCBI): domain Eukaryota; kingdom Viridiplantae; phylum Streptophyta; class Magnoliopsida; order Poales; family Poaceae; genus Panicum; species Panicum virgatum. Next base: position 8,014,779 of record NC_053147.1, read on the forward strand.
AAAATATTTAATTGATGAAAAAGAACGTAATTATAATTATTGATCTTATTTTTATATTAATTTTAATTAGTTCGTGCGAGAGCACGAGTTGATAGCCTAGTTAATACTAATTATGTATGTCGAATTGGGAGATGGCTTGGACCACATAGCCAGTGGTAGATAACTAAGGTGGATTCAACAAAAGGAGAAAGCCAACCATCCACCATGTATTTGATCAAGGCGAATGCAAAGAAAAGGACAATTTTTGTTTTCATCACTGGTCTGCCACCCATACCTTCTGAATATATATTTCCATGCTGTGCCAGTGATGATGATGAGGCAAGTAGTAAAAAACAAATGGAAACCGTACCGAAGAACTACTGTGCTTCTGACGAGATCAATCAAGGAAGTGAACCGAGGAGAGATCGATAAACTGGCAGATATATTATGTATACTATTATTATATTAGTATAAAGACAGGTTGTCAGAAAGAATATGGTCATGTGTCCGCGACTGACTCGCTGACGTGGCCCTCCATGAGCTACGTGTTTTCGAGTATTCTAATGGCCTCCTGATGCGTGAAGGCTGGTGAGGCGTCGCGGCCCCTGTCCCAATTCCCAAATTGTAATGGACCACGAGGAGCACGCACCTCGTCGATCGCAGGGGTCACGTGCCAACCAGGGCACCCTCTCGTCTTCGATCTCTTACTCCGTTTGTTAGTTGTTGCCTAGGGTATTTGGATTCAAATGTTAATGTTCATATGTGCTAATAAATTTTAGCACTAATTTATTCAAATAGAAGTGCTAATGAACTAGACTAAATTTTAGTAAAGATTTATAAAATTTGCAAAAATATAAGTGTTAATAGGTACTAAAATTTAGCTGGTGAAAAAAATTAGATTTTGGTACTGTAGCATATTTTGTTGTTACTTGACAAATAATATCCAATTATGGATTAATTAGACTTAAAAGATTCAGCTCGTGCTAATCAATTAGACTATATAATTAGTTATTTTTTCAACTGTATTTAATGCTCTGTGTATATGTAAGAAGTTTCGATTTGCGGTACCGTGCAAAATTTTTTGGGAACTAAATAAGGCCTTAGTTCATCCAAACAAATCCGATGCTAGTGCATCTAGCTGCAGACCTGTAGCGTAGTATAGAGCTCCACACCTCAAGGCCTCCGCGATGGTTAAGTAGCTATTTAGCTAGCTAGATCTGAGGTGGCAGTAAAAAAATAGAAGAGAGAGTAGTCACTAGCGATGAGCAAATAACTGATCTATTTCACGTAGTCCAAGAATATGTAAGAGGAGCATGTGAGTCCATTAGTATAAAATAGTTTTTTTTTCTCTCCCACTTTCACATCAGCAAACTAAATACCTAGAACCCTCAGAGAGGATCGAAGTAACGATGCAGCAGCTGCGTCAAGTTGTGCGGCCACTTGCCATTGGACAGCTAAGCTAGGCCAAGCTGATCTCATCATCCCCGGCCGGTCCAACGTCGGACACTGTCAGAGCTTTTTTTAAAGCAACCAGGAGCATTGGGGGAGTCATTTAAGAATTTTAGATGCACACGTTAACCGGACTCAACGCAGACGAGGCTGTCCGAGTAGTCTCAGAATACGCCATACTGAGGCACTCACACTACATGCACGCACACACTCATGCCTCAACACCCGTGGAAAAATCCCGCGCCGAGTGACACTCGAACGCGGGATCGGTGGCCTCCACACTTGGAGCGCGCACCACCCGAGCTACGGGATCGATCCATGCTACATCATATCCCTCATCATTGTATACATGGTAAATCCCATGCGTATATATGGATTGTGATACCAGTAATTTCTTCTCTTTCATGGTGACCGGTAATCAGGGTTCACGTATCCGACCGGTGACCGGTAACCGCCGGCCTCCGGTTCCGGTATACCGGTCCGGTTTGGCCGGTTACCGGTCGGAACCGGTGGAATTCAAATTTGAATTCAAACTTCCCCGTTCAACCGGTTCCGATCGGTATGCCGGTCGGTTAGACCGGTATACCGGCCGGTTTGGCCGGTATACCGACCGGTTTGGATGGTAACCGGCCGGTTTGACTGGTACAGATCAAATTCAAATTTTTTTCTTTTTTTTTAAATTCAAATGCCCACAAAGTATACTAAATAAATGTTTGTACAACATATTTTAGTCTAAATGAACCCTCCAACTCTTTTTTATACTACTTTTACATTGTATTTGTATACTTTCGTATGCACGTTTTTTTTATTTAACTTATAAATTCCGCAAACCATACTAAATGAACGAATTTTTGAGAAAATTTGACACCATTAGATTCATCACACCTTGAAATATTTTTAGGAATTTTTTGAGAATTTTTCATTTTTTTGAATTCAAATTCAAAATTTGAATTTGGACCGGTTGGGAACCGGTCGGAACCGGAACCGGTCCGGACCGGTTTGACCGGTTACCGGTCAAACCGGACCGGTTCCCACCGGTAAGGTTAACCATGCCGGTAATACGTAATATATAATTTGTTTTCAAACACGTGGTTTTACGTTAATCCATGTGCTCCGTTGAGTCGATCGCCGCAATTAATAGCTTATGCACCCAAAATTTTTAGCTGAAACAAATTTTTTTATACTTGATGTCCTGTTCATAATTAATATCGTAATTTATCAGATATTATAAACTATGATGTGGGTAGAAGGTTAACATAATATTCAAGTTCCACCTTGAACACCGCGAATAGTCAACAACCTCGAATACTTTCTTATATTATCAAAGGGAGCTATACTGACACATCTTCATTATATTTTGAAATTATAACCACGAGACACCAACTCGAGTGAGCAAGTAGTTTTACCACAATGCAAGAAACCATGAAGTGGATCAAATTGTTACAAGTGGACAGTGCACACGACACAATATATACATAGAATGCGAAATGGCAGCAACAATCGGTCACACGACGCAATATATTGCTTTCAACCTTGCCTAGCTAGCTAGAAATTAAATCGTGTGGGCTGCAGTATTGACCACAGAAATTTAAACAATTGTATAGCCCATAGTAAGGTAGCAACAACATTTGTTGGTCCCAGCACGTGCTCATAATGGACAAAAACGTACTGGTACTAATTTCACAACTGCACGCTGCGCATATATATTCCATAGAACTCAAGTTACCTACAAATTGTATAATCTTTTGTTTTATGACCAAATCGATGAAGTTATATACTATGGAAATTAAACACTGTGACTAATACTTCCTCCGTCCATCCATTTTTATGTCACTTTAATCATTTATTTATCATATATTATATCACTTATGGTTATAAGCTTAAAGTCATGGTAAAGTATATTTGATTATGAATCCAATCATATAAAGTTTATTATAAAACAAAAAATTTAATAGTCAAATTATTGATCAAATATTGCAAAATTTGAATGTTAATATACGTGCACACCTTATAAAAATAGATGAAGGGAGTATATATCTATGTGCATTCCGTTCTTATGGTCAATTAACTCGATTTCCACGGCTTGTTTTGATAGCCTATAGAGTACATTTGCACACAATTTATACGAAATAAAAACGCGAATTCAAAAGAAAATCCAATGGATTTTGTGCATGTATATATGCCGGAAAAATCTCTATGAGAGATATAGAATCATTAATTGCGACCGACTGATCGAAAACGTCGCCATCCGCGAGAAAAGCGTGTTTTGTTGATTGATTTGGCGCATACTAAATAAAATAGAACGGGTGTACCTGCGCAAGTGTACGTGGACTTGGAAGCCACTAGGAAATAAACTAACCTTTTTTAGCATCAGGAAATAAACTAACCTAAACAAGGGATTATATTCTCGTGGGTATGAACTATGAACATTTTGATGGAACAGGAACGGTGGGTGCGTGTGGCCGCTTTCTTTCGGTCCGGATGGGCACGGATTTTAATGCGATAGCACTACTGAAAACGGAAGGTCAACGTGCTCGCTGCCCAGAGCGCACTTGCTGGTGTGGGGTCGCCAGTAGACGGAGAGGCCAATCCATATGGATGGACGGATGCGTACACCCACAGCCCAAATTTGACCAAAATTTAGTTCCTTTGAATAAGACTACATCTTTTCCAGACAATACTAGGCTTCATTGATCTGCATGTAGAAGAAGTAGAGGAGTTAGGCCAAGATCAGTACGGTACGCGTACGTGCATGTGTGAGCGACTGCGCGGTACAAAATCTCGTACGCTCTGATTGGCTGGGATCACAGAAAGGATTCATTGCAGGGCCTAGTCTTGGCCTTTGATCGATGACCCATCATCCAACAGGCGTCGTTCACTACTCGTCACCCATTCATGACCCGATCGACGCAGATATTTCATTCGCCTCTTCTTCTCGATGGATGGATCGATCCCCAGCAATCGACGAGCTGAGCAAGAAGGAACACACGCATCACGAAGGGGTGGTTGGGACTGGAACATCATACGAGATGTGAAAGCGCACGCGCGGTGTGTTGGAGAAATCTTGTTGTGTTCATGCATGTGTGCCCGCACGGATTGATTCGTCGTGTAGGCGATTTGTAGCATGAAACTGATAGCTTGGATTTGTGGGGGAACTAATTAAGCTAGCGTATGACTCATGTCATTGTTTAGAGTCTATGCGTCGATCGACCTCCCACTGATAAGTGTGTGTGTGTGTGTCACTGTTATTGTGTTGGCCTGGTCCCACAACTCCTCTTAACTCTTCCTATGCACGATATAGGTGGTTTTTCAACGAACGTGCCCGGACATGTGGTATGCGCGATATAGATCACCATACCCGTCCAAGTACCACTACTACAGAATAGGCCTTTGTTCCAGGTTATTTATCCCGGTTATCTTTGGGCCCGGGGCAAAAGGTGGCTTTTGTCCCGGGTCCAACGACTAGTCGGGCCAACATGGGGGACATGGGCTTTTTGTCCCGAGTGGAGCCACCAATCCGGACAGAAGGCCCCCCTTTTGTCCCGGTTGGTGGCTCCACCCGGGACAAACCTTTTGTCCCGGGTGGTAACACCAACCCGGACTAAAGGGTGACCCTTTTGTCCCGGTTGGTGTTACCAACCCGGACAAAAGGCCCCTCCACGTGATAGTTCAAAAGAAAGTTATTCTATACTGAGTCACGTGTACTACTTAGGTGAGTTGGCAAGGAAACCATGCGCTAGGCAAGAGGTCTTGGGATCGAATCCGTGGTGTGCAAAAAAAATTTTAATGTCAGACACCTTTTATCCCGGTTCTGCCACCCGGGACAAAAGCCAGTTTGGAACCGGGACAAAAGGCTAATGTGTAGTAGTGTACATACTCTCTCCGTTCCATGAAGAGTACAATTTTAGATTTTTTAGACAAATTAGTAGTAGCGTGAAAGACTCTCATACCCTCATTTATTTTTCACATACGGTTAGTTTTGGTATGCAATTCAAATCTGACCACCTAATTAGCAGGCCCGGCCCTGAGGGGGGGGGGTCGAGCTGTGCAGCCGCCCCGGGCCCCCCAAAACCAAGGGCCCCTCCCCACTTATAGAGACTGGCAGACTGCAGGTGTGTAGTATAGGCTCAAGCTGTAGTTTGGACTAGCGCAGCAGCATCCGGACAGCACGGGGCAGCAGGCCTGCACACGTTCATCCACAACACAAAGTGCATGACTGGGTGAACTCCTTTAACCCCTTAGATTTATTGCCGTATCGAATCTAATCTCCTGAGTCCTGACTCCCCGGCAACTCCATTTTCTCCGTGTCTCCGAGAGCTCGACCACGATCGACTGCCGAACAAGTAAAGGCAATGGAAATTGCCTCTATGTCTGATATGTGAAATTCAAAATTCATCAGTATGTCTTATTGCTTGATGCGCTATTTTCCATCTGTACAATCTTCAGAGTTTAGACTTGAGAACCCATTGTCCATATCTCCATCAGGGGCATTAATTTAGCCAAGTGGTTTTGCAACTTGATAATTTACTAGTTTTGTGGAGTTGATCATGTATGGCATTACATTTAGTAAATTACTAATTGTATTTTCAAAATTTTTAGAACTGTCATGTTGATAGAATGTATGTGTTAGAGCGTGCAAAAAGGGAAAAGATGAAATAAGTACTACTATTATTAATCTCTATCTCTACTATTTTTAAGGCAAGCAATGATTTATTAGTCCGTCAATTGTTATCTCTTCTATTTCTAAAACAAACAACAAATAATAATGTATGTTTAATCTTCAGCCGTAGCACATAGGTATATATTTGCTACTTAGTAATAGGAGGGCTCTTATTTTAATTTCGCCCCGGGCCACAAAAATCTCAAGACCGGGCCTGCTAATTAGATAGGTAGTTGAGATTCAATCTCTAGAATATTAGAATAACTTACAATTTAAAATGGAGGGAGATTCAATCACGTTTTCACGGCGTGCCCATATCGAGCAGAGGCTGAGTGCCCCTGCATCCAATGGAGGAGGGTGCGCACCACATCACTGCACTGTGGCCGTGTCCTGCAGCCTGCAGAGAGTGCCCCGCCTGCCGATTATTGAGGAGACAGCCAGACCTACTACTAGCCCAGACACGCAGGGGCCAGAAGTGGTCCTGCTCGCTATTCCCCACATTGCCATTTCGAGGTTTCAATCGCTCTGCAGCGTGCGGTGCTCTGATGCCCCCCCCCCCCCCCCAACCAAGCTCAACGCGAGACCATCATCACTTTCCTCTAGTACTGCACAAGTGTACAACGCTACTACAAGTAAGCTAAGAGCAAGTATTATGGAGAAGTTTGAGCCGGCGACATCTAATAGGAAAGAGAGAAAAGAGGAGAGAGAGAGGAATAGGCGACTGCCGAGTCGCCGCTTGAGCCGGCTAAATCTGAAACAAGTCAGATCTTCTCCATTCAATTGCTTCCATGTATTGAGCAACACATTAAATAGCTGTGGGACCCGCTGCCACAACTCGTAGCCGAGTCGCTGAGTCGCCCACAGCATACGAAACCATAAACCATGCTCTAAGCATCACCTGGGAAGTAGACATGAGTAGCTAGCTAGCTTCTCCTATACAGGAGTACACATTGCCATCTGCAACCTACTTTTTCTCAGTGAGGTTAGAGTGTGTTTAGTTCGTGAACTTTTTTGGAATTGACTACTGTAGCACTTTCGTTTTTATTTGATAATTAGTGTCCAATCATATACTAATTAGGCTCAAAAGATTCATCTCATCATTTCCAGCTAAACTGCGCAATTAGTTATTTTTTAAAACTACATTTAATGCTTTATGTATGTGTTCAAAAATTTGATGTGACAGAGAATCTTGAAAATTTTTGGGAACTAGCATTTCTCTGTGAGTAGCACAGCAGATCTATTGCATGCATCCGGTTTTCGCGTCCTTATCCTCTCGTCAACAGTAAAGACCAGGCGAAAGGGCGATGGAAAGCGAATCCGCCGGCGATTCCGCCGGCGCCTTTCCTCTCCGGTGGCCGGGATGCCGTCGGAGAGGGAGGGGGCCGGGGGAATCGATGGGCGGCCTGTATAGGGTAGCTAGTTTTTTAGCTTCTCCTAGGTTTAGCTCGCCATCGTCGTCGATGGCGGAGCTGGTGATGCCGGGAGCGGCGGTTGTGCAGCAGCTCCGGCGGCGAATAAGTTGTGTTGCCGGCCTCGACGATGACCCTCACGTCCTTGCCGGCGACAATTTTGGATCTCTTCAGCTCTCTGGCGATGATGGTGGTGGCATCGTCTCCGGCGTCTGGATGAGGTCAGATCAGGGTGCTCCTCTCTGTTTCCCTGGCAGTGGCGTGGTCTCCGGCAAGGATCCAAAGAGGTCAGCTTTTGTCTTTCTCCTTGCATTGGGGAAGGTTTTCCTTTGCTCCCCCGTGGGCTTCTCTTTCCTAGTTGGTGTCGTCATGAGCGCTGGCTGCGGATCTCTTGCTGGGCTACTGCTTCTTCCCGGAAACAGTAGTGCCGGCTTTGTCTCTGGCAGTCCAGGGATGGAGCTGCTGGAGACTTCTTCTTCTCCTCCGTCGGTGGGATTGCCGATGTTCGTTCAACGATTTACATCCACTTCGGCTGGAGCTTCGTGGTGGTGGGTTCTGCGGCTTAACCAAGGTTTGGGATCTGCTGATGGAGGAGCGGAAGATCTGTGCTTCGATTTGGCTTTCGGTGCTCGCCGGACTGAATCGGAGTTGGGGAAGATGATGAACGGGTGCTCCATGGACTTGGTTATAATTTTAATTTTCTTTTTGGACCTATTTGTAAAAGGGGAGATGTACTGTGCTCCAGTTTAATATTTCTTCCCTTTCGCAAAAAAAGTAAGTAAAGCACCCAGAGTCACCAGCTATACTACTACACCCACAACAACTTCTATGTGGTGAATGACTTTTTTTTCGAAATATAGGAGTATGATTTTGTCCTAGGAATATCCTAGTTGTGTGTAGCGTAGCACAAGAGCAATAATGCATACTACCACTCTGTTCGGCAGCTCCAACAGCCTCCAGCCCAATAGTATTTTCCTCTCACACCGCTCCAGCATCAGCTTCCAGCCACCAGCCAGCCAACATTATTTTTCTCTCACACCACTCCAGCCACCAGCTCCAGCTCCAGCCCAGCGAACAGAGCATACATCTTTTGGCTGTGCCCCACTACCGGCAAGATTCCTACAAGGAAAATGAGCGCCGGCCGGCACAGGGCCCAACCGCAGCGAGAAGGAGGCGCACCGAGTGCCCACATGGAGATGAGGGCGGACGATCGATGGGCCCGGTATCTCCTTCTTCATTGGCTCCTTCCAATTCGGGCATCTGATCTCTTGGGTAAATCAAAGCGAGCGTGCGTGTGTGATCCTCGGCGAGTGCAGCAAAAGGGGTAAGGCGAGGTGCGGTGCGGGCGCAGCCATGAGTGGTGAATCCATCTACATACGCATCGATCCCGCAAGCTTTCTACCGACATGGATACCATGCATGATACCATCTTCTTCCATGGATAAGCTAGGCATAGCCTGGCAAGGGCGACACCACGGTCATTTTTCCTGGTGAAGTGCAGCAGGGTCCAAGTGAAGATTTAAAGCTACTCCCTCCGTATCGTTTTAATTGTCGCCCATAGTTCAACTGAAGAGGATCCAAAATAAATGTCGTCGTTAGTTTAGACATGAGTGATTGGTCATTTTTGCCCTCCTCTACAGCTGCTCTGGAAAGCCTCCGCCGCCGTGCTTGGATGCCTCCGCCGCCGCTGTCGCTTCCATCCGTTGATTTGATGCTTCCGGCCGCAGCGGGGAGTAGTTCGGATATGGCAGCCACGGGGAGGAGCGGAGTTCGGATATGGCAGCCACGGGGAGGAGCTTGGATGGGGCGGCCGATTGGAGCAGCTTGGATGAAGCGGCCGCGGGGAGCACCTCGGATGGGCCGACTGCAGGGAGCAGCTCCGACGAGCCGGCGATGGGGGCACTAGGCGACCACACGCCCTGTGGTGCCATTCTCCACCCGACGCAGATGGTGGCGGTGGCCGCCGGTAGCAGCACAAAATGGATTTGAGCAACACGAAACAGAGGACACGTTGATTGGAGTAAGGGTATCAATGGAATTTCACAAGCTTTTTATTTTTTCTATAGCTGTCGGAAACGACATTTAAAATGATACGGAGAGAGTACTTAGTGGAGCAATTACTTGATGATTTTTTTTTGCGGGTTACTTGATGATTATTGAGTTGCTAGGAACATGATAATGAGGTGGACCAGGGTTCTCTTCCATCTAGCCTCGCCCCTGCCCCGGTAAAGTATCCTGCCGTCTATCCTCGTGCTTGCTTGACCGTCAACTAGCTTTTACGTGTCTTCTGTCTCTCCCATAATCCAAAAGAGGGAAGCTAGGAAATTAAGTACGTCGCGCATTCACTCATGCCAGCTCTCGCCAGTCTCCTCTTATGATCCGTTCTTCTCATCGCAGTCACCAAAGTCTTCTCTCTCTCTCTCTCTCTCTCTCTCTCTCTCTCTCTCTCTCTCTCTCTCTCTCTCTCGTTCTGCATCTGTATCCTGGCAATTTCCTTAATTATTCCCATCGCCAGGCCCACGTCCCAACTACCGGCCCCTTTGAAACGACGTGCATGGCCCCGCGCGGACGCCAATCCGGAATCGACAGGTCACCGCCCGGGCCACGGGCCCACGGACCGTGACACGGCTGATTTGGACAGTCTAAACAAACAATAAACCACCACTTGCATAGTAGTACCACGAAGCTCCTGATTGTAAGACATTTTGGTTTATCCTAAGTCAAAATAGTGTAAATTTGATCAAATTTGTAGAGAAGAATATTAACATCTAGTATATCAAATAAGTAAATTATAAAAATATATTTCATAATTGATATAATTATTCTCATTTGATATTGATAATATTATTACTCATTTGACTTAGAACAAACTAAATGTTTTACATTTCAGGAGTACTACATCCATAAAAAGCAAAAAAAAATCAAGAAGAAAGACCCCGCAGGATCCGACGGACGAGGAAGATTTCTTGGTCGCCGCATGCAGGCAGCCGGCCGGCCCTTGAGACTGAGAGGCGGCAAGAGGCATGCAGGCAGAGACGGGGTCCGCGGCGCCCGGCCGGTGAGGTAGATGGTCGACGACGAGGCCCACCGGTCTGGCTCCAAATCCTGCGCGCGGATGCGGATGCTGCCTTGACCTTGGAGTAAGATCGAACGGCCAGAGCCGTCAGCCCAGCCGGGCCAGGGATTTGGATTGGACAATATTATTGCAGCCAGTAGCCGATCATATGGATGCCGGCGGGTTCAGGCGTGCGTGCGCGTACGTCGAGGCCGCGTGACTGCCGACCCGGTACCAGCAGTACTGTCCATCCGCGCACGACGAACCAGTGAACCTGCTGATGATAACTATGCCATGTCGGTCGCCATGCATGGTACTCCTCGCATGCTTGGCGCTTCTCGTAGCCAAAATCACTACTATAGATCCGGCCTTTTGTCCCGGTTCGAAATTGGTTTTTGTCCCGGTTTTGGAACCGGGACACGGCTTCCGGGACAAAAGCCTCGAAGCTTTTGTTTCGGGTGGCAGAACCGGGACAAAATGTCCCTGACGCTAAATTTTTTTTCACCCCGCGGGATTCGATCCCAAGACCTCTTGTCTAGCGTATGGTTTCTTTGCCAACTCACCGAAGTAGTATATGTAACTCAGTATAGAATAACTTCCTTTTGAACTATCACGTGGAGGGACATTTTGTCCGGGTTAGTAACACCAACCGGGACAAAATGGTCCTTTTGTCCCGGGTGGAGTCACCAACCGGGACAAAAAGGATTGAGCCTTTTGTCTCGGGTGGAGACATCAACCCAGGACAAAAGTCACCTTTTGTTCCGGGTCCAAAAACAGTCGGGATAAATAGCTTGGAACAAAGACATATTCTGTAGTAATGGATTTAGATTGGCGAGAGGGGGTTCATCTCCCCTCTCTTCCACCTCCTCTTCTCTTCTTCTTCCTCCTTCTTTTCTCTTCATTTTTTCATCCCAAAATGAAGAGTAGGCTTTTGATCTTAGAGAGGTAGGGGGCTTGATCCCCCAAACCCCATCCCTGGATTGTGTTGGAATTTATTATTTCGTTCATATTTATTAGGGAGATTAACATGAACACAAGCACATATTTTATCACCAAAATATCATTTATTTATGTCATAAATACATAATAACTGGGGCCCAAATGGAGCAGAAATAAATGGGGTACGCCCCGGGCGCACAACAGCCCTGGTGCACCCCCGGTGAATCTAGCGTACAATATTAATCTTAATCAGATGGTGAATCATGCGCCGAAGCCAAGCTGAATGGAGCCACGAGCCGAGCGGATGCTGCATCTACGCCGGAGCCGAGCTGACCGTGTGGGCGCAGAATCGTTAGATCTAGGCACACGGGACAGGTGGTGGTCATCCGGGTGGGGTCGCACCAAATTTTCTTCCAATGGAACGGGGTGTCAAATAAGTGAGGGTGGTCCTCTCACGCTCGTTAGATTAGTACATCCTAGTCCAAGATACTGACTTTTATTTCTACCATTTTCGACTGTACACACATGCATGCCTATTATTTCTCCGATCGGGGGCGGCGGAAAATGAGAAAGGAGGTCCAGGCGCGTCGATCAGGTTTTTATGGCCCGAAGACGGCCGGCCGGCCGGCCGCGGGGCCCGCCACCCTAGCTGGAAATGGAAACACGCCCTGCTACTACTTCCGGAATAAGGGTGGTACCACCGATACGCGCGCGCGTGTTCCATGTGTACGTGCTCGTGTACTTGCTCCACTAGCTGGATCCCGACACGCCAACCACCGCCGGCCCCGTACACGTACGTGAACGATCCAGAAAATATTGAAACCACCGCAGTTAATTTCCATTTTCCAACGGTAAATATATAGTACTAGTAATATCCAATGATTAACAAAATAAACTCTGCATGATTATCCTGTGAGTAATCTACTGGTTGTCCCGGTCATGATGATGCAGGTACAGCCGGGTACGGTACAGGTAGGGAACAGTGCCTTGGTTGCTAGGGGCACGCTACAGTCTGCCACTGTGCTGAAATAATTAAGAGCAAGCAAATTGAAAGGATGCGCACATGTATATCTAGAAACTCCGTGAACTGAAAAAAAAAGGCACACGCACGCGCCATGACTCTTGCTGGACTTTTATAAGGTGCTAAATATATACGTATATGTATATATATACTCGAGCATCATGAAGAAAATAATAAAAGAACTGAAAAAAAAAAGTTAGGGAGGGAGGAACGGGAGAGATCGGAGGAACAATTAGTTGAATTCGACGGACGTGATAGCCAATAATGAATGGACAGGCCGGCTGGCCGTGTCGATCGATCTGATATCGATAGGGATAAGGAAATCAATAAAGGCGAAGGCGAGAGAAAGAAAGGGTGGAATAGTTCGTGCTGTAGACACACCGTACCACAGGATGTCTGTGTAGTGCTGAACTTTCCTTCAGCTGTACCTATACGTAGCAAAGATTTATAAGAATATATGTATATATATATATGCATATATACATTATTGACCATTTCGATCGAGGAGCACAACTATTGTATGGCTTCGTTCCAAATTGTAGATAGTTTTAGCAAATTGAAGAAAATAGTTGAATTGATTGGTTGTTGATCTCTGTTAATATAAAGCAAAGTCGGCGTTGGAACTCCTCCACAACTGGACCGTAGGCGTACCAGATACGAGATTAAATTCAAGAGCCGACTATCCTGATGGATCACCCGCCCCTAATCACTCCGTTCGGTAGCCAGCTTCAGCTCCAGCCCAATAATATTTTCTTCTCACACCACTCCAGCCTTCAGCTCCAATTACAACTAGCCCAACAATATTTTTCTCTCACACCATTCCAGCTCCAGCCTCCAGCTCCAGCCTGCCGAACGCAGCGCCTGCCCGTACACGGTTGATGCGTGGGCGCACAGTATTGGTCGGCAGCGTACTTACCAGCAGAATTGATGAGGGAGCTAGAGTACCGATAGGTGCGCACGCATAGCATCATTTTCTCCCCTTCTTCCAATGCGCAGTGCGGGCCTCGATCAATGGCTATATATCTACGAAAATAGCAAAACTGATGTGAGGTCTATTGTACGTTATCCAGCAGAAGTTGACCAACAATACTACCTCCGTCCCAAAATATAATCATTTGTTGACTTTTGCTGGTTTTATTTGACTATTTGTCTTATTCAAAAAATTTGAGAAAAAATAATAATAATATATTATTTTAATATAATAGTATTAAAAAAAACCACCATGTTCGCCGATAGAATCTAGAAATTCCCACATTAATCCAAAAAAAAGAATATGCACCGTTGGATTTTATAAAAATGTAACAGTCTAGATTAATCTAAAGAGTCCATGTCAAATAAAACTATAAATATATAGACTAACCTAAGAAATCTTACTAAATATTTATGAATTGAAAAATAAAAATAAAAGGTATATGTCCTTTACAACAATAGGAGAGAGACTAGAACTTATGTACATATTATTTCCTAATTAGATTACATCCCACATTGATGACGAGAGAGAGAGGAGGCGTGCAATTATATAAACTTATTTGCTAATCAGATTACTTTCCAGGAGACATAGGACTAGATATCACCTACCATAATTTTTCTTTATTATTATCACCCGCTACTATATCTTAGCAGACTTCGATGCCGCTGAATTGCAAGTAAATGCTTTGGAGAAAAGCTAGAAAATTATATATCGAACCATACAGCTTGGAAACCCCAATGCAAAAGTGTTCAAAGTAGGCTGCAAGTTAAGGCAAAACACATATTGTTGTCTCACTGGAGTTGTTAGCACTAGCCTAGCCAATAATTCTCTACATGATACACTTTTGATCTACATATGCAGTGGCAATAGCCAGTTGATGAAATGTATGCATGCATCTCCATGTATATATGTCATGCATATGGCCGACCGGCAAGAATACGGAGCCATCATTCTGTCCACCTATTCAGATAACATGGATCTAGGATATGGTGTACCAGTGGTCTAGCAAAGTAGCACGAAATAGAGATATGACAATGGTGTAACCAAAGTGTCATATGCATCACAATAATGTGCTCAAAGAATAGGGCACCCACCTCACCCTATTAGCACTTTCACATCTTCTGGCACAACCACTACTGGTGCACCTTATTTTGCTGCTTTTATAACTAGTTTACCACATAGGTATAGTCTTGCATGAGTAGTTGTTGGTGTCGCAAAAAACAAAAAACAACATAAAAATTGTCACCTTTACAATAGAGGAACTCACCAAATAGTGATGTTGTAGAGTCGAGATGGCGGACTAGAGGGGGGTGAATAGTCCTTTCTAAAACTAATTGCGCCGGCTAACCGAAACTTATGCGGAATTGAAACTATTCGCTTAGCCAAGACTTCACCCCTCTAACTATGACTCTAAGGCACATCCAAAAAGATCCTATACAAAGCAAATGGAGTGCCAAGCTAGTAAGAGCTCTCCTAACAATTCTAATGCTAAGTCACACAAGCCTAAGCACTAGTACTTCACAAACCGAGGGAGCTCCTACACAATTCTAATGAGCAAAAGCACAAAACCAAACCTAACCTCACTAGATGCTCAAGGACAAGGATACACAATCCAGATCCAAGAGCTCAACTTGCTTAGCTACACAATCTAAGCACGAGCAACTAATTAAGCTACACAAGCTAACTAGTTACACTAGGATCTCTACTTCTAGCTACACAAGCACGAAGATGATTAGCAAACTACACAAGCTAACTAATCACTAGAGAGCAACTACACAAGCTATAGATGAATGTAAATACAAGGCTTGTGATTTGGAGAATGCAAACCACCGAGAATAGTAGACAAAATTGACACGGTGATTTTTATCCCGAGGTTCACTTGGTTGCCACCAAGCTAATCTCCGTTGAGACAAGCTCCAAGGTTGCCGCCGATCCTCTTGCTAGTGGTGACTCTCAAGTCACACTCTCCCACGTGGAGAGCTCACACCGAGCTCTAGCACATGATCCGGCCGGACCACTTATTGCTCTTCACGTCTCGCTCAACTAGAGTTGCTCTTCGCGGCTCCCGCGGGGTGAGCACAATACCCCTCACAATCTCTTCTCTGGAGCACCGCACAATCTTCTTGCGGGCTTCAACGGAGCCTCTTGCCACCAAGCCGTCTAGGAGGTGGCAACCTCCAAGAGTAACAAGCACACCGGCTTGCAACACGATCACCTAGTGCCACTCGATGCAATCTCTCAAAGCATTCGCACTAGAATCGCTCTCTCACTCGATCGGATGATTACTATCAAGTTAGAGTGAGTAGAAGGCTCTCAAGCACTCTCACACATGGACACCAAGTCCCCAAGGTGCTCAGCCTGCTCAAATGGCCGGCCACACCCTCTATTTATAGAGGGAGGCCCCAAACTAGCCGTTACACTCAAAACCCGTGAAAATAAAGTTTTCGCGGACTGTCCGCGTCACAGAGATCGGACCGTCCGCCATTCAAAACAAACGGCTAGAACTGCAATGATTATGTGTCAGAGTCAACCGTTAGAGCCCCGAGCGGACCGTCCGCCGCTCAAAAAGTGAGCACACACAGAAACAACAGTGTTTCTGTCCCAGAATTTTCAGTAGGAGGCGGATCGTCCGCCCCCAAGGGCCGGACCGTCCGTAGTACAATTTGGACACCCAAGGCAACTACCAAGTTTCTGCGCCCGTTTCAGCTTTTAAAGGCGGGCCGTCCGCCCCATGGACTGGACGGTTCGCAGTTTATTTTGGACCACCAACAGAGCCAAAAACAGTTCTGTTCGAGCTCATCCGAGATAACTGCGGACCGTCCGCCCCCCAGGAGCGGACCGTCCGCAGGTCTATTTACAGCAGAAATGTGCCTCGGTAAAACGGCCATAACTCATAGCTCCAATGTCCAAATTTGGTGATCTTGGACTCTATGGAAAGCTTATTCAGAGGGCTACACAACCCAACTGAATATTTGATCCAAAAAATAATGGATCAAAGCACTATTTTACTCCAAGAGCCAACCTAATCTCCGAAGAACACCGAAAAGCCTTTCTTGCTTCCCCAAGTTGATAAACATCAACTCCAACTCTTTCTCCTTTGCAAATGTGCCAACACCACCACGTGAACAACACCATGTGCATGTGTGTTAGCATTTCACAATCATTTTCAAAGAACTTTCACTTGATCTTACCACGCCACTCGATCCTAGCAACATCGCAATGTTAGATCGCTCAAGTGGCACTAGATGACCGATATGCAAACAAGTTTGCCTCTCTTGATAGTACGACCATCTATCCTAAATCCAGTCATGCACTTCTCTACACAAACTTTGGCCGGTGAAATGAAATGGCCTACAAGTCATACCTTTGCCTTGCACATTCCATTTCATCTTCCCAAATGTTGATGTCACACAAGCACCAAACTCCATCAAGCCTTTTGATCATCATCATGAGTCAACACTTGGCTTGATCTTCCTTGAATGATATGATCCACTCCATATCATCACATGACATCTTTGGTCCATTGATCTTGACCTTGCTCGCTCTTCACCGTTGCCTCGGTCCATCGGCGCCAAATCTTGCCCAAGCTTCACCGCCTCGCGGTCCCTCGCTTCAAAGCCTTGACTTGTCCTTCTCCATTGCAACCGGTCCATCAAGCCAAGTCTTGTCTTGATCTTCTCCACTTTGGTCACATAACTCCATGTCATGTCTCATATGCAATGAGTTCCTCCATCACACTATATGAGCATAGCATCAACCCTTAGCCATTTTTCCTCCATGGCACATGTCGCTCATACTAGTGTCTTTGTGTGGACTAATCTCCTGTGTATCTCGACATAAACACTTATTAGTCCACCTAAGTTATCACTCAATTACCAAAACCAAACAAGGGCCTTTCAGATGTCCAACTGTTGATGCAAAATCTGGTCACACACTTGAATGCGCTAGAATGCGCAGCAAGATTGTCAAAACGACCAACACCAGCAACCTCTCTGCACAGACCGGTCATACCGGTGCTCCAGGGAGACGACAAAAAACCTAGAACCACAAGCTCGAGAGGGGACGGTTGGAGCTAATGGAGCTAGGGTTGCTCTGAGGTCGGCAGGCCACTCGGAATGCCATCAAACGCCGTAGAGATGAGCGAAGAACAACAGATGGGGTTGGAAAAACTATGATTTAGAGGTAAAAAGTAATGGATAAATGTGTGGATCAATTGGGATTACCCTCAATCGGCTGTGGTGCTTCAAATATATAGGGTTTAGAGGTAAAAAGTAAAGAAGAAATGTGTGAATCGATTGGGATTACCCTCAATCGGCCGTGGCTCTTCATATATATAGAGTGGGGAGGTCTGTACCCATTAGGAGTCGAAACCCTAACAAAACCCGTGTAAAAATACAACTTCTAATTCGAATTGGGTGTTTCAGACCGGTCTGATCGGTCTCCAAATCAGTCTGACCGCTGGTCAGACCAGGGTGCAGATCTTCCGGGAGACATAACTTCCTCATCCAGACTCAAAATTGGACGTTCTATATAGGTGTTTCGATCATCTCGACGAGATCTACGCAATGGTGAAGTCAATTTTATAATTTGACAAAGTTGTACTGATCAGTTTATATGACAGGTCTGATCAGATTGTCCAGCAAACCTGAATTGTGCCAATTTTGGGTGTCAACACCAACATCTGGACTGGAAGCAGCAAGCTAAAGACTTTCATGTGCGGGTGCAACATCAAACAGCTCAAGGTGAAAAAACATATGAAACAAAATATGAGTGTTACAATTTACTAAATTGTGAATTTGAAGAACAGTGCAAAGATGCATGTTTTTTTTTCGATCAAGCTACCAACAAATAAATAAATAATAAATGTTACAAATAATTCAGTTTGTATTGGTAGCTAAGTAGTAGCTAAACAATATTTTCTGCTAAGCCTAGATGTGCCCTTCATCATATTGTTAATATCTCAAACACCACTGCGGATGGTGATGCTGCAAAGAAGTGGCTCTAACTATAATTAGATTGCTGGCAATCTAGCTTTTCGTGGAGTAATTCTAAACTTAAAGAAAATAGAATAGTGTGCAATTTAGAGAGAATCATGACAAGTATGGATAAAAGCACCATAACTTAATAACAAAATCTTATAGGGAAAAAGTATTACCAACACAAAGGGAGAGAGAGAAAAGGCAAGATTAGTCATATTATTATGAGAAGGTGATGTCAATTATGAATGATAGGTTCGCTTCGCTAAGAAAAACTGTAGTATCATAGGAGCAAATAGAAAATAAATACACAAGAAATAGAAGGAAAAACAGCAATAACTAAGAAAAGACTTCGATCTACAAAGCAATGAGAGTCGCTAGAGTTAGAAAGCGCAATGATAATCGGTTACAGAAATAAGGATCAAATGATAGCACTACATCATAACCACGACACGATCCCAACACAGTTGTTGGAACGACTATCACCCTAACTTAGTCTACACTGTCATTGCCATTAAGGTATGGTGATTACCACTAATAATAATGAAAAGCAGTGAGACGGTGATGTCTTCCTGCGTAGAATTGTGATCAATGGTTTTTTTATGTAACATTGTGATCAATGGTTGTCTGAGAACTAAAAATTTAAAGAAAAAATGATAAATGATAGAGCTGCAATTAGGTGTTCGGGAAGGTATAGACTACAAATGTGAAGTGTCTAGAAGAGTTTTTTTTTCAAGCAAAACAACAAAATTGTTGGTAATGGTGCACGATTCTTGGTGAGGAAAAAGTGCTGCAACTATGAGACAAGGGGAGCTGTATGTACGAGGATGTAGTAATTGGAGCTTGGAGAACAAAGAAAATAAAAGAGATATTTAGATACGTGACTTGAGAGGTCGCATCCAATTTTTATTAATGTTTAGATTCAAATGCAAAACTAAACTTCAATTATTATACACGGTAGACACTCATCTAGATCTTTATAAAGTCCTAGGATAATTTATCACCATAATTAAAAAATAAAAAATTTACATAGCTGGCCAACAATTAAAAATTATATTTATATTAAAATATAAAATATTTATTTTAAAGTAAAAAACTCAAATGTCAGCATAAACAATACTAGGTACTCGCGCTATTTGCGCGGGCCTCCTTGCTAGTTAAGATATATTTCAAATATATACGATGATAAAACATGTCATAACAAAATAAATAATATTTTCACAAATTTTTTGAATAAGACAAATGATCAAACATGATTAGCAAAAGTCAACAAATATTTATATTTTGGGACGGAGGTAGTACTAGACTTGTGAGCGAAGCATATGAGTATGCCCCGTTGTGGGAAAAAAAGGTCGCGACTTCGCGTGCAGCGCGTCGGGACGGCCCTAGGCATAAACGCGCCAATCATTGTGCACAAACTTGGTAAGGGCGGCGGCGTTCACAGCATCATAGGTACTACGAGTAAGTAGATCATCGTGTGCACTCGGGTGCATAGGACATCGGTGGAGCACGCTCGAAGCAAACCCCAGAATGGTAACCACGCACTTGCACTTGGGGATCTTAAGGTTATACCATGTCCTCGCGTGTGTGTGTGAGAGAGAGAGGAGCTGTGGTGCACGTCCAACATTGGAAACCCCCCTTGAATTGTACTGTACCGGACCAGTGTGTGGACACCAGCGGAGGCAGCAAGATAAACATGAATCTGTCGACAGCAGAGCAACGAGCCAAAGACGAGGCAAAGACAAGCAAGGGCGGGCGGGCGGGCGGTAGAAAGACAACCAACCGGCGGCCCCCCCTGCCTGACAGCCCAATCACGACAGGTCGACAGCTGCCTGCGAGTGAGAGCGAGAGCGAGACCAGCCATCCCTCCCAGCACCGGGGATCCGTGTGCGCGCGGCCCACCCCCCGCCAACCCGAAACCCACGACCCGAGAGTCAGAGAGAGGTAACAGAGAGGGGCTCCCAGGTTTCGGAAAAGAAAAGGAGGTTTTGCCCGATCGGGGTCTTGTTTACATGCATAAATTTTTTGGCCTAAAATACTGTAGTATTTTTATTTATATTTGGTAATTATTGTTTTACCATTGGTTAACTAGATTTAAAAGATTCGTCTCGCAAATTACAGACAAACTATATAATTAGTTATTTCATTTAACTATATTTAATATTTTATGCATACTTTCAAAAATTCGATATGACGAAAAATCTTGTAAAATTTTGAAATTTTAAAGACATCTAAACAAGAGCCGGGTAAATCTTGGAGCGCCCCCATCCGGCTGCCGGATCCTTGTATCGCGCCTCCTTCCCGCTCCGGCAAGCCTGAGGGCCACCGGCTACTCCCGGTGGCGGAGGCTGGCTACGGGACAGCGACGCCACTGCGGGCGGGTCCCACACGGCGCGCAATTATTCGCCGGGCGAGGGCCTGGACCAAACACCGGATGGGGGCCGCCGTACTTGTGTTTTTTAATGATTTCTCTCTCTCCCTCCTCTCATCGTCCGTCGTCGTCAACCCAACCGGCGTGTGGACGGGGTTGCGCGCCGTTTGTTTTGCTGTTGCGTCCAAATCGATCCTCTTATGCCGTCGCTCGTCGACTTCTTTGATGTCATTGTTAATCTTTAGCTCCACTTCACCATCCATTTTTATGAGGAGATCGAGTGGAGGTTTGTTCGATTATATTCTTTTTTCTAGGACGATTTGAGGGTACTGAAAGTGAAAGAGATTTTGATCCGTCGGGCGATTTATTTTTCTACAATCATCTCCATCAATCTTCATCGAACCAAAGAAACCAGCAAGGTTTTATCTTTCTCTTCTACTCTCTCCGTCCCGCAAAGGTTGTATATTTCTCTTCTACTCTCTCCGTCCCGCAAAGACTGTTCGTTTAGCCTTCAAATTTTATCAAACAATCTTTGTGGTATAAAATTTGAAGGCTAAACGAACAGTTTTTGCGGGACTGAGAGAGTATGTCTGAAATTTTCTAGACGAACAATCTTTGTGGGACGGAGAGAGTATCCTCTACCTCTTGTCTTGCTCCCTCCCTCTCGTATCAAAGGTCGGCACAAATCCAAAAGTATACCTTTACGCGTGCGACAATAATAATAACAAACGTAGTATAATTATTCGCATAGACCTAGTGGTCTAGATAGACCCTCCACAAGCCATCGACCCATACTACCTTCCTTTTGACATTATACTTGCGAAACACGAACCGTTTCTTTTACAAGGAATGGATTCCGTATTCAAAGCACACAAAAAAACAGCTTGTCATTTCTATGATGAGCACGCAAAGTGTGGCAATGGGATGGAGAAGTAGGGGTGAAGGTGGGGAGCACAGTACAAAGGCTATCGTACACCGCAAATGCCTTCACAAACCAGCCACGGCATGCACGGAACTTAACTCACTCCGTCCTAGGCTAGCAGCTAACACAGCAATATACAGCAGCACACTTGCAGTTGCAGGGATGCAGCTCTAGATTCAACTCATCACTTAACGTGGGTTTCGGAATAACCTCATAGCGATCGAGGATAGATCACGCATGAGCGTGACCTCTTTTGCCCCCCGAGAGCGAGTCCGTGACTCCTCTCGGCCACACGTACGAGAGGCTCTTACAGACTCATCAGCCCAGGCAACTTGCAGCTCTGATCTCCAACGCAACCATGCTGATCACCACCCAACGCAAGGATACTGCATTAGAGTACCAGCTACCACCGGTACTAAACAAGTGCACATATGGGCTGCAGATCATTATTGCCTCCATCACCTGTCTCCACAGTATTCGTCCTGCAGAGCATGTGTACGGAGTACTTTATACTAACCTCCGTTCACAAATACTTGGCAACTTTGATTTTTTACTATTACTACTTTGACCGCTAATTATTTAAAAAAATATCTTGTTAACTAGAACACTTAGAGTATCATTGTATTTAGTGTCAAGAATACTTTAAGTATGATGCATGTTTGAAATGGCATAACAATGAATTTATGAGAAAATTGAAAGTCAAACTTTGAACAGTAAAGTCAAAGTTGTCAATTATTTGTGAACGGAGGTTAGTAATTTAAGAAAAGAAAAAAAAGGGTTAGGGCCAGGTCGTCCTACGTTGCTGGCAGGCGAGGCAGTCCCGTGGTCAAATTGGCCGCAGAGCAACTGGGTCTCCTGAGCTGAGCATCTCTGCTGTGGTGGCGTTGTACAAGGATCATTGCCGCCGCCGATCTTGTAGGAAACCGAGGGTTTTTCATTTTTTTAGCAATAGCAAACGATCCAGCGGGGGCCAGGGAATATACATATATATACTACGGCGCGTCGGCGCCCAGCATCACGCAACGATACATATATATGTATCTTTATTATCAGAAGAGGGTGGGCGTGCAGCATGAGACAAGAAGCAATAGGAAATGCCCGCTAGCCACACTGGGGAGGGAGGGAGCTGGCTGGCTGGCTGGCTGCTGCACTTGGAAAACCTAGGAGCTCGCCGCCATGGTTTCCGTGGCGCCGCCCATCGTCTACCGCTCCCTATCTCGGCTGCTTGCTACTCGTACTACTATCTTAATCAGTAAACGCAGGCGGAAGAAAACTTTGAGATCGCTTTCAGTTTTTTTCCCCCCCAAACCGCGGCACACGGGTTCGTCCGTCCAGGCGGCCCTTGGGGCGAACCAGGAGGCGGCCCCGGCGAGTGTGGGGCCAGACCGGGCGACCTGTCGCGTGGCTCAACGGCGGTGACCAATGCGCCTACGATCATATGGCCTCCGGGCTCGGCGTCAAGGCGGGCCAACAACCAATGACTGCGCGACAGCTCAGCAGCAGCATCGGTACCGATACGCCGCCGTGCTGTACCGCGGAGCTCGATCGCCGGTGGAGATCGCCGTGCTACCGGTCTACGGAATACCATGATATGATGATGATGCAGCAGCAAGCTGCGTCCTTTTTTTTTATAAAAAAAACTTCTGAACAGATCATCGTACTACTTTTATCCCTCGAACCTGCCGTCCGCCGACAAACCCGGAAAACCGTGGGGGCGGCTGCTGCAACCTGCAAGCATGCAACTACTGTGATCAAATCCTTGTTTAGTTGTATAATTCAAAATTCCAAATTTTTTTCGACAACTGCATGGAGATTTAAATTTAGAAGAAATAAAAACGCATTGCACAATTTGTCTGTAAATCGCGAGAGGAATCTAATAAACCTAATTAGGTCGTAATCAGACACTAAATTGCTACAATAATGCTACAGTAAACAATCTCTAATGATGGATTAATTAGGCTCATTAGATTTGTCTCGCGATTTACAGATGAGTTTTGTAATTAATTTTGTGATTAGTCTATGTTTAATACTTCAAATATAGAAAAATTGTTTTTCAAAAATTTTACACGAGGCAACTAAACAAGACCCAAGTCGGGTCGTTGATTGCGGCGGCCTAGCTACGAAAAGATCCCACGGTAAGAAATTGGAAAATAGTACCAAAAGGTCACGGAAAAGCAATGCATGAGACTGCGCCCTGCACACAGGTAGGGAAGTAGTAGCAAAAGATCGTCGACAGTGATCGGAACGAGCTAAATTGACAGTAGTGGATTGGAGAAGACATTGTTTGTTGAGTGGATGAGAAGATGAGGCACATCAGATACGGTTCCCATCCGCTGCCGTCCCATCCACGCGGCACACGCAGCGCACGCATGCGATGCGACACTGTTTGACCCCCAAATGCGGTGATCATGATTATGGAGAAAAGGAAACTCAACATATCTCCATTGAAAATAGTGCTCTCCAGACGTTGTACTAGAATCCGTATTAAGCCGCCACGACCGACGTTTCTCTTCCTTCAAATAAAAGAGGAGAGTTGCCCGGCCGAGACGCTAGCTAGCAGCCTGAAGGAGCCCGGCCAGTCCAGGGTACGGCCGGCGTGATCTTATCACGAGGGCATATGGTCCCAAGCACGGCATGGCACAGAACAAGGACATCCAGAAGGGGTATGATGGTGATGTGTGCTGGTGTGTCATATGATTTTTCTGGGGGCCATGGTGTGGTTTTGTTCTCGCCGCCGGCGGGGCGTCCGGGAGCCAGGAATGGTAGGAATGGTGGTTTTGTTCACTAACAGGAGAAAGCCTTGATCAGAACAGCAATGGGAAATGCCATGTAAGTGGACCTTTACTGCATTCTTGGATGGATCATATTTACTACTATTTTGGTTCCACAAATGCACCAATGATAAAAGTGTTGCCCACCATATTTTGCAAACAGTTTGCACATGCTAATTTGTCAATTAAGTTCTAGCATCGACTTTTACTGGACTTACATTCCTACGCCAAGCTCCATGTATTCTAATCGTACTGCACTAGATAAAGAATCACTTAAAGTATTCCTGTAGTGAAATGAAAAGCAATACCTTGCTCCGAAACTGCTATCCTACTATTTTCAGATTGACATAGTTAGACATTTGTAGCCTATTAGTCTACTTATTTATGAAACTCTGAAATCTGCAACTTTACATCTCACCATGCCTTCTCATTTTTGTGTTGTTTACATAAACCTTCCTGAAATTCTTCTGCTTCAAGTACCTCATTTTTTTCATGCCTTTGTAACTAATTGCTGTGATATTACGTGTTTAATAGAGATCTTCGAGATGTGAAGCATATTGTTTTAGCTTACGAGGTGCAGTCTTTTCTGCTTTATTTCAACTGAAATGCTCCAAATTCTAATTACTACAGGAGTTTCTCTCTCAAACCAATCCAGCAACTGATAAAACATTACAATACTCGATCTGTTGATTGTACGAGGTCCAGTAATATAGTGGATATATTAACATCTCCATAGCAAAGCTTACTATTTGACATATTATTATCCTGCTACTGCATAAATATTTTTACAATATATTAGATACTTTCTTTCTCTCTCTTTTTTGGTTTGGTACAGGAAGAAATATCTGGGAGGCTTCTCACATTTGGTCCTTATCTTTCATGGCCAAACAAGAAGGCAGACTCAAAAAAGACATAGAAGCACATGTACTGTCACACCCGGTTTTAAGGACAAAATCGAATGCATAGCTATATGTATGTCAGGATCAAGTTTCATACATATAGAGACATCATAAGTGAATAATCAGTAACATAACAGTATCATGTAAAAGAGAATTAAAACAAATAAAAGACTATCAGAGTTATACAGCTTATCCTGGAAACGAAAGCTCCAAACTTCACAGGCAATCGACTGGGGGTTGCGTACGCTTAGAACTCAGCATCATCTTCAAAAGACTTCACCACAACTTTCTCCTTCTAAGCAGCAGTAAGCAAGGGTGAGTACACTTATGGTTGGTACTCAGCAAAGCCACAAGAAATAACCAGAATATGATTTATATCCATCTTTAAGTTTATTAATCATGTGAGGGTCCAAGCCGCTCTTGACCGTGAGCACGGCTAACCGGTTAGTTTTAACTCTGCAGAGGTTGTACACTTTCACCACAATTCGCGTAAAAGTTCCGACGAACTTTGAACCCAACCATGCAAGTGCGGGCCAAGCACCGTATCACACTTCCTTAGGTATGACTGCATAGGGACGCTACGAGGCCTTTACAAAGATTCCCTAACCTATGACAACCCGCTAAGGTTTTCAGTCAAAGTGGTCATAACACTGTCCTAATGAGGTGATACCTTGCCAAAGGACCATAAACAATACCAATTGCCCCAAGAGGACCGAGCTATACCCCATCAATGCATCCCCTCTTACCCTTTCGGTAAGATTGTCACAAGCTAGAGTCTCTAATTAATCAGCCAAGACCAGAGCCATACGATATTGTGGTTGTACAGTTTTCTTGGGTGTTTCTCCATGTTCCAATTACCACATATGATCTTGATTACAAAATTAAGCCATCATGAACATGAAGTAACAAGTATAGCATTTGTAATATTATCCACCCATATCCAAGGTAAAGCAACTAGCATAGCTACCCAACATGAAAATAAACCCAAGTTGATCAAGGAATAAGGTAAACAATACTAGGCATGTCCTTAACTCGGTTCCCATCATATTATAGACACATGCATGAACATAAAAGTAAATGTGATAGATTTGGTGATCTCATGGGTCAAAAACATGATCAAGGGTCCACTTGCCTTCCTCAAACTGCTGCTGGTCCGGTCCTCCGAAGTCTTGATCTTGCTGCTGCTCCTCGAACTGCGGATCGTCTATCGCATCGAACACGCACATACAAGCAAACAAGTACAAACAATAAAAAACAGTACACCAGACAATATAAACAGTACAAAAAGAGGTTACTAAACTATACTACTCGTTGCAACGATCGCGTGAGCGTAAAGATCATCGAAAACGGATCTAAAACGAGAAAGTTATGGATAAAACAAGATCTAAGGGCTAGATCGTAATTAAACCTTATACTCAGGGGCTAGATCATAAAAACAGGGGCTGTTTTGTAAATATTTTC
This sequence comes from Panicum virgatum, assembly GCF_016808335.1. NCBI lineage: Eukaryota > Viridiplantae > Streptophyta > Magnoliopsida > Poales > Poaceae > Panicum > Panicum virgatum. Next base: position 8,041,661 of record NC_053147.1, read on the forward strand.
CAACAGCAGTGGACGGCGGATTCTAATATGGAAAAATAGAGGGGTTTATGTGCAAAAACGGCATGGTTGACCGGCCATGGCTGAGTTGACTTACATTGAATCTAATTCGGGCCGTTGATCTCAGATCGAACGGCCACCACGCGTTGAGGCTGAGCGGGCGGCGCTGGAGGCGGCGCAGAGCGCCGGCGGCGAGGCTGCGGCGGTGGCGCATCGCCGGACTTGGCCAAATCGGTTGTCCGGGGCTCGATTTCGAGCGCACCTGGCACTGGAAGCATGAGCGCGGCGCGGGCAATCGATCTAGAGTAGCAGCGCGAGCTAAGGCGGGCGGAGCAGAGCTCGCTACGGCGCATGGCGGACCGACGGCGACGGAGAGCTCTCCCGGACGGAACAGAGCGGGAGGGAGGGATATAAGCGGTCGGCGAGGTTCCTCTCACCACAGCGAAACTCCGGAGCGGCGATGTCGTCGAGGGAACAGAGCGGAGTGGCGGCGCGACGGCGGCGTTCGAGCTCGGATGAAAACTCGACAATGGCGGCGGCTGCGTCTAGGGTTTCGCGAGGCAAGAGGCGGCGGCTTCGGTTCGATGGGGGTTCAAGGGGGTCTCGGGTTCCTTTTATAGGAGCGACCCGGCGCCTGGGCGTGTGGGCCCAAGGGAGCACGGCGGCGCAGAGATCGGACTCGGGGAGAGTCCTTCCTGGATACGACGCGGGAAGACGGAGCATCCGATGGGCGGGGCCCACGCATCGGTGAGAGAAAAGGAAGAGAAGGCCGGAGCAGGCTGGGCCGCGAGGAAAAAAAGAATTGGGCCGGCGGCGGTGGTTTCTGTGCCGCGGGAAAAGAGAAAAGGAAAAAGGGATGGGCTGGGCTGGAAAGGAGGGAGAAAGAGAAAAGGTTTTGCATTTTCCAAAACGATTCAAACACTTTTAATTTAAACTCAAACTCAAAGATTTGAATTTAAGTTGAACAACAAACAAATACAAATGCAAACCAGCATGAGATGCACACACCTATTTTCCTTATATTTATTTTATGGCTAAATAATTTATTTAATTCCCGACCAATGCTCTAGAATCCAGAAAAATTAAATAAAACCTTATCGAAACTATAACAAATCTAATTGAATTTATTTAGGCTCCTAATTTGAAAATACGGGTGTTACATGTACTTAAAGAAAATGCTACTCATACGTAATTCACAGTTTTGGCAGACCAACATAGACCTAAAATATTATCTAGAACTGTACTAATCATATACCGCATATAGTTTCATTGTATCATAAAAAATAATTACTTGCAACAAAGTCTAAATCTAAGTGCTGAACAGTTCAGCTTTTCTCTCAGACCTTCCATACAGTGGCGGACCTAGGATTGGAACTTAGGGTATGCCATGTCAAAACTTCAACATATAATTCGGTATTCGGTATAATCTAAAAAAATCGATACACAACAAAAAATTCCACGAGCAATTCGGTATATAAGCACTTAGATTCAATACTTACATAGATTACAATATAAGTAGTAGAAGCACACTAAGTCCTAGAAAAACATAAAATAAGCTTACAAACCTATAATAGTTCAAAGAGATTACCTAATTTCTTCTTATCAGGCTTACGCTTCTTAAATATTAAGTTGTATGCATCAATCAATTCAACCCAAAAGCTTAAATTGATGGGAAGAGGTGGGCAATTCACTTATACTTTAACACTCTCCCTCGCGTGTAGGCTCTCCTATGCCTCAAACGTGAAAATAAGAGTCGGTTGCAATTATTTTATTTAATCGCACCTGCTGAGGTTCGAACTCGAGACTGTCAGACCCAGGGCAGCGGGACTGCTCACAGACGTGGAATATTCTAGAGTAAGGAATAGCACATGGATACACCTTACCTCTCTTGTAACTACTCGTACGGCAGTAGGACTAGTTGATGTACATGGAAACTACTCGACCTCGTTGTAGTAGGACTCTAGTAGTACTCGGCTAGTACTTTCCATATAACCCTGTCCTCCCAGACTATATAAGAGCGGGCAGGGATCCTTCCAAAACATCTCAACACCTAAGGCAATACAAACGACCACACATAACGTATGGTATGACGGTCTGAACCTGTCTAAATCTTTGTGTTCCTTGCACCATCGCGTTCTGATCTCGACGAGTCCGTGCCTAAAAACAATCTCCTCGAAATATACCTCGGAGAGCTTGGCAGTAAAACACCGACAGAGACCTCCGGCCCTGATACCATATTGAGTTGCATGTACCAACCAATTCAACCCAAAACCTTAAGCTGATGGGAAGAGGTGGACAATTCATTTATGCTTCAACATTAAAGTCCATGAAGTATTAATTATATCATTTTCATCCACTCGAAGAAGATATCTCGCTTGATGAATGTGTGTAGACAATCATCCAAAAGACTATCTCCCATCTTATTTCTTAGCTTAATTTTTGCTAAAATCAATGACCAATTTTAAAAGATTATAAACCATATCATAAATCTTATTTCTCTCAATTTGAACTAGCTTAACTGAGAGATAACCATGATTGGTCAGACATTTGAAGTTGTTCCCATGTCTACTATCACCAATATAATTATTAATTTGTAATTTGAATTTGATCAAATCTAAGTTAAAGAAGTCATTAGGGTAAAAAAGGGCTGGCTTAGGGTATGCCACGGCATACCCTGGCCACCCTTTGGGTCCGCCAGTGCTTCCATATCCTTCTCTTCATTGTAGTCATCACCCTGCACATGCTTCTTCTTATCACAGAAATAATAAACAAAAACTATGGATTTCACCGCACTGGTCTACAGGTCGCGGCGCCGCGCCAGTCTTTCTAGTACCAGATTAGATTAGATGGGAGGAAGCCGTCATGGTCGAAGGGAAGGGGGAGAGGAAGAGACGCTTTTGGAGTAGCCCACACGCGACACATCAATCACGTACTGTCCCTACCCCGACCTTTACCACGCCAAAATAAGAACAGCTGACTAAACAAAACCTTATATGTGCCACTTGCCCAACCAACAGGAAAACTATGGTTTTGTTTGTGGACATTATGGTTTGCAGGTCACCTCACCCCACTGCCCATCTGCGCTTTATCTACCTCCATGTAATTGATTGATGAGCTCAATTGAGTAAGACGCTCTGGAAACGACCTTGGAGCGATCATAAATATTATTAAACACGAGATGCTGTTGCGGCTGTAGCCTGTACTTTAGCATCTGTCCACACCTGCCGAAAATAGTAGGTGTCGTGTCGCTTCTATGCAAACCCAGCAGGGTCGGTCAGGTGGTTAAAGATATCGCTTGAGCTTGGGCAGCCCAGAACAGTCGAACACCATGGTGCTGCAACTTGCTCATGGCAACTTGCAGCCGGTTGCTTTGCCTTTAGATGTGTGTGGGTGTTCGGTCCCCAGCTGCGCCAAAGCCCCGCCCGCCCGGAGCTATCAATGGGGCCGCAAGGATAAGGGCATAAGGCAAGGCAAGCGGCCGTGAGATGAGCCGTATCATCATGCGACAGTGTACTTGTGAACACCTACTATTGTGGGAAAAAAGGTGGTCTCCTATGGCTATGGATGGTCCTACCATAGATAGATATAGATAGATAGGGACCCGCGCCCCCCCTTTAACAACCGCCCAATCTAATTGGTTCACATTTCGCTCTCAGCCACACATGTTAGCTACTAGTAGGCTCTTCTGGCGGCCATACGAACCTTGGACCCAGCTAGTAGCCAGCCTGCCAAACAACTGGGGGGCGTGCCCATGTTTGACTCCTAGGTTAGAAGCTTGCTAACACTTTTTTCGTTTAGGCCCTATTTAGTTCCCACCCATAAACCCTATAAACACAAAAAAAACATCACATCGAATGTTTTGACACATGCATGGAGTGCTAAATAAAGTCTATTTACAAATTTTTTTTATTGATGGGCTGTAAATCGCGAGACGAATCTAATGAGCCTACTTAATCTATGATTTGCAACAGTGATGCTACAGTAACCATCGGCTAATTATGAATTAATTAGCATCATTAGATTCGTCTCGCGATTTACAACCCATGTGTGCAAAAAATTTTAGTAATAGACTTCATTTAGTATTTCAAATTAGTAAGATTTTTTTGCAAAAAAATTTTTGCGTTTACTAAACAGGGCCTTATTCTTTTGTACTAACACATACTATGTTTTGGTCTGCGAGAGCAAGACAACCCAACCTAAAGGTTAGGCCTTCTCTAGTGGTGGGTATGCTAAGTGGCATAAAAGTCTGACAAAGATGGTGGGTGCGATTTTGCTTGTTCCCTCTGTAGTCGTCCGCATTCTTGTGTGGGTCCGTATTATATAAAAGATTTACTTGCCTCTCTCCAGAGGAAGGACTCGCGCGCTGCTAAGGAAACTTCCGTTCCCCATTTACTCTAGATCCCCTTCTTCCTCTCTCTCCGGGCAATCCTACACAAATCAGCTGTGGAATTAGAATACCAGTCATGCAAATCGGGTCCAGGAAGCGTGGATTTGGCGGCGCGCTCGACACCAACGCAGGCAGTGTCGTCGTTGTCATGGCGACCTTGCCGGCGGCACAGCCACGGTCGTCTCGGAGGGAGCAGCACAGCGCGGGGTGATGGCGGTGTTGACGAAGGAGCAGGATAAGGTCGCGGCCTGCGGCGTCGGCGCCACGCCCATGAAAGTGCTGCCGCTACAGGACTGGAAAGACGCATCTACGAGGGAAGGTCAACGGACTCCAAACTGGTAAAGCTCCTTGGTTGGATCCATCTATTGTACACACGTTCGTAAAATTTTCTTGCTAGCAGCATGATGCATTAGGTTGTTACAAGAAGGATTTTCACATAAAGAAAACTAATGGAATAAATAGACTTCATTGAATCTTGGAATCACATGTAGAGCAGAGGACGGAAGTACTGAATTTTTTAGTACAGATTACATAAGAGTAAGAAGCAAAGAATGAAAGGTTCAGATGGTTGAAGAACATAAATTATTTAAACAACATAAACTAATCTTCATTGCTTCCAGAGTCTTGCTCCATATAGTTGTTTCCATATTGTTGCCATATATGCTCTGTCAGGTCAGCCTTCAGGTGACGATGTGTAGACCGATCATGAATAGCAGTGTTTATCTCAAGCATCCTAGCAAACTCATTAATTGCTCCTTGCTGATACTGGATCATTGGAGCAGTGTTTTCCTGATCGTAGTCAAAATCCTTGCGAGCCCCATACGAATCTCGTTCATCCTCTACGATCATATTATGCAATATAATGCAAGCATACATGATCTGAGAAAGTGTTTCGCTTTGCCACATACGGGCTGGGTTGCGAAGTATAGCAAAACGAGCTTGCAAGACACCAAATGCACACTCCACATCTTTTCTTGCTCCTTGTTTCTGAGCAAATAGTTTATCCTTTGCACTTAAAGGCCTAGGTACTGATTTCACAAATGTTGCCCACTCGGGATAAATACCATCTGTTAGGTAGTAGCCCATGTTATACTCATTTCCATTAACCATAAATTGAACCTCTGGAGCTCTTCCTTGCAACACTTCCACTACAACTAGTACATTCATTAATGCATCTAAGATTCATCGCCAGGAAACAACTCCTTAGTGAAAAAGTTTAACACCTTGTCATGACGAGCCTTTTCTGCAGCGCTGAGGTTTGTGGTATCAATGGTCATCAACTGGATATACTCCTTCATTTTATCTAAATTGTTTTGGTCAGCAATGGCTTTAGCATGCTCAGTTGTTGCCAATGCCATTTTTTTCAATTGCTTCTGTCTTCTTAAGCTGAGAGTCATTAAAAATCTGCACCGTTTCATTTGACAGTCTGTCAGCTAAGCATTGTGAACGTAATTTGCTGTTTCCTTTAGGCTTTGCTCTTGATATGTTCCTTCATGAGGCCGGGGATTTGCTGGAGCACTTGCTTCATCAGTATCTTGATTGGAAGAAGAAGTGTAAGCTCCAGATGCATTTAACTTCAGCCTCTTATTCTCTAATGGATATACTCTAGCCCACTTAGGCTGATCCTTAATAACTCTCCACCAGTACTCAAATAGGAATGGCTTTTGTTTGTTTTCACTTTTGTAAACTGCATGGGCTCTCTCCAGTATTTGCTCATCTGATTCACCACTGCCATGTGCGCTTTTCATTCTATGCCAACATGAATTGAACTTTGTAACCTTGGGTGCATTCTTATTCCAATGGCTTTTGCATTGCGGCACTGTTCTTCTACGGTCCTTAGGAGAATACTTGTTATATTCTCTAGTGACTTCCTTCCAATAATGATAAAATTTCTTGTCATTGCCTTTAACTGGATCATTGGAATTGTTCAACCATGCACTTACTAGACGTATGTTCTCCTCTTCACTCCAATACTTGCGCCCAGGATTCTTTTTTCCTTCCTCAGGACTGCTATCACACTCTTCTTCAATTACAGGGCCTCCTTGTACAGGCTGAGGAATAGAGACCGGAGAAGCTGATTCATCACCACGTGATCCACCACCACCTGTACCTCCAAAGAAGAAAGTCGATCCAACTGGAGATGATGGATCGCTGGCCATACCAACTCCAGATGGTTCTTGCTGCTGTTGCCCCACACCTCCTTGATAAGGGAAGCAAGGATAGCTTGAAGATCCAGGATGAAATTGCTGATAGCCTGGTGGAGCTACATAAGGATTGAAGTTGTGTGCATAATGTGGCTGTTGATTGGTTGCATATGGTGGTGGTGGGATATGTGGGGGAAAATAAGGTGGAGGAAAACTATGGTATTGCTGGCTGTAGCCGCTTTGTACTGGTGGGAAATCTGGAGTCGAGGATGGGTTGTTCAAACTTGTGAAGCTAGCAGAGGAAGATGATGGCTCCATGGATGTGGAGAGGAGAGCAGCAAGGAAGAGAGGGGACTGTAAAATTTTCAGTCTCAAATGGAAAATGCGTGTATATGTATAGGCCAAGGAAGCAACGGCTAGTTCGTTTCTTCCAACGGTCAGGCTGTCCGTTGATTTCACTGTACATTTCACTGTATATATATTTGTTTATTTGATAGGCACCGAAGCCCAAATAGTTGGGCTTCGATTCTTGTGTGAAGCGCAGGGTGCTTTTCTCTCCAGTGGTGAGGGTGCGGTTTGGGCTTGATAGGGTGCGGTTTCCACCCACCACTGGAGAAGGCCTTAGCTGACTCGAGGATGAAGCAATCGACGCAAGTGTTTCAGGGGTCCTACAGCCGGATGCTAGATAAAATGTTTTTTTTGAGGGGTCTGCTAGATAAAATGTTAAAAGTAAAGGCTGCGTCATCAGACATAGGAATATGGTCAAATACCTAACTCTACAGCAGGCCCTAGCTAGTGTTTCCGATGAGACGATACGCCATAACGAGAATCAGCTGCGCCGGGGAACAAAGTTGTTTCTAGACAGAATCCAGTCTGCATGCATCCTGATGTTCTTTAGATGCCCGGGTAAAGCTTATGTCGCCAAATAGCAGCGACCGGGTTTATTATTATAATACCGTATCCCCAAATGAGGAAACGCACTAGCAAATATGGTGAATATTTTCTGCCTTTTCAGGGCATGTGGGGGAATAAGTGGTTAGGCCTTTGCAATTGCAAGTGCACACTGTTTCTCCTGGTGCTCTAAAAAAAAGATGACATGTCAATAATGAGTTCCATGGACAAATATGTTGCTTCTAGAGACATACCCCTTTCGTCCAATTAAGATAACCCATCGCAAAAAAGTGACTGGTAGCATTCCATCAAGATCGCACGAAAGGAAGCATTGGACTTTAGTTCAATTGCCAAGCAATCAACACCCGGTAAAGTGATTCCTCCTGTCTACTAACAAGACAGTTCAGTTGCTTCGCCTCAATTGGTTCCCCTAAAACCTAGTTCTATTTCTTTAAGTTCCCAAAAGCAAACACTGTCCCTTCGGTGAACACTAACCTCCCAGCATATGCTATCCATATTAGTGCCACGATGTGCGCAAAAGTTACCCAGGTGAGCAGCTTCTTTTTCAGGAGATTAATAAGGGTGCCCATTCCAGCTAGGAAGGGCGAATAGACGAGAAGAGCAACTCCTAGATTGAATAAGCAAAAGCCAGGCGGAGAAGGATTCAAAGAATTCGTGTGATTTGGTGATTGTTGATTTTTAGAGGAAAAGGAGCCCATAAGGCGGCAACTGTGGGCTGTGGCTCCTGTTCTTTTCTGTGGGTGGAAACAGAAAGCGGCATGATGTGGCGCACACACCATACGAGGTTATCGAGGTACAAAAAATGCTATCGCAAGACGTGGAGGATTGGTATCCCTTCTTAGAAAGTCCACTAGCCCAAACCAAACACACAGGTCAGACCATTATTTCCACTAAATTTCATGGTTCCGTGTCTTATATTAAATGTCCAATCAGGGATTCTATAAGATTTTATACATTATTTAATAGTAATGGATCAGGCAGCAGAGTCGCGAATGAAAGAAGACTGTTAAATTTTCTGCAATCAAGATAACTCAAAGCTCATGAGCAAATTTGTTGTACCTTTGCATTGATGCTAAAGACCAATGACGACTGCTGATCTCATCAGGTACAGGTAGGGTGAAACCTAGAATTCAGAGTTCTTACAAAAGCAAAGTTAGTTAATTCAGTAAAAACTACTACTTTGGCCTTCTACAAGAGTTACAAAAAAAATGTATCGTGGTGATTTTTCTCTTGTACATGATTGCCATTTTTCTTCCAACCATTAACCATGATATCATAGTTTACTAGCATTCTTCATATAGCGTTTAACTTCATTTTATTATGCCCCTAACACAGTTCAGGATTCCGAAAACAAAAGGTTCGTTTCTGAGATCATTGAGCTAATGGTTGGAGGCAAATACATGATGTTTTGGAACAGAAGTATTTACCTTGTTATGAATGACTTTTCTGAACAACACTTCCTACAGAAGGCCATTTCTGATCTCCCATTAATGGTATTTGGAAAGATACCTCGCCTGCAGGATACCAGCCTTGTAGCAGGACTTATGGAAGGATACAAACCTGCGAAATTCCAAAACTCAGAAATAAGTTTCTTTGCAAGAATTGATCTTTACAAAGTAATAGGAAAACTGCGGAGGGTTCACAGAAACATAAGGGGAAAACATTGTATAACTGCCATTTTTTTATGCTCAATAAAGCAGGCAGCAGCAGGAATCCCCTCCCACTAACTGAACAGAACACCCACAAAAACCAGATCTGACATATCAATCAAATTATCTCGAATAGACATCAATCAATTTGACCGGCACAGGTGAACCTTATTCCTATACAGCCCGTAGTATTGCTAAAACCGGATCATCACTGGAGTTAATCACGTTGCTACCATAATTATACATCACTGGAATGATACCTACAGGTGACAATTGCAACACAAAAGAAACTAGGACGAGATATTTAAGACCATGATAATTATTTGTTATCACCTTTGGATAGGCACATACAGAGTGACAATGATAGAACATTACCTGTCTGTATAACTGGACATATGAGTAGTTGAGTACTGAAAGTCAGAAAAATAAACAGATTAGAACCGATCAGTGAATAGTTCAAGCAAAACTGTGAAGTTATCATGCCTTTGGCATCAGTTTTCAGCAAGCTACAAAAATAATACATGACCTCACAGTTTACAGATCATGCCTTGTAAGTGGTTAGACAAATCTTACATAAGGAGTCCTTTCAGACATCCCAATGAATATCTTATTCTTTGTGCTTGTGGTTATAAAGAAGCAGCATTCCAATTTCCATCACCATAACCTCTTTCTTCATTGTTCATTTAGCCAGTGGTACTGGTAATTTGTGGACATTCAGTTGATCTTGAACCTTAACCTGCCAATTCGTGGCATGGTCATTAAAGGCAAAGATTTAGAAATGCTGTTTGCAAAGAAATACTCCCTGCGGCTTGCTGATCCATCTGTTATCACAGAAATAGCAAGATTTTCTAAGGGGGTATCCTTTCTCTAACAAGATGGAGGACAATTCGAAGTTGAATTTGCCCAGGATATACTTAGGCCAAAACTTTCAGATAAACATATCTTTAATGATTGCTGAGTAGCTTCTCTTGATGCTTCTTTCCTTTTCCCTTTTGCACTTCCAGGCTGTGTAACTCCATTGTACATACTTTTGTTTCTTTTAGTTAGTGAGAAAAGATCATGCTGCAGATAACTCCCCCACAGTTCACAGTTTCAGGTCCAAAAACATCCACCACCTGAAGATCATGAATCCATACAAGATTGCCACAGCCAATCAATCGCAAAGCCTTGTTACGACGAGAAAACAGGATACACAAGCGAGACTACTTATGAACTTGAAGGAGAGTGTGCTGAAATTAATAAAATCTATTCATAGTCATTAGACAACAAAAAGTGCAGGATTACACCTGTTCGATACAGTGGCATTCAAATGGTTTATCGAGACAGAACATTTTGCCCTGGAGAAATATCTGAGTTAGAAGGACTTATAACAGGAAGATTGTGAGCTTAACAGGAAAATATCTGCAAAGCAAAATATATATTGTACCTTGACAACGAATTGAGGTTATCTCAGGACCAGTCACATCAATGCCCTCATCACTTAGCAATGTAATGCCTGATGATTCAACAATGAATGGAAATGCTACTGCTGGAGACATAGGTGATTTTGCCATCTTGATGAACCTGTGGCCTATGGAGAACAAAATTTATATAGTTATTTCATTTAATATTATGCAATGATAAATGTGAAATGGTTATGTGATTCGTAAAATCTCAAGTGAAGAAGACTAAACATACTAACAAAAGGGGATTATTTTAGTAACCAATATGACATCTTCAGTAACTATAAAGATTTTGTGGACAGAGCAAGCCTCCTTAGCATAGTTGCAATTCTGTTGCAACGCTATGTGTATTCATATCGTACCATCTTTACAACGTGACATCAGTTTTTCCATACCATTATGCCGCACTACATGTTACCGACTCCCGTAGTGCTATTTTATAAGGTAAAAGAGGCAATGCATTTTTAGAAGTTCCTATGTTTATTTGTGCTTCCGTGCGCTTCAACCACACATATAAACTGATTTCTCAAGTTCTAAGGTAAAAATAACGTGATACGGACATAACTAAACAATGTTTTGCAAATGAAGTTGTGCGACATTTTCTCGTAACAAGACATGCAGCATATCAAAAGGACCAAACCATGAAAAATTACCAAGCATTCCTATGATCTTAATAGGTAGTAATATGATGTGAGTTCAAAAGTTAGTTATGAGTCTTGTGATCCATCAATGGTGGATGAACAGAGGACATAAGTTCCCTTCTATATTTAGGAAAATATCAAGACAAACCTGAATGAGACTCAAAGACTAGGCGGACAGTTACAGCATGAGCCCACTGAATCCCTAGAGCAGCAATAAGATGAGAATCAAACTTTTCAGCACGGTTATTACCATCCTTCCTGTCCACTGCAGATGATTTTGTACAAATACTTCAGTCCAGTTCAGAAAATTGTCTAAAACGTTGAATTTATAGGAATTAAGTCCAAACCTTCAAAGGAAAAATGGTAGCCATCATCACTACTTTGGCTGCGTACTTGGTTTGTAACGATAACTGGAATTCTTGAGAGCTCTGCGATAGACCTGCACGAGAAAAAAAAAGAAGACAAAGGAAGGAAGGAAGGAAGGAAACCAAAGGCATTTCAGCGGGATTAATATTGGTAAACTAGAAATAACATATAGAAAATGATGTGAACATTAAGAGACTGGGAAACCCACTTAAGAAAAGAAAGGGCCCATCTTAAAGGATGTTGTCTGAAACCTGCTGTAGCTTTCTCATTTTCCCTGTTACAGACAGGATGTAATAAAGGTTAGTTCTCTACCAAATAATAGCGTAACTATTCAAGAACTTAACTGAGCTGATGTAAAAACCTAAAGCCTAAACACAACAAGCATTGGAGGTGTAGGGTGCGGGCATGCGGCTTCAACTCTAGCAGCATGAGAATTGAGAAGGCACATAAGCTAGCCATTTCATAGCAACCATGGCCCTTGTTTTGCTACAGCAATAGCAACCTCTGTTCTCAAGGCGGTAAGGCGGACGCCTAGCAAGGTGGGGCGGCTGGACGCCTAGGCGAGCAAGGCGGGCGCCTAGGCGAGCAAGGCGGGCGCCTAGGCGGGCAAGGCGCAAATCAGTGGACGGCGCATGGACGCCTAGGCGTCGCCTAGGCGACGCCTTGAGAACAGTTAGCAACATTAGCTGATTGATATTGAAAGCTTGTCTATTGAGTTGCATGCACCGACCAGTTCAACCCAAAAGCTTAAGCCGATGGGGAGAGGTGGGCAATTCACTTATATTCCAACACTCCCCCTCACGTGGAGGCTCCATCAGGTCTTAGACGTGGAATAGGAACGAGCAGCAATTATTTTATTTAATTGCGCTAACCAGAATTCGAACTCGAGACCTCTGGCTTTGATACCATATTGAGTTGCATGCATTGACCAGTTCAACCCAAAAGCTTAAGCTGATGGGGAGAGGTGGGCAATTCACTTATATTCCAACATTGTCCTAATTAATCAGTGCATGTTGGACATGATGATATTATATGGTCAAACATGCTTCAGTTGAAATTGGATAATTTGACAACCTGGTAGCCAGCAGAAGATAAGCACAAGAGGTCTACAAGAATACACTTCAACCTTTTAAAAAACCAGGTTATTTGAAAACTAGACTAACAAATTTCGTGCTCATAGCTTACAATGACATAAGAGCAGCCATGCTATCAACAATGAGTAACTTCACATCATGCTGAAGAAGAGTAACCTTCATCTGTTCCAAACTGTTGAAAGACAGTAAAATATTGAGAGAAAGAGAGAGAGACAGTGTTAGTAGAACATGTTGAATTTCATGAGCAGAGACCTGAAACACAAGTTCTAAATTATGACTGCACGAGATTGAGCAGACAACAAGCATTTCAAATTTTCAACAGCATGGTACTAGAATCTTGAAGATATTTTGGGAAGTTCCAATCCTTCATGTGCCTAAGAACTAAAATCACTAAATTGGAAATAAAGTAAAAAAACAAAAAAAAATATAGGAGGAACTAGGTAGTTTTAAACAAGAAAAAAATGTGTAGCCAACACAAGCTGAAGAGGCCTCGAACATGGGTGGTTAGGACTTAGGATGCAAACCACGCCTTCCAGCCCAACCAATTGATCTAGGCTCACTTCCTAAATAAAGGAAAGAATGTTGGCAATGAAGCTCATTGATTTCAAGAACAGCTATACCTCTTGGTGAAATCAGCTAAAGATGCTGGTCGCGTCACTAGGATCCTCCCAGCCATCTGCAAAAGATAAACAAGGATATGAAACAACAGCCAAGAAATATCAAGATTGTGAACAGAAGTACAAGAACTGAAAGATATCTTAACAAGGTTCCCTAGCTCTTATTTTTAATGAGAGAGAAGGTTCCCAAGCATAAGCATATCAGAATATGGATTATAGATTATTAGAGTATGAGGACCTTTTGTGCCAAGCCTTCTTGACGAAATATTTGGGGAAAGCTTTTCTGACCAATCTCAATCATCCTACAACATATTAACGGTATTGTGAGAAGGTCGACTAAAGATTAATTCATAAAGAACATACTTGGGAGTAGTAAACAGTAATCAGAAACTTCAGCTACCTCCGTGAAGAGAACTTGGATTCCGTGTCAATATACACAACTCTACCGTCCAAACCTCCACAGTATTCTGGTAATGCTGCTAACAAGGCAAGCTTCAGGCAGAACTGCAGTGTGCAAAACCATAAGGACAGGTTTAATAAACATACAGCACGAGCAACAGAATTAGACAACAGTCAATTAAGTTAGCACAAGATTGGACATCAATTTAACATGCTTGAGATTCTCTCCAGATGAAACAGTATAAAAACAATTGGCACACATACATGCATAAATCAACCCAATAGGTGCATTTTGGATGATAAGCACAGCAAATGCCAATTATATTGGCATGACTAATGAAAGCACAAGGCAAATATTTCTGCAATAAAAATGGTCATAGATCCGTGGCCTCAATCAAGAGGCCTGGTCACTGTCACTGGAATTGGAGTTACGACACGTGCAAGCTCACAATGCAGCGCCGCATGAAGTGTATAAGCAAAGTACATTCCCTTAATTCCTTCCCAATTATGTGTTGTATATCAAGTTCATGCAGGCGCATAGCCTGTGCATATTCACAAACACTTGGAGCCCACATGCATGCACGGAAAATCCGCACATCCACAGCACCACTAACACCACTCAGTTAGAGAATTAAGTGCAAAATACCGGAATCAGCGGTTCACCTGCGTCTTGCCGATTCCCGAGGGCCCAACGACCTCAGTGAGCTTTCCCATGGGGATTCCTCCGCCCAACGCCTCGTCCAACCCGCAGAGCGTGGTGGCCAGCCGCCCGCCTCCACCTAGACTGAAGCGCTCCTCCAGAAGCGCAAGCGCCTGCGCAAGCCGACCACGTAACCGAAATCCCGAAACCTTAAATCGACCACACTCCGCCGAGAGACCCCGAATCTGCGGCGCCGGAAACAGAGCGTAGGACGGTAGGAGGGAGGGGTACTACCGTCTGGCAGGGCGGGCAGGCGGCCTCGCTGACGTGAGCGACGGCGGCGCGGGAGGTTGGAAGGCCGGCGTCGAGGACGGCCATGAGCTCCACCTCCGGCAGCGACAGCACGTCCTGCATTGAGAAGCTCGCCAGCGGCCGGCTACGCGGTCAGATGGGGTGGGGTTTCGGTGGGAGAAAAGTAGGGAGGCGGTGGGGGCGGGAGGGGCTGACCTTGGCGGTGTCGAGGCCGCGCGCGGCGAGGAGGTGCGCGAGGTGCGGAGGGAGACGCATCTCCGAGACCGGCATGTTCGCCATCGCGATCGCCGGGGAAGGTGAGGGGTTTGGGGGAATTGGGGATTCGAAATGTCTTTTGTTTGAGCGCTTATTCTTCTGTCGCCGTTTCAATCCTCCCCCTCTTTTCGGAGGAAGCTGCAAGGAGGACGAAGAAAACAAATGGAGGTCTATTTGGCCCATTTAACGAGCCCACCCACCGAGGTCTACTTGACTGATTGAGGATTTGAGGAAGAGGAGAGGGGACTAGGTGGGTTGGCCAGGTGGGCTTTCATTTCGCTTAAAAAGTTTCTGATACAGTTAGCAAGGCCTTCTCTTTCCCTGGGAGGAGTGGACTTTCTGGTGCACTCCCTTGCGACTTGCGTTCATCAAAACATCAACTACCTCCTTTGTGCGTGCGTGACGATTGGAGGATCGTGTTAGATCTGTAGGATCGTCTAAGAGTAGATCAGAAGGGATTTTTTCATTATCTTACATATCTTTCCACCACCGTTGTTCACCTCACTAGTTCTGTCGGTGGAGGCTGCACACGGGTAGCGACGGTCGGTGCAGACTCCTCTCGGTGGTAGCGCCGGAGTTGGATCGATGGCTGTGACGGCGTCGTAGAAGGCTGCGCCGGAGGTGCTTCCCGCCGCTGCATCCCACCCTCTCTGATCTGATTAGGGTTTTGAGGTGGAGAACAGTGACGGCGGTGAACCTCGTGTCGCGAGCTGTGAGTTCCCACCTCCTCTTTATAGGGCTGCGCGACAAGGGCCCACCAGCCTCGTCTTGGGCTGGCCCCCGATCAGAGCGCGAGGTCAAAGGATTAGTTGGCCGTTGAGCCAACTGATGGAGATCAATTCTAACATTCTCTCCCTTGATCCCACCTTATACTTTTAACTTTATATCTTTTACTTCTTTTCATATTTCGTCATAGATAATGCATAGAGCAGTTTCATCGTCACAGTCAATTGCCGATAGATTCAACAGCTACAATACATGTCTCTGTTCTGAAACAGATTCTTTAACTTTGGGCCCTTTATTGTCCGGAAAATATAGGCTATATCATAAACCCATGTCGACTATGTGTTCTCTCTGTACACACTAGGCGGTAAGTCTTTAATAAGCGGATCCGTAAACACTTGTCTGTCATCTATATTCACAATGCATTTTATCATGATTCCGGACTTTCTCCTTTACAATGTATAACTTTGTGTCAATGTGTTTGGCACCACGATTGTCTCGTTGTCATAGGAGCAAAATACTTAAATGGTTATTACTGCTATCAACCATTATTAACTCCGGGTACAGGTTCCATTAACCATTTTGCCTCGTATCATGCTATACCATATCTTTGCATCACATTGATCATAATTGCTTTATTTTGGAGATTTTCCACACAAAACCTCCAAGTGTGAAAGTTAGCGATAATTGTGGATTTCGCTAAACATTTCACAAGTTCTACTTTTGTACTCACAATCTTTTGAGAGTACTTGATCTTTTCAACTTAGCATGAGGCCGACATTCTCAATTCATTCCAGTGATCTATGTCTGGATTAAACTTTTGCCAAAATAACCTGGATACACAAAATATGTCTGGGTAAGTTCTTTACTTGCGCGCTTATAAAGCTTCCAACAACTGAAGCATATATAACTATTTCCATTTTACATTGGTTTCTGGAACAGTAAGGTTCCCAAAACTATTACCCTTGACGATAGGAACAGACGTAGGTTTACTCGTTTGCATACTTCATTTCTTTAAAATCTTTTCTGAGTATGCATTTCTGATAACCATAATACACCTTTCTTTTATCTAGATGAGTCTCAATTCTTAGAATGAAAACCCATCACCGAGATCAAAGTTTGAGGACAAAGATTCTTTATCTATAATAGCATATTAACACCACCACTAGAAAGTAGAATGTTATCTACATTTAAGATGTGGAAATCAAATTTCCCATTCTTTAACTTTTCTTAAAATCTATTGTCCTCCTCAACCTCTTTAAACCCAAACTTTCTTCTCTTTGCATCTTTTGACACAAAGTCTTACTTTATATCTTTCAACATTCCATCTGGAGTCACATTTGGCTTTGTAGGTCCATTATAACCTACTGTGATGGCTCTTTTAGGAATCATTCCTTTTTCTATGGACTTAACACATGAAATTCTTATGACTTCTTCAAATGAGGTGGAATCGACCTCCATTTGATTTTCTTTACTTTGTATAGGGATGTTGTTGCTCCTTTTTGCCAAATGGTAATGGACTAATGAGATCCTGCATAACAATATCCTTCTTTACTTTATTCATTTTCTTTGAGAGCTAACAACATGTGATGTATACAACATCAGCGCGTACGAGAAACTTGTTGTTCTTGAATCATCGAAGTGGACACGCATTCCTACTTCTCTTAAAGTCTTAGGTCTCTACATACTGTGCTCCCCCAGATTTTGCCATCTTTTGTAAAGATGGTGTATCAGTAAATCTCTTTGTTTGGGTTCCATCTGCTAAAAAACTTTATATGTGCTCTGTGAGCACCATCTTACTATCTTTGAGGGTATTCCAGCATGAATACTGAAATTTACCTATTTCTTTACATAGGGGTATCAGTATAGTGACTGTTGTACTCCACCTGACGGTCACATTCATTCTTTAATAGATCATCTCTTGCTTTCAATACACATTACAGGGGAGTATCTTTTCTAATTGTCTCATATTTCTCCCCCTCGAAATGTGGCTTGAATCTTTCTGCCACAATTTCAAAAACTATTCACAACTTTTGCGAATGAGGAAACTTTTATTACTTCATCCACATGATTACGTCATGCAGAACAAAGTAATTCTTAATTCTTATGGGAGTACCTTTTACTCATTTCACTTTAAGAACTCAACAGAGTCTTTTATTTCATATGATAGTTTTTTTTCCTCATTTCACTTTAAGGACTCAACATAGTCCTTTATTTAAGACCTTTTGCAAGTCACACTCGCATATCATTCTTATCTTGAGGTTCGTATATAACTTTTCAATCTTTTTAAACGCATTGAGTGCTTAATCACTGTGACACAATGGGTCATCACAACTTTCTCCCGCCATGCATGATAAGCACTATGCCAACTTTACCCCGCCATGCGGGTATTATTCCATACTTTTTCTGGACATAAATGCCAGGATTGGCTCGTATTCAGTCATCAAGTTCAGTATTCAGTCATCAAATTCAGAAATGAATCTAAAAATTTCATACACACATGTTTAATCCAATGTTGGTCAAATTAAACACGCATGACTTATACAACTTTGACTGAACTCAAAATGAATTCTACTTGATAGAGTACATAAGAGACATTTCTCAAAAAGATCTCTTATTACTCTATCTTCTTTTCCTTGGATCAATACCCATAAGTACTTTTCATTTCAAGCCATTCTTTAAAGAGAATACACTTTCTCATGTGATGACCTTCTTTCTTTCTGAGTCGCAAGTACTCAGTTCATTTTCTTTTGCCCCTTCAAGAAGCACTACATGCAAATCTTTGTCTGAAAAGACAACGATTAAAACTTTAAGTTCTATTCTATATCACCATTGGGTAGAAATAAAATAATCTTTTACATTAATTCCATATCACCGTTGAGCAGAAACGGAACTAACGTATCAAAAAACTCAATAAACTTTAAAACCATATATCTGCTCCTCAAAATTAAATCCTCCCGTTGGTTCGAATTTAATTAGAGGATAATCAACTTTATTGCAGCGCAAACTAGAAAATACATTTCTCTAGTTTGAGAGCAGTTATTTATCTATTTTCTGAAATTTTTTTGCTTTGAGGCAAAATATTACGAGATACTTTAAACTTGAACCTATGACTCATAAGAATTATAATATGGTTATCATCAATGTTGGTCAGAAAATAATAATACTATAATTAAATTTAAATTTCTCTGATTTAAGAATTATCTTTATGGTTCCAATTGCAAGGACAAAATAATCCTCAACTTTGAGACTTCAAATGGCAGTGTAATGCCAATATCAACTTTAACTTTAAAACAGCAAAAGCTTTTCTATCTTTTGCCCAACAGGGAAAAAGTCATTTAAGACTTTTAGACTATTCTTCCAATTAAATCTTCTCGTTGGTTCCGACTTAATTGAAAGATAGCCACAATATAACAGCGGAAATCTTTTCCTATCTTTATGGTAGTGGAAAACTTTTCTTTCTTTTCTGAAAGAGTACTTTGTACTCATTTTCTCTCTAAACTATCTCGTTGGTTCAAAATTGAATAGAGATAAAAAAAACTATACAAAACTTACTAAAGTAAGCTCTTTAATCATGCTCTTAAAAAAAAATTCTCCCATTGGTTTGAATTAAAATTAAGAGCAACAACTTTGAAACTTTACAGCGGAAACATGAAATTTCTATATTTAGAAGCATTGCTGTACACTTTAATTATGTAAACAATATATATGTTGGTGCAATATTGAATGGAGACCAAATTCTAATCAAATTCATCAACATATCAGTCAAAATGCTTCTGAAAATAGAAGAAACTTTAAAACGTTCTTTACTGTGCAAGAGGCCCAGTCGGCAAAACCGGCCCGCGCTGGACCAACAGTGCCCCCCCCCTGCGCGGCTCCCTTTCCGAGCCAAAAAACAGCCTGCTCGGCCGGCCTGCCAGGGACGCGGCCTGTTTGCGCGGCGCGCTCCCGCGACCCAGGCCGCAACCTGGGCCGGGAATTTGGCCCGCGGTCGGCACCCTCCCTGGGTTTTATCTGGCCCGAATAGCGCCGATCGTCCTCGGTCGTCGGATCGAATCCGACGGCCTAGCACCCTTCTCGCAGATCAAAACCGCCCGACGGCCGGTTTCCCAAAACCCTAGCTCATTATGTCCTCTTCCCTTTCTGTCTTAGCTCTCCCGAGCCGGGTCCGGCGGCGGTGCCGCCGGTGGCTCTCGCCGGAGCATTCGTGAGCTCCGGCCGCTGGCCGATGGCCTGCGACCTCGAGCCCCTTCTGATTCTCTTCTTTTTCTCTATCGCGCTCTCCTCCCTTTTCTTTTTCTTTGCTGCGCACCGAACGGCGGCTGGCCATGGCGGCCCGAGGAGCGGCGCCGGCAAGCGCACTCGCCTGCGCGCAGGCGCGCCACCGTCGAGCGGTCTGGCGTCAGTGCCCCGGCCTGTTCACGCACGCGATAGGGTGGCGCGCCGGCGAGCTTTGGTGGCCCACTTTTCTTTCCCACCGTGCGGTGGTGAAGCACCGCCAAGCCGGCGGCTCTGGTTGCATTCCTGCGCGGCGGATGTTGGCGGCGGTGCAAGCAGGTATATCACGTCGCCTCTGTGTTGCTAGGGTTAGGGTTTGGTTCTTTGACGTTCGATTCAACTTTGCATATTCCGATTCACATCGAAATGATGTTGGCTTTCAGATCCTCCACACCAGCTAGGGTTTGGGGTTCATTTTCTTTTTTGATCCATGATCGATTTTCCATTTCTTTTCCTCTGTTTCTTTTGATTCAAGGACAAATCCTTCTTTCCCACACTCGATCTACTCTCTAGATCGGCTCTGGTACCATTGTTAGATCTGTAGGACCGTCTAAGAGTAGATCAGAAGGGATTTTTTCATTATCTTACATACCTTTCCACCACTGTTGTTCACCTCACTGGTTCTGCCGGCGGAGGCTGCCCACGGGCAGCGACGGTCGGTGCAGACTCCTCTCGGTGGTGGCGCCGGAGTTGGATCGATGGCTGTGACGGCGTCGTAGAAGGCTGCGCCGGTGGTGCTTCCCGCCGCTGCAGCCCACCCTCTCTAATCGGGTTAGGGTTTTGAGAGTGACGGGGGTGAACCTCGTGTCGCGAGCTGCCAGTTCCCACCTCCTCTTTATAGGACTGCGTGACAGGGGCCCACCAGCCTCGTCTTGGGCTGGGCCCCCGATCAGGGCGTGAGGTGAAGGGATTAGTTGACCATTAGGCCAACTGATGGAGATCAATTCTAACATATGGTTGCTCTTGTCGATCGAGCAAGCAGCCACAAGCTCCGCCTACCATCCCAGGTCTGCCCAACGAAACCACCTTGCTGTGCCAGTCACGCAAAACTCTCCCCTACTCTCACTCCCCAAACTCTGTATGCAACGACCTCGTATCAATTTATATCAATTTAATCGTTCAGACCGTCTTCTTGCCTGCCGTGGTTTTTTTCTTCAAAAAAAACAAAACAATAGCACAAGAAGGCCCGAGTCAACAAACCTCTCTTTGCCATACAGGAGAAGTTTCAGCCCATCTATGTCCATTCAAGCTCATATGGTGGTCTTCCCACTGTATCCGTGTTGTCCCTCCTCGAATCATTGAGGAGATAAGGTGTAGTGTTCTATCGTTGTGCAGCACTAACTCATTCTAACCAAAAGAAAATTGGCATGACATTCTCACGCTTTGTTTGCCAGAAACAGAAATAGCTTGTGTATGCTCAGTGTGGAGCATGTATGTATATATACTGCACCAGTTAGGACTGGAAAGGAGATGAAGGAAAAATCGCACAAGGAGCCATTTGAATCCACACCTTCTCTGCTTTATTTGCTATGCCGTTTGGCAACCCCTCTTTGTTTTCATGATTAGCAGATCCAATTGAGATGTTGGAGTAGACCATACCCAATGAAATTGAGAGCTAGAACCAGAGAATATATAGATAATATTCGCGAGTTGTGTGCTACGGAGATATTGCATAGCATGTCTGTTGCATGTTTCTAGGAGGCTGTCAACCTAGAGGTGCTTGATGACATCAATGCAGCCCTCGGAACCAACACAGACAACGGGCTAGCTGCTGTAACAGCCAAACGAAAAGTGTCTGTTGGGTCCTTGAATCAAATAACAGGAAACATAATGAAGAATAGGGAAGGAATGCGTGTTTAAGGGAAAGATAATCGTGAATTAATAGCTCGAGCGAGGTGTTATGTATATCCGATCTGTTTCCATCCTTAGGTGTCAGGCTTGTTACGAGCCCGTAACGCTGCCAAGTGGGGCTGGATTGTCCCCGCGGATCACGCTCGGGGCGTGCGTTTCTTGCCCCGCGTTTGGTTGATGGTCGTGCTCAACCTTGTGCTCCGCCGCCTTGGCTTGGAGCTCATGTACCCGGTTGCAGTCCAAGACAGAGTTCACAGGGAGCTTGGAAGACAACGTTCACATAAAGCTTGGCTCCACGTGGAGGCCTTGCCGGCGGCAAGATGTCGGCGGCGTACGCAAAGCAGAGCCCCTAGACCCGCGTGTACCCGCTTGCAATCGAAGACGGCGGCGTACGCAAAGCAGAGCCCCTAGACCCGCGTGTACCCGCTTGCAATCGAAGACGGCTTCACACTGGACGTACGTGTAGGCGGTGTAGCCCAGCCCTTACCGGCAGCACGATGGTGGTGTCGTGCGTAAAGCAGAGCACGTCGAGGTAGGTGCCCTTCGAGAAGCTCACAAGCAAATGTGCAGCGCATCAGGTCGCTGGGCGTGTTTAGTTCGCAAATTTTTTTGGCGTTTTTATTTAGTAATTAGTGTCGAATCATGTACTAATTAAGTTTAAAAAATTCATCTCATCATTTTCAACTAAACTGTGCAATTAGTTATTTTTAAAACTACATTTAATGCTTCATGCATGTGAATAAAAATTTGATGTGACGGAAAATCATGAAAATTTTTGGGAACTAAACAGGACCTTAATTGCCGCCCCTGCGCGTCTTATTCCTCTTCCCTTCCCCGCCGGCCTCGTCGCCGTCTTCTCCGTGACTCTGCCTCGATCGTTCGTCACGGCCGCCGTCGCGGGCGATCTCGTTGGGCGGTGCAACACTCTGCGAGAGCTCGCATCGATGGACCGAAAGCTCAATCCGGCGCCGGGAGTGTGGGCAGCGAGTGCTCAAAGTAGCGGCGGGAGCGGAGCGCTGCCGGAGCTCGACGTTGCACCGACGGAAAGCGGCAGTCGAGCACTTCAGCGACGAAGAGAGAGAAAACCACACCCTTAAGGCCTTAACAACTGCTAACGCTAATCCTGACCGCAAAAATCCAATCTGACGGATGCAAGGTGATTCAGGGGGTGGACGGTATTCCATCGTTGTTTCGTCTACCGTCCACTCCCAAGGTCGCTTCATAGTCTAAGCGCCGCCGCGTTTTGCCACCGTTTCCTGCGTTCTCCCCTCTCGTTCATGCTGGGGGCCGGGGTTCCGCTCGCATCATAGGATCCTGTTCTCGACCGGCATGAGCTATGAGAAGGGAAGGCTAAAGCACGCACAGTGGCGCCGCCGCCGCCATGTCCGTGCTCCTCAAGACGACGACAGTGAGCGTGCTTCGGTGGCCTTCGGATCCAGCGGTGCCGAGGACATACGACGAGGTACGGCTCGGGATCGCAGCGCGCGGGCGGCAGCAGGCTGGGCCGCTGGGGAGAGGAGGGAGCCCAAGCCGGGCTACCGGCCAGCGCCTGGCTTGGCGAGGGAGGGAAGCGCACTGGCGCAGGCGGGGCGCCAAAGCTGCGGCGGCGCCGCCGACGAGTACTTCATCTCTACCTGCACGCCGTGCACGCCATGCCGCGCTCCATGCGCCTGACGGCTACAGATAGCTTTGGCCTTCGCGCAGGCGCAGCGCGCTCTCCGTGTCAGCCCAAGAGGATGCGGCGCCGGCGTGACTGGTCGTGGGCGCCTCTTTTTGTTCGTGTCGTCCGAGTTCCGACGCCATGGGCACCACCCTTAACCCTTTGATGCTCCTCTGCCCCCACGCTGTTGCCTTGGAAACTCCCGTTGGAGGGGACGACGGCCTTGTCCCGCTCGCCGCTAGTGAATCCGGCCACAAGCTCCGACAACCCCCGTGCACACGTCCGCCTCCCACCTGCCGGCCGGGGAGCTAAGGGCGTCGTCGAGGGGGAACAGGAAGTCGGGCACTCGAGGAGAGGGAGAGGAAGGCTGCTGGACGGGAGCCGCCCTGGCCCCTGAGCAATTACTAACATTAACCATGGCCTCACATATCCGATCCGACGCATATGTTGGATCCAGGGGGTGGACAGAATTTCATTTACCGTCCACCCCTAGGGTGGCTGCGCCGCTGCGTTCCGGCTGTTCCCTGCGTTATCCTCCCCCATCCCAGTTCCGGAGGTGTCGGGGAGCTCCAAGCGTACGCCGGCGTGCGGCGAGCCTCCTCTCTCCGGTCGTGCTCTTCCTTCCCCGATGGGCGATGGCGTGCCAAGGGCTCATGAGGACAGAGCCGCCACTGTCCGTACGTCACCGAGGGGTCGTCTCCTTCTCGGACGCCGATGAGCAAGCGCTACGACCATCCTTCAGATCCTGCAAATCGTACCTCTCGTGCGTGATTATCGAGAGGACAGTGCGCTCCGTGCTTGGCAGTGGCACCGAGCGGCGCTAGCGTGGCTCTTGTCCTTATTCTTCTAGTTCTATCAATTGGTTTGTGCCTGAATAGTTTGATTATTTTTGTTGGCACTCAAAATTGGCACAAGACAAGATTAGCTGGCAATCTGGACAAGCCGGTCAGACCTGTCATATAAACCGGTCAGACCGGTCATGACAACTTTGTCAAATTGTCAATTGGACTTCACCATTGCGTAGATCTCATCGAGATAATCGAAATGCATATATAGAACGTCTAATTTGAACTCCGGATGAGGAAATTATGCCTCCCGGAAGACCTGCACCCCGGTCTGACCGGTCAGACCGATCCAGGGGCGGTCAGACCGGCCCGAAAAGTCCAATCCGAGTTAGGAGTTGTATTTTGATGCGGGATTTGTAAGGGTTTCGAATCCTAAAGGGTACATACCACCCCACCCTATAAATATAAGGGTCAGTTGGATCCATGCCACTCCAATTTCTTGAAATTGGATCTCATGTTGAAAATCATGCCATTGAGTGGCATGATTTTCAACATGACACCCAATTTCACGGAGTTGTGGTGGCATGAATCGAATTTTCCCTAAATATAAAAGGTTACGGCCGATTGATACACATCCAATCGAACAAAACATTATTCATCTACTTTTTACCTCTAAACCCTGGTCTTTCCCAATCTCTCTTGCTGTCCATCGTGATATCCACGGCCATTGATGGTGTCCTAAGGCTTGCTGGTCAACCTAGGGCATGTCCGGCGACGTTCACGCCCCGACGGGGTCCTTCTGGGGCGAGATCTTCGGCGGCCTTTGCTAGTTTGCTCGTAAACTAGTCGTTCTTCGTCACGTAAGCGTGTTGGTTATCCTTTGCTAGTTTGCTCGTAAACCTTACCGCTCTTCACCATGTAAGTGTGATAGTTATCCCTCCAGACGACCGATTCCGGCGAAACCCTAGAAACCGGTCCGACCGGTCTGGTCAACCAGTCTAACCGGTCTGGACGGCCTTGCTGCCCTTCGGTCCGTTTGCGACTCGCACGATCGAGTGCTCTCGTGTGTTGGCCGAAACTTGAGTCAACACAATTTTGGCGACTCCGCTGGGGAAGAAAGGTCTGGTTTCTCTGACCATTCTATCTAGCCCTAGCCAATTACGTACCTAATTGATCCACTATTTTTTGGTTCGCCATTATTTTGCATCTGGTCTTTTAGACCGATTGCATCTACATATTGTGGTATTGCATCAGGCTGCTCAAGCCGATTGCATTCTATTTTGCTTGCTGTTGCACATCGAAGATCAAAAGAGAAGCAAAGGGCTAGTCATTGATTGCTTGGATTATCAAGGAAATTTGGATTTATTGATCACAAGACTAGAAGCATCAAGATCTACTAAGAAGCATATATGGCGGGTTATTCTTATGCTCCACAGCGATATTACTACACCACGCCTGAGGTAAAGCATACAGAAACATCACGTGTTCCTAATAATTATTGTGCTGGTACCACAAATTCTCATGTTGATGTTGGTAGAAATAATAATAGTATGCATATTGCATCGGCTAGTCATTGTTCAGATAATGCTTTTTATTATGCACATCATAAAAACTACATGCAAAGACCCATGTCAAATAATATGCATACTTTGAATTTTCATGCTACTAGCAACATTCAACATACAACTTTTCATACATCGACGGCGGAACAAGTTCATATGCCGATGAGCAATTGTCAAGGCCAAACTAATGTGGTGAGTTCGGCCAATCTTTATGATGCACCATATGCTAATGATTATAGTACTATTCAGCAAGGTGTTTCGTATATTAATTCATCGGCAGCAAATTCACAATATTTGACTTCATTACAGAGTATGCCGATGAATGAGAAATTTGGCCATGTTGATTTTAGCTATCCGGCCAATTATTCTCAAACTTCATATGCTGCACAACATGTTATTAGAGCGGAGGTTGCATCTGCAATTTCAGCACCACATACATATTTGAATTCTAATGATTCGGCACCAAGTGTTATTTTTAATGCAAGCCGAATTAATGAAAATTCAGCAACCTCACATGCACCTTCATCTGCTAGTGTAGTAAATATTTTGCCTCCAAATTCGGTCCACACTTGGAAAGAATCGGAACAGAGATTCCATGATCACTTTTATAGTGGAGGTAATGAAGCAACCTTGACAGATTTAACATTGGTTAAGCAAGGCAAAGATGAATCTGTCAATGAATACTTCATAAGATTTAAAGATGTTAAAGACCGATGTTTTAATTTGTCAATTTCTGAAAGAGACATAGCTAGATTGGCTCTAGGCAGTTTATGTTGTCATTTTAAAGAAAAGCTTGAAGGTTATGATGATCCTTACATTAGTCAACTTTACCTTCGAGCTCCGAAGCGGCCCCAAACGAGCACTTGGAGCGCTTCAGATGGAGGCAGTGCGCCCGGAGCGCGTCGAGGACGGTGCGGAGATGTTGCAAGTGTTCTGACCACGACGAACTATAGATGAGAATATCGTCGAAGAACACAAGGACAAACCTGCGCAGGAAGGGCCGCAGCACATCGTTCATCAACGCCTGGAACGTTGCCGGGGCATTGGAGAGCCCAAACGGCATGACCAAGAACTCGAAATGGCCATGGTGTGTGCGGAACGCCGTTTTGGCCACGTCCTCAGGGTGCATCCGCACCTGGTGATAGCCCAAGCGGAGGTCCAGCTTGGAGAAGAAGCGGGCACCGTGTAACTCGTCCAGGAGTTCATCGACCACCGGTATAGGAAACTTGTCCTTGGAGGTCTTGGCGTTGAGGGCACGGTAGTCGATATAGAATCACCAGGAGGAGTCGGCCTTGCGCACCAGCAGCACGGGCGCGGAGAACGGAGACATGCTTGGCCGGATAATGCCCTAGTCGAGCATAGCAGTGCACTGCCGCTCAAGCTCGCCCTTCTAGAGCTGGGGGTAGCGATATGGCCGTACAGCCACTGGGGCGGTGCCCGGCAGGAGATGGATGCGGTGGTCGTTGGGGCACGCCGAGGGCAGCCCACACGATTCCTCGAAAACCGGCACGAATTGCAGGAGGAGGTCGTCCAGGAGCGGCTGTGCTGTGGTGGCCGTCACGGCTCTGGAGGCCAGCTCGGTGATGTCGCCCCGATCTGAGGCCAGGCCCTTCCAGAGGAGGCATTGGCCCCCTCGGTTGAAGGCCACGTAGAGGTCCTCGAAGTCCCAGAGGATGGGGCCCAACGTGCGCAGGAACTCCACGCCGAGGATGATCTCGAACCCGCCCAGGTTAATGCCGAAGAACCCGAGGGCGCATTCCTCCGTACCATGGCGAGGGCCATGTCGCGGGCGACTCCGAGACACGGTGCCCAGTCTCCGTTGGCCACCAAGACCTGCATGGTCAGGTGTGGCGACGAGGCGAGGCGAAGACGGCGCATGAGCTCGGCGTCGATGAAGTTGTGCGTGGAGCCGGAGTCGATGAGGGCGACCAAACGGTGCCCATGCACAGTCACCGGGAGGCGCATGGCGTTCTCCATCCGAATCCCAGCGATGGCGTAGAGGGAAACGGTCGGAGGTGGCTCCGTCTCTGGTTCGGCCGCCGCTGCGGCGGTGTCGCCAGCAAGGGCGGCAGCAGCAGCAACGGTCTCAGCATCGGGATAATCGACGAAGTCCGTGCACTCCAAGTAGAATAGGCGCTGACACTGGTGGACCCGCACGTAGGGATCATCACAGTTGTAGCACAGCCCTTGCCAACGATGCTCCTGTTGTTCCGCTGGCGAGAGGCGACGGAATGTGCGCGGCGGAGGGTGTGCGCCCACCGCTGGTGGTGCCGTTAGGGCGAGCTGGGTGCCCTGGCCAGCCGGAACTGCTAGAGGCAGGTGAGGGAGGGCCGAGGGCCCGACACGCTGAGGAGGGCGTGTGCCATGGGGGACCATGGCCCCTAGTGTGGCGGCCGTGCGGCGCTCGAAGGCACGGGTGAGGTGCATGGCCGTCTGGAGATCCTGGGGGTTGCGCAGCTCGACGTCCACACGGATGTGGTCCGGCAGGCCGCCGGTGAACAGCTCCGCCTTCTGTGGGGTGGACAAGTCCCGTGCATGGCACAAGATGGCGTTGAAGCGGTCGATGTACTCCTATACTGTGGAGACAAAAGGGAGGCGCGCCAGCTCGGAGAGGCGCGTGCCGTGGAACGACGTGCGAAGCGGAGAGTGCACAGCTCCCTGAATTGGTCCCAGGCAGGTAAGCCCTCGTCCTGCTCGAGGGCGTAGTACCAAGTCTGGGCACCGCCGGTGAGGTGGTACGATGCCAGCCACGTGCGATCCGAGGCTGGGGTGCGCTATCCTCGAAAGAACTGCTCACAGTGGTTGAGCCAGTTTAGGGGGTCAACCGCGCCGTCGTACGTCAGGAAGTAGAGCTTGTAGTAGCGTGGCGGGTGGGGAGCGCCGCCATGGCTCGCCACCTCCTCGTAGGGCAGGGAGCCATCGAACGAGCCGGAGTGGCCGCCGTGTGCGCAGTGGGCCAGCGGCAATGTGGCCGTCGGCTGGGAGCTCGCCATGGTGAAGACCGGCAGGGGCGATGGAGATGGCAGCATGCTGAGCATGTGGATGGGAACCGACCCCGTCCCCATCATCGTCGATCCATAACCAGGGAGACCATATGGAAATCTTGGCGGCATGGAATACTGGGGTTGCGGCGGCGGCGCCGGATGGAGGGCCGCCAGGTGGCCGTAGATGTCGCGGATGGCGAACAACACGTCGGTGAGCACCTTGATCAGGGGGTCCGGTGACCCTTGGGCGCCCGTGGCCATGGCATTCATCGAGGATGGCGGCGGCGGGGGAAGTGTGGAGGGCGGCGGTGTGGAGGTGGGGGGGGGGATGGTGGACGCAGGCGGGGGACTTGACATAGCTGATACCAGATTGGTAGGAACTAGGTTCCACTATGCAAGATGTATGCAGTGAGGAAGAAGAACGAGAGCAAGAAAGAGAGGAGAGGGGCGGCTAGGGCTTCCAGAGAAGTTGGCAACAAAATATTTGTTGCAGCTTAATTCCTCAATCACCAAATGTTTACAATATATATGAGTCTCTAGGGTTTTTTTCTCTAATCAAAGGACAAATGATCCCTGGCCCATGGGCCTTGCAGCCGGCCGTGCCCCCTAGCCACGTCCCCTGCGCCGGCTATAGGTGATGCCGGTCATAACATCTCTCCCCCCCTTGACGAACAACTCGTCCTCGAGCTGGAAGGCGGGGTAGAGGTTCTGGAACTCTTGGAGCTGCTCCCACGTAGCCTCCTCTGCAGGCAGACCGTGCCACTGGATGAGGATATACCAAACACCCCGACGAAGCTGGGTGTGCAAGGCACGGTCCGGCGCTGGAAGTAGACGGCTGTCCAACAGTGGAGGAAGAGCTGGCGATGTCGTCGGCGGAGCCCCCTTGTACGGCTTGAGGAGATCGACGTGGAAGATGTCATGCAGGCGAGCGCCCGCAGGGAGCTGGAGTCGGTACGCCACCGACCCGATGCGCTCCAACACCTAAAAGGGCCCGGCAAAGCGGGGGCCAAGCTTGCCCTTGGCGCGCGGCTCCAGGGACAGGGTCGTCCGGTGAAGAAGACGCAGCCACACCCAATCGCCCACCGCGAACTCCAGATCATGGTGAGAGGCATTGTAGTACTCGTGGAGAGCTGCTGCGCCTGGAGTAGCCGTTCACAGATCTCTGCTAGTACCTCGTCACGATCGCGCAGGAGGCCGTCAACAGCCTCAGTCCGGGCCGACCCCGTGCGGTAGGCCAGCAGGGGCGGCGGTGGGCGCCAGTAGACCACCTCGAACGGAGTGGCGCGCAGGGCGGAGTGGAAGGATGTGTTGTAGCAGTACTCCGCAAGACAACCAGCAGAAGCCCAGAGGGCGCGCCCGCGCCGTCCTGGGCAACAACCTTGCCGTGGCTGTCGTGGCAGCTTCCAGTTTAGATTCAACCTGCCATCGGGGAGCTCGGCAGTCTATGCGAAGGCCTGCAGGGAAGACACTGGTGGGTCCAATTGGCCCCCGGCCAGCCACGGCGTGCGGCATGAAGCAGAGGAGGCGGTCTTCAATCTTCCACTGTTGCGTCCTCGTCGTTGTTTGATTTGATCACCCTTGTTGCGTGCAAGATGCAGCGGCACGAAGCTGTCAGGATCATGGGGGAGAGTCACCAGGGACGGCCGTGGCGCGGCGACGCTCCGGCGAGCGGCGGCATCAAGCGGCCGCGGCGTTTCATGCGGTGGACGGTATTTCAGATACAGTCCGCACCCCCGGGTTCCTAGCAGCCGTCCGATCCCGCTTTTGCGGGCTAGATTTCGCGCATCATCGCAGGGGGCGTTGTCGTCTTCAAGCTCTGACGGATTCAGTCATCCAGAGGCCGTGCGCAGGGGAAGCAGAGGCCGGAAGCCTGCTCTCTTGGTGTGGCGGCGAACGAAGGTTCACGCCGGCTTCCTCCTTTCTCTCCCTTTTCTCCTTCCCCCACTCTCTTTGCTGTTTCCTTTTGTAATCTTGAGACCTTTTTTATAACTTTATTTAATTTCTGTATGGGCTTGCCAGTACAGCCACCTATGTTGTCCAGGACAAAGTTCATCATGCTTTTGTGTTCAATTCAATCATACATTGCTGTGCAGTAGAGATTTAAGACTACAAAAAACTGGAGGAAAATGCGAGTGCAAATTAGATGTGTCAGAGCCTGGAGTTTCTGTAGCTGATCAAGAACAAATTGCTTCTTCAGAGAAGCAGCGTGTGTGGATACTGACAGATATCTGAAAAATTGCATTGACACAAAGTAAGACTTTGAAGAATACGAGACTCTGATGGTTCATCATCAATGGGTCAAGGCAAAAATTTACGGCAAGACATGCCTGACATCTTGGGTCAGTGTTCTCCATGGAATGGTTATTTCGGTCAGGACTGCCGCTCGCCGATCATTCTGAAGTTTTCATGGTTCAGTGTGGACTGAAGAGGGGACTTCTACAGCAGTAGACACCTCAAGATGAATACTGATATTAATTGCTCTTTCAGGTGACACATTTTGTCTTGACACCTGATTTTCTTTTTTTTTTCGACACCTGATTTTCAGGTAGCACCTCATTTTCAGTGTTTTTGTATCTCAGAAAATTATGAAGATACACAGGGAAAGGATTAAATCAGAGGATGAGGTTGTTGCAGACTGGCAATACTGAAATGAGTTCGTTGAATCTTGAAGCTGAAAGATGGAAGCACATGGTAAGGGGACATGACAGACATATGTGGCTGTACTGTATAGTCAGCTTTCTAAACAAACATCAGTACTGAAAGATCAGTGTTAATTTGACAAAAATGACAGGTTTCTCCCACTGTATATTCAGCTTTCCGAACAACGCATGAGTACTGCATTATTCAGCCCATGCTGCAGAACTAGACGTCCTTTGGCATTCAGACGACAATCTACTATCCATTTGGCCTTTGTAGTTTTTCAGGAGGACTGCTCTTCAGTTTAAAGAATGCCCAAAAGATAGACAATGCAAAAATCTGTTTTAAAAAAAAAGATAGACAAAAAGTTGTTCAGTTCCTTATTGCAGCCCAGACAACAATAATTGAGATCATATTATAACAGTTCAACTTCTTCAAATTTGTACAATTCTTCTTTGTACTTCCGGCCATCACTGTATTATTACGTACACAGAATCACAATCCTGCAATTCAGTATGCGTTTTCACATGAACACATGTTGCTTGTCTGAAGATTGACATGGTTCCTACTTTTGTCATTTCTCTCTTGCATGACTTTGATTCAGAATCCTACAAATTACCAGGATATTTGCTCACATCCAAACATGCTGCTTCAATGAACATTCAAATCGCACTCTCCTGTCATTTCTCTCTTCCAAAAATCAGACTCAGAGTGCACTGCTTTCTACAGAGCATAACGCACTGCACCATTTATTCAGACTCACTCATCCTTGGTCTTCAACACTGCAACGGCCACCGTCGTCCACTCGTCCTTGCCATGCAACGCCTTTTTCTGCAACCACCGTCATCGTCGATGCGCGTGCAAGAGGCCGGCCGGCGCGAGGCGAAGGCGCTAAGAGGATGAGCACGCGGAACCGAGGTCATGAGAGATCGTTCTGCTGCGCGCCATGCCGGCCAGCCGCGCCCAGGAGCGGGTCACTGCCTCACTGGGACTGTAAGCGCACGACGCCAGTGCGGTGGCAGCGGCGGCACGGTGTGTGGGAGGAAAGAAGCCATAGGCGGTGGCCTCCCGGAGTCGCCAGAGCTCCGGCGAGCCATGGCGTGCGCCGTGCGGCGCCGCGGCGGAGATGGCGTTCTCACGACCCCGCGGTGTGGACGTTGTTTAGGATACCGTCCGGGTGGACGGTATTTCAAATACCGTCCACCCCCTGGGTGTCCTTTATTCGTCCGATCGGGCATGTGTGGTCCAGATCGGGCATGTGTGGTCCAGATCAAGAAAGTCTCCTCTTCATCTTCCTCGTCAGACTTGACTCTGACGGATCCAGCCAGCGCCCCAGGTCCACGAGCGCCACCGCCAGCCATGCCGATGCCGCTTGAGTTGCTTGCCGGATCGGAGCTCCGCCGCTGCCCGGCCCCGCTCCTTTATCTGCGCCTCCTCGCTGCCCTTTTCCCAGGCAGAAGGGAGGAGTTGAGACGGCGGCTGCATCGCCGACGCGCAGGCGCTGAACACCGCTGCCTGGCCTGGTCTCTGCAGCTACCTCGCCGGAAGGCCAATAGTGGAGGCTGAAATTTGCCGTTTCATGGACAGCTGAGTGAAAAGATCTTGTTTGGAGCAATATAATTTTGCCACCACGCACACTGTCACCAGTTTCTATCGACGACGTTTTGCATCCTTCAGCTATGCTCCGCTCAGTTCATCCTTTCAGTTTGGTAAGTAAAAAGTTCAGTTATATCTAGTCTTCAGTCTATAATGGGCTCAGATCCTGTTCGGAGCAAAATAATTTGGTAATGATGCTTGCTATCTGCTGAAGCCATTCTGGCCATGCTCCAGTTCACTTGTATGTTGGTTTCCTTCTCTTGGTCATCGGCAGATAGTCGTCTAAACAATTCTGTACATTTGTTTCTTCAAGCAGTTGCTTCTAATCTCCTTGGCCTCACTCAGTCAAGACACTGAAGTACTGAAGGACTGATTAATCTGAACAAACTGTTTCAGCAAGATGGTAAATATCCATCCTTGTTTATCAATTGCTTCTCCTTGTTGGGTAATACGATTTCTAAGGTAAGACTTCCAGCTGTGCTTCAGATATTGCATCTTTGTTTACTTGGTCCCATGATGTTGCTGCAGTGAAATATGATAGCATGACACAAGCAGAATCGCCAAGGATTCACATGATGCGCCCTGATCACAAATATTTTGTTTGAGCAAAAAATTCAGATAAATATCACCAATTCACTGTTATCTCTCTATCTTCTGTTTTGGATTTTGGCTACTCTTAAAAGATCGCAATTTGGCTTTGTACCACTGAATCTTTTTTTAATTCCCTATATTAATATGGTTGTTGTCACTATTTTTTCATTGGTCTTACCTTTGATTCTTTTGAGCTACCACAAAATTTGGTAACTCTCTAATTATAATTTGCTTGTCTCAGTGGTACCTCTTGATACATAGCAAGGAGCCAAAATGACTCAAATTAGTATTCTACTAGTCTATCAACCCGTGCTCCTGCACGGACTAGTTAGAGATATCTAATAATTATCTAACTCACGCTCTCTTTAACCAATTAAATATTCTAACCCAGTACTGATACATATTTATCATTATGTAATCGTAATAAATGTTATAGGTTTAGTTACTAACAATTTTTTCTCACTTTGCATCACACTACCATATATGTTTGATATGTATTTAATTGAACACTTTGTTTGAGCTATGTGAACATGGTATTCTTATCTCTTCTCTTATACAAAAATATATGGTGACATTCACATTATGGTTAGTATTTTTATATAAATAATAACATAAATAACATATTAATAATGATAGAATTAGTAATTTAAAATTTTATATTGATGCACTTTAAGATTTTATTATAATATTATAATTTTGATTCAGATTTGGGATTTACTTTAACTTTTCATTATGATATCATTGGATAATGTATATAAAAATTTAGGGGTTTATTTGATATTATTTTATAACGGCATAAGTGGGTAATTTACATGAAGATTAGGGGTGACTTTAGATTATTTTTTATAATGACATTGGTGGGTAATTTAGACACACGTTTACCGAGTTACTTTAGTCTATTTTCACAATGGCAAATGTGGGTAATTTATTAGAAAAAGATAACAAATCCAATGTCTATTATGATTAGAGTTACCGAATTGATTGCCGGATGTTTCTGATTTTTGTTAGAATTTGTAGAATTTATCTATTTTTCCAGACTATCCACCTAGGATCCTAGGTGGTTTTACCTGGAGGCTTCAAAAGAAGCTTCCAATTAGTAATAGTAAGATCTCTACTACTAAGGGGGTGTTTGGGAGCACTCTGCTCCACCTAGTATGGCTCCACTCCAGGAAAAAAATATCCAAACAGGTCAGCCAACTCCACTGCACCTCCAATTGACTCCACTCCATCTTTTTTAGAGAGCTCCTTAAGAGGTGCTCCACCAATATTAGGTCTAGGAGTACCACTATCATCAATTAAAGGTTGCTTGCCTAATGATTTATCAATCATATTTTGAACAGTAGCAAGAATCTTTTCTTGACCACTAACCACCAATTGACTAATTTGCTCCAAAGTAATGGGCGATGTTGCAGCACTTACATTGGTGTTAGATTTGGCCTGCTCCTCGTCATCTGAAATAGTGACCACCTCCTTGTCTTTGGAGACATCACCCTTCCGATTCTTGGAGAAGTGAGACAAGAACCACCAACGCTTTTCTTCGATTTCTTTTTCTTTGCGCCGTATGTTCTCCTCTTTGCACTCCTTGATGAAGGCTTCATAAACTTGACGATCCTCGGGCGGCAACTCATCAACAGACGGCCTGCTGATATTATTGACGTTGATCTCATCGGGATCCGACAGCTTCACTATGGTAGTATATGGAGTAGATTAGATCGGTTTTACAACCAAGATCTTTGTTCCCCAGCAGAGTCGCCAAAATTGTGTTGGCGCAGATTTATGACCAACACACACGAATGCGCACGATGCCCAATGAGCGACGGCACAGGGGCGGCGCCGATGCTCAGGGCGGTCAGACCGGTCAAATAGACCGGTCAGACCGGTCGCCGGGGTGAGACGGCGAGATCCGACGAACGCTCACCCAGGAGGGACCCCGTCAGGGCAGGCGCACATAGGGTTATTCTAGGATCGGCAGGCCACCTAGAACGCCTTTAGATGTCGCGGAGACGAAGGAAGAACAACAGAAAAGGGTTGGAAGGAGCTAGAGTTTGGAGATAAAAATAGAAACAATAAACATAAAGAAAAGTAATGTATTGATGTATTTTTTGATCGATTGGATGTCTCAATCGGCCGTGGCCCTTTATATTTATAGGGTGGGTGGACTTGTCCCGCAAGAAATCCTATTACAAGATCTAAATCTATGAAAATCTCTAGTTGTATTCGGACTCTGCTTGGACCGGTCAGACCGGTCGGCTCCTGCCGGATCAGCTACATCGTCACAGACCAGTCAGACCGCCTGGGGCAACCGATCAGACCGGTTAGTCTAGTTTACTGCCAATTTTGGTCGTCAACACCTCCCATTTCGCTCTACGTTCACACATCTTAATGCTATATCCACACAAGTCTTCACTTGCAGGATGTTTGTTTCTCGTAATAAGCGTTTCGGCGTGCCCTGCATCCTTTCTTTCCAGTTATCAGTTACCTGCGAAATTGGCAAAGATAATGTTGCTAAGATGGGAGATGCATGCAGAAGAACCTAATGCATAACCCAGAACATGAAAAAGATCGACATCTGTCCACGGTAGAGAGAAGTTCCCCTTACAAACTTAATAAATTGATCTGGAGGCATTTCACGACGGCCTCTGTTTCCAGCCATAATTTTTATAATTATAACCCCCAAACTGAACACGTAAAACTTTTTTTGATACAGCTCGATCGTTTATGTATTCGGGTGGCATGTAACCTCTTCATGATACCACAAGCATCAAAGATACATATGGTCAGTGAAGTAGAAATGGCAGAACGAAAAAGCTTTGTTTGAGAGCATTATTAGCAAAATAGTTTGCTTGGAAAATGATGCATCCACTTACTGCGTTCCTTTGAGAACCTCCGATTTATGGGTTTCTGACGAAGCAACCAGTTTAGACAGACCAACATCTCCGATTTTCGCCGTCATGTCCTTATCCAGCAATATATTTGCAGGTTTCAAGTCCAGATGGTAAATGGGTCTTTCCTGTGCAGTATGCAGGTGGTTCAAGCCCTCACAGATCCCTTTAATAATTTTGTAACATGTCGGCCAATCCAGGTCACACGATTCATCTGCAATGAAAAAAGGGACAAAACATATAAAGATACTGAATCATTTGAATGCTAAATACTCCAGAGAGTAGCTAGTAAATGTACCTGAAATGTGTTTGTCGAGGCTTCCACCTTGCATGTACTCGAAACAGAGAGCTCGCTCAATTTCTTGAGCCCGAACTAGATCCCCGTTGTGCTTAACAAACTTGTGACGTGATTCATAGCAGTAGCCGAGCAACCGGACAACATTTGGATGGCGAATCTCCCTAAGATTACGGAATTCGTTGTCAAACTCCTTATCATCCAGTCCATGAAGTGGGTGAAGCTTCTTCACTGCAACCTCTTGCCCATCAAACACGCCCTGTTGTGATTTAGTTACTTGTTAGATAGAATCAGGCATGCATTGAGGGAAAGAAAAAAAGAAGTGGCTCTGAGAAAGCAGTCGTATGTCGTACCCGATAAACATTTCCATACCCGCCGCCGCCAACTTTTAGCGCCTCTGAAAATTTCTCTGTAATAGTTTCAAGCAACTCGAGCTTAATGTCCATGTCCTCACCCACAAGGCGGCTCATCTCGGATCTTTTTCCTGAGGCAGAAAAGGGCCTTTTCAGCATGGATATGGTCTGGGTTTGTGAAGCTCCACTGCGGCACTGCCTTCTTGGGGAAGCGTGGAATCTAGCACAAGAGGAGTTGTTAAAGACTCGTGCCAATCCACCCACCGTTGACTTGATTTCGTCAGCGGGAGTACTCGATCTGTTAGTGGTTTCGCGGGAACATCGGCACATGCCGACGACCCGACGTCTTCTCGCCAGCCGACCAGGGTTTATTGGGTGAAAATGCCCCGTGATACTGCAAATTCATGATCCATCGCCTTAAGGATGGTAGGTTTGTTGGTGGGCTCTGGGTGATTAATTTATTTAGCCCAATCAGGTGGCTCGTGCGGCTTGTTTTGGTGTCTCCTGACAGTCAGCTATACGAGACGGCATGCAAAGTGATTTGACTAGATCAAATAAATCTATACAATTTGTTCTTGATATTTGACATTTCTTTAATTAGACAGACCTCATTACAATATAAAAGAACACTTTTTGTGTGGAAAAAATTGGATGCTACTCCCTCCGTTCTAAATTATAAGACATCCCAAGAATCTTGGAGAACCAAAGCAATCTCAAGTTTGACCAAGATTATAGAGAGAAATATAAAAATTTATGATATTAAATTGATGTACTATGAAAATATAACTAATAACGAATCTAATGGTACTTAGTTTATATAATAAATATTATTATTCTATTATATAAATTTTGTCAAACATAAAAAACTTTCACTCTCCAAGGTTGTTGGA
The DNA here is from genome assembly GCF_016808335.1 of Panicum virgatum. NCBI lineage: Eukaryota > Viridiplantae > Streptophyta > Magnoliopsida > Poales > Poaceae > Panicum > Panicum virgatum. The sequence continues at coordinate 8,079,603 of NC_053147.1, forward strand.
ATGTCTTATAATTTGGAATGGAGGGAGTAAATGAACACTTATTTAGAGACGGAATATATAATTTGTGCATAAAACTCGATATGAAACGATGAAGCGCATCTAGGCCGATAGATGCTAATGGTAAGTTTCGGTAATTAATGACAATCGTATGTGACTAACGTATGTTTTGAAGGAGACCTTTTATATGGGATATAATCCCTTATCTCAGTGAAACTGAAAGCACGAATGGGCACACTGACCAGATAATAAGTTTTTCGTTTGCTCCCTAGCTAGCTAAGAACCAAGGGCGCTATTATATTAGACAATGCAAGTGGTGCCTCCAATATTTGTTCATTTTTCCAGATAAGCAAACTAGCTACTACCTCCGGACCGTTTTATATTATAAGGCGCCCATCACAGATTAAGATTCAAAACTTTATAATCTTTGACCAACAATATAACTAATAATTTTTAGCTTTTATAATATAAACTTGATACGGTTAGATTTGAAACAAAATATAGTCTCCAATGATCATAAGTTTATAATCATAAACAATATAATATGAATGGGTTGAGAGAAATCTACAAAGAATCCATATGGCCAGCAACTAGCTGTATTATTAGCCTTGCTCTTAGAGACTACATTAATTTTGCTTCTAAGAAGGACATTGAGTTTTACCAGTTAGCAATGCAAGTTTGTAGGGAGCTGCCTGAGTTCGAGACTCTGCCACTTCTAATTAAATTGGGATGTGGACTCGCAGCGCTTGCCGCCGCGACACTGCTGCCCGTCCTCGGCCGCGCCACCGTCGTGCTACGCCTACGCCCTCCGCCGTGCCTCCACCACCACGCGCCGGAGGGAGGGAGGGAGACAGGGAGGGCGCCGCCGGGAAGGTTGGGGAAGGGGCCACCGGGAGGGAGGTTGCCGCCGCCGCACCATCGCCGGATGTGCCACGTGTGCTGCCGGATCTGCTCCCCGCACCACCGGATCCACCCCCTGCTCCCCGGATTGATCCCGGCGCCGCCGGATCCACCCTCCCACAGCCGAAGCAGGGGCGTCGCGGAGGGAGGGGGCGCGGCTGGCGTCGGGGGTCGGAGGTGGGGTGGCGTCAGTGGGCGGAGCCTGGAGGTGATGAGGCGGGGGGGGGGGGGGGGGAGGCAGGCAGGCCGCCGGGCCGTGGGAGAGAGGGAGGGGAGGAGAGGGGTGCATGAGATGAAAACCTAAGTGCAGTATATATATCTGGAGCCATCTATCAGGCCGAGTTGGGCTTTTCTTGGCTTGGCCCTTTTAACCGAGGCGGACTTCTTATAAATAACCGCCTCCAAAATGCCATTTTTGGAGGCAGACCTCTTATAATGCCCGCCTTCAAAAATAGATTTTGCAAGGCGGTTTTTTATAACCGCCTCAGTTAATAAAAAATGACCGCCTATATTAATCGCAGGCATTAACCGAGGCCATTTTTAAAAGTCATAGTTAATATTTTTTTTGTAGTAGTGCCCCTTGACTTTGGCGAAACCAATAACATCAAATTCACAAAAAACCACAAGACTTTTGCTAAACCAACCCCCTTAATGTGTATCACACTGCATAGATATATTTCAATGGTCCACACATCACACACATACATTCAACAATCCAAATCAAATTTGACCGACCCGCAACAAAACTTTATAAGCATGGATATATACGTCTGCAGTGGCGGAGCTAGCAAATATTCCAGGGGGGCAGCAAAATCCATTCCACCGCCACGCATCGCTCCTATCCGGTGTTGTTGGCGCCGAGGCTCGTGATTCCGCTCGTCAGCAGCAAAGGCAAGCCGATTGCCATGGCCGCGACGGCGACGGCTCAGACGAGCGGCGGCGTTCCTACCTCAGTGCCTGCTTAATAGATGAAGTCATGAAGGGGTCTCAAATTTTTTTTGCAGTGTTGGAGGTGCCCTGCTAGCCCACCCTGGCTCTGTCGTTGTCCGTCCATGACGTCCATGACGGGCCTCTGGGGAGCGCCAGCGGCACAACATTTTTCTAGTAGCACTCTAAATTTTCATATAAGTTACCCACATGTGTCATTAATTATGATAAATAATATAAATGAAACCCTTAAATTTGCCCAAAATGTATGCTAATATATTTTCTAAATTGCCAGCTTCTACCACTATTAATATATAAAAAAGTAACTCAAATTAAAAATATGTGCTCTGCGTCACCATACCACGTAAGCCAAGTATACATGCATATATATATTTCTATGGTTTAGAAATCATAAAAACAATTTCCTTTATGAATGAGGTATCGACCACTAAAAAACATTTTAAATTATATCAATACTCTATGATAATAAATTATGTGAGCTGTTATTTTAGATAAATTTATACATTTTGACACCTACAATAATGATAGTTTCGTCTATTTTTAATAAGAAATAGAATACCACACACATAACTTTTTGATAAGAAAATTCAACATATTGAGTGTGATGGTGTAGGCAGACATGACTATTATGCCATTATAGTAATTAAGAATGCAGTCGAAAAGTTAAAATCCATATTTCTAAAAACCGGATAGAGATTACAGAGTGTCTATATTTTATCCTAGAAAATGAATAGTGAGGGAGCAAAAAGAAAAGCAATTCTAATTAGTTGTAAGTACTAAAGTTATTCGCAAAAAAAAGTACTAAAGTTATCCAAGAAATTTTAATTTTAATACTTAAAAAATTCTAGCCCATATACGGGTGCACGAGTTAATGGACTAGTAATGCTACCTGTAAACCTTCACTAAAAGAAACCGCATTCATCATCATTTGTCTACTCAAACTTTGGCAGGAAGGAGCATGTATCCTTTGTGACAATGCCTTTATCTCTCTTTTTTCGCAGATAAGCCTTTATTCGGAGGATGACATGCTTGGAATTGAGCCCCTCGAGCTACGTTTTCATTTTGAGCTTAACAAGCAGATAACAGCCCTGGTTAGGCTAACCAACGAGACAAAGCACGACTACTTAGCCTTTAACATCCAAACGTCAAGCTTGCTGCTGTACACACAGCCAGACAAAGGCATTGTGTCACCAGGATCCATGCGCAGTGTCAAGATAACACTGCGAGCACAGGAGAATGCACCGCAACGTCCGGATGAGATCATCGTACAGAGCACAAAAGTGAAGGAAGGTCTCGCGGCCGAGGATATCACTGAACACATGTTTCAAGAAGAGGCCGGAATTGTTGATGAGGTGAATTTGGCAGTTGTATATGAGCCTGATAAACCCAACAGAAATCCCAAGAGTCGAGAAGACACCAAGGTGAGCCCCTTTTTTTGATGAACCACAATGACCAATTTGACTGTTGTACATGCGTTGTCTTCTGTTTTTTTTGTTTTTTTACAAATGTGTGTATGCATGCTGTAGAATAGAAATTGAAGAACCAGCCGCTGTATTCATCTCATGAGTACATGTTATATACACTTGGATTACAACTGGTTCTGCTATATTCCAGGAGCCCGGAGCGCAGCGAGGCGTGCGGGCGTGCGCGGAACGCGCGGGACGCGAGCGAGATGCGCGGGAGCCGTGGAGTGCACGGGAGCGTGCGGATCGTGGGCGCCGAGCGACCGCGTCGTGCGCACGGGGGTGCGCGCTGGCAGTTGCCTACGCAATGGCCGTTGGCGTGCCGGCCGTTGGTGCAGAAGCTTCTTCAACACCCCCCCTCAGTCTCAGCGGTGGACATGGCCGACGCAGAGGCTGGACCGGAAATCATCATGGAGAGCCGACGGGAGTCCCTTCGTGAAAATGTCCGCGAACTGCTTGTCACTCGGAACGTGAAGCACCCGGAGCTCGCCGACGGCCACTTTTTCCCTGACGAAGTGGATATCGAGCTCGATATGCTTGGTGCGCCGGTGATGTACTGGATTCTTGGACATGTAGACCGAGGAGACATTGTCGCAGTAGACAATGGTGGCTTGCTTCACGCCATGATGGAGCTCGTCGAGGAGGTGCCGGAGCCATGAACACTCGGCGACAGCATTGGCAATCCCGCGATACTCCGCCTCCGCACTTGAACGCGAGACGGTGTTCTGGCGCTTGGACGACCATGACACAAGCGCGTCACCGAGGTAGACGCAGAACCCCGATGTGGAGCGCCTGGTGTCCGGGCATCCCGCCCAGTCGGCATCGGTGTAGGCGATTAGCGTCGGCGAGGTGGCGGCATGCAGATGGAGGCCGAACTCGACGGTGCCCTTGAGATACCGTAGAACACGTTTCAGCATGGCGGCATGGCAGTCCCGCGGGGCGTGCATGTGCAGGCACACTTGCTGGACGGCGTACGCAATGTCGGGCCGTGTTAGCGTGAGGTACTGGAGAGCGCCCGCCATGCTACGGTACCACGAAGCATCGGAGAACGGTTTGCCGTCGGAGCTGGATGCTTTCGCCTTGGCGTCGGCCGGTGTGGACACGAGCTTGCAGTTGGCCATCCCGGCGCGCTCGAGGACGTCGCGCGCGTAGGCAGCCTGAGACAGGTGAAACCCATCCGCGCGGCGCTGGACGTCGATGCCGAGGAAGAACCGAAGCGGACCCATGTCTTTGATCGCGAACTCCGACTTGAGGCGTGCGATGAGGGCCTGGAGTAGCGCCGGTGTCGAGGTGGAGAGAATGATATCGTCGACGTATAGCAGAAGATAGGCCGTGTCGCGGTCCTGTCTCAGCACGAACAAAGATGGATCCGCCTTGGACTGGACGAAGCCGAGCGTGAGGACGAAGTCGACGAAGCGAGTGAACCACGCCCGTGGAGCTTGGCGCAGACCGTAGAGGGATCGTGACAACAAGCACACGGCGTCGGGGTTGGCCGAATCCGCAAACCCGGTGGGCTGCTGGCAGTAGACTTGTTCCTCGATGTTCCCGTGCAAGAACGCGTTGGAGACGTCGAGCTGATGTGCAGACCAGTCGTGGGAGGCGATGAGCGCAAGCACCGTACGTATGGTCGCCGGCTTGACGACGGGAGAAAAGGTCTCGGTGAAGTCGATGCCGGGCCGTTGATGAAACCCACGTACAACCCAGCGGGCCTTGTACCGGTTGAGCGTGCCGTCGGGGTTGAGCTTGATGCGGAAGACCCATTTGCCGGTGATGACGCGGGCCTGCGGTGGTTTGTCCACCAGAGTCCAGGTGCGATTGGCCAGCAGCGCGTCAAACTCCGCTTGCATGGCGGCGCGCCAGTTGGGATCCTTCAGGGCTTCGCGAGCCGAGGTCGGGATCGGTGACAGCGGCGGGGTTGTCGCCGTCATGGCGTACTTCGGATTCGGCTTGAACACGCCGGCCTTGCCGCGCGTCGTCATGTGGTGCACATGCTGAGGAGGCGCGGAATCGGTGGTGCTTGGTGACGAGGGCGGCGACGGGTCTGGCGGCACTGCTGGAGTCGTGGAGGGCGACGCTGGCGGCATGAACGGTGCGGACGTTGCGGATGGCGCGGGCGTAGTGGACGGTGCAGGCGTTGCGGCCGGCACAGGCGTCGTGGAAGGCGCGGGCGTCGCATGCGTCGTGGATGGTACCGGTGCTGGCGCGGACCGGGACGGCGTCGCGGACGGCGCTGGTGGGCGATGCAGGTGCTGAAGCCGCAGTGTCGGGGCAGTGGGATCGTCGTCGTCGGGGACGGGCACTGGACAGTGAGCGTGCGATGGCGCCATGGTGCGGTCGCGTAGGGGAAAGCACCTCTCGTCGAACACAACATGACGGGATGTGATGACGCGGCGCGAGGCGATGTCCAGGCAGCGGTAGCCACGATGATCCGATGGGTAGCCAAGGAAGACGCATGCCGTCGAGCGTGTGCTGAGCTTGTGCGGCGTCGTGGCGCTGAGGTTGGGGAAGCAGAGGCAACCAAACACCCGCAGCTCGTCGTAGCGTGGAGGGGCGCCGAGGAGCAGTTCATGCGGTGTCAGGGTATTGGTGGCACGGCACGGTCGGCGATTCAGCAGGTACGTCGCCGTGTTGAGGGCCTCTGCCCAGTACGCCGGAGGAGCTCCGCTGTGGATCAACAAGGTTCTCAAGCAATCGTTAATCGTGCGCAGGACACGTTCGGCCTTGCCATTCTGCTGCGACGTGTACGGACAAGAGAGGCGGAGCGAGATCCCGTGAGTGAGGAAGTAAGCACGGAGGGCGTTGGAGTCATACTCATGGCCATTGTCCGTTTGCAGAGCAACGAGAGGGAGACGGAATTGAGTCTGAATATACGCATGAAAGGAGCGAATAATAGGAAAGACTTCAGACTTGGCACGAATGGGAAATGTCCATATATAATGAGTGAAATCATCCAGGAACACAACATAGTATTTGTACCCTGAATTGCTAGGCACAGGGGACGTCCAGACATCCGAATGAACAAGTTGAAAAGGGAAAAACGTCTTGGATTCAGAGGAGCTAAAGGCTAGACGAACATGCTTGCCGAGTCGACATGACTGACAGGAGTGTTCCTCCGACTTATTGCAGCTAAAATCAAAGGGATTTAAGACCTGAGAAAGAGAACGGGAGCCGGGATGACCAAGCCGCTGATGCCACAGCTCGACCGTCGGCGCCGTAGATGCAGTGAAGGACTGGGGTTGGGGCAGAGCGTAGAGGTCGCCGGTGCTGTTACAGCGGAGAGTCTCCTGTCTGGTGTGCAGATCCTTGATGGAGAAACCAAAGGGATCAAATTCAATAGAAATATTGTTATCACGAGTTAATTGGCGTACCGAGACAAGATTTTTGACTAGAGAAGGAGAAACAAGAACGTTGCGGAGGTGAAGAGGCTGAGAGGATGTGGGAATGGATGTGTCGGCTGCGTGCGTGACAGACAGTCGAGCACCGTTTCCGACGATGATGGAGGAAGAAAAGGGACGGGAAGAGTGGAGATTACCAGCGCTGGAGGACATGTGGTTCGTGGCGCCCGTGTCTAGGAACCACTCAGAGGCACTCGGTGGCGGCGTCGCAACGCCGGCGGAGTTGAGCGCCGTGTACAGCGCCTGGTTGTTCCAGATGGCGCCCGGCGATGATGGAGGCAGCTGCGGGAGATGGTAGGCCGTCATCGCTTGCTGGGGCTGGAACGGCGGTCGTGGGCCGAGGACACCTGAGCCGGGGGCCCGTATAGGCATGGACCAGGCCTGGACGAGCCCAGTCCACGGGTTATAACCCGCGGTCCACGGAGCGGAGGAGTTGGTGGAAGAATGCTGTCCGCCGCCGCCGCCGAAGTTGGGAGCGCCGGAGGAGCCGGAGCCCCGGCCCTTCTTCTTGTTCTTGAAGCGGGAGCCGCCGGATCCGCCGGTAGATCCGCCGGTGGTGCCGGTAGATCCGCCGGAGCCAGCGGGAGAACCACCAGAGGCAGCAGAAGATCCGGCGGAGGCACCGGTGGAAGAGGAGCCACCGTTGCGAGCGAGGAAGGCCTGCGCGGCGTCCGTCTTGGCGTCGTGGGAGTCGGAGGCCTCCTCCAGGAGCAGGTAAGACATCGCGCTTCTGAAGGTGTGGGGTGGGGATTTGGATTTGATGACGGGTTTGAGGTGGCGATATTTGGGGCTGAGGCCACGGAGGAGGTTGAGGACCTGGCTTGGCTCCGAGACGGGGTGGCCGACATGCCGGAGTTGATCGGCGAGGCGCTTGAGCTTGGTGCAGTAATCATGGATGGAGAGGTCGCCCTGCTGCACGCTGCGGAACTCAGCTTCCAGGAGAACAGCGCGCTCAAGCTCGTTGTCGCGGAAGTGGCCCTCGACGTCGGTCCAGAGGGAGAAGGCGGTGATGTGAGGCTTGTGGACGAGGTCGAAGACGTTGGTGGCAATGGTGGTGTAGATCCAATTGACAAGGCAGCTGTCAATCTGTCTCCACTCGGCGTTGCGCTGAGCGATCGGTGTCGGCGAGCGGACATGGTCCTCAAGCCCGAACTTGCCAAGCACCGAATCAAAGCAGCAGCGCCACTGACTGTAGTTGGCAGTGGCGTAGTCGAGGACGACGGGGATGTGGTTGCGGATGTTCACCGTCTGAATGACGGAGGCCGCGGCTGGTTGAGGAGGAGCAGCGTCGTCGAAGTCGCCATCGTCGGAGGAAGCAGAGGAGCGAGCTGGAGAGTGAGCCATGGGAGTGGAGGAAGCGGAAGAAACAGAGGAAGCAGGGGAGATGGTGCTGAACGGGTTGAGGAAGGAGGATCGTGGGGCCTTTGATACCATGTAGAATAGAAATTGAAGAACCAGCCGCTGTATTCATCTCATGAGTACATGTTATATACACTTGGATTACAACTGGTTCTGCTATATTCCAGGAGCCCGGAGCGCAGCGAGGCGTGCGGGCGTGCGCGGAACGCGCGGGACGCGAGCGAGATGCGCGGGAGCCGTGGAGTGCACGGGAGCGTGCGGATCGTGGGCGCCGAGCGACCGCGTCGTGCGCACGGGGGTGCGCGCTGGCAGTTGCCTACGCAATGGCCGTTGGCGTGCCGGCCGTTGGTGCAGAAGCTTCTTCAACACATGCGTTGCCAGAAAAGGAAACAGATGGTCGAATTTGCTTCCAGCGAGGAAAAACCTGGCATCAGCGCAACTTGGCAAGCAAACGCAGTCCCCATGGTGAGCTTCTATATAGTGAGATAAGCCAACTTTTGCATCACTGCTGAAATGAGTTTATTTAATCTAATTAAGTACTTAATTATTCTGTCTGCAAGGACATTAATAATTCTATGAGCTACAAAGATGCGCGAGGACAACGTACTGAGCAAGAGCAGCAACCAGAGCGCCCTAGTTTACATGCAGCACCAAACATCATTTCGCGCGATCCGAGGACCAAGATGGGCAACAGAGCTGTGGATCTTGCAACCGGGGTCATGGGCAGCCTGCTTCATAAGCTTGACGAGCTCCAAAAGGAAGAGTACAATCTAGAGATAAGCGTGAAGGCAGACATAGAGTCTTTGAGTAATGTTGAGTACTCTATCCTGCTTGTGATGAGTGAATTGTCAACCGTGCGGTGTGATCGTGCGCTTGGTCTTTGGATTGCAGGTACATGGGCGTCGAGTGTCGACGGGAGCTGCCGTGGAGGTGCTGTGGCCGATGGACCGTGCGGTGGACGGCGGTGAAGGGCAGCCGGGACCGGAGCTCGGACCGGGCGGCAGCTATGGCGTCCACTCCTGGATCGAGGGCACAAGTGGCGACGGAAGGCGGGTTTCTTGGTTTGCGACACAAAACCAAGGAGGTGGACGACGGTTGAAGACGCCGAGTCGTGGAGGCACGGGCGTCGGTCTCGGGACTGACGGAGGCGACGGGCGTCGACGGCGTCTAGGGCCTTGCTGCGGGCGAGGAGGTGACGGGCGTCGGGCGGCGTCTAGGGCCGTCAGAAGGCCGAGGCGGGAACGGCGTCTAGGGCCACGGCGTGGAGGCGGGAATCTTCCCGCGTGTGAGGTTTTGGCGGTTTTCTCAAAACCGGCCATCTACCCGGGTTTTGCGGACCCTCCAAAACCGCGGACTGGATCTTCATCAAGACGGCGGCATCACGGAGAAGACTTAGTTTCGAAGAAAGAACCTCGGCCGTCGGATGAGATCATGTACAGGGGGTGCTGCAGGCCAACCGGTCTGACCGGTCCCTGGCACCGGTCTGACCGGTCTAACCAACCGGTCTGACCGGTCCAGCGTACCGGTCTGACCGGTCCCGCGGGTATAAATACCCCTTCACTTGTGTTAGGTCAAGGGTGGCTTTTGTAATCTGTTCGTGGACTCTCTGTTTCTCCAGGCCGCCGCCCCTGCGTCTCCCTCCCTCTGTTTCTCTCGTTTGATTTGATTTTGTCCATGGATTGTTGAAACCTTGTAAGGGATTTGATTAGGAAAGGAGGCCCTATCCCCCTCGTGCCCTCTGGGCTTTTGATTCGATTCAATCCCCTGGTTTTGTGCCTTGTGCAATGGATTTTCGATTTCGTTTTTGGCACACTTGATTGAGAGGAGGCTACAAGTTCTTTGCTGTGATTCCCGTGCTTCTAACTCTGTCCTAAACCCTCTGGAATCACTGGCGTGTTCGAATTCGATTTCTTGAGTTCTTGAGAAAACCCCAATCCCTTTTGATCTCCTCCATAATTCTCACAATTCGTTGATCTTTAGGACGAGATCTTTTGGAGATATGTTCACGGGGTAGGGGCGAAGCAATCCCCCAAGTTTCATCGGTTTTCGTGGTCGTTTGCTCGGGATTCACCGTTTGAATCCAATTTCTCGGGGGTTTTCTGGGTGCTACCGGTCAGACCGGTAGGCACGACCGGTCAGACCGGTCCAGCGCACCGGTCAGACCGGTCCAGGCAGATCAGTTCTGCAGTTTTTCGGTTTTGCTTCCGATTTGCTTCGTGGGTTCGCTTGCTCGTTCAAGGCCTGATGTGTTGGTTTAGCTTTTTAATAGCTACTCCAAACTTTGGTCAGAACGCTTGAGGCTTTGGGCGATTTTGGGAGATAGGCCGACAATTCGAATTTCGAAGAAATTTTGATCGGCTCCCATTCACCCCCCTCTGGTCGCCGGCTTCGGTCCCACAATTGGTATCAGAGCTTGGTTGAGGTTTTCAGTACCTTAACCGGTTCGAAAACCACTCGGCGACCATGGCGAGTTTTGGTAAGATCCCGGTGTTTTCCGGCGAGGATTATGCCTACTGGAAGGTTCGCATGAGAGCCTTCCTGCAGAGCATGGGAACCGATGTCTGGGAGATTACCACAAACCAGCTTTACGAGGTGCTGGCTGTTCGGACCACGCCTCTTCAGGTGACCCAGCACGAGGCTAACGCCAAGGCCGTCAATGCCTTGTTCGCTGGCGTTTCTCGTGCGGAGTTCTCACGCGTCCAGGGTTTTCAGGAAGCCCAAAAAATTTGGACGTGCCTTGAGAACTACCACGAGGGTACACCTCAGGTGAAGGCCAGACTGTTCGAGACTCACCGGCGTGAGTACGAGAACTTCACACAGGAGCCGGGTGAGAGCATTGACCTGATGTTCAGTCGTTTTCAGTCGATTGTGAACAAGGTCAATGCGAACAGATCTGCTAGTGCCCTTGAGTACACAGAGCACGAGAAGGCTCTCAAGTTGCTCTACGCACTTGACTGCTCTGTGTGGGATCTCAAGGTGAACACGATCATTGAGTCTGCAGGCTATGAGACTCTGACCGTGAACGAGCTTTTCAGAAAGTCAAGGCCACGGAGGTGGATAACCAGACACGAGCCAAGCTCAATGGTGCCCCTCCTTCCAAGAGCGTCGCTCTTGTGACTGGCCCAGGTGGATCGAGATCTAACGCTAACTCTGCTCTTGGCTTTTCTCTTGCCTCTTTGCCTTCTGTTTCAGATGAGCAGCTGGAGACGCTGGGCGACGACGACTTGTGCCTTCTCATCAGCAAGTTCCAGAGCGTCTACCACAACAGGCAGAGGAAGAAGAACCCCGGGTGCTACAACTGCGGTGATCTGAACCACTTCATCACCGATTGCCCCAAGAAGTCCGGCGGTGGCCAGAACAACTCCTTCGACTACTACCGCCACCGCGACCGCGACGAGGGAGGCTCCAACAAGGAGCGTTGGTGCCACAAGCACCGCAGTCGTGACCGGGGAGGACACTTCGACAAGGAGTCGCTCAAGAAGCGCTTCCAGTACAAGGCCAAGAAGCGGGAGAAGGCCTTCCTGGCGCAGCTCAGCGACCTCGACAAGAGCTCCGACACCGACCGCTCTTCTTCACCGAGTTCCGACGACGATGACAAGAAGAAGAAGAAGCGGGACAACGAAACCACCGGCTTCATCGGCCTTTGCTTGGTGGCTGGTCGGCGCAAGAGCTTCTGTACCATGGCGGGCGAAGCCAATGGTGCTCGTGCGTCTTCGGGTGGACACGCTACACCGATGCACTCCGGCTCTTCTCCTGGATCCGAGAGAGATTCAGAGGTAAACTCCACGATCGACCTGCTTGATACAGAGGTTAGGGAGTTGTACGTTGCTCTCGACAACCAGAAGAGGCTGCTTAAGGAAGCAGCTAGAGAGCGTAGAAAGCTTAGGGCTGAGCTGGCTTGTGCTAGGGAGAAGTCTAGTGAGGATGAGTGCGCTGGCTGCATATCTCACATGAACGATCTTGTTGCTCTCCGTGCCAAGCATGATGAGAACATCGCGAACTTAGATGTTGCTAAGATTTCGCTTGCTGACGTGTCTCATGAGCTCGCTAAGGCCAAGCATAAACTAGAACTGGTTAAGGATGCTCCTATTGTTAGTGATGTGCTTGAATGTGAGGAGTGTCCTATCTTCAAGTCTGATCTAGCTTCTTTGCAGTCCAAGTTTGCTACTGTTGTGTGCGAGCTAGAGGAGATGAAGTCTAGACCAATTTTACTTGGTGCTTGTAAGCTTTGTCCCACGCTTAGGTTGGAGCTAGAGGAGAAGAACACTTTGATCAAGTCTTTTGGAAAGACTAAGGTCATAGAGTCTAGCCCACCTATTGACTGCTCTGTTTGCCCTGGTTTGATTTCTGATTTGGATAATCTTGCGGTAGAGAAAACCAACCTGGAGAATGAGAATACCTATCTTAGGGCGATTCTGAGTTGGGTTTCTCCTAGTGAGCCGCAGTTGGGCATGATGATCAAACAGTTCAAGCGTGGTGATGGGTTTGGGGTCGGTTACACGTACACGAAGTCAGACTTTGACAGGTTGTACGGTAAGATTAGCAAGGCTGCTAGAAACACTGCTAGCACGAGCACGCAGCCTTCGCTTGTTGACCCCGCGGATGGTGTGCTTAAAGAACCAGCGAAAGCACCTCCGCAGAAGCAGGTTTGGGTTCCCAAGCCCAATGAGCTGAGGAATCCCCTCGACACGCTCCCTGCTGCCACAGCCTAGGTTGCCCAGAAGAAGAGGGCTGCTCCTCCCCGTCCGCAGGCTAGGCCTCCACCTCCCAAGCGTGAGGTGAGGTACCACTGCGAGTTCTGTGACAGGGAAGGTCACCTAGAGGAGTTTTGCTTCAGGAGGAAGCGGGCTGTGAGGAGAGAGCAGGAGAGACGGAACGCGGACAAGTACTCTGCTCGAGTGCATGGTCCTTCTCGGCGTGGTGATAGGTGAGATGCTAGGGCGCGCCGTGTAGGTGGAGGTCAGGGAGACGGTGGTGGTTACCGTGCTCCAGCGGGTGGTCGCTTTGCCGGTCGTGCTCCTAGTCGTTTTCAGTACGGCTATGGACCACGGGACCGAGGCTTTGGAGGAGGTTTCGAGGCACCACGCTTTCCTCGCGGTGGTGTTCGTTAGTCACGCGGTAGACGGGACAGGGGATACGCTTTGTCTGGTTTTGCTAACCCTTCTGTAGAGCAAATGACTTGACACAGGTTTGCTTCTCACTTTGCTAACCCCAGTGTTGAGACATTTGCTCACCCCTTGTCTCACTACTGATGTGCAGGTCGGAGGCTTGGAGAACAGGTGGATCATGGACTCCGGTTGTTCGCGCCACATGACCGGAAATGACAAATGGTTCTCCAGCCTCACCCCGATGCGCTCAAAGGAGTACATTGTGTTCGGGGATAATGGAAGAGGAAAGGTATGTGGACTTGGCGCTGTTCGAGTTTCTGATCGCTTTACCCTGAGAGAAGTTGCTTTGGTTTCGAATCTTGGCTTCAATTTGCTTTCTGTTTCGCAACTTCTTGATGAGGGGTTTGAGGTTCGTTTTAAGGAGGGCTGTTCGCGTGTTTTGGATTCCAGGGGAGATTTGGTTTGCCGGATTACACCTCGCGATCGAGTTTTCGTGGTTGACTTCTCTGGAACTCCTTTTGGCCCTTCTCATTGCTTGATGGCTGGTCCTTCTTCTGATTTGTGGAAGTGGCATAGGAGACTAGGACATTTGAGCTTCGATTTGTTGTCGAGACTGAGCTCACTTGGCCTGATCCGAGGATTGCCCAAATTGAAGTTTGAGAAGAACCTTGTTTGCCATCCGTGTCGTCACGGTAAAATGATTGCCGCTTCTCATCCTCCTGTTAATCAGGTGATGACCGCTCACCCTGGAGAGTTGTTACACATGGACACAGTTGGTCCTTCTAGGGTGATGTCTGTTGGTGGGAAGTGGTACGTGCTTGTGATTGTGGACGACTTTTCTCGCTATTCTTGGGTCTTTTTCATGAGAACCAAGGATGAGGCTTTTGAGTTTGTTCGAGACTTGATCTTGAGGTTGAAAAACGAGCTACCACAGGCCATGCGAGCGATTCGCAGTGACAATGGCACAGAATTCAAAAATGCTCGTTTTGACGCCTTTTGCATTGATCAAGGGCTTGAACACTAGTATTCTTCTCCCTACACTCCACAGCAGAATGGAGTTGTAGAGCGGAAGAATCGGACGCTGGTTGAGATGGCGAGGACGATGCTCGATGAGCATAGGACTCCTCGCAAATACTGGGCTGAGGCGGTTAACACCGCTTGTTACGTGTCCAACCGCATTTTCTTGCGTGATTTCATGCACAGGACTTCTTATGAGTTGCGGTTTGGACGCCAGCCCCGTGTTGACCATCTCAGAGTTTTCGGTTGCCGGTGCTTTGTGCTGAAAGATGGAAATCTTGATAAGTTTGAGTCTCGCTCGTCTGACGGTGTTTTTCTCGGTTATGCTTCTCACTCTAGAGCGTACCGTGTGCTGATTATTGATACTAACATCGTCAGAGAGACTTGTGAAGTCACTTTCGACGAGACTGCACCGTGCAATTCTTCTGTCTTTGAAGTTGCAGGAGATGATGAGCTCGGCACCTCCATCTTTGAAGATGAGGAGGAAGAAGCTGCAGATGGCGAGGCTGAGGCTACCACACGTGCTGTGGACCCAGCTATCTCTGCTATGAGCTCGGACGATGACGACGGCCCCGACCCGACTACGTCTACTTCCCGGGGGCTGTTCGAGGAGGTGACTCAGGCTACACCAGCTGCACATGAGGAGACACCAGCTTTGGTTGAGGAGGAGGCGACTTCGACACGGGAAGCACCGCGACACATCCAGCGTCGCCATCCACCTCAACAGATGCTAGGTGATCTCAACGAGCGAGTCACCAGGTCCAAGATGTCCAGGGAGTTCGAGATGAGCATGATGGGTGAGCTGCAGTTCTTCCTCGGGCTGCAAATCAAGCAGACTCCTCAGGGCACTTTTGTCCATCAAGCCAAGTACACTAGAGACTTGCTGCGGAAGTTCGACATGAGCGACTTGTCTCCTCAGCCGACTCCGATCAGTACATCTACGGCGCTTGATGAGGACTTGGACGGCGAGGCGGTGGACCAGAAGGAGTACAGGAGCATGATCGGCTCCCTCCTGTACCTGACGGTGACGCGACCGGACATCTAGTTCGGCGTCTGCCTTTGTGCGCGCTACCAGGCTTCTCCGCGCACCTCCCACAGGCAGGTGGTGAAACGCATCTTCAGGTATCTGAAATTCACCCCTGAATTTGGTCTTTGGTATTCTGCGGATTCTTCTCTGGTTTTGGTGGGCTTTTCTGATGCCGATTTCGGTGGGTGTCGGTTGGATCGCAAGTCGACATCCGGCACTTGTCAATTTTTCGGTACATCTTTGGTGTCTTGGTCCTCTCGCAAGTAGGCTAGCGTAGCGCTTTCTTCCACAGAAGCTGAGTATGTTGCCGCTGCTAGCTGCTGCTCCCAGATGCTTTGGATGAAACAAACCTTGCAGGATTATGGCTTGAGTTTTGGTAGGGTTCCCATCTTTGTAGACAACATGTCAGCCATTAGCATTGCAAAGAACCATGTCCTACACTCCAGAACCAAGCATATAGACATCCGATTCCATTTCCTACGAGACAACCATGAGAGAGGACACATAGACTTGATCCATGTCTCTTCAGAGAGGCAAACTGCAGATATCCTCACCAAACCGCTAGAGCAGGACACCTTTGCTCGCTTGCGAGGGGAGCTTGGGGTGTGTTACCCCTTTTGATTGCTGACTTTTCTTTGGTTAGCTTTGTAGGTCTTGTTTGCTCTTCTTTTTGTTTTCTAGGTTTGGTAGTTGCATTGTGCATATGCATTGTACTTGGTTGCATTTTGCATTGTCTCACTTGCACTAGCATTCTTGTATACATTGCTATGATCTTCTAGTGCCTGCTAGTGTGAGTTGATAAACTTGATCATGTATAGCTTGCTCCATTGTGTATATGACATCATCTGAGTTAAGCTATTTTGATTTCAAAATCTGAAAACATGATCACCCTGTCTTGGCTACTAGCATGTTAGGGCGTGTTGATGTGCTTTGCTATCTTATTCATGCTAGTATAGCCTTCTGTTCAGCAATTCACACTTGAAATGATCTAAATCTGATAAAATTGCTTGATCTGTTCTTGAATTGGATTGAAAAGATCCAGGTGGGATTGCTTGTCGCACTGATCGAGCTTTCGGGATGGCTCACTTTGCACTTGTGAGAACCCGGGCAAGGCTGTGCATGACTGAAACGAGTGCTTTAAGCTTCTGATTGTCTTTTGGCATAGGCTTGGCCTCGTTGCTAAGTAAAGCATGACAAGCTTTCAACCCCTGGCATTAAGAATTGCTTGATATAAATTTGATTGAAAAATGAATGTTCGCAACATGTTTTGGCTGGTTTGGCTCACCTGTATGAGTTTGAGTAGCACTGCTTTCCATTCCCTACTTATTAGTGCTAGATTATGGGTGATGCTTTTATTTCTCCTAAACTGAACTTACCTAGCTCTAGATTGATTCGATATACCCTGTTGAGCTAAATGCAGGTCTAGTTTATGGATGCACACGTGCTTGAGACTAGATTTTGCTCATATCTTTGTATCCCTGAATGCTTTCACTTACACCTCCTGCATTGCATTCATTGCATAGCATCTGTTCAGGGGGAGTTTCAGCTTCAGGGGGAGTTTTGGGTCTTGTTAGACTTGATGTGTGCATGTGCCAACAAAGGGGAGAATTTTGAGAGAAGTGATCGAACAAGGGGGAGACTTGTTTGATTTTTTTTAAAAAACTTGTTGTGCACAGAGCTTTGAGAGTGCATCATTTTGGGAGAGTTGCACTTGTGAGAGGGAAAAGCTTTGCTTGAGGAGTTTCTGCTTTGTTCTTGGCTCCGGGTTTTCCTCGTTTTCCCTCTGCTTCTTGCATGACTGCGTCGAGCGTTACCTCTGTCTTTGAGGAGTCATGTTGTGGCTTTTGATCGATTGCGTCGAGCCGTTGCCCTTGTCTTAGGGGATCGATCTCTGCTTGGGTAAGTGACTGTTTCTGCTTTTCTGAGCTTTGTGTCACTTGCTTGAGTTCTTCACTTTCTTGCTTCTCTTTTTATCACTTCTCTGGTTTCAGGTGGTGTGTTGACAATGCACTAATCAAGGGGGAGATTGAGGAATGTTGAGTACTCTATCCTGCTTGTGATGAGTGAATTGTCAACCGTGCGGTGTGATCGTGCGCTTGGTCTTTGGATTGCAGGTACACGGGTGTCGAGTGTCAACGGGGAGCTGCCGTGGAGGTGATGTGGCCGATGGACCGTGCGGTGGACGGCGGTGAAGGGCAGCCGGGACCGGAGCTCGGACCGGGCGGCAGCTATGGCGTCCACTCCTGGATCGAGGGCGCAAGCGGCGACGGAAGGCGGGTTTCTTGGTTTGCGCCACAAAACCAAGGAGGCGGACGGCGGTTGAAGACGCCGAGTCGTGGAGGCACGGGCGTCGGTCTCGGGACTGACGGAGGCGACGGGCGTCGACGGCGTCTAGGGCCTTGCTGCGGGCGAGGAGGTGATGGGCGGCGGGCGGCGTCTAGGGCCGTCAGAAGGCCGAGGCGGGAACGGCGTCTAGGGCCACGGCGTGGAGGCGGGAATCTTCCCGCGTGTGAGGTTTTGGCGGTTTTCTCAAAACCGGCCATCTACCCGGGTTTTGCGGACCTTCCAAAACCGCGGACTGGATCTTCATCAAGACGGCGGCATCACGGAGAAGACTTCGTTTCGAAGAAAGAACCTCGGCCGTCGGATGAGATCATGTACAGGGGGTGCTGCAGGCCAACCGGTGTGACCGGTCCCTGGCACCGGTCTGACCGGTCTAACCAACCGGTCTGACCGGTCCAGCGTACCGGTCTGACCGGTCCCGCGGGTATAAATACCCCTTCACTTGTGTTAGGTCAAGGGCGGCTTTTGTAATCTGTTCGTGGACTCTCTGTTTCTCCAGGCCGCCGCCCCTGCGTCTCCCTCCCTCTGTTCCTCTAGTTTGATTTGATTTTGTCCATGGATTGTTGAAACCTTGTAAGGGATTTGATTGGGAAAGGAGGCCCTATCCCCCTCGTGCCCTCTGGGCTTTTGATTCGATTCAATCCCCTGGTTTTGTGCCTTGTGCAATGGATTTTCGATTTCGTTTTTGGCACACTTGATTGAGAGGAGGCTACAAGTTCTTTGCTGTGATTCCCATGCTTCTAACTCTGTCCTAAACCCTCTGGAATCACTGGCGTGTTCGAATTCGATTTCTTGAGTTCTTGAGAAAACCCCAATCCCTTTTGATCTCCTCCATAATTCTCACGATTCGTTGATCTTTAGGACGAGATCTTTTGGGGATATGTTCATGGGGTAGGGGCGAAGCAATCTCCCAAGTTTCATCGGTTTTCGTGGTCGTTTGCTCGGGATTCACCGTTTGAATCCAATTTCTCGGGGGTTTTCTGGGTGCTACCGGTCAGACCGGTAGGCACGACCGGTCAGACCGGTCCAGCGCACTGGTCAGACCGGTCCAGGCAGATCAGTTCTGCAGTTTTTCGGTTTTGCTTCCGATTTGCTTCGTGGGTTCGCTCGCTCGTTCAAGGCCTGTTGTGTTGGTTTAGCTTTTCAATAGCTACTCCAAACTTTGGTCAGAACGCTTGAGGCTTTGGGCGATTTTGAGACATAGGCCGACAATTCGAATTTCGAAGAAATTTTGATCGGCTCCCATTCACCCCATCTTGTCGCCGGCTTCGGTCCCACATTCTTTCTCTGAAGAGCTGATGGAAATGCAGCTAGCCCTCTGCAAGGTGTCAGAGGTGCAGCGAGACAACCGCGATGACCAGATCAAGTGCTGGGCCGACAGTGTCAGGGAGATGTCGTATGACATTGAGGATGTTGTTGATGGCTTCCTGGTACACAGCGAGCCTGCCTCAAACACGGTATTCTTCATGGGGCTCATGCACAAGATGTTCAACCTCTTCAAGAGGGGTAAGACTCACAATCCGATTGGTCACGCCATCAGAGACATCAAGAAACAAGTTCAGGTTGCAGCCGATAGGCGTAAATGGTTCAAGGTCGACGAAGGCGTGGCTAATGTGGCTGTTGCAATTACCATTGACCCTCGCATTTCGGCTATATACAAAGATCAAAAAGAGCTCGTTGGCATCAAAGAGCCAAGAAACGAGCTAATCAAATGGCTCTCTGAAAAGGATGGGGATGTGTCAAAACAGGAACTCAAGATAATCTCTATTGTCGGATTTGGAGGTTTGGGCAAGACAACACTTGCCAAGGTTGTGTATGACAAGCTTCATAATCAGTTCCATCCTAGAGCTTTTGTTTCTGTGGGTCGGAATCCTGACGCCAAGAGCGTTCTCAAGGAAATTCTCCGTGAACTTGGTTATGATTCCAGTGCTACAAGCTTAAATGAAAAGCACCTCATTGACGAACTCCACAAATTGCTTCGAAACAAGAGGTACGTATCACTCACCCTTTCTGCTATGCATGATCAGCCGGCCTATATGGTGATGGGACTATATATAGTAATTAAGTGTAGGATCGAAATGGTGACCGAAGAGGATGAATGGGAGTTGATAAAAATTTCTTCGCCAAGAAAGAACTTAATCTATATCCCGTTTACAGCACAATGTATCTATCTTCTAACTGCTAAGATGATACGAGCCAACTAGTCATATGCTCAACTTAGAAACGGTAGGAAGCCTCAAAGAATAGAGGAAGCAAAACTGAAAGATCTACCCACTAATTACTGGCTGAAACAAGCACCATAGTACCTGTCGCCAAGACATCAAAGTACATAAGCACAACCGCGATGTGTACAAAATAAATAAAAAAGAACAAAAAGAATTAGAAAAATCTCCGAATTAAAACCTGAATAGTCATCCTTTGCGGCCTGTTCGTTTACCAGCTTTACTAAGATTTTGCTACTGCCTGCCATGTATTCAATATATTTCCAGGTACTTCCTAGTGATTGATGATATATGGGATTCCTCAGCATGGTATGTTATTCAGTGTGCTTTCCCGGTAAATGATTGTGGCGCTAGTGTGCTGACTACTACCAGGATTCTCTCCGTTGCGGATGACTGTTGCAAACACTGCAGAGGATATGTGTATAAGATGAAACCACTAAGTGATCAGGACTCAAGAAAACTATTTGTTAATAGAATATTTGGATCTCAAGAAGCTGGCCTAGATGTACCAGAAGAGATTTCAGCTGATATTTTGAAAAAATGTGGTGGCTTGCCACTTGCTATTATCAGTACAGCAAGCCTTCTTGCTCATAACCCAAAGTCAAGATGGGATTCTGTGAGGAATTCTTTGGTGTCCATGTTTGAAAGAGACCAAGATGAACTGAAACAAATGGAGCGAATATTGGATCTAACCTACATGCATCTCCCTCACCATCTTAAGACATGCCTACGTGTATGCACTCTCAAAGCCCTGTGCACAACAAGTTTTTAGTTCTCTCAAATATCAAACAATTCTCCCCATTGTTCGATCACTAAACTTCTCCCTCTTGTCAGAGGATGTCATATACATAGTGGAGCAAGCTATCCATGATCATGTTTATAAACTCACACTAGCAAGCACTTGGAGATCATAGCAATGTATACAAGAATGCTAGTGCAAGTGAGGCAATGCAAAATGCGAAAACGTACAATGCATATGCACACTGCAACTACCAAACCTAGAAAACTAAAAGAAGAACAAATAAACCCTACAAAACTAACCAAAGAAAAATCAGCGATCAAAAGGGGTAACAAACCCCAAGCTTCCCTCGCAAGCGAGCAAATGTGTCTTGCTCAAGAGGTTTGGTTAGGATATCTGTGGTTTGCCTCTCTGAAGGGACATGGATCAAGTCTATGTGGCCCTCCCATGATTGTCTCGCAGGAAGTGGAACCGGATATCTATGTGTTTGGTTCTGGAGTGTAGGACAGGGTTCTTTGCAATGCTAATAGCGGACATATTGTCTATAAAAATGGGAGCCCTATCATAACTCAGTCCATAATCCTGCAAGGTTTGTTTCATCCAAAGGATCTGAGAGCAACAGCTAGCAGCGGCAATATACTCAGCTTCTGTGGAAGAAAGCGCTACGCTAGCCTGCTTGCTAGAGGACCAAGACACCAAAGATGTACCGAGAAATTGACAAGTGCCGGATGTCGACTTGCGATCCAATCGACACCCACCGAAATCGGCATCAGAAAAGCCCACCAAAACCAGAGAAGAATCCGCAGAGTATTAAAGTCCAAACTCAGGGGTGAATTTCAGATACCTGAAGATGCGTTTCACCACATGCCTGTGGGAGGTGCGCGGCGAAACTTGATACCGCGCACAGAGGCCGACACCGAACTGAATGTTCGGCCGTGTTGCCGTCAGGTACAGGAGAGAGCCGATCATGCTCCTGTACTCCTTCTGGTCCACTGCCTCACCGTCCAAGTCCTCATCAAGCGCCGTCGATGTGTTGATCAGAGTCGAATGAGGAGACAAGTCACTCATGTCGAACTTCCGCAGCAAGTCCCTGGTGTACTTGGCTTGATGGACGAACGTGCCCTGAGGAGTTTACTTGATCTGTAGCCCGAGGAAGAATTGCAGCTCACCCATCATACTCATCTCGAACTCCCTGGACATCTGCTCAGAAAACTTGGAGACAAGAGCGTGAGAAGAGCCACCAAAGGTAATATCATCCACGTATATCTGAACTAATAGAAAATCAGTGCCAGACCGCATGAGGAACAAAGTTTTATCCACACATCCCATTTTAAAACCCTGAGCCAGCAAAAATGTTTTTAGTCTATCACACCAAGCTCTAGGTGCCTGTTTCAAACCATAAAGTGCTTTCTGAAGTTTATAAACACGGTTTGGAAACTTGGGATTTTCGAAACCAGGGGGTTGTTTCACATAAACCTCTTCTTCAATAAAACCATTTAAGAAGGCAGATTTAACATCAATTTGGAAAACTTTAAAACCCTTAGAAGCAGCAAATGCAAGAAAAATCCGAATCGCTTCCAAACGAGCAACAGGGGCAAAAGTTTCCTCAAAATCAATCCCTTCTTTTTGGAAAAACCCCTGGGCAACAAGACGAGCCTTATTCCGAACAACCAACCCATCCTCACCCTGCTTGTTTTTGAAAACCCACTTCGTTCCGATGGGATTACAAGCAAGTGGAGGCTCGACTAAAACCCAAACTTGGAGTGTAGGCAGAAGAGTACTGGTGTTCAAGACCTTGATCACTGCAAAAGGTGTCAAAACGAGCGTTTTTGAATTCTGTGCCATTATCACTGCGAATCGCCCGCCTGGCCTGGGGTAGCTCATTTTTCAACCTCAAGATCCAGTCTCGAACAAATTCGAAAGCCTCATCCTTGGTTCTCATGAAAAAGACCTAAGAATAGTGAGAAAGTCGTCCACGATCATAAGCACGTACCACTTCCCACCAACTGACATCACCCTAGAAGGACCAACTGTGTCCATGTGTAGCAACTCTCCAGGGTGAGTGGTCATCGCCTGATTAACAGGCGGATGAGAAGCGGCAATCATCTTTCCGTGGCGACACGGATGGCAAACAAGGTCCTTTTCAAACTTCAATTTTGGCAATCCTTGGATTAGGCCAAGTGAGCTGAGTCTAGACAACAAGTCGAAGCTCAAATATCCAAGTCTCCTATGCCACTTCCACAGATCGGAAGAAGGACCAGCCAACAAGCAACGAGAAGGGCCAAGAGGAGTTCTAGAGAAGTCAACCAAGAAAACCCGATCGCGAGGTAAAATCCGGCAAACCAAATCTCCTCTGGAATCCAAAACACGAGAACAACCCTCCTTGAAACGAACTTCAAACCCTTCATCAAGAAGTTGCGAAACAGAGAGAAAATTAAAGCCAAGATTCGAAACCAAAGCAACCTCTCTCAGGGTGAAGCGATCAGAAACTCTAACAGCGCCAACACCACATACCTTGCCCTTACCATTATCCCCAAATATGATGTATTCTTTGTGGCGCGTTAGGGTGAGGCTGGAGAACCATTTGTCATTCCCGGTCATATGGCGCAAACAATCGGAGTCCATGATCCACCTGTTCTCCAAGCCTCCAACCTGCACATCAGTAGTGAGACAAAAGGTGAGCAAATATCTCAACACTGGGGTTAGCAAAGTGTGAAGCAAACTAGTGTCGAGCCATTTGCTCTACAGAGAGGTTAGCAAAATCAGGCAAAGCGTATCCCCTGTCCCGTCTACCGCGAGGCTGACGGCCACCACCGCGAGGAAAGCGTGGTGCATCGTAACCTCCTCCAAAGCCTCGGCCCCGTGGTCCATAGCCGTACAGAGGACGACCAGGAGCACGACCGGCTACGCGACCACCCGCTGGAGCACGGTAACCACCACCGTCTCCCTGTCCTCCACCTACATGGCGCGCCCTAGCATCTTGCCTACCACCACGCCGAGGAGGACCATACACCCGAGCAGAGTACATGTTCGGGTTGCGTCTCTCCTGCTCACGCCTCACAGCCCGCTTCCTCCTGAAGCAAAACTCCTCCAGGTGACCCTCTCTGTCACAATACTCGCAGCAAGCTTGCAAGTTCGCAACGTTCTCATCATGCTTGGTACGGAGAGCAACAAGATCATTCATGTGAGATATGCAGCCAGCGCACTCATCCTCACCAGATTTCTCTCTAGCACAAGCCAGCTCAGCCCTAAGCTTTCTACGCTCTCTAGCTGCTTCCTTAAGCAGCCTCTTCTGATTGTCGAGAGCGGCGTACAACTCCCTTACCTCCGTATCAAGCAGGTCAATCGTGGAGTTTACCTCTGAATCACCCTCGGATCCAGGAGAAGAGTCATCGTGCGTCGGTGTAGCATGTCCACCTGGAGACGCACGAGCACCATTGGTCTCACCCGCCATTGTGCAGGAACCCTTGCGCCGACCGGCCGCCAAGCAAAGGCCGATGAAGCCGGTGGCATCCTTGTCCCGCTTCTTCTTCTTCTTGTCGTCGTCGTCAGAGGTCGGTGAAGAAGAGCGGTCGGTGTCAGAGCTCTTGTCGAGGTCGCTGAGCTGCGCCAGGAAAGCCTTCTCCCGCTTCTTGGCCTTGTGCTGGAAGCGCTTCTTGAGCGACTCCTTGTCGAAGCGTCCTCCCCGGTCACGACTGCGGTGCTTGTGGTGCCGACGCTCCTTGTTGGAGCCTCCCTCGTCGCGGTCGCGGTAGTAGTCGAAGTTGTTGTTTTGGCCACCGCCGGACTTCTTGGGGCAATCGGCGATGAAGTGGTTCAGATCGCCGCAGTGGTAGCACCCGGGGTTCTTCTTCCTCTGCCTGTTGTGGTGGACACACTGGAACTTGTTGATTAGGAGGCACAAGTCATCGTCGCCCAGCGTCTCTAACTGCTCGTCTGTAACAGAAGGCAAAGAGGCAACAGAAAAGCCAAGTGCAGAGTTAGCGTTAGAGCTCGATCCACCTGGGCCAGTCACAAGAGCGATGCTCTTGGAAGGAGGGGCACCATTAAGCTTGGCTCATGTCTGGTTATTCACCTCCGTGGCCTTGAGCTTACTGAAAAACTTATTCACGGTCAGAGTCTTATAGCCTGCAGACTCAATGATCGTGTTCACGTTGAGATCCCACATAGAGCGATCAAGTGCGTAGAGCAACTTGAGGGCCTTCTCATGCTCTGTGTACTCAAGGGCATCAGCAGATCTGTTCGCATTGACTTTGTTCACAATCGATTGAAACCGACTGAACATGTCGCCAATGCTCTCACCCGGCCCCTGTGTGAAATTCTCGTATTCACGCCGGTGAGTCTCGAACAGTCTAGCCTTCACCTGAGGTGTGCCCTCGTGGTAGTTCTCAAGGCACGTCCAAACTTTGTTAGCTTCCTGAAAACCCTGGACGCGTGAGAACTCCGCACGAGAAACGCCAGCGAACAAGACATTGACAGCCTTGGCGTTAGCCTCATACTCGGACACCTGAAGAGGTGAGGTCCGAATGGCAAGCACCTCGTACGCCTGTTTCTTGGTGATATCCCAGACCTTGGCTCCCATGCTTTGCAAGAAGGCACGCATACGCACCTTCCAATAAGCATAGTCCTCGCCGGAAAACACTGGGATCTTACCAAGACTCTCCATGGTCGCCAAGTCGTTTTCGAACCGGTTAAGGTACTGAAAATCTCAACCAAGCTCTGATACCAATTGAGGAACCGAAAGGGCGACCAGAGGGGGGTGAATGGGAGCCGATTAAAAAATCTTGCAATCGAAAGCTCGGCCTAAGATTCCAAGTTCGCACCCAACCCTCAAGTCCTAGGTGAAGTGTAGGGTAGCTATAGAGGAGCTACACTAACACAAAACACTCCTAGGAACAAGCGAGAAGAAACGAGGAAGCAAACAGCGAGAGAAAAGCAGTTGAAAAACACACACGATATACACACCGGTTGAACCGACGTGCACAGGGGCACCTCGTCAGTTTAACCGATGCACAGAGCCGGCAGCACGAGAAAGCAAGCACCGGTTGATCTGACGCAATGGTTTGAACTGCGTCAGTTCAACCGATGTTACACATCGGATGATCCGGCAAAATCCTAATTTAAATGCTGGTGCAGTTGTCTAGAGAGGCAACAAGACTAAACCAAACACCCACCGGTTGAACCGACGTCCACCAAAGCCTATAAGCCGGTCAAACGGGCAGAACAGCAGCAAAAAGACACTCGCCGGTTGAACCGATGCACTTGGGAGGGAAAGCACCGGTGCAACCAGACAACAAGAAGAAAACCCTAACGTTAGAAACACCTACTCACCGGTTGAACCGACGATCTCGAACCCGAGCATCGGTTTAACTGGTGTTAGGTGGAAATACTGCCCGAGCCCAGAAACTCTGTTTTTCCTCTCGGCTCGATCCAAAACTCGGTGATTGGAAGATCAAATCGAGTCCAAACCTCACCAAAATTTGCAGGCACGATCACAAAGGACTTGTGACCATGTCCACGGAAGGAATTGACGAATCGCTCCAAGATTTGAGAGGAATCGAGGAATTCCCGAGCAAGAACGGGGTTTTCTCAAGAACACAAAAACGTCAATTCGAGTAGACTCGTGATCCCGGGGGTATTAGCACTAGGCTAGAAGGATTAGAACCACTTCAAAGAGTCACTCAATCTTCAAGAAACACCTTGTCATCTCGTGGTCAAGAATCAACGAAGGAAAATCGAAATTCGACCAAAACAAGGCACGAAAACAAAAGGAATTCAAAAGCCCCGAGGGCACAAGGAGGGAAGGGCCTCCTTTCCCACACAATCTCAGTACAAAGTCTCAAGAATTCATACCTCTAATCCTAGAGAAGAACAGAGGAAGAACAAAGAGAGAGAAGGAGGAGACGGCGCCAAGGGGGAGGAAGAGGGCTGGTCTGTTCTGTCTGGCGCCCCAGGGAGAGAGGAGAAGGGTGAGGGAGTTTTTAACCCACTAACTCTAGACTAAAAGACTAAACTACCCCTAGACTCAATTAGACATTAGAAAGCCCGTAGGGGCAAAACCGGAAAAAGATACAAAGACTCATCCGACGGTCGAGGTTCTTTCTTTGAGTCAAAGTCTTCTCCGCGATGCCGCCGTGTGGATGAAGATCCGGTTCGCAGTTTTGGGGGGGTCCGCGAAACCCGGGTAGGTGGCCGGTTTTGAGAAAACCGCCAAAACTCCACGCGCGGGAAGATTCCCGCCTCCACACCGTGGTCCTAAACGCCGTTCCTGCCTCGGCCTTCTGACGGCCCTAGACGCCGCCTGACGCCCGTCACCTCCTCGCCCGCAGCGAGGCCCTAGACGCCGTCGACGCCCGTCGCCTCCGTCAGTCCCAAGACCGACGTCCGTGCCTCCAAGACTTGGCGTCTTCAACCGCCGTCCGCCTCCTTAGTTTTGTGGCGCAAACCAAGAAACCCGCCTTCCGTCGTCGCTTGCGCCCTCGATACAGGAGTAGACGTCACAGCTGCCGCCCGGCCTGAGCTCCTCCATGGCAACTCTCCGTCGACACTCGACGCCCGTATACCTGCAA
This sequence comes from Panicum virgatum, assembly GCF_016808335.1. Taxonomy (NCBI): domain Eukaryota; kingdom Viridiplantae; phylum Streptophyta; class Magnoliopsida; order Poales; family Poaceae; genus Panicum; species Panicum virgatum. The sequence goes on from NC_053147.1 coordinate 8,106,690, forward strand.
CCAAAGAACAAGCGCACGATCACACCGCATGGTTGACAATTCACTCATCACAAGCAGGATAGAGTACTCCACATTCCTCAACATCTCTTCCACCGGATATTGTTAGGTTGTCCCGGTTAATGCATCTCAGTTATACAGGATCAGGTTTGGTGTTGCCTGACGGGATAGGCAAGCTGAGATCTCTTCGCACCCTACAAGCCGTTGATCTTTTGGAAAGCTCGGCAGAGAATATTAAGGGCATCGCCGAGCTGACCTGCTTGCGACAACTCAAGAAATGCTCGACTTTCCATTGTTATGATGAGAAGGTGCATAAATTGGAGTGGAAGATGCGCATGGATGCATTGCGAAGGCTCTCCGGCAACCTCAGGAGCTTTATTATGGGAGATGACTGCCACATCGTAGTACCGGCCCATGACTGGACACCGACTCCTCCACCTCGTCGACTTCGGAAGCTCGATCTAAGTAGCTGCCATTTCCCAAGAATCCCTGAGTGGATTGTTCACCTCCACGAACTCTTCAGTTTAGAACTTTACGTCAGTGAGGTGGCTGATGGTCTCAGCATTGTTGCAAGGTTGCCTTCCCTTCCCTACTTCAAATTGCAGACTTTGTTACGTAAATATCCAACAAATGAAAGGGCAATCATCTCCGGCAGCGGCAAGTCATTCCGAGCGCTCAAGCGCTTGACTTTGATCTGTCCTTATCTGAGTCTGGACTTCCAAGAAGGAGCTCTTCCCAGACTCGAGAAGCTCGACATATGCTTCCGTTACTACGTCTGGCCCCAACAACCGGTTGGCATCGAGCACTTGCCTGCTGCCACCCTTCGGCAAGTCCGTTTAGTGGTGGATGACAAGGATGCGGAGGTACCGGCCTCCGAGTTGGATCAACACAGAGCAGGGGTCGAATCGCTGCTGAAGAGAGCGTTTGAACCGCATCATCCTGCTGCCGACATAACTGTTTACTTCGGTGACTATCGAAGATTAGGGCATCCCCAATCCTCTCCATGGTTTCCATAACATTAAATATAGTGTCATGTAAAACTTTTAGCTTATGTAGCACCGTAATAAATAAATATGGAACCGCTCATAACCATAGATGCAACTGCGTGGGTAACAGCAAACAGAACCAAGGATTCACACGCCGTGGCCCGATCAGAAATATTTTGTTTGAGCAAAAATTCAGATAATACCTCCTCTCCTCTCTCTCTTCTGTTTTGAATTTTGGCTACTCGATCTTTTTCTTAGATAAAGTAAAGTTCCGGCCTTGAACACTCTCTAGAGAATGTCTACAGCCAATTGAGGGATCCCACCCTCGAGTTACAAGAGTGGCTATTCTTAAAAGATCGCATTTTGGTTTTGAACCACTGAATCTTTTTTTAGTTCCGTATATTAATGCGGCTGCTGTCACTATTTTTTCATTGGTCTTGCATTTGATTCTTTTGAGCTACCAAGCGACAGCAACTACAAAATTTGGGAATTCCCTAATTATTATGATTTGCTGGTTTCAGTATAGTACCTCTTACCTCTTGATACATGCCAAGGAGTAAGAAAACTCAAATTAGTATTCTATACCACTAATGAAGCAAGCAGTTCCATGTCCTTGTGGCATATGCATTCTCATCTTGATTTGTGGCGATTCATGGACAATCTTGTCAGGGCGTTGTGTTCTAGAAAAAAAAAAAGCTTGTCAAGGCGTTGAGACTGGACCTGCCCGAGTTCAAATCATACAACAGGAAGCATTGGAGACGAGAAAGGCAAAATTCCGGTACTTGGCAATTGGCATGGAGAAAAGACAGGCTGATCAGGGATGAACTAATAATGCACCAGAGTTGGACGGGATTGGACAAGGGGCTTCAGAGTTCAGACTTGTGGAGGATGGACTCAGTTCAGCAGATGGCTAGCTTTGTACAATTATGGGATTTGGTGCAGCAGGTGGTACTATCAGATGAGCAAGATCAGACTGCCTGAAAAAAGACAGTAAATAAATGGCAAGCATACTACGTACGAAATCAGCCTATGACATCCAATTTTCAGGCTGTGATGGACGGGCAGCGGGAGCTGTTCAGGACTTGAGGTCCAACCTGGCAGTCTGGCAACGGCGAGCTCTGCAATTTTCTTCTTTGCATGGAGAATCGAATCGTGGGAACTGCCGATGCCGATGCCGAGTAGATTCAGCGCGGCACCGTTGCAGACGCCGTTTCCGTTTCAGTCAGCGCGGCACCGTTGCTCAGATTCCGTTGCTGCATGCCACGTCCATCATCGTCCTTTCCGGCGCGAGGCGAGGACGCCGGGAGGATGAGCACGCGGAGCCGAGGTCACTCTGCGCGCGCCATGCCGGCCAGCCGCGCCCAGCAGCCGGTCGCGTCGCAGGGGAGTGGCGGCGGCGGCGGCTAGATGCGAGAGCGTGAGGCTCCTAGACGCTGACGAGGAAGGGGACGGAAGCGAGGGACGCCCTGAGGGCGGCGGCGCTCCGGCGAGCCGCGGAGGAGGACGCCCCGAGGGGTGGACGTGTTTGTGATGCCGACCGGGTGCAGTGGACGGTATTTCAACTACCGTCCACCCCCTGTATGCCTACCGTCCGTCCGATGCGACGTGTGCGGTCGAGATTGGTCGCGTCCCAGGTGGCGTCTTCCTCGTCAGGGGCGCGCGGTGGTTCGGCGGCTTGGGAGGAGCAGCGGCTTCCTCCCTTCGGCGGCGACGGCGCGGCCAGCGGGGTGGTGCGAGCGTGGCCATACATGTTCGTCGAAACGCCGCACTGGCCAGACATGTCCGGCGAGGCGAGGCCTGGTGCTTGCCCCAGTGCCGCGCGGCGCGCGCACTGGACGCGCCGCTGAACTGGAGCGTGTAATCGGCAGCAACCAAGAGCCTGTCCGCAACGCGGCGTGTTGGCGTGGCCCCTGCGTGCCGGCGCGGACGAGACCGAGGCGAACGCTTGTAGCGGCGCGCAGCGTTCGGTCATCCTCGTCGGGGTCGGAACACGGAGGGCGTGACCGGCGGCGAGCTGCTGCAGTAGAGCACGCTTCGTCGACTCCGGAGGAAGAGACTACGAAGAGAGACGCGGGAAGGATATGGCCGGAACGCAGTCGGCGGCGCCCCGGCCAGCCACGGCGTGCGGCATGAAGCAGAGGAGGCGGCGGTCTTCAAATTAATTTCCCGCGACCCCTGGGATCGTCGTCGTACGATCACCCTTGCTGCGTGCAAGATGCAGCGGCACGAAGCTGTCTTCTAATCCTCCTCGTCAACCTCTCAAGGCTCCTTACTCCGAGCCTCGAGGCCGTGCGGGTCCCCGGCGGGCGCCCCGATGGGAGCTCTGGTCGCCATGGGCCACGGGTGTTGTCGATCCATCCAGGTTCGCCAACATTCCCTGGCTTCTCCAGCTGGAGGTGTACCATTCCTGATTAATAAAACTAGGTGTATAACTCGCGCATTTGCGCGGCTAGTATTGAAAATTCAAAAAATTGCATGTCGTTGTATCCTTACTTAAATGTTATACTATTTTTTTACCATACATCATCTTTTTCATTATCATAAATTATGTCTTATTGTTGATTAAAACAATTCAACTATGATCAACCTATAATAATAATTTGATTTGTTGAGCTTTAATAATATTATGCAGATAATTATTCTTATTTTTATTTTATTTTGATTGATTGTTGTTATCTTTAGTTTTTATTAATAGTATATATTTGTAACTGATACACAGCTAAATGGTATTTTATATTTAATTTTTCATAATGGCATTGGTGGGTAATTTTTTATTAGACATAGGGGTATTTTAGGCTAATTTAATCGTAATGGCAGTGGTGGGTAATTTTTATTTTTCTATTTTTCTTCGATTAACGTGGGAATGGGAATTTCTAAATTTTGAGAGCGAACATGGAGGCTCCGTTTGTTGGCTAAATAATAAGATAATAGATAGATAGCAAATGATATGAATTTGAACGAAATTGCTCTCGGAGCCATTGCCAGCGAACATGGCTGCATGCGACGGCCGGTTCCTGCAACCCCACGTCCCCCGAGTCCACGGTCCATGCCATACTCATGGCTCTGCTGGTCGATGGCGCATGCAAGAGGCCGGCGCGAGGCGAGGGCGCCGAGCGGATGAGCACGCGAGAAGAGATCACGAGAGATCGTTTTGCGCGCCATGCCGGCCCGCCGGCCAGCTGCGCCCAGGAGATGCTAGCGTGCGTCGTGCCCAGGCGCCGTAGGAGAGTGGCGGCGGCAGCTAGATGAAGAAGACAAGGCTCCTAGACTCTCAGGGGAAGGGGACGGAAGCGAGGGACGCCCTGAGCGTGGCGGTGCTCCGGCGAGCCGCAGAGGAGGACACCCCAGCGGGCGGACGGTGTTTGGGATACCGTCCGGCGCTGGTGCAATCCGCGGCGTGCGGCGGAGACGCCGCTCTCGTGCGCTCACGAGGGTGGACGGTGTTTGAGATTGTAACGAATATGGCACTATTTATGCCATTTCGAGTGATTTTGGTGATCGAATGATAATGCAATCAATGGGACTAATATGATTGTTAAGATGACCATTCTCAGACTTTTATGTTCAAATGATGACAAAGAGAAGATAGGCGTAGCTAGGCCCGAAGGGCCACCCCTACGGTGGTCCAAAGAACAAGAATTGAAGAGACCGTGAAGAAATCCAAGTCAAAGAAATCAAGACAGAGATACTTCAGTAGCACCGGAAGAACCGATACTATAGGCATCGGTGCATCCGATGGTTGTCGGATGATCCGACGGCCTGGCTATTGACACAAGTCTGTGCGCCTCTGGAGATCATGTGAAGATCAAGTAAAACACCGGTTGAACCGACGGCTTCAAAATAGGCATCGGTGCATTCAACGTACCATGTTCCAGAGACGATGTCAAGCGCGCAGGAGCCAAGTCTTCAGCACCGGTTGAACCGGCGAGGCATCGGAGCATAGCATCGGTTAAACCGGTGGGGGTCGCAGTCGGCTGTTAGGAGTTCAACGGCTACTTCAGGTCTTAGAGTGACCGGATGAACCGACGCTACTCCTACCAGAGGCATCGGTTCATCCGATAATACGCAGTTTTCTGCTGACCGTTGGAGCAAGGGCTACAAGACTTGGGGCCTATATATACGTCTCACCCCGGCCATTTGAAGCTTGCTGGAGTCCAAAAAAGTCACATACACACCCAAGAACCACTCCAAGACATCCAAGAGCTTAGTGTTCATATCCTTAACCCTTAGCACATTTTGAGAGTGTTGTGTAAAGGATTAGCTCTTAGTGAGTGAAATTGCAAGGTCTTGAGCCCTTGTGCTGTGGTTCTCTAGTGAACCAAAAGAAGAGCTTGGTGCGCCGGCACCTTGGAGCTTTAAAGGCTCGCCGGCAACGTCATCGACCCTCCGACTTGGTGTGGAGCGGCGACGACATCTTTGTGCGGGGGACGTGGAGACCTCCATCCTTTGTGTAGAAGCTCCTTAGTGGAACCCGGGGGCCAAGGTGACCGTGATTATGTTCACGGAAGAGATTTGGTGGCCGAGTAGCAATACTCTTAGTGAGTGCTACAACAACGTGGATGTAGGTGTGCTTTTGTGGCTAACCGAACCACGGGATAAACACCCGCGTCAAGAATTTGCTATCTCCTATCCCGCTTTTTATGCTTCCGCAATTCATACTAGCAATTTGTACGCTTTTACTTTCATAGAGTAATTTCTTGATAGAAAAGGCTATAAATTGCTAAACTCTTTTGGGATAGGGGTTTCACTCCAGAACAACAATAGTTGCACATCTAGATAGGTTGTTTTAGTTTAATTTTGTGCAAATTAGTTGGAACCATAAGTCTAAGTTTTAGTTGCCTAATTCATCCCCTCCCCCTCTTAGTCTAGAACGCGCTACCGGTCCTTTCAGAGAAACAGTCCGGGTGTCCACCCCCTCCGTGCCTACCATCCGTTCGATCGGATTTCTAGGGCCAAGATCGGCGAGCCCCTCCCTCTTCCTCTGTTCAGTCCATGAACGCTGATCACGCGGCTCCCTGCTCCTTTGCCTGGGTGCACCTACGCGCTGCCGAGTGCCGGAATGGAGGCGAGTGCACACCGCGCGCAGGTGCTGACCATTGGCCGGAGTGGCATGGAGCAGAGCACGAGGAGTGGTTGTGCAGACGCCTTCGCTTCATGCCTTCATCACGGAGCCCCGGCGTACAGGAGAGAGCCAGCGGAAAGTGTTTGCAGAAATGCCGCTCGGTTGGCCGGCGAAGGACAAGTTGAGACCCGGCGCGACCCACTCAGATGTGCTCATCGTACATGGAAGCGAGCGCACAACGCCAGCGCGGCGGCTGCAAGGTCTCTAGAGGAAGTACGTCGCAGTCAGGGGCTCGCCGACGCCCGGGCAAGCCACGGCGTGCGATGGAGATGGCATCCTGGTTCAAATACCGTCCACCCGCTCGTACTGTCCGTCCAATGCGACGTGGGCGGTTGAGATTGCGTGCATCGCAAGGGGCTCTTCCTCGTCAGGCGCAGCAGCCGGTGGCCATGGCGAGCTTCCCCTCCCTTCGCCGGCGACGGTCTCCGCGGATTGCGCCGGAGCTCCGCGGCGCCCTGCGAACTGCGGCGGCTGAGGCGGCACGGTGTGCACGAACAGAGAATCCATAGGCGGTGGCCTTCGGGAGTCGCCGGAACTCCGGCGAGACATGGCGTGCGGCGGAGATGGCGTTCTCGCGACCCCGCGGTGGCCTTCGGGAGTCGCCGGCGCTCGGGTGAGCCATGGCGTGCTGCGGAGATGGCGTTCTCGCGACCCCGCGGGGTGGACGGTGTTTGGGATACCCTCCGGGTGGACGGTATTTGAATCACCGTCCACCCCCTGGGTGCCTAGTTGCCGTCCGATCGGGCATGTGCGGCCCAGATCAAGAGAGTCTCCTCTTCATCTTCCTTCAGACTTGGACTCCGACGGGTACTCCAGCCAGCGCCCAGGTCCGCGAGCGCCAGCCATGCCGCTCGAGTTCCTCGCCAGATCGGAGCTCCGCCGGCGGCCGGCCCCGCTCCTTGCTACCGCTGGCCATGCCCACTCTCAGGCGCTGACCACCTTTGCCTGGCCTGGTCTCTGCGGGGGGAATGCCCTGCATCCTGCTATTGACATTTTATTTGCCATGTCCTGTTCACCAATGGCGTGTGTTCCGGGGGAATCGAATGAAGATGGTGGCGAGCTGGTACTATACAGCTGAGTTAACTCAATCTCGCTGTGCTGTTAAATGGAAGGTTGACAATACAGCACCCTTCCTAGCTCTCTTGTTAAGGTTCATTGGTTACACCAGACTTCAGAGCTGGCAATAGCAACAGTGCAAGGCAAGAACACTAGTGAGTCTGCAGACAGGTCAATTGGCATCATACTGAATTTCTGCAAGATTTCATTTTATCGCTGGATGATGCTTCAGTAGGAAGTGCTCCCTGCGATTGTAGCCGGATCCTCTGTTTCTGAATCCTTTCAGTTTGGTGAGCAAAATTCAGTATCTTTTCCATAGTGGGTTCAGATGTCTTGTTTCCCCCCTCCCTCTTCTCTTTAGTAATTCTTGATTTACGTGTCTTGGCAGTGAACCTGTTTGCTGTTTCTTGAAAAGTAATTTGGCCACCGTGCGTACTGACATCAGTTTGTATGGACAACGTTTTGCATCCTTCGGCTCTGCTCCGCTCAGTTCATCCTTTCTGTTTGGTAACCAGAAAGTTCAGTAGTATCTAGTCTATAAAGGGATCAGATCTTGCTCGGAGCAAAATAATCTGGTAATGTTTCTTGTTATCTGCTAAGCTATTCTGGCCATGCTCCAGTTCACTTTCCTTCTCTTGGTCATTGACAAATAGTCCTATAAACAATTCTGTACATTTGTTTCTCCAAGAAGTTGCTTCTAATCTCCTTGGCCTAACTCAGTCAAGACACTGAAGTAGACTGATTAATCTGAACAAACTGTTTCAGCAAGATGGTAAATATCCATCATTGTTATCAATTGCTTTTCCTTGTTGGGTTATAGGATTTCTAAGTTAAGACTTCCAGCTGTGCTTCAGATATTCCATCCTTGTTTGCTTGGTCTCATAATGTTGCTGCAGTGAAATATGATAGCATGACACAGAACAGAATCACCAAGGATTCACACGATGCACCCTGATCAGAAATATTTTGTTTGAGAAAAAATTCAGATAGTATCACCACTTCTCCAGTACCTCTCCTCTCTCTTTTGTTTTGGATTTTGGCTACTCTTAAAAGATCGCAATTTGGTTTTGTACACCACTGAATCTTTTTTAGTTCCCTATATTAATACGGCCGTTGTCAATATTTTCTCATTGGTCTTACCTTTGATTCTTTTGAGCTACCACAAAATTTGGTAACTCCCTAATTATAATTTTCTGGTCTCGGTAGTACCTCTTGATACATACCAAGGAGTAAAAAAAAACTCAAATCAGTATTCTATACCACTAATGAAGTAGGCAGTTCCATGTCCTTGTGGCATATGCATTAAGCATTGGAGCGGTAAAAAACTCAAATTAGTATTCATGGACAACCTTGTCAAGACGTTGAGACTGGACCTGCTGGAGTTCAAATCATACAGCACTAAGTACTGGAGATGGTAGAAAGGAAAAATTCTGGTACTTGTCATGGAGAAAGGACAGGGTGGTCAGGGATGAACTAATAATGCACCAGAGTTGGACAAGGGGCTTCAGGCCTGTGGAGGATGGACTCAGTTCAGCAGATGGCTAGCTTTGTACAATTATGGGATTTGGTGGAGCAGGTGGTAAGATCAGACTGCCTGAAAATGAAATGACAAGTATATACTACGAAATCAACCCATGACATTCAATTTTCAGGCTACAGTACCACTGTTGCGTTCCGGGTATGACAATATGGCAAGCTCAAGCAGAAGGGAAGCACAAATTCTCATGATCTTGTTCTTCGACTGGTTTCAGTGTCACAAAGACTGCATGCTTATTACTACTTTCTCATGGTTCTGGTCATCTTCTCTTGCAAACAAGCGCGAACTGTTCCCGACAGCAGCAGAATCTGTTGTGGTCACGTCGTTCTGTTCAAGAGTTCAGAAGTTCAGAGTTGCTGCAATGCCCAATGCACAGTAAAGTTGAAGCACCTCTAGATTTAATCATGTATGGATTCCCTTGAGTGCTCGGTACAATGGCTGCCACTATGAACTGACACCTGAAGATTCGGCTGATTGTGTCTTCACTCATCAGATGCAGCGACTAGCGATAAGCATCTGAAGCTTAATTTTTTTTTAGAAAAGGGAAACTTTATTAATTTCAAGTTTGATAATCGAGGTGATACATCGCCTTGAAATGTTCCCGGCCTCTGTCCTAATGACACACAACCCTAAAAAAAGTTTTTGATAGAAGCCAAGCACATTAATAGCTGTCAATCCTAAGACTAGACTGCCACCCATGCACCCGGGCAAAAAAGTCCTTGGCCACCTGGGCCAAAAAATGCGACGCCACCACAAGGGTGTCCTGCGAAGAGGGCCGTTGTAGGATAGCCCATGTTCGTAACCAATGTGTAGTCGCGAAGATAACCTGCAAGAAAGAATGTTTTTTGTTATCAAATACCGCTGCATTTCTGCAGCGCCAAACAGACCAGCAAAGGGATACATCACCTACAAGGACAAAACAGACCAGCAAAGGGCTACAACACCTACAAGGACAAGTGGTTTGTAATCTTTTGGTACATCATTCAACCAGTTTCCAAACATATTAGATACACTACTTGGTTTAGGCAAACCCCAAGCCGCGTAGACCGAGCCCATACCAGCCGTGTAACGTGACAATCAAAGAAAAGATGTTGTATTGTCTCATCTTCATGACAAAAGCAGCATTGTTGGCTCTCTTACCAATTACGTCTTGCCAGGTTGTCTTTTGTAAGTATGACTCCCCGTTTTAGGTACCATAGAAAGATCTTGATCTTGAGTGGGATTTTAAATTTCCAAAGCTTTTTGTTTGTATTTGGGATATTCTGATGCATTAGTCCGAAGTAATGTGATTTTACTGTAAAAACACCTGCCTGGTCTAGATTCCATTTGAAATCATCCCGTTTGTGGTTAAGTGTAATATTAGCTAGGCGTGCAGCAAGGTTATTCCACATTACTAATTTGCTACCAATTAGATCTCTTCGCCAAGATAGATTGGGGGTACCTGAACTCAGTACCTCAGCCACCGTATCCTGTTTTTTGCGAACTATGCTATAAAGTTGTGGGTATTGTTCGTGAAGGGATCTATTACCTAACCATGCATCTTCCCAAAATCTTATCTGAGACACATCCTTAATAATGAAGGTGCCGAATTTTAAGAAGTTTGCTTTGACTTTCATTAGGCTTGCCTAGAAATGTGAATCCCCACTCTTCCATTGGACTTGTACTAAAGGTTTATTCCCTAAGTACTTATTGCGTAGGATTTGCTGCCATGTACCGTTTGTCGTTAGAAGATGATATAGCCACTTACTATGCAGAGCAATGTTTTTAAGCTCTAGGTTATGTATTCCTAGTCCACCCTGATCCTTAGGTTGGCACAGAATACTCCACTTTGCCAAACGGTATTTTCTTTGTTCTCGTCACTTTGCCAGAAGAATCTAGACCGAAAGTAATCCAGCTTTTTACGAACCCCTTTTGGGATTTCAAAGAAGGACATCATGTACATGGGAAGGCTGTTAAGGACTAAATTGATGAGTGTCAATCTGCCTCCAGTTGAAAGGTTTTTCTCTTTCCAACTACTGAGACGTTACTCAAATCGTTCTTGGATCCTAACCCAATCATTATTAGAAAGCATCCTATAGTGGATCGGAATGCCTAAGTATCTGATTGGGAAGTTGCCTGAGTTGCAACCAAACAGTTCCATGTAATGGTTTTTGTAGTTCTTAGCTTCGCCAAAGCAGAAAATTTCACTTTTGTGAAAATTGATTTTAAGACCAGATAACTGCTCAAAAGCATAAAGGATGTTCTTCATGTGTTGAGCTTGTTCCAAATTATGGTCCATGAATAGTATTGTGTCATCAGCGTACTGTAGGATAGAAAGCCCACCATCGATTAGGTGTGGCATCACTCCATGTACCTGATCATTGGCTTTGACTCTATTGATGAGGAGTGAGCATATCTGCTACTATATTGAATAGGATGGGTGAAAGCGGATCTCCCTGTCTCAGCCCTTTCTTCGTTTGAAAGTAAGGACCAATCTCATCATTGACGTTAATCGCCACGCTGCCGCCTGAGATGAACGACTTAATCCACTCAATCCATTTGGGTGAAAAGCCTTTCAACTGAAGCATTTGCAATAAGAAGTTCCACTTTACTTTATCGTAGGCATTTTCAAAATCTATTTTGAAGATAACCCCACTCAGATTCTTTCGATGTAACTCATGTATGGTCTCGTGTAGAACTATGACTCCCTCTAAAATGTTCCGGCCACGCATAAAAGCCTGCCAGTGAATTAATACGGCATGTGGCCACTTTTGTGAATATCTTAAAGCTGACATTCAGCAGGCAGATGGGTCTGTATTGTTGAATTTTATTTGCTTCTCGGGTTTTAGGCAATAAGGTTATGACACCAAAATTGAGACTGAATAAAGGCAGGTCACCAAAGTGCAGATCATGGAACATGCTCATCAGGTCACTTTTGATGACTTCCCAAAAATGCTGGTAGAACTCAACAGGGAAGCCATCCGGGCCTGGTGCTTTGTTGTGTTCCATGTTAAAAATCGCTTCCCGGATCTCCTTTTCAGTGAACGGAGCCGTAAGAAACTCGTTTTCTGGTTGACTGACTTGAGGGATATCATCCCTCCTATTATTCAGGCTGAAGTGGTTGTCCTCCGGTGGTCCAAACAGGTCTTTATAGAACTTGGTGATATACTCTTTGAGGTTTTGTTGACCCTCTATCCCCCCCTCATGTTCTAGTGAGAAAATACGCTTCTTTTGATGTTTGCCATTAGCAATCATCTAGAAGTATCTAGTATTGTTATCCCCCAAAAGGACATCAGTTGCTTTGGCTCATTGATAAAACCTAAGCTCTTCTTCTCGTAGAAGTTTTATTAGGTCATCACGAGCAGTCTCCAACTGGTCTCTCTCTCCTTGAGATGATTTCTTATCTCAGCTTGAGTGTCTATGTTAGTCACAACCTTTTGTAGGTTTTTCTTTTGGGCTTTATACACCCCTATGGTGATGGCGTGCCCATCCCCGTAGGTGTGCTAAGTGCCCCTATTTTTCTATTCCAATGTTGAACCGAATTTTGCCCCACAACTGGTTGAATCCAGATTTCTTTGACTTTTTCTTTAAAGTCCTCACGAGACAACTAACTGAGTTCCATCTTGAACTGTTTAGGATGTCCCGAAAAAGCTGGATCACCGGTCTCTAAAAGCAGCGGAGTGTGATCTGATACCCCTCTGTCTAAAGCGTGTAACATTACCAATGGATATTTGAGTTCCCATTCAGTTGTCATCAAAACCCTATCGAGTTTTTCATAGGTAGGATCTGTTAGAAAGTTTGCCCAGGTGAATTGTCGACCTGTCAACTCTATCTCCCGAAGATCAAAACTATCTATGACAGCATTGAATAGGAATGGCCATCGGGGATTAAAGTTATCTTTGTTTTTTTTCTTTGCTATGTCTCATGATATTAAAATCTCCCCCGATTAAGGTTGGCAATGTATTTTGTTGACAGGTGCGAACAAGCTCGGACAAAAAGGTTGATTTAAAATCCTCCTGTGCCGGGCCGTAGACTGCCATTAGAAACCATTTGAAATCATCTTATTTGTTGCGGAGATGGATTTTTATGAAAAATTCCCCTTCCACTATTAAAGATAAGTCAAGGATTAAGGAGTTCACCCCCAGAAGAATGCCACCCGAACGTCCACTTGGCGGTAGACAATGCCAAACGAAATCCGCACCTCCCGAAAGTCGGTTAAGGTTGGCTCTAGACATGTCTTGTTTCCCGGTCTCCATGACGGCGCCAAAGTCAAGGTTGTGATCTCTGATAGCTTCTGATATATACCGGTATTTAGCCAAGTCTGATAGACCTCTGCTATTCCAATAGAAGTCTTTAATGGGGAAATTCCCTTTTTAGTTTTTTGGGCTCTCTTTCGAGCCTTCTCCTTTTTCGATGATGATTTAGATTTACGACCAGATACCTAGGTCACATATTTTTGTGCCAAGGTCCAAGTCATCCAAATCAACATTCGTTATGTCTTTCACTAAGCAGGAAAGAAGACTACTGTCATCTTCAGAGTCCTCCCCATCGCTTAAAGAAAAGGGATTAACTTCACCACTACCAGCCGTACCAGCTTTTGGTTGAACTTTGATTTTGTCTATTTTGATGTGTTTCAACGCATTGTAGGAAACTTTAATTGTCTTTGGAGTGCTACCCATAGAAATTCCTATCGAATTTAAATTTGAAGTACAGGTATCAATTGGTGACTTACCTGTATTTTTAGGCTTGTTGGGACCTTTCTGTGGAGTTGCCACGGAGCTGTCTAATATCCTTTCCGCAGCTCTTCTTGTGGCCTTATCCATCACTAGCTCGCCCGCTGTAGAAATTCCATCTGCAGAATACGAGTAGTTAGTCCGCGTACTCCGACGTTTCCCATCAATAAAAACTGAACCAATCTCATCACTAGACTGGTCATTACCTGCCATGTTGTTGGATGGAGTCGAAACAACAGTCATGGGCGCCTCCTGTGATTGACCAAACTCCATCCGAACAGGCGACATTCCTTTGTGTAGTTGGTCCGGCTGTATTAGGCGGTGTTCCAACTGCATCCAATATGGTTTGTGATTTCAGTCTATCTTGGTTTTGAAACGACAGCATGGATGGGGAGCACTCACCTTATATAGTAGATGCCCCGATGGTGGAGACCTGCGGCTTGCTCTTCCGAGCATCGGCCGATGTCGACTTCTCCTCCATCTCTCTTGTCACTGCCAGCTTGTCTAGGGGGCCAGACTGAGAGAGCATGGCAGTAGCCATCTCCTTTTGTGCCGCAGAGCTTAATGTCTGATCGAAATCTGTCCAACGAATCCATCCAAAAATGGCCGACTGAAATAAGCGATAGACTGCAAAATCCACGCTGCAGAGCGACCTGGTGGTGCCCGTGCGTGAGTGCAGTTGCTGGCGGGGCTAGAAGGGGAAGGACGGGCACTGGGAGAGCACGACGGAAGCCAGCGCACGGCGGACGCAAGCGGCGGCGGCGCTGTCTGCAGGAGGAAAGATGCCTTAGGCACTGGACTGGCCTCCGGGAGTCGCCGGCGCTCAGGCGAGCCATGGCGTGCGGCGGAGACGGCGCTCTCGCGCCCCCACGGGGTGGACGGTGTTTGGGATACCGTCCGGGAGGACGGTGTTTCAAATACCGTCCACCCCCTGGGTACCCGTAGACCGTAGGATCAGATTTCTGCGGTCAAGATCGATGAGCCTCTTCCTCTTCCTCTCTATGAACGCTGATAGAACACACCTCTCGCGCATTGCTGGCCAAAGCTCCGCCGGCCAGGGCCCGCTCCTCTCTCATGGGGTCCTCGCCGCTGCACACAGAGTGGCCATGGTCTTGCGTTGCTCGGTTGGCCGGCGGCGACGAAGACAAGGCCAGCGACAACTCAGAAACCAGAGAGGCGCGCCATGGCGGTCCACGTCCAGGAACGCCGAGCAGCAGCTCCTTCCTTACCATGGACCTCCCTGGGACAGGAGCCAGCACGAACAAGGCAGCGCAGCTGTGCAGGCGGTGGTGTGCGTCCAGGAACGATTGTTTTGATTTGATTAGCAGTTGGGCTAGTTTCCCGTGCTCTGTCCAGCGAACTCGCTCAAGAGGTAGAATAATGAATCCACCGTTCCTGAGGAAACAATTTGCACTCTCCGCAGAGAGGATTCTGACGAAGCCATGGCGCTCGCTCACCGTCGTTCCCCATGAGCGGTGGTGAACTGGAGCTCAATGCGGTTGCAGAAGGGCTAAGAGGGGTCGGAGCGCACGACGCCACCAGTGACTCGTGCGGCGGCGGAGGAGGAAAGGTCTCCGTGAGCAACGCCGTCGCAGGCGGGGGCCGCCTGGACTCGCCGGCGCCCGGGCGAGCGGCGGCGTGCGGCGGAGATGGCAGCATGGCGCGATTTGAGAGGGACGGTGTTTGCGACACAGACCGGGTGGACGGTATTTGAAATACCGTCCACCCCTGGGTGCGTCGGAGCCGTCGGATCAAACATGTACAGCTCAGATTGGCGTTTTGTCAGAGAGTCCTCCCATTCCTTCCTCTCCGAGACTTGGAGGCTTGGAGTTCGATCAGGCTGCTCGCTTCCGATCGGTCGCCGTCCCCTGGCTCCTCGCTGCTGCACGGCACGGCGCAGTGTCTACCGGCCGCGTTCATCGTCCGCCCCCGTCGCCCGAGATCTGCCCTATGTTGTCGATCGCCGTCAACGTCTGCGTGCCGCCGGCGCCGCAGGTGATGGCCACGAACAAGATCAGCTTGTCCACGCTCACCAGAGACTCCTCCCCGTGCACCGGCGGCTTGAATGTGCTTGTCAACCAGGAGCCAGGGGGAGAAGACGGCGGCGGCGGCGGCGTAGTCGCCGGTACTGCTCCTGCCATTGGGAAGGCGGTACTTTTATCGACGGCGGCCACCGTGGCGTGGGCGCCGCGCGCGAGCATCGACTCCTCAAGCTCGTTCTCTCCATCCGGTACTCCTGCGTGACGACGACGGCGAGGGGTTGGAGGAGATCGAAGCAGGAGCCTGGTGGGCGGCGTGGCTGACGCGGCGCGAGAAGCTTGTCTGCCTGTGCACGACGATCACGACGAGGACGTGCGACGATCCCAGAGGTGGACGGTATTTGAAACACCGTCCACCCCTGGGTGTTTATTGGCCGTCCGATGGATCCTGTGCGGCCGAGATCGGCGCATCGCAAGAGACGACTCTTCCTCTTCCTCGCGAGACCTGGTAGTTCGATGGGTGGCCTTCACCGGCCTCGCGTACGCCGAGGCAAATCCATCAGGGCAGGGCCGCTCCTCCGCCGCCCGGCCGTCCCCCGGCGGGGGCTTCTGGTTCTCTGGCCGGTGTACTGTGTACAGGAGAGGGGGCGGAAGGTGCTTGTAGAAATTCCCTTGCCCCGTCGAAGCCTTCTTCCGCTTGCCATCCGGTTACTTTCTTCTTCCCAGCCTCTTCTGTTCTTGGCTGTAGTTGATCATGGAAGCAGTGTTGGGCACGTACGGATGGTTCCTTCAGCAGAATTCCGCTTCAGCTTTTCTCATGCACGTCCGGTCGATTGCCGTCCCTGCCGCCAGCTGGTAAGAGCTTGGCTTCAACAAGAGACTACTGTACTTGCAGGCTTTAGCCTTTAAGTTTGGATCCAGGACGATTAAGCTCAAACGTCTGGTTCTTCAGTTGGGCAGATGCATTCATGTCAGGAATCGAGGACGTCCATTTGGTTAGATTTGTACCAGTAAGTTAGGCAGCAATAATTGCACGTGAATTCAGGTAATTGCAGCATGCTCATGCTAATCACCTAGCTCCATGGGGCTTATATACTTAACGATAGTTTTGTTTGTTAGTCTACTCTTCTGTGCTGTTCAGGCTTCTGATTCTCGATGCTCTGTTGGATAGTAGTATTATTAAGCTCACTATCAATATTTCCGTGTGTCTGTGAACCGCATTGTACTGCATTTTTGCTTGGTAAACTGTCACCGGGATCGAGTCAAATACTAGAAGCATGAATGTTACTCTGATATTGATTTGTGTTCCTTGTAACAATGGTGACATGGGACCTGTTGCTCCTGGTCAGAAAAAGAGTACTCTACCAATAGTAGTTGGGTGGTTCACATATATAGAGGTGTAATTTTGGTCGTTGTTGGAGAAAAATTGAAGTATGGACCGTCATTGCAGACTAAGAACAGGATAATTTATTTCTTACACAGTCTCCACCGTCATGTAAGTCTCATGGTAGTAATAAGGTGTGCCGATTATGCCTCTAAGTCAGAAATTACCATTTATTAGCAGTAGCATTTCAAAAATTACAACACCAGAGACACATGATCAACCTGTATATTTGTTCCATAAATCTTGGCATACATGTTTCATAATGCCTCACTTGCTTCACATATCCAAAAAAAATATGTAAACACCTATCTAAACTCAATCGGCTTCTGTCCCTAGTAATTCTTCCTAGATCACTATTACTTTATCTAGATGTGCTTTGCATCCCACACCGGTATTTCTTATTGCTTTGTCATTTACAATAGGTCGGACAATTGGGGTTTATTTCGATGATCTTCTTTTCAATGTATTATATTGATTTTTGTTCTGTGCAGTAGCTACCTTTCACGACATTTGACCAAGCAACATTGGAAATATAGCTAGACATGGTCTCCACATTCAAGCGGCATTGGAGTTGCAGCTTGCCATTGTCTTTTGCACTCCTGGATCATAATATGCTGGAATCATTAACCAAGAGTTTGTCTATTCTTCTCATTATGATATATTTAACCAAAAGATACAGCGCCTCCTGTTAATTACCACTGATCATCATGGCCACCACACCAGAGGAATTCTTCGTCAAGGGTCTTATGGAGCAGTCACAACCACCCCTTCTCGAGAAGTCCAGTGGCATGAGTGAGGGCTGTCAACAGCATGTCGTCCCTAATGACATGATGCTCCCTTACATCTCTCACATGCTCTTGGAGGATGACATTGATGATAATGAGCTCAATGATCACCCTGCTCTACTCCAGGTGCAGCAACCCTTTGCTCAAATTATCTCCTCCTCTTCCTATGGTGCTAACACCAGTAACACAGACAGTGCCAAAGATTTATTGCAAGATGGCAGGGATGATGATAGCACACTCAACCTCAACTCAGCCTTATCCAAGGGTACCGACGCAATTCGGGCGTTCCTAAAAGGCATGGAAGAGGCAAACATGCTCTTGCCCAAAGACAACAAGCAGTTTAGAGGGGGTGTGCAGGTGAATCAGATGGTCCAGAAAAGCAGCAATCATAGTGGGGATAAGAAGAGGTATAATAGGGATAACCATACGGAGGAAGAAATAAGGACCGGCAAAGCTGCAAAGATGATCAAGGATCCAGAGGAGAATTGTGCCAATGAGATGCTTGATGAAATGATGTTGCATGCCTATGATACATGCATCAAGGGCATGGGGAAGCTGCATGTCTCCATGGACACCAAGGTGGATAAGGGAAACAGGAAGAAATATAACAAGGCGGCGAAGAACAATATGGTGGACATACGCACATTGCTAATATCTTGTGCGCAGGCCGTGGCAACAAACAACCACATGAGGGCACGGGAGTTGCTAATGGAAATCAAGCAACATGCATCGGCAACAGGGGATGCCACACAACGGGTAGCTCTGTGTTTCACCAAGGGGCTAGAGGCACGGCTAGTGGGTGCAGGTAGCCTGCTTTGGGAGGATGTTCGCATCGAAGACTTGAACACCAACACAGATGAGGTGCTTGTCGTGAATGACCTCTTCAGTTTTAGCACCTTGATGGACGAGAGTGTATTCTTTGACAGACAAAGCCCTAGGGATACCTTCCTCAGTAACATCAAGAAGATGAGGCCCGACGTGTTCATCCAGAGCATTTTGAATTGTTCATGTGGTTCCTCATTCGTGGCACGGTTTCGAGAGGTGATGTCCTACTACACGGCACTATTTGACATACTGGATGCAACCATGCCAAGGGAGAGCAAATCTCGAGTGGTGCTGGAGCAGTTCGTGCTTGGTCGTCCTGCACTTAACATCATCGCCTGTGAGGGACTAGACTTGGCGCAACGCCCTGAAAAGTATAGGCAATGGCAGGTGAGAAACCAACGGGCAGGGCTGAGGCTGCTGCCATTGAAATCAAGAATTGTAGAGGTCGTAAAAGATGCAGTCCAGAAGCACCACCACAAGAACTTTTTGATATGTGAGGATGGCCATTGGCTTCTACAAGGGTGGAAGGGGCGCATCCTATTTGCGCACTCGTGTTGGTGGGTAGCCCAAGACACCTCTCAATGACGCTTTTTTGGCACTGAATATGATATATCATGGTGTTCGGCAGCTCCATGTCAAGTAGATCTATACATGGACGTCCATGAGTGTATAGGTTGATCGAACTGTTTACTCACTCTCAGGCATATGTCTGTGAGTCTGTCAACGTTGATGATTGTGTGTTGTTGTAGTATCTTGTATTCTAGTATTATGGGCTTATAGCTAATAAGAGTCGGTGCCATTAACCTAGTATTTGTGACTCCATGTTTCCTCCGGTGGCCAATTGGTATCTTTGGTAATAACTTTGATTAGTACTCCCTCTTTGTAGGAAAAGAATGTCGTTCTGGAAAAGATTTGGGCCATACATTAGAAATATAAATCATGAATAACTTTTAAATTATTGAGTTTGAAAAAATAAAATCCATATGAATATATTTGTCTTAAAAAACACTTTTATAAAAATATAAATATATCACTTTTCAAGCAAATATTTTTATAGAAATAAGCATTCAAAGTTATGCTGAATAATTTTTTTATTGCACTTTGTCCCCCATGTTGTTTTCATTTGATTTTGTCTTCGCCCATGGAGAACCATCGCAGATCAAATATGCCTTGCATGTGCACACAACGCCAGTACACTCGTGCCGTCGTGCGGAGGCGGCGGAGGTCTCCAGGAGGAAGGATAATGCAGTGCCCTCTTGGACTCACCGGCGTCCAGGGGATCCGCTGCATGCGCACTACCGGACTGGCCTTTTGCCGAGTGTTGAATACACTCGGCAAAAGCCCTTTTGCACTCGGCAAAGGGTTTGCCGAGTGTGGCACTCGGCAAACCGCACTCGGTAAAAAAAGTGACGGCAAAGGCGCCTTTGCCGAGTGTCTTTTTTCGGGCACTCGGCAAAGTCTTTGCCGAGTGTCAAAAAGCACTCGGCAAATTTTTCGAAACCATATTAGAAAAACAGCGTTTAAAAATAGCAAAACATTTTATTTTCACCCGGTAATCACACCAATCATCCAATGTCACAAGTCACAAGTCTCGCTATTATTTCGCGTTAAATCGCGTGCTACGCGGCTGCCTTGATTCGAACCCGTGACCTCTTGCTTCGCGTGTTGCCTCCTCTACCACTCCAACCCTGTATTACATATGTCTAGATTCTGTTTTGATTCTCCACATATTATACTAATTCGAGATTAAATTGCTTGTTTGAGGCCCTAAACGTATTCAAATAAAAAACTTTTGAACTATAAAGTTCCATAACTTTTCGAGATCTACAACTTTGATGTTGTAAGTTTTTTGATCCGAGGTCGTTTGCAAAATTTGAATTTCAAATTTTAGAAATTCAAACACATATTTGAAATCCTAAATGCATTCAAATAAAAAAGTTGTGAACTACAAAGTTTCTTAACTTTTCGAGATCTACAACTTTTCTGTTGTGAGTTTCTTCATCCGAGGTCATTTGAAATACTCAAAAAATTCTAATTCAAAATTCATCCGAGACGCTTTGCCGAGTGTATTTTTATGGCACTCGGCAAAGCCTCTTTTTGCCGAGTGCCAATAAAATACACTCGGCAAAAAATTAAGCAAAAAAAATTTAAAAATACCAAATGGACTTGAAAAATTACCAAAATTTCACGTTAAGCAATCTATGTTGTCTATTGCCTATACAAAAAGTTTTGAACTCAAACAACAATTCGACCATCAATTTGACTCCAATTCTTATCGGATCATTCTCAACTCTATGATTTTTCTTCGGAGATGTATCGGTTTGTAAGCACGTACGTGACAAAGGTGTGCGAAACCTCCTCAACTTTTTCTCACAACCTACACATATGATATTATGATAACTTGCCGAATCTCATAATTTTTAGACTTTGTTTGCTATTTTTAATTTTTTAGAAAATTCAAAAATGGGATGTTTGCCGAGTGCCCACCCCTTGGCACTCGGCAAACACCTCTTTGCCGAGTGCCAACCTCTAGGCACTCGGCAAACAACCTTGTTTGCCGAGTGCCTTTTTTTGCCAAGTATTTTCTCGTTGGCACTTGGCAAATAGATTGTTTGCCGAGTGCCCGAAAAGATGCACTCGGCAAACCCTTTAGCACTCGGCAATGTTTGGGTTTCCGGTAGTGGCGGCGGAGATGGCATTCATGCGATCCAAGGTTTGGACGGCGCCAAGGCCAATCAATCAGGGCCGCTTGCTCCGCCAATCAACCCGATTACCTTCTGTTGGAGGCCAAAATTGGCAATAACCGAGGCCGACCGGTCTGGGCCTGTAATCCGAGTAGGGTTAGGGTTTTGTGTTTAGAGTCTTTTTGTAACCCGGTTTGGAAGGGGGTACGTCCTTCCCGGCCTATAAATATAAAGGCTGCGGCCGATTGAGGGTTTCTAACCACAATTGAATCAAAAATTACTCTCTTTACTCAATCTCTCAAACCATAGCTTTTTCAACCCCTTTGCTGTTTTTTACTCGTCTTTACGGCGTTCAAGGGCGTCTTGAGTGGCCTGCCGATTTCAAGACAACCCTAGTTCTTCAAGCTCTGATGGGATCCCTCCCGAGCTTGAGGTTCTAGGTCTTCGTGTGTTTCTGCATGCAACCGGTCTGACCGGTTGGAGGAACCGGTCTGACTGGTCCTATCTGAAGCCTGCTGGTGACAATCGTTTATGATCCGCGCGTTCTAGCGCACTAGTGTGTTGACCAGAAAAGCATCAACATACTTTTTGGCGACTCCGCTGGGGAAGGAAAGATCTACATCGGTTCCTATGGCCGGTGAGAAAGCAGATCTGTCCAAAGTAGATCCATCCAACACCATCAATATCAACTATGAAGATCTACCTGAGGAGCAGCGCCTGAAGTTCAAGGCCGACCTGAAGCGGCAGAACGAGGAGATCAAGGCAAAGATGCTAGCATGCTACGGGAAGACTCGGCAAGGTGTGATTGAGAAGGAGCAATTCGTCATGACGTCGATCCTGTCTTCTACCCTGTCTGCTCCTTCCACTGAAACGTCAACTTCTCCTACTGTTGAAGTAAGTCCTCCTAAAGATCCTCTTGTTCACTTCTTAAGGGGATTCATGGACAAATTTGAGAAGTCACAAACTCTAACGCAAAATCTCTTATTTGAGATGCATGAAAAGATAGAAAAGGGCAAATCCGTAGATACTTCTTATTCCACTAAGGATCTTGCTCAAAGTTTGGTAGCACCTGCTTCTAATGCTAATGTACAGTATGGTATGCCACCGAATTATTTCGCTGGGCAGTCACTACCTCCAGGCACCATTCGGCCAACCATGGCCGAACCGGTCAGACCGGTCGCATCGACCATTCAGACCGCTGCCTCGGCGGCAGGTGCGGTCAGACCGGCCCCTCCGACTAGTCAGACAGGTGCCATGGTGCTGGCCTCGGCGTCCACTCCCGCACTTGCGCCAATTCCAAGTCCGGCTGCCCCTAGCCGAACCAATGAATTGGAGGGTTTTGTGCCGCCATACACCACCAGGTCATATGGTGAGCCACCTTTTCCACCCGCTATACCACAAGATGTTTGGGATGATTTAACTAGAAATAATCCCCATAATGCCGTACAGACAATGAGTGATACTGCTCCGACAGTAAATCGTCTAACATCTGGTGCCCAAACATCAAACGCTGAAAATTACAAGCCCGGTCTAATTAAAATAAAAGAGGATCTGAGCCAACTTTTTAGAAGCGAGCTGAGTCAACTAGGTTTAGCTCCTAGTAAAAGCCGCTTGTATCAGCGACCGTATCTCGATGCTTTTGATTTAGTCCCTTATCCTTCGCGGTGGAGGGTCCCTGATTTTATTAAGTTTAGTGGGGATGATAATCGGTCAACTTGGGAACACATAAGTCAGTTTATGGCTTAGCTTGGTGAGGCTAGTTCCAGTAATTCTTTACGAGTACGTTTGTTTTCATTATCTTTAACTAGAACAATATTTTCTTGGTTTGCATCTTTACCCCCAAATTCGGTCCAATCTTGGAACAAATTAGAGCAAAAATTCCATGATCACTTTTATAATGGGGATAATGAGGCAAAAATAACAGATTTGACATCGGTTAGGCAAGGTTGAGATGAATCAGTCTCGGACTATTTCAAAAGATTTGAAGATATTAAAAACCGATGCTTCTATTTGACTATTCTTGAAAAAGATTTAGCTAATATTGCTCTTGGTGGTTTGCGTTCACATCTTAGAGAGAGGCTCGAAGGTCTTGTGTATTATTCTATCAATGGTTTGCAACTTTGAGCTATGAGCCAAGAGACTAAGTTTAAAAATTCTAATGATGCTTATAAACCTCATCGTTCACATACCCATGTTGTTGAGTATGATTCTGATTCATCGAGCGATGAGGATAAAGAAGTTTACACTGCTGAGTTTGTTTGGCCATCGGCGGCCCCTTCATGTGCATCACTTAAGCCGGTTCAAAAGAATCGGAAAGAAGAGATAAAATTTACATTTGATATTTCTAAATGCGATCGTATATTTGATGAACTATTACATTTAGGACATATTAAGATTACTCATGTATACCACCGCTTGAGGAGTTAAAGCGACGAGCATATTGTAAATTTCATAACTCTCATTCTCATGTGACTAATGATTGCAATGTATTCCGTCGCCAGGTTTAATCGGCCATGAATGAAGGACGATTGATTTTTCCTAAGATGAAGATTGATAAGACACCATTCCCTGTTCACACCAACACACATACCATTGATCTGAACAATGCAAAGGTGCTGATTCGGCCGGAACAAGCCGAAGGGGCAAAAGACAAGAATGTGGTAATTGGTGAAATAAGGCCGAAGCATGCCAATGACAAAATTCTAGCCAGAGAAGTGGTTCTGGAAAAGGCTCTTGATGGAAAGGAGTTAATAAAAATTACGGTCAAAGCTCATGTGCCCGGGGGCAAGAGGGTGCTTCTTCTTCCAGTCACCCTGCTGTCCAGGATCGACCGGTCAGACCGGTTTCACCGACTGGTCAGACCGGTCCGCCCCAGGGCCGATCAAGGACCTTCAAACCCAAGTGCCCGGAAGTGGGTACTTGGAAGCAAAATGTGCCAAAAGCTCAGGGAAGGTTTGCTACTCAGAAATCAACTTTTGGCCAGCTTCTGAATAAGTACACAAATGCCGTTCGACAAGATCGGCCACTAAAAAAGAGATCTTGGTCACCCCCGCGTTGAGCTGGTTCCCCAATAAGGGAAGGACCTAATAAGCGCAGAGGTGATGTTATTACCGTGTTCCCTCCCCAAAAGGCTTATGCTACTATGCCGTGGATGCCTCCGGCATCAAATGCTACAAATCCGGTGTGGGAACACGAAGGAGTATGGATGCAATGCTTCCCCAGGCCATATGCACCACATTATCATGGGGAAGGTTTCATAACACCGGTACATGATCGATTGGGCCCGCGCCTATCTGGTCAGCAGCAGAATGCTGCACCGGCCAGTCCGGTCCAGCCCGATCGGTCAGACCGGTCTCAGCAGAGACCGGTTCAATCCCATCCTCTGAAACAGGAGTATCGCATTAAGAAAAAGAGGACGAGGTTCAGCCCAAGCAAGTTGATTCTGGGAAGACCACTGCCGACGAGGTTGTGAAAGTCTGCGATGTGAATGTGGTCATCAAAGATGTTGGAAAGATGCCGATGGTGTTTGGCAAATATGCTAAATCTGATTCTCAGAAACAAGTGTTTGCTAATGATCATGAGGCCAGCAGCAGCTCAGCGAGCAAGTACCATCAATCTAGGTGGTGCCCACCGGGTTTAAGCCACTCTCAAAAAAGGAGATTGCAGCGCTTAAGGCACCAAGAGCAGAAGGACCAGGAGGCCGAGAAGCTCAGGGATGAACACTTCAACAAATACCGGCCAATGGTTCCTCAAGGTATAGAGTGGCGGGTTAAGTCCGCTGAGCAGCCAACAGGACCGATTGAACCGCTCCAGGTGACCGGTCTGACCGGTGCAGAGGACTGGTCTGACCGCCAGGCACAACCGGTCAGACCGGTCGAGTCTGTTGTCGAGCAGAAGGCCGAAGTAGCTACTTCAGCTTCACATGATGAAGTTCCAGCAGTTCCTGCAGCTTTGGATGATGAGGAACTGGTGGACTATGGGGCTTCTCTAGAGCACAGCAACATGGAGATAAATGTTGTGCGTTTCTCCGAAGAGTACTACACCGTTTTGGAGGAGGAGGCGGCGGCTCATCTGGATTTCGAGCCATGTGAGGTCGTATTCCAGAAGCCCAAAGAATCGGACAATCACTTGAAGGACCTCTATATGAGGGGACATATCAATGGAAGGCAGATTTCTCGTATGCTTGTTGATGGAGGGGCAATTGTAAATTTAATGCCATATTTGTTGTACAAGAAGCTTGGGGGGACGGATGAAGAGCTGATCAAGACAAAAAATGAAGGTCAACGGCGTGGGTGGAGGCGACCCTATTGGTGCTAAGGGGGTGGCTTCCATGGAGTTGACTGTGGGGAGCAAGACGCTAGCAACAGCTTTCTTCGTCTCCGAGGTGCAAGGATGCGACGGTATGGTTTGAAGATGAATCCATTTAAATATGCTTTTGGAGTATCGGCTGGAAAGTTCTTGGGCTTTATTATTCATAAGAAAGGCATAGAGATTAATCCAAAGTGAGTTGAAGCCATGAAGCGTGTTGAGGCTCCAACTTGTAAGAAAGATTTGCAGAAATTTCTGGGCAAGGTGAATTACTTGAGGAGATTTATATTTAACTTGTTTGGGAAGATTGATTCTTTTACTCCTATTCTTCGGTTAAAAGATGAAGCCGAATTTATTTGGGGGGCAAAACAGCAAAAGTCATTTGAGAAAATTAAGAATTATTTGTCTTCACCACCAGTACTTAAGGCGCCTAGGAGAGGGGTTCCTTTTAGGCTTTATGTGGCTGCTGAAGATTAAATTATTGGTGCTGTTTGACTCAAGAAACCGAAGGGAAGGAGTACATCATTGCTTATCTAAGCCGACGACTTATTGATGCGGAAACAAGGTATACATTTATTGAAAAGTTGTGCTTATCACTATACTGTGCTTGTACCAAGTTGAGGCACTATTTGTTATCTAGTACATGCATAGTTACTTACCAAGCCGATGTTATTAAGCATATGTTACAAAAGCCGATTTTAAGTGGAAGAATCGGCAAGTGGGCTTATGCAATTGTAGAGTATGATTTGGCTTATGAATCTTTGAAATCCGTAAATGGCCAAATTGTAGAGGACTTTATTGTTGAACATCGAATTAATGATGAGCATAATTTGGAAGTCGGCTATATTACTTGCACACCATGAAAATTATATTTTGATGGATCGGTTTGTGATGATGGGAGAGGAGTTGGCATTGGTAATATTCTTATCTCTCCAAGTGGTGCTGTTTTTGAGTTATCAAACTGGTTAGAAGAATTTTACACAAATAATCAAGTTGAATATGAAGCACTTCTATTTGGTTTGGAGTTTTTGCAATCTATGGGCGTGAAACATGTTGAAGCCTTTGGTGATTCACTTCTGGTGGTGCAGCAAGTATCCAAGGTATGCCAATGTTACAATGGAGCTTTAAATGCATATCTTGATAAATGCCTTGATATTATCCCTTGCTTTGATGAATTTGTAGTTCGACATATTCCAAGAGAATATAATGAAAAGGCTAATGCTCTGGCTCAACAAGCATCTGACTATAATGTTACAAAGAAATATTTCAATATTAGAAAGCTGATGCGAATTAAAGCCGAGTCACTGGTTCTGGACGAACCGGTCCGA
Organism: Panicum virgatum; assembly: GCF_016808335.1. Classification (NCBI taxonomy): domain Eukaryota; kingdom Viridiplantae; phylum Streptophyta; class Magnoliopsida; order Poales; family Poaceae; genus Panicum; species Panicum virgatum. The sequence continues at coordinate 8,133,393 of NC_053147.1, forward strand.
CCGGTCACAGAGACCGGTCTGATCGCTCAGACCGGTCTGACTGGTCTAGGGACCGATCTGACCGCTGAGGATGGTGCGAGCAGCAGTTCGGCTGAAAATTCTACTCAAGAGATTGAGGCCAAAGTGCAAGATTGGAGGGTGCCTATCATAGCGTATTTGAAAGACCCTGGTCGTGGTGCAGAAAGAAATATTCAGAGTTTGGCATTTAAATATATTTTGGTTGACGATGAGCTTTATCGTCGGACCGCCGATGATATTCTTCTCAAGTGTTTGGGTACCGATCAGGCCCGTGTGGCTATGGGAGAAGTGCATGAAGGCATCTGTGGTACACATCAATCGGCTCCTAAATTGAAGTGGTTGCTTAGGAGAGCCGGTTTTTATTGGCCAAGTATGATTTCGGATTGCTTTAGATATTATAAAGGGTGTAAAGAATGTCAGCGGTTTGGTGATATTCAGTTGGTGCCTGCTGCGTTGTTGCATCCTATTATTAAGCCTTGGTCGTTCAGAGGATGGGGTTTGGATTTCATTGGTCAAATTAACCCGCCTTCTTCAAAGGGACATCGCTTTGTGTTTGTTGCAACGAATTATTTTACTAAGTGGACCGAAGCGGTGCCTTTGAAGAATATGACATATAAAGAGGTAATTGAGTTCATTACGGAGCACATTATTTATAGATTCGGTATTCCTCAAACTTTGACAACTGATCAAGGTTCGTCATTCATATCAAAGGAGGTACAAAAATTTGCCGAATCTTATAAGATTAAGATACTCAACTCATCTCCATATTATGCTCAGGCCAATAGTCAGGCCGATTCTAGTAACAAGATTTTGATAAAGCTCATCAAGAAAAAGATAGACGAAAATCCTATGAGGTGGTATGAGGTTTTATCCAAAGCATTATGGGCTCATCGCATATTTAGACATGGTGCTACTAAAGTTACTCCTTTTGAGCTTTTTTATGGTCAAGAGGCCGTTTTGCCCGTTAAGGTGAATCTGGATGCTTATAGGTTGGCTAAACAAAATGACATTTCCGCTGTTGATTATCATAATTTGATGATGGATAATATTGATGAGGTGAGTGACAAGCGGTTGCAAGTGTTGAAGGAAATTGAGAAGGACAAACTTCGGATGGCTAGAGCTTACAACAAGAAGGTAAGGGCTAAATCTTTTCAAGTTGGTGAGCTAGTTTGGAAGACAATTCTACCTCTTGGGACAAAGAGCAATAAGTTTGGCAAATGGTCGTCAAGTTGGGAAGATCCGTACAAGATTGTCAAGGTTATCTTCGGAAATGCTTATATGGTGGAGACACTGCAAGGAGAACGTCTACCAAGGGCGCTGAATGGAAGATACTTGAAGAAATATTACCCAAGTGTTTGGCAAGATGCTTGAAGATGAGGATGGCCGGTATTTGGATATCGTCCTTAGCATTATTTTAGGCCAGTGCTTGATCTGTAATTCTGCATTTTTTAGAGCATGTTTAGGTACTTGCTTTTTGGCTTGCATAGCTCACCAAAAAGACAGGGGGGCATATGTTGGAGGCCAAAACTGGCAGTAACCGAGGTCGACCGGTCTGACTGGTCTGGACCTGTAATCCGAGTAGGGTTAGGGTTTTGTGTTTAGAGTCCTATTGTAACCCGAGTTGGAAGGGGTACGTCCTCCCCGGCCTATAAATATAAAGGCTGCGGCCGATTGAGGGTTTCTAACCACAATCGAATAAAAAATAACTATCTTTACTCAATCTCTCAAACCCTAGATTTTCCAACCCATTTGCTGTTGTTTCCTCGTCTCTACGGCGTTCAAGGGCGTCTTGAGTGGCCTGCCGATCTCAAGACAACCCTAGTTCTTCAAGGTCCAACAGGGTCCCTCCCGAGCTCGAGGTTCTAGGTCTTTGCGTGTTTCTGCATCCAACCGGTCTGACCGGTTGGAGGAACCGGTCTGATCGGTCCTGTTTGAAGCCCGTTGGTGACTATCGTTTGTGATCCGCGAGTTCTAGCGCATTGGTGTGTTGACTAGAAAAGCGTCAACACCTTCTCCTCGGTGTCTACTGTTCTTGGCTATAGTTGATTATGGAAGCAGGGCTGGGCAAGTATGGACGATCGACGACGCCCTTACCTGTATGAACGCTTCCAAGAGACTACTAGCAGACTTTAAGATTTTTGTTTTATGCGTCCCTTCTCTAGTGCAGGTTTATGGCCCTAGGAGTTGACCCATTTTCTTTACACAGTAGAAAAGTGTAGTAATGATTAGGGTTGCAAATGGTACAGGTATTTCCTGACCGACTGATCTAAAGGTCGGATAGTGACTCTGATATAATTTTTGGATATCCGGATATTTTTTTGGATGTCGGATAGAGTTCGGATATCGGATTCGAATATGAGAAGGATAATATCCGTCAAATATCGGATATTCGGTTGGATAATCCGGATAGTCGAGTCGAATACTAGATAAGGATAGATAAATTATTATACCAAGTATATATATTAATAAAAATATGATTAAATCTCTAAAAATTTATAACTAATTCGGTTTAAACCAGAGAAATATAAAGTTAGCAACAAATGTTTCTTTGAAAATAAAATCGATCTATTGTTACACTATTGAATTAATAAAACATTTTGCATTAATTTTAAAAATTATAACTAATTTATTTCAAATAAAAATGTAAAATTAGTAAAAAAAATTCTAATAATACAATAATCGATCTATTGGTACTCTATTGGAGTTGGATCTTATTTATTCCTAGTTTAGTTAGAGAACTAAATAAGCACTGACAATAATTAGACTTGTTCTATTTTAATAAAAACTTAATATAGTATAACAATTCAGACTCTAGCAATAATTTGATTGTTCCTACATGTTTATGCATGTAATAATTTAGATTGTCAATATTGTGTAATTGAAAGCTCAACATGGTATGTCATCTGTATTTAAGTTGGTTAATAAAAGCATGATTTAGTTTGAATCTAGCCTCCTGAAACAAACAAATAGATTTGAGTGCTTGTTAAATGTCAATAATGTAATAAGTTATAATGTTGTTCATTGAGTGTCTCCAATCCAAGCTTTGTAGCAAGTTTTTTTTATGAAACAACTTTGTAGCAAGTCGGATCTCTCTTATCTATGTGATAAGTTAGAAATAACTTGTAATTGTTTGTTAATTTGCTTTGTTAAGTATAATCTAGTTAAGATTTGGACTCATATGGTGTTTGAATTTACAAAATATGTGATATGTGTAAAAGTTGCTTTTACTCGATATCTAAAGAAACATCCGTATTCGACATTATCCGCATCCGGCTCGCTCCGTATTTGACACATATCTATTCATATTTGTAACCGAAGCAATCCGTATTTGCATTTGTATCTGAGTCTATCCATGTTCGAATCCGAATCCGACAGAAAATGTGAAAACAAATACAATATCGGTGATATCCGTCCGTATCCGATCTATTTACATCTAGGCCTAGCTGAACCAGTCCAGGAGATGATGAAGAAGAAGAGGAAAATGACAGGGAGGAGAATCTCACCTATCCTATTATACAAAGGCCTGTCAGACTTGGCTCAAGAAAATGTGTTGATTATTATGGAAAGGGAATGACAAGGGAGGTGAAAAGGTGGAGAAGCATTGATCTCTATCCCGAGCCAAAGAACTCAGCTGATCCTAGATTTCACAACCTGTTCCAGCAGGACTTCTATGAGTCAGTTATTATGAGGGACAGAAAGATTGCCATTGAGGCACAGTGTGTTGATTGGAGGAGCGTGGAAAAGACTAATGATCCTTTGTTCCAGCAAATTATAGATGCATGTGAGAGGAAATATGTTAAAGATCTTATGGGATTTCAGAAGGATTGGAACAAGGAGCTCATTGCCCAATTCTATGCCACTATGCATTTTGGATATTTGAAAGGTGACAGAGCCATGTTCTGAATGACTGAGGGAAACTACTATAGAGTTACTTTTGCTCAGTTCGTTCGTGTGCTTGGGCTTGACAGGCATGATGCAAACAGGCCCAAAATTCATAACCAGGTGGCTCTCCCAAATGAGGAAATGAAATTCATGTATCCAAGGAGTGAGACAGGAAATGCAGGGAAAGCAACCGGACTCTACACCTATTATTCCATCATAAACCGGTTGCTTAGAAACACCATATCTCAGAGAGGTGGCAACCCATCAGATATATCACTTCATGCAAAGAACTTGCTGGCATGCTTTGGACCAAATGGAGACGATTTCAGTGTGGCTGATTACATATGAGAGGAAATCAAGTATATCTCAGAAAACCCATTGAAAATCTGTGCATATGCGCCATACTTGATGGAATTAATTGAAAAGGCGACAAAGACTAAATATCAAACCGATGTAAAACATGAGTCTTTTCGTCCTAAGATGCCAAAGCATAGAACGGAGCCATCACCTCACAGATACTCAGAGCCTGAGGATGATATAGATGTAGAAGAAGAAGAGGGAGGACAGCACACTCCGCAGCAGCAGCAGCCATCCCCTGGTGGACTGACTGGGACCGGTCTGACCGGTGCCCAAGACCGATCTGACCGGTCTCGGCCTCAGCAACACAGACACAGGCACAACTCCACCTCTCCCATTAAGAAATTGTTTAACTTATTTGTGGGGATGTGCAAGAGCCAAAGAGATATTGAGGTAGAGCAGCAGAGGCAATGGAAGGCGAGCAAGAAAGAAAGGGATTCAGTGAAAATGATGCACAATGCAATGAATCTTCAGCCACCTCGCTCACCTATCTCTCCTACACCACCAGAGCCAGTGATTCCTTCTATGGAAGAAAGGATGCAGGGATATGCTGATTCCGGGTACTTTGAGCAGTATGGTCATATCTTCTATCCGGATGCTGGTGGTTCTTCATATGATCCCCCGCCTCCGCCACCGGATTCTTATGGACCAGGAGCATCATCAGCAGCTGCACCATTCTATTCTCCACCTCCTCCACCATTATTTGGCAGTAGTAGCTTTGGATCAGCCTCCTCCTCGATGATGGCATTGTTGCACGATACTCAGGCTGCGCCTCATGGTCTTTCTGCAGGAGAGTTAACCGCTGCACGTCTATCTGATGCACTGTTTGCACCACATTTTGACACTCATGTTTGGAATGCACAAACTCCTTCGGGTGGCGATGGAAGTGGTGGCGGCAATGGACAGTAGAAGACGAGTTAGAACCTTTCTCCCAGACCCTTTATGGTGATAGAAGACAAAGGGGGAGAAGAACAGGATTAAAGCTTGGAGTAGGAGACAAAGAGGGAGAAAAGAGAGTCTCAGTTCAGAGTGTTGATCTGTTTGTGATAGACCGGTGAAGAACAGGATTAAAGCTTGGAGCAGGAGACAAAGGGGAAGAAAAGAGAGTCTCAGTTCAGAGTGATGATCTGTTTGTGACAGACCAGTCTGACCGGTCGGTCTGATGGACCGGTCTGACCGGTCTGTATTTTTGTAAACTCTGAAACTGTAATAATTCTATATATGTCGTTTGTGAACTTGAGGACTTGTAATGTGTGCTACTGGGTGTAATGAACCTTATTTATATTATCTAGGAGAATTTGTGATAGTGTGATGCAATTGATTGATGTATTGTGGTTTTTGGCTGGCTGTCTGGGGCAGACCGGTCTGACCGGTCTGTTCGACCGGTCGGCACCAGACAGAGCCATTTTCTCTTCTTTGAGCTGAAGTGGTTTATCTTGTCATATGCATCACGTGTAGAATTTTTGTGTAGGCACACATACACTTTTTGCACCCCACGGTTGCTGAGATTTAGGGGGAGTTTCATTTTTTCTTTGATTTGTGCAAATTGGCATGTGAGGCCAAATGTGTTGAATTCCATTCACTTGCACAAATTAAGGGGGAGCTCAAATTAAATCTGAGAATTCAAAAGCATTATTGAATATCCTTTGAAAGCTTTAATCGTTTGTCATCAATCACCAAAAAGGGGGAGATTGAAAGAACATCTAGGCCCCTAGTGGGTTTTGGTATATTGATTGACAACACGATTAAAGGACTAACTTGTTTGTGTGAGATTATGAGCAGGTATTTAAATTGTGAAATGATATAGCTCATGTATTGCAAGCAATTGTGTATGTCCCAATTGGTAATCATTGTATGTGACAAGCTAGAATGAGAAAGAAAAATGGAAGAGCAAGGTATTCATGTATGATATGAAGGCTCTAATATTGTGTTGAAGCTTGTTAGTTTATGTGGGACTTAAAGTGGCAAGCAAAGTTGTAAAAGAAAATTGAGAGCAAGGTATTCATGGTTGACATGAAGGCTCCAATATCTATAAAAGGCTTGTTCAACTTGTGATGAGATTCATATGACAAGCAAAGGTTATGTGAATGAGACATAATATGTTGTTGCATAGTCTCAAGTTGGGATGACTTGTCATATGAGATGAATATTGTTGTCAAGGGAAGCAAGCAAGAGAAAAGTGAATGACACATGAGTTGATGTGCATATGTTGTCTCAAATTGGAAAGTTTGCACATGAAATTAAATGGTGAATTCATTTTGATAAAGAAGATTTCATGCATGACACAAATCAATGTGAAGTTCAAAATGGACGGCTAGGATGAAGGTAGAGAGGACCGAAAGGCGTGTTTCAAGAGGCTACACAAGCGTTGGCTTGGGGGGAGCAAGGAAACCGATACGGGTCAAAATACCGGAGATCCTAGAGTCATGAAGAGCTCTATGTTGAAGAGTGTCATTATTTGGTAAATGGATGTGACTTGTGAGTCAAAGATGGATTTCATTCTTATATGAAGGAAGATTCAAAGTCACTAACTCAAGCAGGCATGCTCACTGAATTTAAGGATGTTGACAATCTCAAGATATTGATTGAAGAAGTTCGGCTTGATCAAGATATAACAACTCAAGTGTTGTGTATGTCATTTTATGTGAACTTGAGTATAGGATGCCGTACTATCAAGGGGGATGTAACATCAGTGGTTTGACATAACCAAAAGTGCTCATAGCTATCCCATGTGAGAAAAATCAGAAAGAAACACTTGGGAGAAAAATACCTAGCGTGACCGGTCTGACCGGTCCAGCCGATCGGTCTGACCGGTCGGGTCCAACAGCTAGTTTATTTGAACCGACCGGTCTGACCGGTCCGGGGGACCGGTCTGACCGGTCTGAATCTGACAGAGCAACGGCTAGTTTTTGAGAGAGGGGTATTTATACCCCACACCCTCACCCATTCGGGGGTGCTGATGCCATTACATTCCAGAGCCATCTCTGAGCCGTGAGAGCACTTGAGAAGTCCTCCCCAACCTCTCTTTGTGAGATTTGAGTGAATCAAGACTAGATCCTTGAGTTGGGTTGAGTGAAACCTTTGCTAAGAGAACAATTTGAGCAGTGAGAGCATAAGCCCTAGCTTGCGGTTGCGTCGCCAACACGATTGAAGCATTTGTTACTCTTGGAGGTGAAGCCTCCTAGCCGGCTAGGTGTCGCCGGCTAGCTCCCAAGTTTGTGGTGAGCAGCGGTAAGTTTGTTGCAGCAGCGATCGTGTGTCACGAGGGTACATGGTCATATAGTGGAAAGGAGGAGATAGCTTGACCTTGTGGTCTCCATAAGCTTCCTCAACGGAGAGTAGGATTCACACGTGGTGAACGTGGTGAATCCGAACTTCGGTGAAACAAATCTCTGTGTCTCCTTGCATTATCTTCATTTAGTTTGCCTCACACTTTATACTCTAGCTTTATTTGTGCTTCCGCTTCTAGCTAAGGGAGTATTCAAACTCAAGACAAGGATGATGGTCCAGCAAAAGGTGCAATGCAATTAAAGAAGAAGAGAAGGTCCAAGAGACGATCTTCAAATATAAGGTTTGCACCAATTCATCAAAATTATTGGTCAGTACATCGTCCATTTGATTTACCCATGTCATATACACCTATGTCTTGGAATTCATCCTATAATATGTTTGGTTACCCCTCATGTTTTAATTTTGATCCTCATATGCCATATGGGCCTTTATATCATAGAGGGTTATCGCCAAATTGCTATGCACATTGATTAATTTCGAAAGCCGAAATATTTAGTTCCTAGAGATGGTTTTTATTCTTGAACTCATATATCTCTCTACACTTTATTTCGGCTATACATATTTATTATGGATGAATTCACTGTGGACGATAATTTATATCATATTTGGCAACATATACGGCCGATGAATGTCTTTGATCATCGTCCTAAAGCATTAAGCTTCCCGATCAGAGATCACTTGGTTGCTTTGAGGCTCGGGGGGCAAGATGTTTATGAGTTGTGTATTTTTCTCTTATGGATACTATGTTGAATCGGTTTGGAAGAGTTCTCAAGGCATTGGTATTGTTTGTGATACTATTTGAGAAGTATAGCCGGTTTAAATACTTCTACACCAATAATTAGGCCGAATATGAAATTTTGCATTCGAGCTAGGAATCTTGAGATCCATAAGTGTGAAATATCCAAAAATGTTTTGTGGTTCAATATTAATAGGTGCAGCAAGTACCTAAGTTAAAGTAATACTTATTTGGATCACTAATTTTTTATTATGAGACTGAATGTGATATCTCACTTTGATGAATTCATCATTTATCATACATCAGGACATGTCAATAATGCAGCTGATATTTTGGCAAATCAAACATCTGGCTATATGATTAGAAAAAGTCAAATTCATATCAAAAGGCCGGTGTTTGTGGATGCCAAAGTATGCTCTCTGGATAGACCGGTCCAACCGGCTCAGGAGACCAGTCTGACCATTTTTTCTGCAGTTCTTGCCAATCTTGGTCATTTATGCTGTCATTGTGGCATATTCATTTATAAGACCGATTGCAATATTTTGCACTAATAAGCAAGCCGAACAAGTCTTTTATTTTGACTAGAATTTTTTGATTCATGGATGTGAGATTGGTGGACATTATCTTTAGTCCTTGTATGATCCCAATCTTAATTTTGGAAGACATTGAAATGATCAAATTACTATTGATCGTAATTTGGTCAATTTGTGCATCCATGGTCATTTGAGGATGTGAGAATGATTTTGAATGATATTTCAAATACTTATAGCCGAGGTGATGTGTACTTAGGCTCGTCATCTCACTGAAGATGCAGGAATATTACCAGAAAGATGAAACTATTGTTGAGCAATATCAAGATATATGGTTGATGGAATTCCTTCATCGTTGAAGACAAGATGTGATTGGTGTGCCGGTGCTTTTCATTGTTTCAGTTCAATTTTGGCTTTGGAATTGGTACGCAAACTTTACCAAGAAACAAGAGGGCATATGTTGGCACTCAAAATTGGCACAAGACAAGATTTGCTGGCAATTTGGACAAACCGGCCAGACCTGTCATACAAACTGCTCAGACCTATCATACAAACTGGTCAGGACAACTTTGTCAAATTGTCAATTGGACTTCACCATTGTGTAGATCTCATCGAGATGATCGAAATGCATATATAGAACATCCAATTTGAACTCCGGATAAAGAAATTATGACTCCCGGAAGACCTGCACCCCGGTCTGACTGGTCAAACCGGTCCAGGAGCGGTCAGACCGGTCCGAAAAGTCCAGTCCGAGTTAGGAGTTGTATTTTGATGCGGGATTTATAAGGGTTTCGACTCCTAAAGGGTACAGACCACCCCATCCTATAAATATAAAGGGTTACAGCCGATTGATACACATCCAATCGAACAAAACATTATGCATCTACTTTTTACCTCTAAACCCTAGTCTTTTCCAATCTCTCTTGATGTCCATCGTGATCTCCACGGCCATTGATGGCGTCCTAAGACTTGCTGGTCAACCTAGGGCACGTCCGGCGATGTTCACACCCCGACGGGGTCCCTCCCGGGCGAGATCTTCGGCGGCCTTTGCTAGTTTGCTTGTAAACTAGTCGTTCTTCGTCACGTAAGCACGTTGGTTATTCTTTGCTGGTTTGCTCGTAAACCTTGCCGCTCTTCACCACGTAAGTGTGATAGTTATCCCTCCGGACGATCGATTCCGGCGAAACCCTAGAAACCGGTCCGATCGGTCTGCTCAACCGGTCTAACCGGTCTGGACGGCCTTGCTGCCCTTCGGTCCATTTGCGACTCGCACGCTCGAGTGCTCTCGTGTGTTGGCCGAAACTTGCGTCAACAATTTCTATGCCTGGATCGTTTGATTATTTCTTAGGTTGTGCCTCCCAAATAACTTGTCTCTTGCTGCAATGTGCTTGGCATGACAGCACCCAAGCTCATTTTTCAGTTTATTTCCAATGCCATTCTTGATTTGGATGGCACCCTCTTAGACACAGGTGACTGAAAGAAAACTTGGGAACATTTATAGTCGATGTCTTTTTTAGTATAGAGTGTACTAAATTCACTTGTCTGAGCCCATTTAATTGTCTTGGTTGTACTACTTGGCAGATTTCGCTGTAACTAAGTTGGTAAAGCCATTTCTTGTCAAAGATGGGGGAAATGTAAGACAGCAAAAGAAAGCTCACAAGCTAACTGGGACAGCTTTTCAAAAAAAAAAAAAGCTAACTGGGACGACACATTATGAAGCTGCAGACGAGCTCACAAACAGAAGAGCTCCTCTCAATTATTGCTCCAAATTTTAAGTGAGCAGTAATGCCTATGTTTCTTGCCAGTCAGTTCTCGCTCGCCTCTCCAGTTTCTGCACAACGAAACCACCTTGCCATGTCAGTCACGCACAAGAGGCCCGATTCAACTTTGGCATGACATTCTCACACTTTGTTTGCTAGAAAGAAAAATAGCATGTGTATGCTCACTGTGGAGCAAGTATGTATATATACTGCACCAGTTGAAAGGAGATGAAGGAGCCATTTGAAATCACAACTCCATCTTACCGTCTTCACTCCTTTATTTCCTATGGCGTTTAGGAACCTTATTTTCCTGACTGAACACATAGTAGATTCAATTGAGACGTTGGAGTAGACCAAGCCCAATTTTCTATGTATCATCCCCCCGCTCCGTGGCCTCTCCGCGTGTCCACGTCGTCTCGAATTCAATCTGCCGCTCGATCTAGCATCTACGGCGCTCAAAGCACCTGCAACTGAGTCTCCCTTTCATACCTTTCATACTGTTGTTCTGATTTATGTCAGGACCAACTTCATGTTTTTTTTGTTTCACACCATTGCAACGCATTTCTTCGTTTCACACCACTGCAACGCCTGTGACGCGCTTTGGTCTCCTTTCTTTCTGGGACACTGACTGATGGAGAGGTCCGCCTCGAAAAATAATATCTTGTCTCTAGAGCCCTCCACTGCCTTCTTCCCTCGACGGACCAACCAACCATTGCCCGCTACCTCACCCCAGGCCGGCAGCACCTCCTCCCCGGCCCCTCCTCCAGCGGCGGCCCCTTCTCCTCGGCGCCGATCCGACCCTCCTTCCTCCTTCCTGCTCGCCGCCGCTGAGGAACTCGACGAATCTCGGCGGCGGCGCTCGAGCTCTGCGGCCTGGAGCTCGGCGGATCTTGGTGGCGGCGTTCGAGCTCTCCGGCCTCGACCTCGGCGGATCTCGTCAGCCGCGCTCGAACTCCAGGCCTGGAGCTTGGCGGATCTTGATGGCGCAACTCGGCGCGTCTTGGCATCGACCCCGCCGGCCGCCTCCCTCCTCGGCACCTGCCTCCCAAGAATCGCCCCGGCGGCCATGCCGCACGTCGACTCCGGCCCTCTTCCGGCCGTGCCCTCCTCCCACCGCGCCCTCCTCCGCTTCTGCTCTCCTAGGTCTCGTGGCGCCGTGCAGTCTCCGTCCGCCCCCTGCTCTCATCGGCCTCACGCCGCCGTACAGCCTCCATCCGCCCTTGCTCTTCCTCGGCCTCGCGCCGCCATGCAGCCTCCGAGCAGCTGCGATGACGGCCAGGTCCTGGCGGCGGCGGCTTCCGGCTATTCACTCGGACCAACCAGTATGTGATATATTTTCGTCTTCCTCCATCCCTCTTTCGCATCTGTTCCTTTCTTCTCATTTTCAACAAAGGCGCAGCTCTGCTCTTAATCTACTCATCTGCTATCCTGGTGTACTGCTGCATCCTTCGCCGCCTTGCACTTGCGCCGGGGTGCTCTTGGCGTGCAGGGGCTGGCCAGCTCCTTCCTGGTGGCTTCGCACCCGCGATTCAGTGGTGGCACCATGAGATACAAGAAGGGGCGACAGCTATAGTTTCTTTGGTTCTCTTCTTGGTGTTCTTAGTTCTGATTTTATTTGGGTAGTCTCCCAATTTTTATTAATGTCTGCTTGCTTCTATTATACACAGGCATACTGAAACGAGCGGCCATAATTGCTACTGGCTGTATGGGGTGAACCAAAAGCGGTGGGGGAGAGAGATCAGAGCACGGCATGTCGGAGGAAGCCTGCAGCTTCACACGGAGACGTGGTGGTGCTGCTGCTCTCAGCCCAAATCAGATCGAACTCGCCCCAGCCCAAATCGAGTCACTTGCCCTCGGATTGAACTTTCCAATTCATCTTTTCTACTTCCCCTTGTGCATCGAGATCTGTTCTTCCCAAAATTATTTTCGTTGAGTTCCAACCCATGCTTTCCTTCTTTTCTTGGTAGAATCAGAACACATTTTCTTTCAATTTGGTTGCAGCAGTATGCTTTATGTGAAACTACCTTATTGCTGCGCTCGGGCTCGCCAACTGGTATCTCATAAGACCCATAGGTTCAGCAAGTTTACGAAGCTTTTACTGGGAGAAGAAATGAGGAAATATAAAACACTTGACATCAGGCCTCCGTGATCCCTTGCAGGGCATGCGGCAGACGGCAGAGCCACAGCCATGCATCTTCCTTACAGGCAAACAATGCCATCACAGCAGCCTCAATCAGTTCTGATTTCATCAGCTTCCCAGGACCTGCTGGATCTAACAGTCCATCATTTGCTACAGCAGAAGAACAATCAGGTATTAGTACAAAGAAATAATGAGTACTGTTGCTCCAGTTATTACAATATCTATGCAAAAAAAACATGTGACTGCACATCATGCTACTTTCTTTCCTGGTACTTTCTCCTTATCCATGGAAACCCAACATGTAGCATACCCTGCCTTGTCCCACAACTGCCACTATATATAAGTAATTTGCTTATTGAATAATTATTTAAGAGACAAGCAACTGATACAAGAAATAACTACATTTGCCTGCTTATTTTCCACCCCCTCACTGAATCTGGTCACATGACTGTTTATTCCTTTCAAGCACCCATGTTACTCATCAGTAGAATATGAACCTGCATCACAAAGCTGGTCACAACAGCCTAAATTAATATAGCAGCTTTTATATAAAAAAAATCAGACCATCATGCTGGGAGTGAGATGTTTAGGCACTGCTGTCATTTTTCAAACCTGTATTTCATCAGCAAAGCTAGCTCGAGGCTATCCAGGAAACATGCCTAATCTTTATTTTTCGTTTTGCAAATCTATACTTATATTTGTGGGGACACATGCTTCTGCTACTGATTCACGTTTCTTTGTTGAATGCTGTCCGCGTGAACCTAAGTGGCTGGTATATCTGAATAGCTTGACATTTGACAGTACAATGAATGGTTGTTTCTTCCTGCTACCATTTTTGTACTGAAGTTGCCCAGTAAAATTATTTGCTCAGTTGTGCAGTCCTCAGTTACTATTTGCATCCATTTTAGGCTAGCTACAAGGTCCCATCGTGCTCATGTTTTCTTTAGTAGCTTCTTCATGTGCTCGGATGATTAGCAGACCGTTAGCTCAACAAGCTACGTCTGTAGCTACTACCACCGCAGGCCAACAGCCAGGTTTGTCCAATAAAAAAAACAGATACTGTTACATGCTTTTTTATGTGCTCTTTATATCAATTATTGAGCATACAGAGGATGATATATATGTGCCTTCCCTGTCAGCAAATCATCCTAAAATTTACTTAATTTTGTCCACATTGGGTACCAGAAACCACATAGCTACCTGGACTGTTAGGCCTTTCCTTGCTCTTAAAAATTGCACTATCCAAAGCTACTCTGTAAGTGGCACTTCTATTAGTAACACACAGTTGTAATTGGATGGTATACTAGAAAGTGCATGAATGCTGCCTCAACCTTTAATTTTTCATCTCATTCATATCTATTTAGTTCTATACCGTGCTATAGATACATATTGGTTCTCTGTTGCATGTAAATTTGATTAGGATACAATGAAATTTCTTATAAATCTACTACCAGTCAATATTTCTTAACAAAAGAGCTTCATTTCTAACCATTTACAACCAAAGCTTATCCTGCTCAGCAATTTCGGTAATGAACTCATGCTTTCAGCTGAAAAGGAACTTGAGGAGTCGTTTGGTACAAACAAGAACAAACAAGTGATGACAGCTACAATGCTAATCCAGATGAGGACTGCTACACTATAGGTACGCAATACACTATATGGGTCTCCTTTTAATTGATGCTCATATTGTACTATTGTATATCAAACAATGTAATTAAGCCAGACTCAATTGCTAACCAATTAGTGTATAAAAAATTAAAATATTTATCTAATTTTGTCTTGTTCAACTCCATCTGCAGACTGACCGAGAACAGCTGAATGGAAACATTGATGCTGATATCTAATTTTGAGCCCCCTATTTTTTTTTATGTTACAACTGCTGCCTTCTGATGCCCTCATTGCGGTGTTAAGCTTAATGAGAACCTGCTGTCATTCTTTTTGGGTTGTTTTTCTTCTCAAATTTGGAATAGGCAACACTGTATGTCCTTACACATGAAGTTGATTGTGAACAACAGGAGCTAGCAATTCAGTTCCTTTATTGTCCCTATAATACCTTGACATTATTCCTCTTTTATTTAATGAATGCGAGTAATTTTAGTTAGTATTGTTAATTGGTATCTGGAATTTGTCCACCAAATTTTGTTGTGTGTTTGCACCTTCTCCATGTGATAATTCAGCAGGTTTGTGTTGAATTAAAATTCCATGCAGACAACCTTTACACCTGAGCTGCATGTGCATGTAGATCTGTCTTGGTGTCCTTTGTAAATGTTTAGCATTTTGCTAGCTTAACTAAATATGACTGAACTGGCTGTTTAAGATAAATTGTCATCGAACTATTGTAATCCTCTCTGTATGGACCATTTAGTTGTTTTGCCTATCTTATGACAATTATAGCTCTACCAAATTTATTCATACAGTTACTGCGCTTTCTAAAGCAAAAACAGAGGTCATATTTGGCTTGGGACTGCCCCGGGTCTGACAAAAATGATGGCAATAATTTATCTCTTTGACGATTTCAAATACTTCTTGCGCTCCCCAAACTGCATAAAGTGTCATATTTCTATACTCAACATTTGGATTACATTTTCTACTTGAGTGTAAGTCCTCTTTAATACTTAGGCTACATATGCTATCTGGGCAGTTTTGCACAAACTGACCCGTTACGATCTTATTAGGTTACACCTGGAAAAAATAGAAATTTATAAAACTTTAGCTCTGCATCTCCTTTATCCATTTCCCTATCACATATTGTAAAATTTACATACTATTTTTAATTTCTCTGCACTTCAAAACATCTACTACTACCATAATAATTACCACTAATATTACGAAGGAATTATACGCGCGCGTTGCGCGCGCAATCCACTAGTGAAAATAAGAGCTGGCAGCCGTCACCGCCATCTGACAAGTGTGTGCAAGTGTCCACCCTACAGGACCGACGCGTGCGGTGACCAGCAACCTGGTGCGATGACCCGGTAATAGTGTGTATGTTCCGGTGGATTCCGGATCACTGGCATGCCTTTTTTCTCCTTTCTTTCATTGCATTTTTTGTTTTTGAGACAATATTTTTACTTTTCGTGACTTTCTGTAATTATTTATGCGCAACTTAGGAACATAATTTTTGTTGTTATAAAATGTGTGCATACAATTTATGTACTTATTTTGCCTTCTTTTCATGAATTATGAACATAAATCCATGCAAGTATTTCTTTGTTGTCATGCATAACTTATGAACATATTTCTTACACATAAATCTATATTTTTGTAGTTCTTATATAAATAATGTTACTAGGAGTAAGTTTCAATGTATATAATTTTTTATTTTGTAGCTGTTTTGAATGATTTATCTTTACATATACTTAGTATGTCATTTATGTTTTCATGGTTTGGCCTTATATTTTTGCATATGTAAACTTTTTTTATAGAATGATAAAATAGAATGGGTATCACGGAGTGCACCTAGATGGAGAGTGCCTTGGGGAGTTATCATGTGGCGCTGCCCACTGCACAGTGCGAGTGTGCGGACTGCGGAGGGAGCCGACAATAGACTAAAATAGGTAGAAATAGAAAATGATGCAAAAGCTGGAAAAAAAGAAAAGATAACAAGTTTATTTTAGAATGCGGAAAAGATAACAAGTTTGTCGGATCAATTGCCAGAAGCTATTGTGGCGCGCGCTCGCGAATTAGAAAAGCCTCGGTCCGACTTCTGTGCACGGACGGAGGGGAGGAGTGTGCACCGTATGAGTTCTGGTAGAAGCAATTCCTTTGGATGGCAGTCCACAATCGTTTGATTATTTCTCATGCTGTGCCTCCCAAATAATTTCTCTCTTGCTGCAATGTGCTTGGCATGGCAGATTGGCAGCACCCAAGCCCATTTGTCAGTTTATTTCCCATGCCATTCTTGATTTGGAAAGCCCCCTCTCGAACACAGGTAACTAAAAATTCTAAAACACTTGTAGTTTATTTGGAGGCGCTAAAGTTAGCACTCATGCACATGCTAAAGTTTTTAAATCTTAGATAAAGTTTAGCCCATCTCATTAGCACTCCCATTTGGAAGAGTTGGTGTTAAAGTTTAGCACTTTCACCCATTAGTACTCGGATCCAAACAAGACCTTAGTCGATGTTTGTTTGAGATTTATATGTAGTGTACTAAATTCACTTGTCTGCCAACTAATAATTGTCTTGGTTGCCCTATTTAGCATGTCCAAAGGGGGACGATATCGTTATAGCTTAAACCGTAAGAACTTGTCCAAAGGGGGACGATATCATCAGCTTAAACCGTAAGACCTTATGACACGCTTCCTTAAATGCTGTGGGAGCTGACGCACAAATCTAGAATCACTAGGACTGATTTTTCTTTTTTATATTGTTTCTTATAGTATAGCTATGTGAGCTGATGAAATCATAAGTACCTTTGGAGGGCAGACCTTAGTAAAGCCATTTCCCATCCAAGATGGGAAAACTGGGACAACAAGAAAGCTGACAAGCTAGTTGGGAAACCTTCTGAAGTTGCAGCTGTTGTTTTGGAAGACTATGGACTACATAGACTTTCTTAGGCCCTGTTTGGGACAGCGTCTGCGACGTGTTTCAGAGAAAAGAAAAAAAATCCCACCAAACGGTCTGCGGTAGCCACGGGTTCGACAGCCACGCTCAACGTGATAAGCTAGCAAATGAACTGGGAACGGCGAAAATGCGAGAAGCGAGGGGAGAGTTTTGTTCCGCTTATACGCAACCCGCTTCTGCAGACCACGGTCCCAAACATGCCCTTACTTTACAGAAGAGCTCCTATCAATTATTACTTCAATTTTAAGAGAGCACTAATGCCATTGGAACTTGTATGTTTTCTTGCTAGTCAATTCTCACACATCTCCGGTTTCTGCACAAAGAAACCACTTTGCCATGTCTTTGCAATAAAAGAGATGTTTCAGCCCCATCTCTACGTCTGTTCGACGGCCACCTTTTACCACCCGATGGCTCGTCTCGCTCCTGGCGACATGGGCGACCCCGACCTCGCCGCCCCCGCCACCGCCACCGCCGTCCGGACTCCGTCGGCCGACGCCACAGCCCACCACGCAACCGCCAAAACCACCAGCGCTCTACCTCTACGCCCCTGCAACCTACCGGAGCTGCTTTCGAGATCGCCGGCGAGCTCGCAGGCTACCTCGGGCTCCACAACTCAGGAGCTCAGACCCAGGCCTGGAGAGCAGTTCGAGCACCTTCTCCTCTCTGACTACTACAGCACTGCGATCCCAGGTGCCATCTCCCCATCACCCCGTTCCCAGCCTGCATACATCTGGTTAACCCCGCCCTACCGCTCAGCTCGTTTCAACGCTTCGTACGTCTCGAACCTGCTCAGTTTCATGCTAGCTGCGTCCCCGGCTAGGATCTTAGCAACGGAGGTCTGCCCGCTGGTGTTTCGCGCTAGGCTCGCTAACTCCAATGTGGCAAACGTCGTCCTCGCTCGTGGCGGTCTGCAGTTCAAAGGTCTTCTTTTCCTGCTTCACTCCTCCAGTGAACTCGCCATGGGCGCCGTGCTTCAGTTGCCGCAGGAGGTTGACGATGCCATGAATGCTCCCCAAGCCGAGCCGACCAAACACCGAGTTACTGCACGGTGTGGACCCCTGCGCACAGTTATTGTGCAGCAGCGTTGGGCTAGAGGGAAGGCGGACATTCACTTCCCCAAGCTGGCTGCCACCCACGCCCCTGCTGCTGGGAAGCCAGGCACCTCCGCTACTGCCCCCCAACGCTCCGACTTGCTCCCACTCGAGGAAGCTAACACGTGCCGTCCTGAAGCTGGTGCACACCCGACCCCGCCTCCTCAAGCCCGAGGCCGTGTCCCATCTGAATTCACTGCTGTGACAGAACCGCCAAATTAAAACTCTAATTAAGCGTAATTGCCGTCATTTGAACACATCGGGCGCATTAGCTTAACGGCTTAATTTGGCGATCCTTTCTCAACCCACGGCCCGATCGAAACAACACCGGTAGTCCCACGCGAAGGCGGGCGCAGATGGTATAAGCACGACACGATACTTGAAAATAAAAACCGCAGGACATAAGATAATACATAAATTTTTTTACAAACCAAGCCGAGTTCAAGATACATACATAATTTACATAGTTTACAACCTTTACATGTGATGAAGTTAAGGTTCCAAAAGGAAAGATCCTACAACTACCCTACTTCTAGTTATGTCCTCACCCAACCGGTCAGACTGGTTTGACCAACCGGTCAAACCGGTCGGCCGCCCCCCTACACAGAGCAACCAGTCAGACCGGTCCACGGACCGGTCTGACCGGTTCAACAAAACAGAGGGCTGCACACTTAGCCCTAAGGTGTGCAACCTGCCAAATTCCTAATCTAAGGGTCTCTATCCGCCACTTTCCACCCCTCTGCATCTCGACGGATGAATTTGACGCAGCAGGGGCAGAAGTCAACGTCTGGGTGCCCTGAAATAAAATATGGCGGCAACAAACCCTGAGCAACTAATACTCAGCAAGACTTACCCGACCAGTGGGTATAACTTAGCCCACATATCTAGACATGCAAGGTTTTCTGGCTAGTAGTTGGTTTTGCAGAAAAGCACTAGAAGTGAGTCCTTCTTTCCAAATTTTATCTCCCATTTATATCGATAAATCCACTAATAATCTAGGATTTTGCAATTCTATAACAATCAAAGTCAGCAATACATTAATTAAATAACAGCAGCCCTCATTGCATCTCATCTCATTATATTCCATTTCCTTTCTACGATGTGACCAAGAGATCAAGGCTCTCATAACCGCGAGACACGGCGAATCGATCCGATTTAACCTTGCAAGGTGGACCTAGCCAACACGGCACGCAAAAGCCCCGTCGGACCCCACGCACCAACCTTTCCCCTCCCCGCCTCGAACTACAGGAACCAGCCCAACGACATATGGTCAGCCGAGCTCAACGTGAGACCACCAAAAGTAAACATATGCATCCCCCAATTCTCCGCGACTACTCGACTCGCCCTAGGAGTTGGGTGCGGCTTCCTGTACTTTCGAAGCAAAGCAGTACTCGGCTTACCGGTTTCGACTACCTCCTACTCCCGGCATGCGGCTAGTACAATTCAATCCCCGATCAGCACAGCCGACAATGGAACGGTCCTTATTCGACACAGATGGGGCTACACCTTCCCCCATCCGGTCTCCCATCCCATACCTTCCATCTTAAATATAATAATTCATATACTATAATATAAAGACATCATATATCTCGCGAGTGACAGAATTATCACTCGACTTCTATCGAGCCCTATTAAGCATAGCAGTGCTAACGACCTATTCATACTAGTATAAGGCACAGGAAAAACCTAGGGATCATGCAACTAAGGTTTCAAACAATTCCTAAACCTAATGCACAATTATTAGAGACATATATAGGTGTCAAAATTTGAAATAGTAGGATGTGCACTAGGGCTTGCCTTCGGACTGCTGCTCGACACTGGGCTCAGCTGGGCCTTGGGCCGGGTGCTCACGCCGCTCTTCCTGCTAAACTTGCCCCTGCTGCTCCTGTGGCTCGGCGATCACCTCGTACACGGCTCCCTCGGCGGCGGCGTCTACACGTATGCAAATGATATGAGAATGCATGCATGGGTTGCAACCTTAAAATAGCCAATGACTAGATGCAACTACTAATAATTTACACACAAATTGCACTCCCTGGCCCAAAACATTCCCCAAAAATCTGGAGTATCCGGACGAATACCCGGAGTATCCGGACTCCTAAGTCCGGAGTTTCCGGGCATATATCCAGAGTTTCGCCCGGAGTGTCCCAAACCCGGAGTATCCGGGCTTATACCCGGAGTCTCCGGACCCGACAGCATTTTCGCCCTAAAAACTGAAATCTTGATTTTGGCAAAACCAACACACCAAATTTGAAACCCTCTTGAATCTTAGTTCAAGGATGCATATAGAGATGATTGACCAAAGGAAACCACCTAGAACCTCCTAAAAAGATAAATCAGGGCGGCACAAGTTTGAATACCTAGGATGAGCTTTTCGTGCGCGAAGAACTTGAAACCGAGGGCACCCCAGAAAGGAATACGTGGGGAAGATGGCCCTCCACGCGGATTCGAAGTCTCCTTGGTCTTGGGATCGATTCAGGGTGGGGGATTTGGAGTTTGGGATTTGGGGAGAGGGAGAGCTTGTGAGGGAGAGGGAGGCCATGGTGAGGGAGTGAGAGGGAGAGGGAGTGGCGTGATAGAGGGAGAGAGTGCTGGAGAGGGTGAGAGAAAAAATAGAGTATTTATTATATTTGTGGGACCCAGATGACTAAATTAGGAAATAGAAAATCCACGCCCGGAGTATCCGGGCCAATGGTCGGAGTATCCGGATGTTACAACTGCACCCGAACGCCCCGCGCCGAAATCCTACCTCTCCGCATTGCTCACCCCATCCGCCGCCCAACAACACCAACCCCAGCGCCGCCTTCCCCCGCTCTCATCTCCCAACGGCTGCTTTCGGTGCCTCGCCGCCGACCATTAGGTGCGCGACTGCCGGGACCCGATCCGCTGCCGGCGCTGCCGAGGCAGCGGCCACCACAGCTACCGGTGCACCATGGCCTTGTTTGGTTAGGCGCGCCTCTTCTAGTCTCTGCATGAAAGACCAAATGAAGTCTATTTACAAAACCTTTTCAGGGATGAGTGTAACTTTTCGCGACGAATCTAATGATGGTAATTAATCGATGATTTGCTACAGTGATGCTACAGTAGCCATCCTCTAATCGCGCAGTCAAAGGCCTCATTAGATTCTTCAGGGTCTCTAGCGCGAGGGTTCTGAAGTTGGTTTTGTAAACTGACTTTGTTTGACACTGTAAATAGCGGTCAAACTGTTACTATTCACTAGCACGCTGCAAACCAAACGGGCCCATGTCAACCGGTCGCCAGAGAGCGAACACCGCACCCGCACCCGATCCACAGGCACGATGTTGTCTGGAGAATAATGAACAATCCCTCCTACGCCTGCTGCTGTGTTGCAAGAAAGAAGCTCGTCTTTGGAGCTGTCGACTAGCTCAAGACTTCCACAAGACAAGAACATCGCTTAGAGCAAAGCACATTGATTTTTTACTTTCTCCTTTAATTTATGAGTGCCCAGAATTTTCTCATGCATGTGAATCTTGTGGCTAGAAAAAAATAAATAGAAAGGGAAAATAAAAGAAAAGGGAGAAGGTGGAATTTCCCTTTAAAAAGAAGAGAGGGGAGGGAAATAAAGGGGAACGGGGAAAAGAGAAAATCAATTTGTTGGAGCTAAATTTTTCCCCCTAAATCCCCTTTATGACTAAAAAATGGAAAGGGAAAAGAGAAAAATCAATCTATTAGAGTTGCTCTTAGTCTGGTGTAGTATCTTCGGTTCCAATATTGTAAACCCTTAGAAAATTGTTGGCGCTGAGGTCTGGTGTAATACTTCTGTTCCAGTATGTAAACTCTTAGAAAATTGTTGCTGTTTTTCTCTCCCTTGTAATCGCTACTGAACCCTCCTGTTAATTTTAATGAGCCTGCAAGAGGCTCCAGCAATATATTCGTGGGGATACTCTCCCCTGTTACCCCTTAAAAAATATGTGTCTATTCAGGTACAAACGGTCTTCCCACTGCATCCACGTGTGACGTGTGTCGATCCCTCCTCAAATCATCTTATCTTACTATTATTAATTAGAGGCTCATTTGAAGTCTCCACGTGAAGCCACCTAGGATCTTAGGTGGACACTCTAAAAAAATAGAGAAGTCCTAGAAATTCTCGCAAAAATCAGAAACATCTGGCCATCCATCTGACTACTCTAATCATAATAGTCATTGGATCTGTTATTTTTCTATAAATAACCCACCTCTGTCATTATAAAAATAGACTAAAGTAACCCCCTAAATATGCATCTAAATTACCCACATCTGCCATTATAAAAAAATCCAAAGTACCCCTAATCTTCGTATAAATTACCCACTTATGCTATTAAACAATAATGCAAGACAGCTCCTAAATTGTATATAAATTATCCAATTATGTCATTTTTAAAAGTTAAAATAACCCCTAAATTTAAATCTAAATTATATAATTATAATTAAATATTAAAGTATATCAATATAAAATTCCAAATTATTATTTCTATCATTATTATATTATCATGTATATAAAAATACTACCCACGATAAGTGTCACTGTGTATTCATGTACAACGAAAGAGATAAGAACACTAATTCATAAATAAATAGTTTAATTTAATATATATCAAACACACATGGAGATGTGGTGCCAAATAAAATATTTTGCAACTATATTATGATAAATATATATTTTACTATTACTAATTAGAGGCTACATTGAAGCCTCCACGTGAAGCCACCTAAGATCCTAGGTGGACACTCTAAAAAAATAGAGAAGTCCTAGAAATTCTCACAAAAATCAAAAACATCTGGCCATCCATCTGACTACTCTAATCATAATAGTCATTGTATCTATTATTTTTCTATAAATTACCCACCTTTGTCATTATAAAAATATACTAAAGTAACCCCCTAAACATGCATCTAAATTACCCACCTATGCTATTAAACAATAATGCAAGACAACCCCTAAATTGTATATAAATTATCCAATTATGTCATTATTAAAAGTTAAAATAACACCTAAATTTAAATCTAAATTATATAATTATAATAAAATATTAAAGTATATCAATATAAAATTCCAAATTATTATTTCTATCATTATTATATTATCATGTATATAAAAATATTACCCACGATAAGTGTCACTGTGTATTCATGTACAATGAAAGAGATAAGAACACTAATTCATAAATAAATAGTTTGATTTAATATATATCAAACACACATGGAGACGTGGTGCGAAATAAAATCTATTGCAGCTATATTATGATAAATATATATTTTATAATATGTGTTAGAATATTTCAATAGATGTGAGTGCGTGAGATAAATAATTATAGTTATTAGTTGTATGATTTATGCGTGCTCGACTCGTAGAAAATTGGCATGACATTCTCACACTTTGTTTGCTAGAAACAGAAATAGCATGTGTATGATCGTTGTGAAGCATGTATGTATGTATATATATATTGCACTAGTTGGGAAAGGAAATGGAGCCATTTGAAGTCATACCTCCATCTCACCGTCTTCTATGCTTTATTTCCTATATATGCCGTTCAGGAACCTTGTTTGTTTTCCTGATTAAATATATACCAGATTCAACTGAGATGTTGGAGTAGACCAAACTCAATGAAATTGCGAGCTAGAGCCTGAGCAGATACATAATCTCCACTTGTTGTATGGTGGCGAGATGTTACAGGGCATGTCTGGTGCATGCTTTTCGGATGCTGTCAAACTAGAGGTGCTTGAGACCATTAGTGCAGCCCACCTGTCAGAGTCGAGTCGTAACCGATGCAAATAAATATAAGCAAAAAAGAAATAATCGGCCAAATTGAAAACAGAGCAGACACCAGACGACGCACACCTCGCCGTCGCCGCCCTATAATCTCACCTCCGCGCCGTCGCCGCCTTTTGATCTCGCCTCCGCGCCGTCGCCGCCTTTTGATCTCGCCTCCGCGCCGACCGGGAGGTTCTCTCCGCCCCGCCGGCATGGTGCTGGGCAACGTGGCCATCGCGCTCGGCTCTGGTTCGCCACCCCCCCCCCTCCCCCACCCCTCCTCTGCCCCAGCTTAGCAATGCGGCGAATCGAATCCGGCCGGGGTTTAGCTAGCACTATACTAGGGTTTATGCACTGAGGCGCTCTTTCGACTTCCGGCCCCGCGATCGGCACTGGGTGTAGCGCCTCTAGTCGTCAAGTCGGGGATTGGGCGGTTCCATTGATAGGATTGGCTGCTAGTGGGCTATATAGGTTTGGGTTGTTATGCTTTCCTTTTTCCCCGAGCTACATTGAAACAGCTTAGCTGTTCTATTCCTAGTTCCTGCTCCAGGCGCGTAGCCATTAAGCTTCTTGCTTTTTAATTTTGTGCGCTTTGTGGTGCTTGGGTTAGAGGGCGACCTAATGTTCTAGGTGTATTGGGGCCACCGGCCACCAACTATTCTTTTACTGCTACTCTATTTATGCACTGTGTGCTTGCAACATTTATAGAGCAACAAAATTGCAGTTCCTAGCAAGTAACGGTGTCCAATATATTTTGCTTGCAGGCATTGCTGGATCAGTTCTTACAAGCGATGAGAAGATCGGGGATTTATTATCTGGTGCTCTCAAGGTACTGCTACATTTGTTGCTAGATTAACTCTCAAATGAGCACACTCATGTATGCTAGGACATAATCTTTACACCTTTGAATGTGCCTGCCTCTCTCAGTCTCTGAAGAAGCATGGGAAAGACAGTGGAGACGCAAAGTCTGGGAGTGATCAACATACTGCTCAATTGATATCTCAGGTTTGTTTTTACTATGTCCTAGTTCACAGGATGGGGAGTTTCCTTTTTTTCTTTTTGGATTGGCATAGGATCCAATTTTTAAATGTTTTGTGGTTATTAAAAAGGCTCTTGAATATTTCAGGTCAACAATCTCAGGGAGGAGCTACACTCCCTGGCCGTGAGACCAGTTACGGTGGTGACATCTGCTACAAAATCAGGTCAGTGCTTGTTTATGGTTTCTGTCGACGAGATGCACTGAGGACATTGTATCTGGTTATTGCGTATGATTAGGATCGAGCAACTTTCACAGACTCAAGTTTATGTCACACAGCTCTTGTACGTATGGGTCCAAAGCAAGCATGCAGTAGATGAGAATTATGTTCTAGTTGTTTTTATATACTCATGCTGCCTGGTTATTTCAAATGCATTTGTTGGGATTGATGCTCTTATACCCATTAAATATACAGGATCCAATAATGGCCACTCCTCTATAGTCTGTACTCTGTACAATTCTGATTGAAGTCTTTGAATATAATTGTTATCTTACCTTCTTCTGTAGGACCTGGTGCATGTACTTTAACAGCAATTGTTGTTGCCGGGGTTATTGGCTATGCATACATAAAGTGGAAGGTAAGATTTGATTCTTTCATTTTATTGAAGTGAAACCATGAAGCTCAAGTACCAGCCCCACTCATACAACCCTTTTTTACCAGTTAAAAGTTGCATTTGACTACCGTAGCTAGTATCTAAAGTTTGTCCACTAATGTACAGGGCTGGAAACTCTCTGATATGATGTTTGTGACAAAGCGTGGCTTATCTGATGCTTGCAATGTTGTTGGCAGCCAGTTGGATCAAGTTTCAGATGTTGTTGTTGTAAGTTTTATCTTAACTTATTTTTGTTTTCACTTGTGTTGCATTCAGACTGCATGATGCCACCAGAGTTTCAAATTTGTTTTTCTGTGTTTCAGCCAAAGCATATCCTTAATTGTCTCTGGTTATCACTGTTCAGGTTACAAAGAAACATCTAGCAGGGAGGATTGACCGTGTACATATTAGTTTAGATGAAACCCAGCAGATCATCGAAGGTACAAGGGATGAGGTTGGTTCCCTTTTGCCGCAGACCATCTTCGTTTATCTGGTTTTGGTGCATTTTGATGTTGGATGATGATACTGAGCTCATTGACTTGTAGGTTACAGTCATACATGGGGATCTGAGTGCATTCCAGGAGGATTTACAATCAATTAATCTTGTTGTTCGAACTCTGGTACGCAGCTTGCTCTGGGACACATTTAATTTTTTACGTTACTTGTTGATAATTATTATCATGCACTGATGGACTCATGCTCCTTGTGCAGGAGTCGAAGATGGGGCGCCTTGAATCCTCCCAGGTAAGGACAAGCCATGGCACCACAATGTGTATTGTACTTCCTCAACAGTGAGTACATGCAACTAATGTTATCTATGTGTTAATCCTGTCAGGATCAAACGGTAGATGGAATACATCACTTGTGCGAGTTCACCCGAAAAATGGAACCTGTCCAGAATAGAAATGTTGGCCAGGCAAGTCGCATAGCTTGTGTTATTCTTTTATGGCATGTTTTCACCACTTATTCTGAAAGGTATTTTGGATTTCAGGTGTCATCATCTATTCCAGCAAGCATCGAACATTCTTCAGAGCGAATTGTGAGGGTAGGAACTTGAGATATTCCGTGTTTTGTTGCCATTGTTTGAACTTTGCATAATCATTTGTTGACTACCTTTTTTTGCACTTAAAACAGGCTACTTGTTTGCCTCGTCCTGCTCCACGCCTAGCTCTGGAAGAAATCTCACCTGTAGCTAAATCACCTAGAGCAGAGTTACCCCAGGTTTCACCTGCAGCTGAATCACCTAGAGCAGAGTTACCCCAGGTTTCACCCACAGCTGAATCACCTAGAGCAGAGGCACTGCAGGTTTGGTTTGGTTCAAGTCTTATTTGGCTCATGATTGTGTCTGCTGCTTTGAATGACTCTAACCAGGCATGATTGACATTTGCAGGAGAAGGTTGTTAGCCGAACATGGTCTACAAGCAGGGAAGGGTTGTCACTTGTCATGTCGACCTCGACTGAGACTAGCACGAACACAGCAAACCCAACAAGCTCAAGTCGATTCGGTGGGCTTAGGCTACCTGGGCTCAGTTTTTTTAGGGCTCCTGCTTTAAGTTAATGGTTGCAATGGAAATGGGCAACAGCCCAGCCATAGCATAGCTTTTTGGTCACTTAGATTGGTGGTAGAAGGAAGAAACGTGATAGCAATACGGGTGGGTGAGACCCTCCACCCTTTTGTCCAAATTTTGTATAAGCAAATCTTCTCTGTGTCTAGCATCCCTGGGACGAACATGTCAGTTTTGCATTGACAGTAAAGAAAGAGGTCGTTACTTATGTTTGTGTGCATTTGCGTTCGTTCATATACGAATCTGGATGATGACAGCAGGGTAAATCAAGAAGTGAAATTGCTATGTACATGAGCTTGGTTCTTTCAAAAAGATAATGTAAACGAGCTTGATGGTTCCGGTGTTTGATGCCATATATTTCCACCTAGAGGCAGCAAAAGTATTCTGTTTGAATTGTTTAAAGAAAATATTTGCGCTAATGTTCTCTCATGCCAGGCTATACATAGATTGAGGCAATTTTTTCCTCCCAGAACAGGAAAAAGTAACTTGCCTCAACCCCCTGTATTCAGCCCTCCATGTCAGCTGATTTGAACTATTCATCTTTTCTCCAAGTCCACGTCCAGTATTCCAAAAAGATCAAACTAGCTAGAGGCCATCACTTTTGCTGCTGAAAAAAAGCACTTTACTCTGCGTGCCTTTTGAGTCCCTTATAACCTTTATGCATTTTGCTGCAATCAAAATAAACCACTGTGCGAACGGCCACGAAGCCAAGTTGGCTAGTGCGCTCAGTAGCGCCCCCTGCTTGCCGGCCGGGGTTCGATCCCCTCCGGGTGCTAATTTTCCGGTTGGTAGCGCAGGGGTAAAAAAAATCTTCTCGTTTGCCCTCATGTCCGTGTGGGTGGTCTTTCCCCCCGCAGGTCAAGTTTTTTTAAAAATAAACCACTGTAGCACACATTGATAAATCACAAGTCCAATTGATAGAGAACTCAGAACTGGATACCCAAGCTTTGATATGTTTGTTACTGAGAGAATCTCCTATATTAGTTCTGAAGAACCGTCCCTTTGCTGGATCACTGATGCCCTTTTGACCCTCTCCATGGAATAACATTCGGTGAATATATCTGAAGATGCACGCCCAGATGTTTTTGTCGGCAACCCATCCCCCCCCCCCCCCCCCCCTCCAAAAGCGGAGAACAAACACCACCACTTGCTGGGCCATGCTGTTGATTACCGTCGCAGAAATTGGACTTGGGCATGGGAATCCCTGACGAACTTAACACAAGCTGGACAGAGTAAAAACTGCAGAGGAATCTTTGAAATTGTAACACTAGAATGCTACCAACTGCCAGGAAAGACGACATGTTCCAAAAAGTTCTTTTTGGTACTTCTTTTCATCTGTTGAAAGATTAAAGCCGCTTGTATTCGTGGTAGAGATGATTCTCCGAAAATCTGAATTTATATGCCGATCGAGATTCGAGAATGCCAGGGATGGGGGCCCTCGTTTCTTATTTCAGTTCAAAAAAAAAATCTATCGCTTTGACTCTACGACCATAAAACATTTTCCAGTGGATCGGATTTACAGAGCTAAGTCACAAAGATACTATTTGTTTTTTGAAACGAAGTCACAAGCTACTGTTTCTTGCCTGAAATGCAACGGGCTAGTGACAGTTGTGATAATGCATACAAAACCTCTTATGAAGTCATGCAAGCAGCTTCTTGTCCCAGTGTCGATTGTGACCAATGCTAGTGCATACTCCCTCCGTCCTAAATTATTAGTCGTTTTAGCTTTTCTAGATTTATAGCTTTTGCTATGTATTTAGATATATATCATGTCTAGGTGCATAGCAAAATCGATATATACTAATAATTTAGGATGGAGGGAGTATTTATTATTTATGCTTGCTCCATACCTGGAAAATTTAGTAGCAGAAGTTTTTTTTGAGCTACTTTAGTAGCAGAAGTTTTGCTTGAACAATAACAACGAAAAGAAGCCGGTTCTCTTCTTACTGAATGGGAACTAGGAAGGGGACACTAGGCTGCTTTCAGAGGGGCAGGCGCCTAACCAAAAGCTCAGCTCCAAAAGGCGAAAGCAAACCAGCCGCTGGGGCGGCCACCGCTTTGTCTTGCCTAGCAGCCAATGTTCATTATCAGAGCAAAAGCAGCAGCCATGGCATGCAGCACACGCACGCAACACAGCACAGCACTCTGGCCAGAAGCTGGATAGGATAGTGAGCCAACTTCGACTACCGTCCGAGCAGCGCGTGATGAGCTGATGATGACGAGAAAAAACACGGCTGCAAAGGGTTCACGCACCTGCAGGGTCCTGCAGCATCGTGCACGTCATGTGCCATTGTCTCTTTTTTTTTCTTTTGGCGTACAGTACAGCCTATGGTACGGGTTACTGTATGTTGTTTGCACGTACCAGCTGAAACTGTACTGTTCATCCTTTTCATGTGGGTTAGTTATACGTGTTAATCCCTTCGTTCCACAAAAACTATTCTTCGTTCCACAAAAACTGTTCGTTTAGGCTCCAAATTTTGTTTAACAAAGATTGTTCGTCTAGATTGTAGTAAAGTCTATCTAATTAAAGTAATATCAAATACCAAGAAATGATTGCATAGAGAAGAACATGGAACCAATCAAATGCTTAAGGAGATGTTACTTCTCTGGTTCTTATGCATTTGCATTTATATCTAGAGAACCAAATAAACAGCATGGTCTTCAATCACAAATATCATAGTTAATTAGGAGTAACATTGTCATTTTCCACTACTAGTAGTATATCTAAACGCTAAACTGTACGTTCTTACTTCTGCGTTTCATTTCCTTCTTTTTTGGAATTCGGGTGAACTTTTCTGTAAGCAAACATAGGCGCAGGAGATCAGCGGTGTTCTTTTTTTCTTGTTCCCTGAACAATCAAACAATCAGCAGTGCAAGGTGTTACCTGACTTCTTTTGGATCACCTGATGCGCTAAAAATTTTCTCCTTGGATTGGTACATACGGCAGGTTCGATCACGTGTCTACCTAGCTTGGGGCCTGTTTATTTGGCTTTGCATGCCTTGGGTGGGGGAGGGAAAAAAAAAACTAAAGCCAAAGTGTGGATTTTCCAAAAGCCGCCAAAGTTACCGTATAATAGCAAGAGATAATAAGATAGTGGGGAGCGTGCTTTTTGTCGTTGGCTTTTTGTTAGTTGAGTTCTAACTTGCCACCACCAGAGCTGAGAAAAGAATCTCGTGTTTCAGAACAAACCAAATTAATGTTGGAAATGGACTTGTAGACAGTAGACTATTGGTTTGAATATTTCTAATTCTGAAATCAAGATTTAAAATATTTGTCTCAAAACGGTACCCATATGACTTCTCAATATTTGAAACCTGAAGTACCTTAAACTGCAATATCTTTTCTTCTCATTTTGGATTTTTAAAAAACAAATTTAGATTTTAAAATATAGAAGCACTTCAGAATTCTGATTCCATTTATTCTATGTACGATCAAGATGTTTTGAGAGACTGAGATTTCATTTGAAGCTTCGGAAGTCAAAGCTAAATAAAGTTAATATAAGAATGATGTTAATAATTATAATTATGTATCTCACGCTCTTTTTCATCAATTAAATATTCTAACACATACTCAAAAATATATATTTATCATTATTTAGTTACAATAGATTTTATTTTGCATCCCACCTCCACATGTATTCGATATATATATTTAGTTGAACTATTTGTTTGTGAATTGGTAGTCTTATCTCTTCCATCATACATAAATATATGGTGACACTTCGTGGGTAGTATTTTTATATAAACAATAATATTAGTAATGATAGAAATTGTAATTAAGATTTTTATATTTATACTTTAATATTTTATTATAATTATATAATTTATATTCAGATTTAGGAGTAATTTATATGTTCAAAATCACATCAGCTTCACCTAGATCTTTCATATCAAAACTCTTTGATAGAAAAGACTTGACATCATTGATCACTTCAATATTCGTTCCAAAAATTAGTATGTCATCCACATACAAACATAATATGACTCCTGCACCCCCACCATAGCGATAGTACACACATCTATCAGCCTCGTTTATGACAAAGCCCGCAGAAGTTAAAGTTCTGTCAGACTTCGCATGCCATTGCTTAGGCGCTTGTTTCAGACCATACAAAGACTTTAACAATTTGCACACCTTGCTCTCTTGACCCTTCACTACAAACCCATCAGGCTGATCCATATAGATCTCCTCATCCAATTCTCCATTCAGGAAAGCTGTCTTACGTCCATCTGATGAACGATAAGACCATATGATGCAGCCAGGGAAAAGAGTGCTCGAATAGTAGTCAATCTAGCAACATGTGAGTATGTGTCAAAGAAGTCTTCGTCTTCCTTTTGTGTGTAACTTTTGGCCACAAGTCTAGCCTTGTACTTCTCAATAGTACCATCATACCTAATCTTCTTCTTGAACACCCATTTACAACCCACAGGTTTGCAACCATAGGGTCATTCAGTGAGTTCCCACGTACCATTGGATAGAATCGAGATCATCTCACTTTAGACAGCTTCTTTCCAATCATTTGCATCTGGAGATGCATATGCCTCAGCAATAGTAGTTGGTGTGTCATCCACAAGGTACACAGTGAAGTCATCACCAAAGGATTTTGCAACCCTTTGTCTCTTGCTCCTTCGAGGAGCTTCACTGTCATCCTTCTCAAGGATTTCCTCACGCTTAACTAGCTGTTCAGAAGTCTCAGTAACATTGGGAGCAACAAGTTCAGGAGTTATCTCAGAAGAAAATCTAGACAGGCTATGCATATCTTTCATAGAAAAAATATTCTCAAAAATGTTGCATCACGAGATTCCATAATACTATCAACATGCACATCAGGTATCTCAGATTTAACTACTAAAAATCTGTAAGCTATACTCCTCTGAGCATATCCTAGAAAGACACAATCCACTGTTTTAGGTCCCAATTTGCGCTTTTTGTTGATTGGGACATTGACTTTCGCCAAGCATCCCCATGTACGCAAGTAAGAAAGCGATGTTTTCTCCCTATCCATATTTCATATGGGGTATGATTATAGTTGGCCATGCAGCCCGAGCCCGTTGGCCCGGCACGGGGCCCGTTTTTTTGGCCCGGCCCAAGCCCGGCCCGACCCGGTGGCCAACGGGCCCGGGCTAGCACGGCCCGAAGGAGCGAGCCGTGCTTGGGCCGCACCCCAGGCCCGAGGCACGGCACGGGCACGGCCCGCTCCAACGGTCGGCCCGGTGGCGGCCCGTTACCCCTGCCCCCCTCCCAACGGCTCCTTTCCAATTCCAGGCCCAGGCGCGCGGCCCAGCCCACGACCACCTCCGGCCCCGCCCCATATAAAAGACGACGCGGCGACCCCCCCCAAACCCTAACCACTCACTCGACCTCTCCCCTCCCGCCCGCCGCACTCGCTCTCTTGTTCGTGTCTCGTCTCGGATTTCGGCTCTCGCTCTAGATCCATCAGCCGCCGCTCGCCTCCGACCGTCCCCGGCTCCGGTGACCACGCCGACGCTCCTCCATCTCCCTCCCTCCTCGAGTCCTCGTCTCCTCCCTCCCTACTCTCCCTTCCTCTACTCTGTCCTCTCTATCTCCCCGGACTATGTGAGTTCGTGTTACTGTCCAGTCCCTTCGCCGCTCGCCGTCGATTCCAGTTTCTAATCGGTTCTGTCTCGTCTCCTTTGGGTGGCCCTCGTCCGGCACCGGGCTCCGGTAGCGCAGGTAACTCCTCGAAACCTAACCCTAACCCTAGATCTAGATCGATGGCTATCTCTCTCTGTCTCTCACTCACTCTCCTTTGTCCTCTGCACAGGTCGGTGTCCGATGCCGAGTCTTCCTCCTCTGGCCTAGACATGGCTCGGCGCCGGCCCAGTGCTCCGTTGAGGAACGGTGCTGGAAGCGAGGGTCAACCGTCCGGCCCGTCCGCGCTCGGGGTCGCAATGCCGGGGGTGGATGAGCATCCTGGCGACGACCACCTAGCGGACGAGTTGGAAATGGAGGACGACGACGACGTCCGTGAGGACGCTGCGGCGTTGTTCGGTATCGATGTCGGTGACGGCAACGTTCCGAACAACGTTATTGATGTCGATGCAGATGCCGGTGGCAGCAACGGTGGTGGAGGGGCCGCGATGGCAGCAGGGTGCGGCTCCACCGACACTCATGGTACCTCATCTTCAGGTAAACGCAAATCCAGTGTCTGGGCTGATTTCAAGGAGGTCAAGGAAAATGATGTGCGAGTTGCTGCTATCTGTAACATTTGTAGCAAGAGATTGTCTGCTAGATCTTGTTCTGGTACTGGTCATTTGATTAGGCACCAGGCTTCCTGTAGGAAAAAGGTTGATCATGCTCATAGGGTCCAGTCTAGGCTTGCTCTGAATCGTGATAGTTTCCGCAACTGGGTTTATGATCCTGCTGTTGCTCGTACTGAGTTGTGCCGGTTGATTGCTAGGCTAGACCTTCCATTAGGCATAGGTGAGACACAGGCATGGGAGGATTACATTACTCGTGCTCATAATCCTCAGTTTGTTAAGGTTTCTAGACAGACCACTACTAGAGATCTTGGTAAACTCTTTGCTGATCGACGTGATGTGCTTATGAAATCTGTGTTGCCTGCTGCTTCTTCTGTTTCTTTAACTTCAGACATTTGGTCTGGCAATGCTAAGGAGGACTATGTTAGTGTGGTTGCTCATTATGTCAATTCTGATTGGGAGTTACAAAAAAGGGTTCTCGGTTTAAGGCTGATTGAGGTTAAACATTCTGGTGAAAACATTGCCGAAAGGATTGCTAGTGTGGTTGAGGAGTTTGGTTTGATTGATAAGATTTTTGCTGTCACTCTAGACAATGCTTCTTCTAATGCTAAGGCTATGGAGACTTTGGCACCTATGTTCTTTGGTTACTTGGGTTCTGATCCTGCACCTATAGCTTCTGATCCTAATAAGCGTAAGTATTGTCTTGTGCATCAACGTTGTGCATGTCATATCATTAATCTTATTGTCAAATCTGGACTGAAAAGGTTGAAACCTGTTACAGAAGATTTTAGAACTGCAATTAACTTTTTAAATTCCTCTAATCAAAGAATTGCACTGTTTAAGGAATATTGTAATGCTAAAGGTGTTAGACCTAGAAAGTTTGGCTTGGACATGGATGTTAGATGGAATTCCACATACCTGATGCTTAAACATTTGATGCCATACAAGGATATCTTTTCTGTGTTCATTAACTCTCATTATGGTTCAGAATTGTTGACTAGAAATCATTGGTATGCTGCTGAAAAGGTAATGGAATTTCTGGAACTCTTCTATGATTCAACTGTTGTTCTATCTGGTGTTTATTATCCCACAAGTCCACTTGTTTTGCATCATATCTTAGAAATTGCTTCTCATTTGCATGCTGCTGAAAGAGATCATAACCTTAGAACTATTGTTGCTCCAATGAAGCTTAAATTTCTTAAATATTGGGAGGACATACCACTGCTTTATTCATATGCATTCATACTTGATCCTAGAGCTAAGATGAGAGGATTCTTTAATGTGCTGGAATTACTTGCTGAAAGTATTGGATGCACTTACAGTTCATACTATGCTGATGTTAAAATTGAATTGTATAAACTGTTTACAAAATATGAGAACAAGTTTGGTGCAGCTAGATCTCAAAGGGTTGCACAGCCATCAGCTCAATCAGGTAAGAAAAAGCAGGCATGGGGAAGGATCTTTGGAGGCCGTGGTGGTTCTGGTTCAGGTGTTGTTGGTCCTCCTCCCTCTTCCACTTCATGTTCATCTTCCTCTGCTGTTAGTGAGCTCTCTGCTTACTTAGATAGTGATTGTGTCACTGCTTATGATGATGACTTTGACATACTTCTTTGGTGGCGTGACCATAAGCTAACCTATCCAATCCTATCTATAATGGCTAGAGATATCATGTCTGTTCCTGTATTTACTGTCTCTTCCGAGTCTTGTTTCAGTTTAACAGGAAGGATCCTTGAAGAGCGGCGACGGCGCCTCTTGCCAGAGAACGTGGAGATGCTTACCTGCATCAAGGATTGGGAGTTAGGGGCAAGAAGAGAACAGCATGAAGCCGAGGACACAGAGCTGGAGGAAGCATTCAAGAACCTCTTTCTTGATGATGAAGGAGCTGGTGGTGGTGGGGTTGTGAGCTGAGCTGAGACTCTGAGAGTGACTGAGAGGGTTATTTTGCTGTGAGATGAGTGAGTAATCTGTGGACTCACTGTAATTTTGGGTGGCCATTTGAACTATGCCACTGTGGACTGTAATGATTAACTTAATTAAGACTTTGAGAGCTGCCTGCACTCTTTTTTCCTTTCTAGGGTTTCTCACAAGGGTGAGTTTTACCTAGAAAGGTTTTTAATGAGGCAGCATTGCACATCAGCTCCTTTTTAGTTATTTCTTTGTGTTGCCTTCTCTGTTTCAGTGTTTCTTGATCTGTTCATTTGTTATCTGTTCTTGAACTCTTGGAGTCTTGAACTTGGAGTTGGAGTCCTACACTTATGTGTTTCTGTTTGTGAACTTTGAATGCCTGATTTATGAATTGGGAACTCAATTGTGAGTAGTTTGAGGTCTTTTTAGGGTACTGGGCCGTGGGCTGGCACGGCACGGCTAGTTGGCCGTGCTAAACGGGCTGGCCCGGCACAAAAAACGGCCCATAGTGCCGTGCCTGGGCCGAAGGCTAGGCACGAAGCCCGTAGCGGCACGGCACGATAGGCCCGTCGGCCCGTGACGGCCCGTCCAGTACCGGGCCGTGCCGGCCCGAGGTCGTGCCGGGCCGGGCCGGGCTGGCCCGTTGGCCATCTATAGGTATGATCTTTATTTCTATTTGAAACTCTATTCAGGACATGACTCGCAGTCAATAAAGCCTCCCCCCACCATGCTTTAGATAAACTAGCAATGTCTAACATGTCATTAACCAAGTCAGTCAACGTGCGGTTCTTTCTCTCAGCAACCCCGTTTGACTCGGATGAGTAGCGAGGCGTCCTCTCATGAATAATACCATGTTCCTCACAAAATTCATCAAAGATTTTAGGAAAACATTCACCACCACGATCTGACCTTAAACGTTTGATCTTTCTCTCTAGTTGATTTTCAACTTCGGTCTTATAGATTTTAAAGTAACCAAGCGCTTCATCCTTAGTTTGCAACAAATAAACATAGCAAAATCTAGACGCGTCATCAATCAAAGTCATGAAATATCTCTTTCCACCCTTTGTCAACACACCATTCATCTCGCACAGATCAGAATATATGAGTTAGAGTGGTGCCAAGTTTCTCTCCTCAACTGCCTTGTGAGGCTTTCGAGGTTGCTTCGATTGCACACAACTATGGCACTTTGAACCTTTGACAATAGTGAAATTCGGAATTAAACTCATGCTGGATAATCGAGACATTAAGCCAAAATTAACATGACATAAACGAGAGTGCCAAATACTCGCATCATCATTAACACATCGCAAATATGGTTCACTGACTTATTACAAAAATCTGCAAGGGAAAGGCGGAACAAGCCTCCGCAATTATAGCCTTTACCAATGAATTGTCCATGTTTTGACACAACTAATTTATTGGACTCTAACACTACCTTAAACCCATCCTTACACAGAAGGGAGCCGCTCACTAGATTCTTGTTGATAGTTGGGACATGCTGCACGTTCTTCAGCTGCACGATCTTTCTCGAAGTAAACTTCAGATCTATCGTACCAACACCACGAACAGAAGCATGTGACCCATTTCCCATCAGCACGCTTGAACCTTGGATGGCCTGATAAGAAGAGAACAAAGAGATGTCAGCACACACATGAACATTAGCACCCGTATCAAACCACCAACTCATGGCTTAAAATACTGAAAGTACAGTAGATAGATTACCGTACCCATCCTCAGTGCTTGCTAGTGTTGTCATGTTGACATCCTTGGATCCTGTCCCTGGATTAGCCTTTGCCTTGCGGTCTGCACGATTTGGACAGTCTCTTGCGAAATGTCCCCCATCACCGCACGTGTAGCAACCTCCTTTGAAGTTTGTTGTCTTCTTCTTCTTGAAGGTAGTAGTCTTGACAGGCTTGTGGGCAGCCTTCTTGTTCTTGCTGTGTGGGTGGTGCTTCTGCACCATGTTGGCACTAGAGTTACCCTCACCTCCATTCTCAGAAACATCCTTAGCCCGAGCTTTCTCCTCAACATCAAGAGATGCTATCAGGTTTTCAACTGATATTTTCTATCTCTTGTGTTTTAGAGTAGTGGCAAAATTCCTCCAAGAGGAAGGCAACTTTGCAATTATGCACCCAGCCACAAACTTGTCAGGTAAAGGACACTTCAGGAGTTTGAGTTCTTTGACAAGAAATTGTATCTCATGAGCCTGTTCTACAACAGAACGGTTGTTCACCATCCTGAAGTCATGAAAGCTCTCCATGGTGTATAGTTCACTGCCAGCATCTGTTGCATCATACTTAGCAACCAATGCATCTCACAACTCTTTTGCATCTGTTATGTGCATGTACACATCAACCAGACGATCAACAATAACACTTATCACGCATCCCACAAAAATGTTGTTGGCATCCGTGAACTTCCTCCTCTCCTCAGGAGAATGTTCACCTGCCGGAATACCAAGCCTCGCTTCCCATGCATGCAGCACAATAAGCCAGAGACGAACCTTGACTTGCCATCTCTTAAAGTGCACACCAGTAAACTTGTTTGGCCTCAATGCATCAGCAAAACCAGCCATAGTAAAATCAACATATTGCCTATATTAAGGTTTTTGGATTGTTGAAGTATTAGGCAATTGCATGATTAAATTCCGAAATAAATAAATCATGAACATAACTAGATCTAGCATGAACAACTCTATCATACTAGTGGCAAGGCACAACAGGATGATTAACACTGAGAACATGATTAAGAACTGGATGGAAAAACAGATTATGTACTAAGCCTTGGCTTTTGGAAAGACGAACAGAGATGATCGGACGAAGACAGTCTTGTTGACGGAGTGCAGCAGCCGATGTCGCAGACGACGGTTCGCCGCTGCGCCTGACTTGGATGAAGGACGAGCCGTGATGAAAATCTTAGAGCAGTCGCGCCGGGCGCTTCCCAAAAACCTTATTCGTCCTCTCCCGGTGCAGGATCTCAAGGACGGAGGTTCCGGAGACCTGCTCTCCCGATCGTCGGTGCACGCCGACGCTCGGGATGGATTTAGACTACGATGGCGGCACATCAGCGAGAAAGAGGCAAAACTCTAGGTTTTGTAACCCTAGCTCGGTTTTGTAACCTTAGCTTGAGTTGATGTGTTCTCTGGTGGTAGCCGATGGGTTAGATATATAGGAGATCCATAGGACCTCCTCAACTTCCCCTAACAATGTGGGATTAAAGGTTTGCACCCCTTCACCACTTCCTCATGCCCACATGGGCATTTGAGATTTATTTGGAATAGTTGAAATATTTAATAGGCCAAGCCCAAATTCCAACACAGGAAGCCGTCGCCCCCACTCCGACCAGCAGCACGCCACCAAGGAAGCCATTGTAGTATGTCTCTTTCAACTCTACAATCTTTATTCTCACATTGATGAACTTAAAAGTGGAGGGCGCTTAGGTATTTTGTTGATTTTACTTGCTGCATATTGGTTGAACTGAAAAGAGGAGGACACTTAACTATTTTAAATCTTGCTAAATGCAT
This sequence comes from Panicum virgatum, assembly GCF_016808335.1. Taxonomy (NCBI): domain Eukaryota; kingdom Viridiplantae; phylum Streptophyta; class Magnoliopsida; order Poales; family Poaceae; genus Panicum; species Panicum virgatum. Next base: position 8,172,354 of record NC_053147.1, read on the forward strand.
CAGAGGTTATTAGCTAACTTTTTTCTTTGCACAGTTACCTCTTTGCTGATTTACTGGCTCACTGAAGGTGAAGGTAAAATATCCTACTTTAGGTACTGTCTTCTTAATGATGCAAAAATTGGCTTTTGTTACAAACTGAATTAGCTCTTCTTAGGATAAAGGACATGGTGACCATATCATAAGAAGTTGGGAAATTTCTGAACGTCCACAACATCAACATTTGACAATACCTGACCTTGTGCAATGGTAGGACAATCTGAAATGTAAATTAGTTAATATTTTCAAATCCATTGATATTTTACTCACTAGACTCATGTATTTAATTTTTTGAAACTAATGGTAACATTCTTCATAAAAGAGTTCCTTGTTAATATATATATCTCATGCATACTATCTCTGCAGGAGTAGAACCTAAGCTGCAAGAATTTTCTTGACATATCTTTAATATTCGAAGCAAGTACCTTCTAGCTACGAAGTATCCTGGGAAGGATCTTGTGCAAAACTGGACAGGGAACTGTTGGAAATAAATTTCAGTTAAGATATTTGTGATCTTCACTATTAAGGAAGCGTTTAAACCATCTAAACGCGATTAAGGAAACCTAATTATAAAACCCTAATGGGCTGTGATCAGCAGGCCCGTTTCCAGAGGCTGGCCCCCAGCCCCACAGTGCCTATAAATATAAGGTCATGGTTAGCACCTTAATCACCCATTCATCTCAATCTAAAACCCTAGCCACCTCTAGTCTGATCGCTAAGGGAGGGTTTGGAAGGCCAAGCACTCCCGTTGGCGTCCGAAGGACGCCGATTCGCTGCTGCATCTCCTACACCGACAAGAACGCCTACTTCCTCTACGGATCAGGCGTAAATGGCTGCTGCTACTGCTAACGCTGGTATAATGATTACCATTTATTCCGCATTAGATTGATTTGTCATGAACTAGGTTATGTTAAGATCCTGGGTAACGTGCCACTAATATTAAGTTTTGGCAATTCTAACAATCGGTATCATGAGCCATCTTAACCTAGTCATGTACGGTCAATTTTTTTGAGCCATGTTTATGGCTCTGTTTTCGTCGGTTTAAGATGCAAAATGTGCTGTGCAGACTAGATCCTATTGCACAGTTAAGTTTGATTCATGTTTTAGATGCAATTGGATCCTGCAGAATGGCTTTTATGTGTTAATCATGCTTGATTAGATCTAAATGATGGTTGATTAAGTTTCTGATCACGAGATTAGATCTAATCTAATTCGGTTTAGGTCAAGTTTAAGATTAATGTTGATCTGTTAATACTAAGTGTCTCGGATTAGATGCAAATCATTAATGTTTAATGCTAATTTATGTTTAGACCGAGGCTAATTAAGTTTTGTTCATGATAAAGTTGAGTAATTAAGGTTTTAGGGTTTCGGTTCTTAATCTGTTCCCCAAATTAAGCCCCTGATCATATTTATTCCACAAATTAAAGTTAGATCTATGAAATTAGATGCATCAGTCAGCATTAAGGAGGGGAAAAGCAAATTTTCAGATCGCGTCTTGAAATCCCCAAATTTTTCCATGAACCCTAACCCTAACCCAAAGTGAAGCATCAGTTGCTTACCTGTCGCTTACCACTAATCGACGGAGCAGCGTGTGGCATCTTGATCCGCAGCGCGTGGTCGCCGAAAGAGGCATCCAGTGGAGCCCCTCGACGATATGTCGCGTGACTAGCTCGCACGGCACGCCGGCGAGAGGGCCCACGGGGCGCCATGGCAGCCGAGCTCCGGGGCGGCGCGTCAAGGTGGCGGGCTGGGACCCACGCGCTGCACCCGCACAGGCGGCGCCGCCTGCCGGCGCCGCGCATGAGGACCGCGCCATGCTGGCGGGCTGGAGGCGGTGGTTGCCCATGCGGCGCGCAGCCCCGCGCGCGTGTGGAGGCAGCGGCTGCGGGGCCTGTGCCCCAGCGGCACGTAGCCAGCGGTGGCCGAGCTGGCTGCTGCGCCAGCGCCTTTGTGGTGCGTGGCCGGGCGGGACCGCACCAGTGCTGCAGCGCGCAGCACGCGGCTGCAAGTCGGTGGCGCCCAGCTCGCGCACGCGTGAGGGGGCGCAAGGGCTCCAGCCAGCGCGCGTGCATCAAGATGGCGGCGGCGCTAGGCATGAATCGCCATGAGGAGCGGCGGCTCGGGGCTGGGAGAAAGAAAGAGGAGTGAGGCTGCTAGATTAGGATTCTCAGACAGCAGCTCACCCTATTTATATGGCACTAAATCAGTTTGTAACCGTTGGATCATGATGAAGGGTCCAGATCGCCTCGCATTAGGGTTTCCGCAGGGCGGGCCGAACTGGGCCGTTTGCGTGTTTATGGGCCGCGCACGCGGGTGGAATTTCGTGGGCCAAATTGAGCTTGTGGTCTGCTTTATGAATTTTAGCCCAGTTTCAAGTTATAAATTTCTGTTGCACTTAATTACCAGCATTATGTTTATTTATTTTTTATTGAGTTATGTAAATGCTTTTAATCATGTTTTAATTGCATTTATTCACTGAAAATTATGTCCATCCACCTTAAGCAATTAAGATGCATTCTATTTAAATGGAACCATCGGAAAGTTTATTTAGAGCACTTGTAATTAATTCTGACCATCATTGATTTAATTATGAGTTTTAATGATAAATTTCGTTTGTTTTCCCCATCGGTGATGCAAATTGAAATTTATGTATGATTTTAATCAGACCATCATAGGGTTAATTTCATACTTCTTATGCGCATCTTAATTGTGAGTTTAATGAAGTTATTGTTCTCATGATTTTTAGTGAACACTGTGGTGGGCTACCTGAAATCCATTGAGCCCCTGAATGGCACCAACTATCCTAGCTGGTATAAAGATGTTAATGTTGCCATTGCTGTGTGCGAGTATGATCTCGTCTTACGTCAAGACAAGCCAGCAGAGCCCGCTGATCCCAATGGTGATCGTACTGCCATTGAGAAGTGGGAGAGATCAGACAGGATGGCCAACATGATCATTAAGAACACGATCACTCCGGCCATCTGTGGTGCTATTCCTGATAAGGACCAGGATGGTAATGATCTGAGCGCCAAGGCATACCTTGCCAAGGTGGAGGAGAACTTTAAGAGTTCTTCCAAGACTTATGCTAGCACCCTGATCATGAAGATGTTGACTTCACAGTATGATGGGCAAAGTGGAATCAGGGAGCACGTTATGAGCATGTGTGACATGGAAAATAAGCTGAAAACACTGGATATGGCTATCTCTGATGGTTTTCTAGTGCACTTCATCATGACTTCTCTGCCAGTACAGTACAGTCCCTTCAAAATAAGCTACAACACTCAGAAGGCGACTTGGAGCATGGCTGAGCTCATTAGCTACTGTGTCGAGGAAGAAGAAAGGCAAAAAGCTGAAAGGATGAAGGATGCTATCAACATGGTCAGCAAGCGTTTTGGGCGTGTTAGCATGAGCAACACTCCTAAGCATCAGGCTGAGTCTGGCACAGCAGGCAGCATAAGAGAAAGTTTAAGGGCCATAAGAGCAAGGCCGTGTCACATAAGAAGACCTCTAATGAGAGGTTGTGCAAGTTCTGCAAGTCACCTAAACATGAGCAGAAGGATTGCCATGGATTTAAGGAGTGGCTTAAGAACAAAGGTACAATTACTGATTATGTATCTTTTATTGATGAATCATTCTTAGTGAATTTTTCTCCTAACACTTGGTGGATTGACTCAGGTGCCACTGTGCACATTTCCAATTCACTGCAGGTATTTAGTTCGATCCGAACTATAAGAGAGGGGAACCGAAGCCTAAGAGTGGCTAATGGCAATGAAGTGAAGGTTGAAGGCATTGGGAGCTTCGATTTGGAGTTACCAGGTGGCTTCAACCTTAGTTTGCATGATGTTCTTTATGTTCCTAGTTTGAAGAGAAACCTTATTTCTGTTTCGCGTTTAGATAAGTCGGGACATATTTGTGAGTTTGGCAACTCTGTGTGCAACATTAAATTTCATAATTTAAGTGTGGGCCTTGGTCATTTGCAAGGCGATCTTTATTTGCTCTCTCTTGATAATGTTTATTCTGCAATGAATGTGGATGATGTATCGCATAAACGTAAGCATGATGATGAGACTACTTCGAAATTGTGGCATTGTCATTTGGGCCACATTTCGAGGGGGAGAATTGAGCGTCTCATAAGAGAAGAGATACTCCATTCATTAGATCTCTCAGAATTAGATCAGCGATGCGTTGATTGTATTAAGGGGAAATTCGCTAAGACAATTAAGAAAGGAGCTACTCGGAGTTCGGGCCTATTAGAAATAATTCATACTGATATTTGTGGCCCATTCTCAGTAAAGTTTGTTGATGGTTTTGACTCGTTCATTACTTTCACAGATGACTTCTCTCGTTATGGTTATATTTACCCCATTCATGATCGATCCGAGTCATTAGATAAATTCAAAATATTCAAGGCTGAAGTGGAAAATCAACATAATGTCACTATTAAATTAGCGAGATCGGATCGAGGTGGTGAATATTATGGGAGACATGCTCTATTCGGCCAAGTACCTGGACCATTCGCTAAGTATCTTGAAGAGAATGGTATAAAGGCCCAGTACAGTATGCCGAGCGAACCACAGCAAAACGGAGTTGCTGAGTGTCGTAATCGTACACTAATGGACATGGTACATAGCATGCTTAGTTATTCTACTTTGTCTGTGGAGCTGTGGATGGAAGCATTAAAAACAGCTGCACATATACTTAATCGTGTTCCTTCCAAATCCGTGCCAAAAACACCTTATGAGTTGTGGTTTGGGAAGAAACCATCGATTAATTATTTGCGTGTGTGGGGCTGTCCAGCCGAAGCTAAGTTATTTAATCCACAGCAAAAGAAATTAGATGATAAGACGGTGAGCTGCTATTTCATCGGATACCCTGATAAGTCTATGGGATACATATTCTACTGTCCTGATCGTTTCACTAAGTTCGTTGAGACCAGGCAGGCTGTATTCCTAGAGGATGCAGGAATCAGTGGGAGCTTTCCGAGGAGGGAAATTAATCTTGAAGAAATACGGGCTGAGCTTCCCATCCCGGTGATTCAAGAAACAGTAACACCTCAGTTAGTGCCGTTGTTTGTTCCTTCCATTCAGAGTACACCATCTGTTCAGATTATGCCTCCTGTTCAGAGGACTAGTGCTACTCCGCCTGTTGAAGTAGCTTCTGAGCCTGCGAGCGAACAACAAACTGAGCAAATGGCGCATAATGCTGAAGTTGAGAACCCTGTCGAGGTGCCTCAGACTGCACCTCAACCAGCACCTCAGCCTGTTGAACCATTAAGAAGATCACAGCGGGCTAGGAAACAGACAATTTTCCCTGATTATGAGACATACTTAAGTGAAGACATGTATGATGTTGGGAAAGCTGATGATCCTAACTCGTTTAGAGAGGCAGTATCATGTGAGAACTCTGCCAAATGGGTTGAGGCCATGGAAGAAGAGCTTAAGTCCATGAGTTCCAATGATGTTTGGGATCTGGTAGATATTCCTAATGGAGTCAAACCAGTAGGCTGTAAATGGGTCTACAAGACTAAACGTGACTCTAAAGGGAATGTCGAACGATTCAAAGCAAGGCTTGTAGCCAAAGGTTTTACACAAAAGGAAGGGGTTGATTATAATGAAACTTTCTCCCCTGTGTCTAAGAAAGATTCATTCAGAATCGTTATGGCGCTAGTAGCTCATTATGACTTAGAGCTACATCAGATGGCTGTCAAAACTGCGTTCCTTAATGGTAACTTGGATGAGACCATCTTCATGGCACAACCGGAAGGTTTTGTTGTGAAGGGCAAGGAACATTTAGGATGCAGACTTAAGAAATCTATTTACGGGCTTAAGCAAGCGTCAAGACAGTGGAACCTTAAATTCGATCAAATGATTAAGAAATTCGGATTTAAGGAGAATGATGTGGATAATTGTATATACACTAAGATAAAGGGTGGTAAATTTATAATTCTAGTGCTTTATGTGGATGATATCCTATTAGCGAGCAGCGATAAGCGTATGCTGCATGAGACAAAGGGATTTCTTTCATCCAATTTTGATATGAAAGATCTTGGTGAAGCCTCTTATGTTCTGGGCATTGAGATACACCGAGATAGGACCAAAGGAGTACTAGGATTGTCTCAAAAAGCATATATTGAGAAAATGCTTAAGAGATTTAATATGGATAAGAGTAAGGCCACACCTGTTCCATTAGCGAAGGGCGATAAGTTTAGTGAAGTCCAATGTGCTAAGAACCAATTGGAATCAGATGAGATGAAGGACATACCTTATGCTTCAGCTGTCGGAAGCCTGATGTATGCACAAGTCTGTACGCGTCCTGACTTGGCGGCATTTGCTACCGGAATGTTTGGAAGATATCAGAAAAATCCTGGAAAGGTCCACTGGGTTGGTGTTAAGAAGGCATTACGTTACTGCCAATGCACTAAAGACTTCATGCTCACATACAGAAGATCAGATAACCTTGAAGTTGTGGGTTATACTGATGCTGACTTTGCTGGATGTGTGGATAGTAGGAAATCTACATCAGGATATATCTACACGTTAGCTGGTGGAGCTATATCATGGAAAGGCTCTAAGCAAAGTTTAGTTGCAGTGTCGACGATGCAAGCTGAGTTTGTGGCATGCTATGAAGCAACTGGACAGGCTGTTTGGCTTAAGAATTTTATTCCGGGCCTCAAGGTAATTGACAGCATTACGGAACCTATAACGTTATACTGCGATAATCAGTCTGCAGTATTCTTTTCGAGTAACAACAAGTCAAGTGGTGCTTCCAAACACATTGACCTTAAGTATCGTGTTGTGAAAGAAAGATGCCAGGATCGAACCATTAAGATTGAGCATATAAGAACTAATTCTATGTTAGCGGATCCGCTCACTAAAGGCTTACCACCGAACGTGTTTAAGCAGCATGTTACTAATATGGGTTTGGTGGATAGTCTTTAGGTCCTGGTTTAGGGCCATTATGACTCCCAACTAACGAATAAGTGTTCTACGGAGGTGTTTCAGTGAGACTGTGGGTAATGGGGTCCCAGTAGTGCATCAAGCTACTGACGACGCATTGGTCCGGTACTTTCTGTTACTACTAAGGGTGAACATTAGTATGATACGAACATTAGCCTTAACCGTTCGATCAAGTGGGAGAATGTTGGAAATAAATTTCAGTTAAGATATTTGTGATGTTCACTATTAAGGAAGCGTTTAAACCATCTAAATGTGATTAAGGAAACCTAATTATAAAACCCTAATGGGCTGTGATCAGCAGGCCCATTAGGCCCGTTTCTAGAGGCTAGCCCCTAGCCCCACAGTGCCTATAAATATAAGGTCATGGTTAGCACCTTAATCACCCATTCATCTCAATCTAAAACCCTAGCCACCGCTAGTCTGATCGCTAAGGGAGGGTTTGGAAGGCCAAGCACTACCGTTGGCGCCCGAAGGACGCCGATTCGCTGCTCCATCTCCTACACCGACAAGAACGCCTACTTCCTCTACGGATCAGGCGTAAATGGCTGCTGCTACTGCTAATGCTGGTATAATGATTACCATTTACGACAAGAGCGCCCCGCCTCTCTCGCTGAAGGTGCCGCCCATGGCTTCACCGGCAAAGGAGCAGGCTGCCCAGGTTGTCGTGGAATCTGTGGTCGAGAGGAAGGAGAGAGAGAGAGCATGTGCTGTGGAGTCAGGTGGAGAGCAAGACGAGGGGGAGAATAGAAAGAGGAGATAAGCTTCACTGTCAGCCCACATGTCATGAGAGAAGGGTGGATGAGAGACTGACGGATGGCTCCCACACGTCATATAGAAGTAGGGGCTGAATAATAGGGGCTGCCGTTGGAGTTGATGTTCAAAAACAAAGCCCTAAAAAGTAGGGACAACCCCTACTCAATAAAATAGGGACTAAAAGTAGGGGTTGCTGCTGGAGATGCTCTTAGGCGGTTGGATATGAATTCATTTCGGATCGGGAATGATAGAAACAATAAGAAATATAATAAGAGATCGGATTTTATTCCGGATCAAAAATGAATTGCAAGATAATAAATTCATAATAGGTACAACAAGAGACAAGGATTGATTCCACACCTATAGACTCATGGATTGATTCCATGTCTTTTAATGTAGCTATCATAAGTATATTTTATTGCAATTAGTTTTCGACCCGGAATGAATCCTAGTCTCTTGTTATATTTCTTATTGTTCTTATCATTCCTGCCCGAAATAAATCCATGTCTAACCGAACAAGTGCTTAGGGATGTTTGGATTCCAGAGGTTTAAACACAAGCTAATTAGAAAGACTAAACAAGAATGCGGCTAAATTACGGCCAGCTGTACGGCCTATCCATTTTTGGTAACTAATATAATCAGACTTTTATTCCTTTCCATATTTAGATAAAACTGCCGCTGCAACTCAAAAGCATTGCCACAGATAATTCAAAAAATAGAAAACTGCATGAACGAAACATGCATTTTTTCCTGAATGTATATATGATTACAAGATAATATTCTGAACTACAAAAAGATCATAAACCTAACAATTTGGTTTGTAATATGCTCTTTATACAAACAGATTTGCCTCCCATCCTCCCTAAAATCAAGAACACACAGAGAAAACTAGCTATTCTTGACTCATATACAATCAGAAATGCTTGTTTCTAGTGCTTCGTACTTGCATAACTGGTAAGCACCTTTCATGACGTGCCATGCGACAACAAAAAAAAGGGCCCAAATCAGTTAGCATGCAACACTAACAAAAAAATGTCAAAACAAACAAAAACAAGTGGGACGAGACAAACAAAAACAGGTCATAATTTCCTCCACAGTCATATGGCTACAGTAGCTGCTATGAAGCTGTGCATGAATCCAATCGACGTTGAGCACTCCACTTCTGGAGGGTGACTATTTGATTGAACAAAACGGAGAAAAATCTGGGCTGAGAATACAAGAACAGAGATATAAAATCACCCGGTAATTTCGCTATAGAATGAAAAGCAATGTTTACATACCTGAAAACATCTTAAAATCGATGCTGACCAAAAACTGCTGGCAGGATCATGGCGCTACTGATGCTGATGTCCGTCCTTTTTGATCTGCACCAAGCCACATCGCACTGCAAGCTATTGCCTCAACATAGCGCGCCACCAGGTCCCAACCTCAACGATTTAACTAGGGACAATATATTTGACTAATTTAAAAGTGAAAAATAGAATTATTGAGAAGGTATAATTTTCTTATTGGAACCAGTTATTTATCAAATAAAAAAGTAGAAATAGCCTAACTGAAACAGTAGATTAGCCTAAATGGGAACAATATGCTTACCGGATTCAAGAAAGTTTGTGCACCATAACTAGAAACACTTAGAAAAAGTGCCTAGTTGCTCATAAGAACAGAATTGGTGCAAATGGATGAAATCAATTGTCAGAATTCCCTACAAGAAACATGCTTTAACTGTATACACTAAAAGAATTGCAAATATGAGTTGTGGCACCAAAGCAAAAACAAATGCTCACAGCTTCATAAAGCTTTCTTTAATGAGTTGTTACATTGCAGGTTGTTGAATGCTGATTGAACATAGTGGTAGGGAGAGATAATATCTACTACAAGTGATAATAGTTGTATGTGTACTTAAGACAATTAATAAAAAAAGGAATTATGAAAAATGCTTGATAAAAGATTACCTAATGAAATACATTGTTTTATCTACCAAGAACCATATTATTCTATAATGCAGAAATATAGTGTTGCCTACTGAAATGTATTGTTTTTACATAATCCAGAATCATATTATTGCCTATTAAGGAAAAAAGGTTGCATGCAACGCTTATATACTACCTGGCGAAAAGCATAAAAATTTTCTAAATTACTTCATGTGAACATTTGAAATGCTAGTTGGATATTATTTAAATGCCTATTGAAATTTATTAAAATGCTAATGATAAACATGTGTGCAGCTAGTTTCAGAACTGCTAGATAAAAAACTATCATCCATGCTGAAAAATGCTAACAACCATGCAGAAAATGAATGCACTAAAAAGGAGATGGTCCAATGCAAATTTAATCTAAAAGTGGGGCTGCAAAATAAAAGTAAATAAGGAAGACTATTAGTTCATGCCATGAACACATCACATAGCTTGTCCATATCACAAAAATGAAACATTCACAATCACAGGATGGGCATGATCTTTCAATCATATTTTAAAACTTCAGAATCGCAGGATGGTTTATTTGTCTAGTATGATGCCTTTGCCTACCATGTAATAAGTAGGAAATAAGCTATGTGACAAAACAGACGACAACCTCAATTCATTAGAACTGAACATCACATGGCATGCATCTATTTGGGAAAATCTCATGCAATTAAATTAACTAGAACCCAATCAATCAGTACATGTCAATATTAATGCACGATGGATTGGGATATAAAGCCAGTTAATAATATTAATCACCAAAATGATGGTGCGAGAATCAAAGTGATATATCCATTTCACTTGTAGCAATATACACATGAAATTGCTAAAATCAGAACACAAAAAATGCTAAACTAAATTGAATAATTTGCCTGTTCATTTAAGCATAAGCTGCCTATATAAAATCCAAAACATGATGAGTAGGAACATTGGAAAAATGCTAGAATCATAATGCAAAAAATGCTAAACTAAAATTAACAAATTACTTGATTTGGCAAAAGTTGACATGGGTGAATCATGGATTACCAAAGAGAATATAATTATGGCATAAAATGCCTAGACAATAGAAAAGACAAGAATGGTGTCAAACGGATGGAGAGATGCATAAGACATCTCACCATGGGAGTTGCCTGGCATGGCACCTGTGTTGTGGCAACCGGTAGGAAGACCTCAAGATTTGGGGGGTAGATCCAAATCTCTATATTGGTTGCACCTTACTTGTGCACTGCCTCCCTAGGGTTCTGATTTCACTCCACACTGCATCTAAAACATCAAAACAATCAAGGTACAGACTAACAATGAATTTGTGCAGGGGGCTACAACATCAGGAGTGCACAACCTCACCTCTCACCTAGTCCTTTGAATCACTCTTATTCCACTCAGAATGAAACTTCTGCAGCAGCAAACTTATCGGCAAAAAATATTGGTAAATCAACACAACAGTTACAATGCAAAAAGCAACTGCTCAGAACCTTATAAGCAAAACTTTGAAAAGTATTAAACAAAATAGAATGCATACAAAGTATTTTCAGCAATCTAAATTCTAAATATTCACAAAAAATGTCTTGAAGCCTCATCGTCTAGCACCAAATAAAAGCATAGACTGCCTCCATCAAATTTGGCTGAGCCTGCTATAGGACCAACCAAAAAGCACCAAATTCTAAATTTGGCTGAGACTGCATACACGAGTATCCTACTCCATGACCATCTCCGAAAAAACAAACACCATGCAAAAACCCCCAAATCAAAACCTTGATTGGACACACAAGTGAGCGCGGTTTTGGATGTGCCTCAGGCAGAGAAGAGGGAGAGAAAGCTCACCTTAACATGCTGCATGCTTCGGCGCACCACACACAGGATGCCTACGCATAGGGGATCTCCCCTGCCGCCCACTGATCAGTGCACTGATGAAAAAATCAACAAATTCCAAAAAAACATCAGCAATGGAGGGCAGCCCAGATGATCAACTATTTCTAGTGGTTCACTTTTCTAGAACCAGTTTTCTATTCTAGTAAATTTGCTTTTTGCATCTTCCTTTCTTGTGCGGCTGTGCATTTTATCCCACTCAAGCTCTCCACCATATTCTCCTACTTGATTCACCAAAACTGCTTAAACACAACATAAAATAACAAAAAAAGTGAATCGTAAGATGCTCAACAAAATTGCTTAATGAACTGTGTTATTTTACCTAGATAGAATAATAATACTGCTTACTGGAAACCAATATTATTGCCTCCGTAGTTACTGAGAACCATCATTAAAATGTCTATACTAGACTGAAAAGACCTAACTAACCTAATAGAAATGCTTATGAGTTTTATAAAAAAAATGCTAGCCGGTGTAGCATAAATTGCCTTAGAAATTGCATATTCTCAACTCGGTGTCGCTCCGTGCGCCGCCGTCGCCGCAGCTTCGCGCCCCACCATCGCCATTCCAGCGCACAAAACAGCCCTCGCACCGCAGCCATGCCTGCACCACGCCGCGCCACACCCTAGCCTGCACACTGCCCCTGCGGCACCACCCCTTGGGCCGCCGCCGCGCACGCAGTTGCGGATTCCCCCCCCCCCCCACACCCGCGCGCCTCCAGCACGCTGTCATGCCATGGCCTCACCTGCACGCCGCTCGCACAGCCACCGCGGCACCAACCCTCGGGCCGCCGTCGTGCACGCCAATACAGATCTGCGCAGCCCCGCTGCCGCTGCTCTGCACCGCTGGCGTTGCAGATCCGCGCTGCACATTCCGCGGCTGCAACCCCATGCGCAGCATGGGAGGGCGCTCACAGGAGGAGCGCTGTGGGATAGGAGGGGAGGCCGCGGAGGTGGACGGGATTGGGGGGTGGCGGCGGCGGGGACGGGGAGGGGGAGGAGAATCGGTAGTGAGATTAGAGGGGAAGGGGAGAGGAGAACGGGAGAGAGGGAGGTGCCATTATTCCGAATGGCACCTCCTGAGATAGCATCTTTTTTTCGAATCGAGGAACTTCCTCATTTCCATTACTGAAACGGAAATACAACCATCCACTCCTAGAAGGAGATTCAAGAGAGTGCAAAAAAGAGACAAGACCTGACTGGCTAAGTTTCAGCCAACCACACAGATAACGCAGGCTGTGGACCTAGGATTCCTAGGGGCCGAAGAGCGACCAAATTTAAGTCTTACATGCAGCAAAGTTCAAGTAACTAAGACAAAAGTTCAGAACAGGGTGAACGCAACCACAGCGCCAGCAGGTCGAGAAAAGCAGGAAGAGGGAACATCTGCTTCATTCTTCATCATCTTCAGAGTCGTCAGCAACACCAGGGGGAGCAGGGAGTTGAGGGAGTGACATTGGAGGACCTTGTTGAGCAAGCACTCTTTGGGCACAGGAGAGCAAAACCTTCACCCCATCCAGTAGCTGTTCCTGGAACTCAGCCTTGTAAAGACCTGCCCAATATTTCATAAAAGCACTTGCCTGGATTAGAATTTCAGCAGGATGTTTAATCACTTTCTTGTCAAAACAAGCTCGATTCTGGCTCTTCCAGATAGCCCAGCAGACCGCTACTAGGCCAAAGGTGTGAACCAAACCACCATTTGGTAACCATGTTTTAATCCAACTATAATACTGAGTCAGATCTCTTGGGATGTTGTTGGCACCTAAACAGGTGCCCACCATTCCCCACACCACTTTGGATACAGAACATTGAAAGAAAAGATGGTCACGAGATTCTGTTTCAGAGCAAAAGTAGCATGCTGGGTCACCCAACCAATTTCTTTTGAGCATATTATCTTTTGTTAGAATTGCATCTTGTTCAAGTAACCACATGAAAATTTTGATCTTGTAGGGATTTTAGCTTTCCAAATATGTTGAAAATGAGGCCCAACATCTCCAAGTGACAACCAATCATAAGTAGTTTTTGTGGTAAAGATGCCACTTTTCCTGTTCCACGACCATCTAATTTCATCATCCAGATTGGTAAAAGGATATGAGAAAATTTTATCAACTGTTCCAATCCATTGTTCAAAAAGAGTGGAAGATAACCATCTCTGAAACTGAATGTGCCCATGCTTTTGTATAAATTTGAGAACAGTAATGTTTTTGTCAAAACACAGATCAAACAAAACAAGTTGCAGAATACACAAAGGTTGAGAGTCTAACCAGACATCTTTCCAAGGCAAAATACTAGCACCATTTTTTGTTTTGATAGATCTACCTCTCAAGTATATGTGCCTGATTTGTAATAAGTCTTTCCACACCGGGGAATAATTAACCTTCCATTTCACAATACTAACCAGGTCAGATGATAGATATTTGGCTTTCACAATCTCTTGCTAGAGGCCCTGTTCCATTTCTAACCTCCACCACCACTTACAAAGCAAGCTGATATTCATTCTATAAATATTTTTCACCCCTAACCCACCTTTCTTTTTACTTTTGCAAACTGTTAGCCATTTGACTAGATGATATTTCTTTTTTCTACCACCTCCCTGCCAAAGAAAACTTCTTCTTTGTTTTTCCAAAGAATTCACAATAGTCTTAGGGAATAGGTACATTGACATATGGTAAATGAAAGTGGTGGACAAGCATGAGTTAATTAGAGTTACTCTGCCAGCTATGGATAAAGAGCTGCCTTCCCAAGAGGCAAGCTTCTTCTCATTTTTTTCCACTAAAGGAAGCCAATCCTTAATATGCAGCATTTCAAAGCTAACAGGAACCCCCAGATACTTCAAAGGAAAACTGCCAATTTGACAGTTAAAGAGGTCTGCATATTGAGTGTTAAGAGTATCATCACCATGAATCATAATTATCTCAATTTTAGAAAATTAATTTTGAGCCCAGACATCATTTCATAAAAGTATAAGAGCAATTTCATGTTCCTAGCTTTGGTCATATCATTTTTTAAGCACACAATGGTGTCATCTGCATACTGTAGCAGAATCACACCTCCAGGAATTAAGTTGTCAGCCAGGCCAGTAATCAGGTTTGCCCTTCGGGCTTTCCTGACCATCCTATCTAGGCAATCAGCAGCCACATTGAAGAGTATGGGAGAGAGTGGATCCCCTTCAGCTGACAAAATAAGGACCCACTTTATCATTTAACTTGACACTAACAGTCCCACCTGTAACCACCTGTTGCATCCAGGTGCACCACTTCTCAGAGAAACCACTCAGCTTCAGTGTGTCAAACAGGAAAGCCCAATTTACCTTGTCATATGCCTTTTCAAAATTCAGTTTCAGGATAACTCCTATCTCCTTTCTTCTCTTGGTTTCATGAAGAATCTCATGTAAAGCTAATACTCCATTCATTACATTACGGTTTTTCAAAAAAGCAGATTGGGTGGTGAGTATCAATCTAGCTGCTACTTTCTGAAGCCTCAGAGCAAGAACCTTAGTAATGAGTTTGTATAGGCAGTTCAACAAGCAAATTGGTCTGAATTGTTGGATTCTCTCAGCTTCTTGTATTTTAGGTAGCAGCGTAATGATTCCATAGTTGATTCTGCATACATCCATGGAACCTTGGTGAAATTCATGGAAGATCTCCATAATATCATGTTTGACAATATCCCAGCAATTTTGGTAGAACTCCACAGGGATAGAATCAGGTCCAGCAGCTTTGTTTTTTTTCATTTGAAATAGAGCATTCTTAACTTCTTCCTCGGTAAATGGTTTGATCAGTTCCTCATTTTCATCATTTGTAACTTTCTCCCAATCTTCCCAAAGATCAGGATCAATTTGGAAGATATTTCCAGCCGGTGGACCAAATAGTTCCTTATAGTATGAGGTGGCATGTTGGATGAGATCATCATCCCCATCAATAATAGAATCTCCATCTTTTTAAATACATGATGGTGTTCTTTCTTTTTCTTGCATTAGCAATCCTTTGGAAATATCTAGTATTCAGATCACCTTCATGAAGCCACTTATCATGGGATCTCTTAAACCAATATAATTCTTCATCTCCCAAAATCTGCATAAGCTTACTTTTCAGGGAGACCATCTTTTGTAATTGATCCAAGGATAAACCAGATTCTTCCTCGATTATCTCTAAAGCCAGCAGTTCAGTGTGTATATCATTTTTCCTTTTCTTTTGTTGTCCTTGGATATTGAATCCCCACCCTTTGAAATATTGTTTGAATCTTTTCAACTTATTTTGAACCAGTCCTATTGCAGAACTGGCATGACAAGGTTTTGACCATAGTTCTTGCACAGTTGTGAGAAAGTCGGGATGTTTAAGCCAAGATAACTCAAAACTAAAAGAGAGTTTGCTCAAGTACTTATTCTCTTCTGTAGTTAAAATCAAAGGGTTGTGGTCAGAAACTTCCCTTGGAAGTTTGTAGACTACCACCCTAGGGTAGGTGTCATCCCATTCTTTGGTTATCAAAAATCTGTCTAATCTCTCTAGAGTTGGATTCTCTTAATTATTTGACTAGGTGAACTTTCCACCTGACATTCTAACATCTATTAGCTCCTGTGCAGCAATGACAGAGTTAAAAACATGAGAGCTTCTACTCAATCTACCACTCTTGTTTTTTTCACCCAAAATACAAATTTGATTATGAGTATAGAATCGCGAAGCATAATTTTGCATTTAAGTATTCCGATTAAATAAATATGAGTGTCACCCAGGGCATAAGGGGCACGATGACTTGGCCTCATCCTCTCCTTCCTCCGGCTTAATACCGGCGGTCTGTTCAGGGAGATGTAAATCTAATAATGTTAAAATCCCCAACTACAAGAAAAGGGTCTTTATTTCTACTACAGAAATTAGCTAGTTCAGTAAGAAATTCCAACTTATTTTCCTCATGAGGAGCACCATAGATATTAAGGAAGTTCCACTTCACTTTCTTCTCCTTATCATAGAGATTCAATTGTAATATGTATTTTCCTTCATGGAAGGAACCAATATCAAATTTGTCAATATGTACTCCACTTAGGATCCCCCCAGACCTGCCATTGGAAGGAATCCATTTCCATAGATAGGATCCTGAGGGGTCTATCAGCCTGAGAGTTCTGTCATCAATTTCTTCTTGCATTGTCTCTTGTAACCCAATGAAGTAAAATTTGTGTTCAGAAATGATATTTCTGAGAAATGCAGAGACACCAAATTTTTTAATGCCTCTGCAGTTCCATATCAGACCTTTCATTTCTTAGTCTTTGTTTTCTGTTTTGAAGTCTTTGGTGAATCCAAAGTTGAGTTTCCCAACTTTGCATCCCCACATTTTGTTTTTGTGCAAGCATTTTCCTTGCATCCTTTTCTCTGTGGTTTTTTCCCAGAGAGGGTCAACCTTCTCACAGATCTTCTATGTCTTTTAGATTGAACCAGAATAAAATCCTCCTCCTCAGAATTTTCCTCCTCTACCCAATCTAACAGAGTCTGATCATTTAATTGGGTAGTTTGAGATGGATTCAAATCCTGGACATTATTTGTTTCAGATAAAGTAGAGGATTTCAGTTTTTCCTGAAGAGAGAATCTAGCATTTTCAAGGTCCTTAAGCATATCAATAGAGTCAAAATCTTTCACACCCAAGTTGACACCCATAAGATTACCTTTTTCAACAATAGAATCATTATCAAGAGAAGAAAAGGAGTTAGAGTAGATTGAGGTAGTACCTTCAGATGTTCTTTTCTTGTTGCTTTTATCAGGATTCTGGTTCAGATGCCCCACCAAATTCTTCTGGATCCTGTCACTTGTCCTTCTTTCTTCCCTTTCTTTTCTGAGAATATCACAGGGATGCAACATGACTTTCAGAGGCTGCTCAACATTGTTACGCAGTGTAGTATTATTATCCCCAGGCTCACTGGAAGCATCCTTGATTTCTGATATTGTGATAGTAGAGTTCTGCCTTTTTGCATTTTCAAAGATGTGCTGATTCACCATGTCCACTTCCTGGTTAGAAAGATTAGATACCCTCCATAGGGATTCCCTATGCTTGGATGACTCTCCTTCCTTGTTGAACATTTTGTTCACTTATTCTGCAAAGCCCTCACTATCATCACTGTTATCCATGTAACTTTCTCTCTCAATGTCATTGTTAGGCTCATATGTAGCAGCTGGGATGATCTCATCATCAGGTGTTATGGGAGTGTTGCCACCCTCCATGTTGCTGAACCCAAGTCCTTTCTCACAGAATGATGATGTTGACTTCAGGTTTCCATGGGAAAGTCATTTACCAGGAGCAGATCCAAATTTTCTGGATAAGTGGTCAGTCTCTGATTGAACCCCCTTGCCACTACCAGATCCATGAGTGTGCTCTTCTGTATTCTCCCCTTTTTGTGATTCAAATCTGAGGGATTCCTCTGTCCTCATTTTCTTGGAACTGGGGTGTTCATCAGGATCACCAACCTTAGTGGCAGTGTTTAAGGGTATTGGCTCTTGTGCTTCATTGTCTTCCAACTCAAAGAATAAATCATAAATGAACAATCCAAGATTATATTCAGCTGAGAGAGGTACCTGCCTGATGTCCCTACAAGCAATCTTGACTCTAACATAGTTGTGCCTGAATCTGGTTTGTTCATCAATAGAGATTGTCTTACCCACTAAGCCCCCAATTTTAGCAATAGTACGAAGCCCCCGCTGATCAATAGGAATGCCACTCACTTTGAACCATGCCTGCTGCAATTGGCCCTTGGCTCCCATTGAAGATTTCCAGGGTTCAATAACCATCAGTTCATCTCCTTCTTTCACCCCCAGCTTGAACTTACTATAATCATGCACCATCTTAGCATTTGGAAACCTCATAGCGAACTTGTTTTTAGCAAGAGCTTTCGCAGACCATTTCCAGTATTCATGACTAATGATATTGCAGAACTCCAACTCAATCTGTTTAGCAGACAACTCTCCGCGAACAACTGTGATAATTGCAGTGCTAGAACGATCCCGTGAGGTCTTCTGATCTATGTGCTCATCAATATGAAAAAAAACTCTAATCCAAGATCTGAGCAGCACACAATTCAGGACCCATGTTCCACAGCGGTTCCCTCTTGCAATCTAGAGTGCTATGATTAGCGAAACCACACATTTCACAGAATTCCTTCCTTCTACATTCCTCGGTAGAGTGATTTCTCAGCCCGCACACAGAACAACCGGATTTTACTTGAGGAGGTCTATTGGTGTGTACCTCTGATGTAGCGGTTTTGCCATCTTCAGTTCTCTTGCCAGTATCCTGCTTCTGTTCTTCCTTGGAAGCAGTAAATCCAGCAGAACGATCCCAGGCCGAGGAAGAAGATCCTCCACGAACGTTTTCCTCCTCATCTGACCTAGGGTTTCTCTTGGAACCTTTAGATCCGCCCCGTTCCTCAGAACCCGAATTCTTCTGATTGCCTTGGTCTCTTCCTTCATCAGTCGATCTATGACCACTGCCTCGCCCTTGAATCTGCTGCCAGACATTGGTTCTAGCCCCCATCGCGACCCAATCCCTAACCGAAACGTCCTCCTCCGAAACCGCCTTTGTGGCTCATCACTAGTGATTGGGTTTGGAGTACCTGAGCATACGATTTGATGGAGGAAACTGGGCGGGATTTGTGGTGGGATTTGTGAAAGTAACCCACGAATTTGGCTATACACGAAGAATCAAAGGAGGGACGAACTGGATCGGGGTTGTCTAGATCCCCTCATTTCAAAGGGATGTTGACATCGGGCTGGATTCCAGCATCGCTCCCGACTCCTTCATCATTGTTCACGATGTTGTCGAATGTCCTGCAACTAGGATCAACGCCCAGCACCCCTTTCCAAATCCGACATGGCGGGGGTGACCACACCTTGGTGCTAACCGGATGCTTACCGAATCCCGTCTTGTGGGGATCCACTGGCAGAGAAACGCGCTCTCGATCCGCAACGAGTTTCCCGCTTGAATCGCCTTTAGGTGGCGCCTTCTGATCACCCACCGATCTCCACTTGAATTGAATCGGGACAAACCGTAGTTTGGCCGATGATCTCTCTAATGAATCGAGAGGAAAACTCGATTCCGATCGTGCTCTCTTGAAGGCTCTCGAGGAGGGATCAACGGGGAAGGAGAAGCTTCCGCCGAGAGCTCCTTCTGGGCGGCCGGGAGCTCGAGCGGGTGAGGAGGAGCGACGTGCGCGAACGGAGGAGCTCCGCCTCCGCGCGACGCTCACCAAGAGGCTCGTGTCGGCGGCGGCGGCGCTGCAGGGGCGGGGCAGGGGAAGGTTGAAAGCATCTAGGCCCTCTAGGTATGTTTCGGTGATTAATGACAACCATTATTGTGACTAATGAGTTTGTGTAGCTTAATGAAATCTTATCGCTCATTGGATCATATGTTAAAGAGACCCCTAAATTTCATCATTCAAAAAGACGATCTTGGTATTAAACTCAAATATATAACAAGACTAAGGATATTTCTAGTCCTAAGTGTCGCAAGGTTGAGAAGGACACTTAGGTTAGTATAGGTTTTATAGTTTTGTAGATATCGCACTATTAAGAGGGGTTAAGGCCAAGTAACTTGAGCATGGACATGGTCAATCAAAAAATGGATGCACACATTGGTCACTCAGGTTCTTGGAAGCTCAAACAAGTGCTATTCAACTCATATCTCAACAATATTTGGATTTCATTCAAGACTCAAATCAAAACAGACAAAATCAGGAAAAAGTCTTATCACCGGTTTAACCGACGACATCAATTTTCTATACGTCAGTTAAACGCTGTCACTGAAGCATAGACATTGAGTACACCGGTTAAACCGACGATATTTGAAATTAACGTCGGTGCAGTTGTCCAGAACGTTAGTTTTCCAGGGATTTCTAAGCTTATACTCACCGGTTAAACCGACGATGGATTTGAGTTAGCGTCGGTGCAGTTGTCCAGAGAGTTGGTTTTTCAGTTGATCAGTGGACAACTACACTCACCGGTTAAACCGATGATACGTCGGTTAATTTGCTCGAGCTGTAACGGCTAGTTTTTCAAACGGGCAATTTACATTCATCGGTTAAACCGACGATGACTTTTGGAGGGCCGTCGGATTAACCGCGTTGCGTACTTTTCTGGCAGCTTTTCTCCAACGGCTCTATCCGCGTGAGCTGCCCATATATACCCCTCCAATGGGTCATTTTGAAGTCTCTTGACACCAGCCAACACTCATACACTCATTCTATTGTTGAGAGCCACCTTGAGCTTCACATTCCACTCATTTGATCTTTCAATCATCCAAGAAGCAAGGCTAAGTACTTGAGTAGAAAGAAACTTGTGTGCATCCGTTCTTGGTGATCGGTTCTTGCTCAAGTGAAGGCCCTAGCTTGTTACTCTTGGTGATTGGCATCACCTAGGCGATCTTGGTGATTGAGGTGTTTCTTGCGGAGCTTGCCAAGTTGATTGTGGGAGCCCGAAGAAGATTGTACGTGGCTTGAGCTCCACCACGCCGGGATGGTGAACGAACACTCTTAGTGAGCACCCTCGTCTCGGTGACTTGGGAGGTGACAAGACTCTTAGTGAGTGTCACAACGTGGATTAGGGGTGTATGCCAACACACCGACACCACGGGAAAAAATACGGTTGTCTCTTGCCCACTCTTTACATTCAAGCACTTACTTTCATGCAATTTATTCATGTGCTTGACCCTAGAGATTGTAACTTAGCTCTACCTTGCTTAGCTTTATTTTTTATCCTTTATAGCTTGTGTAGGTTGCTTAGTTAGCCGGTTGGTGAATTAAGCCTTACTAGTATTGCATAGGTTAAGGTTGTTTTATTTTGTTTTAGAATTTTGAAAAAGTCCCAATTTACCCCCTCTCTCTTGGTCCATCGATCCTTACAAAAGTAATCGCGGAGCAGAGGGGGGAGAAAGAGATTGAAATGAGCTCGATTGGGCACTCGGGCCGGATAAAAGGGCTCAGGTCGGGGCGCGAGGGGCTAGAGTGGAGTCTAGCTGGACCGCCGCGCTGGCATCCACGGGGGCAATAGTGGTAAAAATGTAAATATTTTTTCTTTTCCGTGTTGATTCTGTAATTGCAAAAACAAAAATGCTATCTCATCATTATAATAGTATAAAGTTAAAATCCCCAAGAGAAACAAATCAGGACGGAATAGATCGAAGAAAATGGAGGCGGCTTTACCCCGTGGCGATGACGACGCCCGCGACGACGGGGATGAGCGCGGCGTAGGTGGCGCATGCCTCCCGGCGCGCGGCGACGGCGTAGGCGAGGACGGCGGTGAAGAAGGGCGTGGTGGCGCTGACGGCCTGGTTGAAGGAGACGGGGAGGTAGCGGAGGGAGACGTTCCCAGCGACGACGGAGGCGCAGAAGACGGCGCCGAGCACGGCGACCCTGGCGAGCTGCCCCCGAGAGCGGCGGCGGGCGGGGGCGGCCCCGGCGTAGGCGTGGGCGAGGGTGGAGAGGAGAGCGCAGGCGGACATGTGGCAGGCGGTGAGGAAGACGGGGTAGCGGAAGCCGTAGACGGAGAGGAGGTACTTGTTGAGGAGGAGCACCCCGATGTTGGAGGCGTACCACGCCGCCACCAGCCCCGCCGTGACTCCGGGGAGGCAGCGGCGTCCGCGGCCGCGGCGGACGTGGGGAGCGCGTGGTGGTGGTGCGCCTCCTGCCCCATCTCGGAACGGACCCGGGTGCGGCGGCGGAGGCGGGGGGAGATGGGTCGGGGAGGCGCTGGCCTGCTGCCGCCGCGGGCTTTGGGAAGGGGTTACACGTGACTGTGGATTAGTAGTAGTTGGCGCCGCGCTAAGGGCATGTACAACGGTGTTAATTGTGCCGTCTATAACTGGTTTTTCACGAATATCGATCCGGTTTAACGAGATGACGGGTGGTGTCGTCGTTTCGCCAGACGACGGCTGCGGCTCGTGCTCCTAGATGACGCAGACGGCAGCGCGATCGTTGTAGCAGCAGCTCGCACTAGTCGACGGCTCCAGAGGATTGCGTGCGACGGCTCTGCTCTGCTCCCGGTCAGCATATGCCCGTCGTCCTCCTCCTCCCCCTTCGGACTGAAACTGAAAGCCGCCATTGGGGCAGAACTCAAGCCGCTGATTCACCAAAGGCCAGCCGTCTTGATCCAATTTCTCAAGCGGAGACCACACCGGCGACCTCACCGACCTCCCCGGGCCCCTCGTTCCAGCCACCGTGCCCTGGAACTTCATGGCCAGTGAGCCCAGAGCTGCCCCCGCCCGCCATGGCTAGTGGATACTGGATAACTGAGCTCCACCTTCCGGTTCCCGTTCCTTCGAAGCAGTTCATCGACGCTGGAGCGTGGCCGGAGCTGCAGGCGACGCTGCGCATCAGCACGTCCAACCTCAAGCAGGGCCTCTACTCCATCATCCAGGCCAGGCCCGCGGTGCAGCGCGCTGAGCTCTGCAAGCTCTACTCCGACGTGTGTTTGCTTATCTTAGCTTGTTCTGCTGTTGCGTGCAGCTCGACTACGCGACCAAGACAAGGACAAGTTGCAGGTGCAGGAGCCGTACTACGGCAACATCGTCTCCGCCCTCGACGAGATCTTCGCCAAGATCATGTAGCTGCTCATGGTTATCCAGGATACAGGGAGCATGCGTTCAAGAAAGACTAGGAGCTTGAATTACACTCATATGCAGGGAGAAGCAAATGGCGACCGGCAAAAAGGCTTTCATTCGTGCTAGTAGCCAGTTTTCTTGACGGAACTATTTAGCTAGTTCTAGGTAGCTTCCTCTGCCACATCTATTCTCTCTACAATCCAAAGGAGAAATCCAAAAAAAAATGGATATTCACTGGTGCAGCACGACAAGAAAAACTAGCTATACATAAAGATACAACAAAGTGGTATACAAAGATCACTTTTATGCTTGATCACCATGATTTATGTGTTTATTTATGAATTAAATAATTTGTAGATGGACTAATAGACGAACCATTGTATTATTTGTCTATTTAGCTATCTATGTGCGGTGTTCTATGTACTTACAGACAGCAGCTGTCTGCACGATTGTACATTGTACATGCAATGTTGTGTCGGGGCCGAGACCTAGCAAGGGGGCGACGGGGACACGTGGCGCGCCGTGCCGTACTGGCGCCGCGCCGTCAAACATCCGACATCGTCTCCCGCCCGGCGCCGGGCCTGTTTTGTTTTGGTTTTTTTTTCACCGGGCTGTGGGCCTGTGCAGGGGCGGAGACAGGGGGGTGGGCAGGGGCCTGGCCCCCTATCATCCCCAAATTTCCATTGTAAATTTAAATTTTGATTAAATTTTTATATAAATTTGTATGGTTGGCCCCCCTAATAATGAAAAAATTGCCATCCTGGCTCCGCCCCTGGGCCTGTGGCAGCTAGATTCTCACCTGCGCGATTATACATTCCGTTTCGGTTAAACTCAGGTTGACCAAACGTACAACGTAATCCCCCTAGACGTTGACAAGCTACTACGTTCGGTAAGCTCAGGGAAGGGGTTCGACGTTCTTTTTTTCTTTGGTCGAGCAGCAAGAACATTGACACGGTCAGCTTTCGGCTTTCGGCGTTCCGTGCGCCGCGAGCAGGCGAGCAACCCGAGGGAGGAGGAACGAACTGGGCGACGCCGTGCACCTACGGGGCGTGGGCTAGTCTACGGACTTTTGCGGCCAGGGGCCTGGAAGAGACGACACGATGACACTGGGATCGGAATTGATTTTTTCAGTTGTGCATTATGGGCGTGACAGTGACAAGCGAGGCACGCAGCGGCACGATCTGCTGCAAAAAATATGTTTATTTATTTATTTATTTATTTAAGTTTGGGCTTATATTCTTATAGTTTGTGGAATAGGCCGTGTTTATATGTCTAGCTGTAAAATTTTTGAATTTTTTTTACTATTTTGAAGTAGTAAATAAAATCTATTTGCTAATTTTTTGCACGGATTGATTATAAATCGCGAGACAAATCTAATGAGTATAATTAATTCATAATTAGCATATGGTTACTGTAGTATTACTGTTGCAAATCATGAATTAAAGATTCATCTCGTAATTTACAAATTATCCGTGAAAAAAATTATAAATAGATTGTATTTGATACTCTATACATTTGGCCAAATATTTTTTGGTGTAAAATTTTGGGATCTAAATACACCCATATGTTATGCCTATGATGGGGGTAGGAGGATGATGGCAGCGGGTTCACGCCGTGCACGTCTACGTCAATGAATAATGCCCCGGGGGAGAGGGGAAAAAAAAGTCAGTTCCTTCAATCAAGAAGCAGAACATCTTTCTGTACTCTGCGGACCGTATGGGTCGAGACGAGTTCCCTCTGTTGTGTCATCGTCTGTCAGTTGACACATTATTTCGGGCTCCGGTACTGCCATACATGATCCATCCATGGGCCAGCCGCCAGCATATAGGAAGTACTAAACGCCAATACATAATCGCGTTCGGAAGGTTGTTGGGCTAGGCCTAGGCCAACATCAAACTTGTGAGCTCCAAAATGCTATTTATTCCTCCTAGCGCAACTAGCGCTATAAGAAAACCTTGTATGGATACAGCACTAAATAATATTTATTTGTAAAATCTTGTTATAAATGAGTGTAACTATTTGCAACGAATCAAATGATAGTAATTAATCAAAATTTTGTCTCGCTAAGTAACACAGAAGTTGCGAAGTTAATTTTATAAATTGTCTTTAATACCATTAATTAATGGTTGAAATTTGCTACAATATCATACTCAAGTACGCAAGAAAACCAAACACGTCATGGCCTAGCTGCGGCGCACCGTCAGCACGTCACGACAGCGTCCGATCGTCCGGGGCCACCAGACGGTCGCCGTCGGCCGAGAGCGCGGCCGCGGCGCGCCGAGCCGAGCCGTACGGTACGAGTACGACCCAGCTGGAGCCTGGGACGACGCACCGCGCCCACGAGACACGTCGCCTCCGGGGCCCATCCGCTGGGGGGCGCCGCCGGCCCGCCCCCACGGATCCGCGTGGACCCGCCGACGTGGCACGTGCCCGGTCGGTCTCCGTCTCTCCGACTCGGACGCGGCGAGCGAGCTGCGACTGCGAGTGCGAGCCAGTAGTACCGCCTGGCAGGCCCGTGCCAGGGGCGTGCGGCCCGTGCGGCTGCACAGGATCCCTATTTTTTTTCCCCAAAATTTATAGCAGCCCATTAACTCCCTCCATTCTTTCTACTTGATCGGCCCTAATGCAAATGGTGAAACGGACGCATGCCACGTCCCTGCCCTGCACAAAACAAAAAAGCCCGCAACACTGAGGAGTCCTGACGCCCGCCGCCCGCCAGTTTAGTTGTCGTGCCATCTTCCTCTAATCCTGTGCCGATTCATCTTCGGTTCTTGTTTTTCACGAGTCACGACACCAAGGGCCGAGCTGTCGAGGCAGATGCCAGACAGCAGGGCAGGCAACACCGTGTCATCGCCGAGGCTATGATCGGGAGTTCGCGACGGCGACGCGGTGCAGCAGCCGGCCGGTGGCCCCAGGGCAGGTGGAGAATTCAGCAACGACAGGTCGGCAATTTCAACTCTTCACGCAATTGACTGGCTTAAGGAGAAGGTAGATAGATGTTTCTTTTAATTTCCCAACTGTATTGATATACATATATCCTTGTGTCCTTTGAGTCTTTAATGGCTTAATTATAATTTTGTTCTTTCATCTTTTATGTGAGAAAACGATCGATTGAAGCCATATTTTTTGCAAATTGATCTAAAAAATATGATTCTAGCAGCCAAAAATATAAAAATAATTAGTTTAGTAGGCATCGCTTCAGAATTTCGCACACTACCCCGATTTGGCACGCCCCTGCCGCCTGGAGTCGGAGGGCCGTGACCCGGCGACGTCACGGGCGCTGCCGCGTGGGCGTCGCGTCGGACTCGTCGTCCCCTGTGGCGTGACAGGCAGATCCGACCAGGACACCGGCTCGCGTCGGAGTCCGGGTCCGCCGCCCTTCTCCCTCCCGCCGCCGAGATATAAGCCCTCGCGCGCGCCGCCCGGGTAACCTACCCACACCAACCAACCAACCGACGCCACGAGCCGCGCGCGTGCCGGCGGGGGCGCAAGCGCAACCGATCGCAACGACCCCACCGACCTCGCCGGCCGACCAGGCGCCCGTGCCCTAGTCTAGCTCTCCAGCAGCCGGCGGCGCGGCGGTCCGGTACCGGAAGCTAGTGCAGCTTATCACCCTGCGCCCCCTCATGGAGGTGGCCGAGGAGGCGGGGGCGGCGGTGCTGGCCTACGCGCTGGCCGCGATCGCCGACGAAGGCGCGGGGGCCGGGGAGACGGCGGCCGCACTCGCCGCGCTCTGCGACGTGCTCGCGCTCTCGGGGCCGGATCTCATCCTCGCGATCCCCTCCGCGCGCCTCGCCAAGCGCCTCCCGACGCTCGTCGCCGCCTCCGCCGCCGGGGGCGGCGACGGCGACGTGCCGCTGCTCGCCGCGCGCGCCATGGCCGAGGCCTGCGAGGGCGCGCCGCAGTGGGCCGCACGCTTCGCGCAGCACGGCGCCGTCGAGGCGCTCCGCGACAGGCTGCTCGCCGTCGACTGCATCGAGCTCGCCGAGGAGGTTGGTGCACTCCTCCCCTCTTACCGAAAGCCCCATCATCAACACGCTCTCTAAACCTAAACCCCCCTCTGCTTAAACCCAGCCTGCTTGTATTGGTCATTGGCTGGTGGACTCTTTTAATTTAGTTTCCTCGTATAAATTAGTCGTACCAATCTGTTAATGCTAGTGTCCTCGGCTGTAATCAATCTGTTGCCGGGCGATTTGTGATGAGGTTGATTTGGTAAGTTTCGAACTGTGTGTGTGATCCTGCTACGGCCTTGCTCCCCTGCAGCTGCACCTCTGAGCCTTTCCTTGTTTATACCAAGTGGAGACTGCAATTAATATTGACAGGATGGCTGGATGAGTGTCAAGGTCGTAGGGTAGTGGTTGTAAAGTGGTCAAATTTGGAATTAAAATTGACTGGAAGGTAGTTCGTAGTTTATACATATTCCAGTTCGCTAACCGCGTGGTAAAATTACTATACATAGCAGATTCGCCGTGTGCCTAAACCGCGTGGATGCAGATAGGTGTGACTGGCTCTATGAGAAGCAGAGTAGTTTTTGTACGGCGATGCGTTTGTTTAATACGCTCCCTGTTTTATGTTTTTTTTTAAAAAAAATTACTCTCCCTGTGTGTACGTGTATATACTAGTTTAACCCAATGATTTGGTAATTCGTGCCTGTAATTCAATTGCTTGTGATCATGTGAGGTACTAGGTGGTCAAGCTATTTGTTTTCCTTCCCCTTTTATCGCTATTCATACTCCGTATGTTGCAAGCTGGTGCTAAAAACAGGGATCCCTTGTTTTGGCAGTGCTTGCGAGCTCTGGACACCATATCTACAGAATGCCCCGACGAGTGCCTCAAACGGGGGGTAGCAGCAGCTGTGCTACAGTTCTTCGACTTCTTTTCGACGAACAAGCAGGTAAGGCACAAGAGCGTATGCTTTGCGGCTTGCTCTGGTTCTGCATTGTCCGTTCTCTGTCTGTGTATGTCCCATGCTCACCAACTGTTTGCGGAAATGGCTACAGAAAGTGGCACTCCAGATCGTCTCGAATATCTTAAATGATTACGATGAAGAGGATGCGCCAACGGTCATGGAGGCTGTGCCGGCTCTGTGCAACCTCCTGCAGTCTTCTGATAAGACGGTATGAGTGTTGAGGAGGATATATTTGATGCAAAGGATTGAGTTTGGTTTATTTGTTCGCTCTTGTTTCTTTTTCCATGGCAAGTATATTGATGGGCTGTTGATCATTGTGGATGCTAGATTCTTGAATCCTCTATTTCTTGCTTGGCATTGGTCGCTGCTGGCGCTTCTGAAAATGCTGAACATATGGGTAAGCTCTGCGAAACGAATGCGGTTGAGGCAACGATGAGCTTGATGGATAACGAGGGGTGGAAGAGCCTCAGTGATGACACCTTAACTGTATGTTGCATCATCCTTCCTACCTTGGTCATTACCATCTTTTCTATTGTTTAGCACCAAGGACTCGTATCTGAATTGAACATTTTTGACAGGGCATTCTTGGGCTGCTTAAAAATCTTGCGTCTATCTCCGAAAAGGCTGTGGAGTCTCTTTTCAAGTTGGATTTTTGTGAATTGTTCAAGCAGATGATAACTTACTACAGTTCCTCGAACCGTGATAACGATAAGGTACCACACTTCTTCTCTAGCATGTGGAATTTTGTGGTCATGCACATTTGTGCCTTTACTTCTGGACGTGTCACATATTTCTTTAAAAAAAATCAGAGTATAGTTTCATATACTTTAAGTTAATCAATATACAGTATTTATGTATGTGGCTGTGATATCAGTATATCACAAGACAGTAGTTATGTGGATGCCAAGTACTTGCAAGCATCTTGGTGAATCTCTTCACATTATTCAATCCCCACCTGCAGGTGCAGATGCTTGTGGAGCTCATTTACCAGCTTATGCTGCCACGTGGAGCATCCAAACAACATGCTAAACTAGTCACTGCAAAGAAGAATGTCATCGTGGGACAAAGTACATACATGAACCAGCTTGCCAGCATTTTTGCCCTTATGGTACAGGTATGTGTTATCTTTTCAGGTCCTCAAAGTGGAGGAGGTGTCTACAGAACTTTCCCTTAACATGCATATTTGTCCAATGTAGGTTGCAAAATGTGCTGCACTATCATCAATTTGCTACTACTGTGTCGCTGTCATCAGCAACGTTGTTGAATTCAGCACACCTGATTTTCTGATGGAGTTACAGAATACTGTAAATCTCTCAAGGTGCAATTTTCTCAAATTTATTTTCTTTACTAAGATCTTAACATTTGAAATATGCTTCCTTTTCACCATGCATGGTGTTCATGTTTATCTCGTCTTTGTAGCAGCTTTCTTACATTTTTATTGGCCCGGAAAAATCGCCACATCATCTTCCAAGCACTCAAGATTTCAAGGACCCTCCTGGAGAAATGCCAACAGTTTTTCATCGAGACCTTTACCAAGGAGGGTGTTAAGTATTCAATTGATTCCATAGTATCACATGAGAAAAACTCAAGTCACCAGTCGAAAAGAAAGAACAACATGAATGAAAGTTGCCTTTGCTTCGACCTGGAGTCTTCCTCCACTGGCGAGGCATGTAGGATTGAGAACAATGCTATCATGAAACTAGCAGAAGATATAAAGAAAAGCTTCTTCTCGGTGAAAGGAAGTAAAAGATCCCCACATAGGTTTGGATTTGCTCTTAAAAGTTTCAGGGACTTTTTTGTTAGGTTGAATGTTCATGCCACAACACCCCCCACTGAAAATCCAGATAGCTGCAAACAATTGTCTGATCTTTCAAGGAGACTCTTGTCAGATGAACTGCCAGTTACTTCTACTTTTGAGTTTGTACAGAGTGGATCAATAAAATCTTTATCAATTTATCTCTCAAACGGGGCATACGACAATACAGGTATCAGTGATGCACAGGATCTACTATGGCATCTTAGTGAAGTGCAGAGTCGGCTGCACAAATTTGCTTCTTTGGCTCTCACTGTGCCCAATGGCAGCTCAGCTAATCCTCTTGGGATTTTGGTGGAGAAGCTACTGGATACCTTGCACATGTGCTATGACAGTTTTCCCGTAATGCTATCTGATGAACAGAGTACACGTGAGAGCATGATGATTCCGCTGAGATATCCTGAGACCCAGGAACCAACGTCATTGGAATTAAAATTCCGGAGGTCACAGAGGGAGAAGGAATTGCGCACCTACAATGATGTTCTCAGTGTCGATCTTTTCTCAACACCTGATGCCATTGAACCAGTTCTATTTCCTAAAATTTGCCGAAGAACTGATCAGGAACCTGCACCCAAGGTATCACAGTGTTGCTCAAACTATAATTTCCTCTATGTTAATGCAAACAACATTTGGGATTAATTCTCTTGAAATATTCGTTTTTAGAGTGCCTCTTGAACTATTTAATTCTCTTGAACTATTCCTTTTTAGAGTACCTCTTGAATTATTCTTATCACACCAATACAGTTACGTGCAGATGATCATATCGGCTAGGAATAGATCTTGCATATTTCGCTTTTATTTTCAATATTATATACTTTCCTATACAACTTTTAATAATTCCCTCTTGTTGTTATGACTACAGAATTCAAATCAGGAGAACGAAGCAAATGGGAGCACAAAATTAGGTGAGTCCAAAAATGGAACAAATCTCTCTCTTTGATGTCAAATTTCCTTGACGTATGCAGATTTTAAGTGCAACCACTTTGGTTACTTGACTGTTGATTATGATATGGTAACAATATAAATAAAATAACACCTGTTTCTTATCCAGATGATGGTAACAGATCCTCAAAACTGAGATTCTTGTACAATGGTGTTATACTTCAACCATCTACTACATTTTTTGAGTCAATCCTCAGTTTGATGAACCAGGGACATTCAGATCTCTTGATTGACCCATCTTTCTGGGATGAAGAACACTACATAACCTATCGGAAGAGAAACAAAAGCAAGGAAATCTCTTCAGAGAGTTCCTATAATATTCAGCTATCCGATGTGCAAGAAAACCTTCAGCAAGCTTGGTTAAAGGACCCTTTTTTCACTGCCCTACTTCTTGGCAAACTACCTGGTGATCTGGATGGGTCCGATCCATCGTACAATCTCTTGTTCATGCTGAAAGTTCTTGAAGGGATGAACCGTTTTTCGTATCAACTGTTGATGGATGAGCAGATAAGAAAATTTGCTGAAGGAACTCTACAAGATATGGATGATCTTAAGGTGGCAATTTATCCAGTCCCACAGCATCAGTTCATGAGCAGCATTTTGACGA
The DNA here is from genome assembly GCF_016808335.1 of Panicum virgatum. NCBI lineage: Eukaryota > Viridiplantae > Streptophyta > Magnoliopsida > Poales > Poaceae > Panicum > Panicum virgatum. Next base: position 8,203,761 of record NC_053147.1, read on the forward strand.
ATAAGCTAGAGTTGCAAATGCAAGATAGTTTGTTTGAGGATGGCCTCATACCCTCGTGGTGTATCTATCTGATTGAGACCTGCCCGTTCCTATTGTCCTTCGACACACGGTGGAAGTATTTTTGCCTGACTGCACATCGCTCATTCATGACTGACCAGGTTAACAATTCTCCAGATCAGGTTAATAATATTTTGGACCAAGCTAGCGGTCACTCAGACCAGGTTAAGAGTCCTCCACAGACTAAAAAGTATCGAGTAAGCCGAAGTGCTATACTTGAAGGCGCTGTATCAATGATGACCAACCATGGTCCAAGCAGCAGAATTGTTGAGGTGGAATTCAAAGGTGAGGTTGGGACTGGGCGAGGTCCAACATTCGAATTCTACACTACAGTTAGCCATGAACTTCAAAGAGCCGGGCTTGGAATGTGGAGAGGAGACAACTGTGAAGATGGATTCATTCATGCCTCTTTTAGGCTATTTCCAAAGCCGTGGTCGTCATCAGGCACGCGAGGGGTTGATTTTTCTAATGTGCTACAGAATTTCAAGCTTCTGGGGCATCTTGTTGTGAGAGCAGTCCTGGATGGAAGGATCCTGGACATACCACTTTCTAAAGCATTTTACAAGATCATGCTTGAGCAGGTAATTATTTAAGCAATCACCCATGACTCTTCCCTCTTCTATGACCCACATTTTCTGTCTCCATTGTTCTGATCATGGTGTTATTGTTTTTAGGAGCTTGATATGTATGACATCCCATCGTTTGATCCAGAGCTGGGCAAGACATTAATAGAGTTTCAAGCACTTGTTAACAAAAAGAAATTTCTAGAAACATCTTCAACAACATCAAACCATACTGCTGTTCTGTCATATAAAAACGTGAAATTGGAGGATTTGTGCCTTGACTTCACTCTTCCTGGAAGTCCTAAATACGAACTTATTCCTGGAGGCTCGCAAAGGATGGTGACCCTTGACAGTTTAGAGGAATATGTATATTTGGTTGTTGATGCAACACTGAAGAGCGGGATTGCCAAGCAGATAGAGGCTTTCAAATCTGGAATTAACGAGGTCTGATTCTTATGGAATGGAGCTAGATAAACTCCTCTTTCCTTCTCCGTAGACAAGTACTGATTTACACATACTACTTGCAGGTTTTTGCCCTTAAGATCCTCAAAATGTTTACTGAGGAGGAAATGGAACGCATACTATGTGGAGAACAGGATTCTTGGGCTGTACGTGCCTTTCTGCACTCCATTAAGTTGTGTGCTAAAATCTCAGATTGTTCTAATGTTGATTTCTTCATGCAGTTAAAGAACATTGAGGATCACATGGAGTTTGAACATGGCTATGACATGAGCAGTCCATCGATTGTTACTGTAAGTAATACAGATATGTAAATGCCTATCTAACTTTATATTTCTTGAACTCTAACCAACTAGGTAAGGACTCAATTGTAAACAACTTGCAGTTCCTGGAGATATTACGGGAGTTTGGAAGAGAGGAGCAGCGGGCTTTCATACAATTCACTACTGGAGCGCCTCAACTCCCACTTGGTGGTCTAGCTTTGCTTGATCCCAAGCTCACAGTCGTGTGCAAGGTTTGTATTTCTTTTTAGCATACAAACTATACCACTAGGGCACAAATCTGATCTTTCAATGAATACTTATCTGGCATGCATCTTGCTCGACAGAAATGTGATGGAAATGTAGATGACGAATTGCCAAGTGTCAATACCTGCCGGCACTTTATCAAGCTCCCTCCTTACTCATCCAAGGTACTGTAAAAGAACATAATCATTTTGAGATTTTCGTTTTTATCAACCTGAAAATCTGACAACTATTTCCTGGTGGTATCTGTTTCTTGACGGCAGGAGATAATGAGAGAGAAGCTCAAATATGCGATTACAGAGGGTTTAGGCTCCTTCCACTTGTCATGACTAATGATAGTAATAAAAGGCATAAAGGTACAAGATGATGGAAGAGCAATGTACATTGTAGACTCCTTGGGGTAGATATTGATAGCCATTGATTATCAGTGATTTAGAAAGAATCATGTAAACCGACATGGTGTAAATAGCCACTATCAGAATTCTGATCGAGATTTTTGTGATTGGGGATTAGTTGCTAGAGATGTAACTCAAATGTTCTCCCCTCTCGTCTCGGATAATTATGTTATTTAGTTGTATGTACATAACTACTGCACCCAACGCTTTTGGGTTTGCATTGCTGCTGTCTAATGATTGACTGTCAAAGAATACGCAAACAGTTTCTTCTGAATCTAAATTTATCGTTTATAGTGACACTGGCTGGTGTATAAAACCTGCACGGTAAGTATGTATTCTGCGAGATTTCAGATGCTGAAATAAAGATAGCACGCCATCAGACATTCAAACAAACAAACAGACGATCTGACTTATAATCAGAACTCCCATCAAACAGGCAATAGAACACCGCCAACATTGAGTCCGGATATATAACCTTAGAAGCATAAAACATCAGCACATGGATGTTTTTACATCATCTGTTGGCTGTAGCATATAATTTAAATGTCACAGTGAAGACAACAGCCAAAAAAGGATTAGGTAAATATTAAGCGACCACTTCACTGCTTGTCTGTGAAAACAGAAGTGATTCAACTTGATTGACTACTTCCTACGATCCCGAGAATTTCCTCAAACAAACTACCATCACCTAGCAACTCCAAAAAGCCTTGATGTATGAATTCAACTTGATTGATTAGTTCCTACGATTCCGAGAATTTCCTCAAACAAACTACCATCACCTAGCAACTCCAAAAAACTTTGATGAATGAGCAACCTCTTCACCGCCTCCTCGATTCCTCGTATCCATCACCTGAAAATATGATTGCAATTACTGACCAAGTGCAGTAATACATGAAGTGCTAAGCAAACTACATTCTCATATACCAACAGAAGAAATTACCTGAGTGGATAGCTACTGAAGAGCTTCAACAGGCGGGGGATCTAACAACTTGTTCTGTAGAGGATCAAATGGTGCATCTGGAAAGCGAATAGGTGAGGCGAAAGCTGACGAGGGATGCACTGATGGATCTGATCTTGGCGGTGGCTGAGAACGCCTCATCAGCATGCTCACCCTTCTTGAAGATCACCAGAGCAGTCGAGTTCTCTGCCCTGACTTCCTCGACAGGCCCGAACCTGCTGAAGATCATGATCAGGTGACTTGTCGAAGGCACAGCACTCGCACTGCTGAAGTTCAGCACTAGCCCAACCTGCGCGTGATGCTCCATTTCTGCAGCAGGCCTCCTATCACTCAGCAGCATTGCACCACTAGAGGGGTCACCATTGTTCATTGGAGGAAGCTCATCTGCAACTCTTGCACACCTTGCCATGTTTGGCATTGCAGGAGGCGGAGCATTACCATTGGCCCTGGCCCTGAGGATCATCGGTGACAGCGACATCTGCTGTGCCGCACGGTTCATGAGCTTCCCAATCTTTGTAGACATCTGCTGAGGCGTGGGTTGTGGGAAATCCTCCAATTCCAGGGCTTCATAGTCTCCACCATCACGGGCCGCATTCCCTTTGGCGCTGCTCCTTGACATCCTCCGTTTGCAAGAACCAGCACCATCGCCTCCTCTTGGCGATCTTCTCCTCTTGGCTCTCCCAGGAGCAGCACCATCAATGCCGTGGACGACCGAGTACTCGGGAAGTCCCCTCGTCGAGCCCCTCCAATGGTCCAACGCCTTGAGCTGCGCCGTGGCGATGGTGAGGTCGACCCTGTCGGCCCCGGCCAGCGGCGCGGTGGCCAGCGCGGAGATGTACCCGACGAACGCCTCGCCGCGGAGCGCGCCCCGCTTGAAGGCCGCGTCCACCGCCGCCCCGTACGCGCCCTCACGGACGCCAGCGTTGTCGATCACCTGCCTCTTGGCGGTGGCCTCGCCCTTGCCGCCGCAGCAGCACGAGAGGCCAGCCTCCACGCGGCGCGCGACCTCGTCCAGCGCGGTGTCCACGGCGGCGGCGAACGGGGCCGTCCCTCTCCGGGAGGGGAGGCGCGCAAACCCGGCGCGGAACGGGCGAAGCGTGGCCTTCTCGTTCCACGCGAAGGTGTCGTCCCCGAAGTAGGCGACGAGCACGGCGCGGCGCGGCCTGCGGTGCGCCAGCGCGAGCGCCGAGGCGTCGGCCGCGTCGAACACCTGGCCGGGCCACCACGGGTGGTGCCGCACCTTGCCCCACACCAGGCGGCCGGGCGCCGCGAGGCCGGCCCCGCGCGCCCCGCCCTCGTCGTCCTCGAACGCGCACCCGTACCCCGGGCGGTCGGCCACCGGAGCCTCCTGCGCCGGCGCCGGCTTCCTCGCCGGCCGCGCGAGGCGGCGCGGGATCCGTAGGAACTCCGCCACGTGCGGGTGCATGACGCGGAGCCTCCCCGGGCGCCGCACCGTGCTCCCCTCCCCGAAAGCAGCGTTAATCTTGGGGGAAACCTCGACGCGCAGCGCCGCGTCGCCCTCCCCCTCCGCCACGACTGGCGACGGCGCCATGTCGTGCGATCCGCCTGGAGGCAACGAATCAAACGACCGATCAGCGCGCGTGGCGCGAGTTCCTCTCCGGCCGCCTCTTCACGTACTCGAGGCATGATGGGAGGGGAACGTACGGACTGTTGAGTGAAACAGAAAGAACGGTGCTTACCGTGCGGCGGAGCCGGTGCTGCGCGAGCGGGCGTCCGGGGCGAGAGGACGCCGGGACGGCGGAAGCCAGAGAGGGAGAGGGGGAGGATGAGGAGGGGTTTGGTGTTGGGGGTTTGGGAGGCGGAGGCGGAAGGAAATGGAAGCAGCGCAGTAGCAGGGGAGAAGACAGGTGGTAGTGGTGGTGGGTGGGTGTGTGATTGTGGGTAGGCTTGGGGGGTTTGGCGAAAAAAGATTCTTGCATGAAGCATGAGCACCGTCTGTCGCGCTGTAATCTGCTGTGCAGATGGTACTACTTCTTCCTGTTCTGCCTTTCGAGTACTAAGCCTGGTTTAGATTCCAAAATACAAAATGCAAAATTTTTATAAATTACATGGTGTATTAAATATAATTAAAAAATAAATAATATTTCACAAATGGACTGTAAATCGCGAGATAAATCTAATGAGCCTAATTACGACGTGATTAGACACTAAACTACTACAGTAATGCTACAGTAAACATGCTCTGTTTATGGATTGCTTAGGCTCGTTAGATTCATCTCGTAGTTTACAGACGAGATATGTAATTAGTTTTCTGATTAGTCTACATTTAATACTTCAAATATTGAAGATTCCCTTTCAAAAACACAAAATGCAAAGTGATCTAAACACACCCATTTTCTTTTTGGAAAATAGGCTTTTGCCAGCACTCCAGCAGTTTGGTTATGATAGGAGTCCAAGATATTTCGAAATAAAAGTGCAGGAACAATGAAGTTGGTGTGATTGTGTTTTAGGGATGAAATATTTTGTTGAATCTGTGTATCAAGTTACCAACATACAAGTTGGTTGATGCGCAGCATGAATTCACGGTGTTTCGTGCCCGCGTGCATATCTCGAATTCAAAGAACGTCCTGCTTTTGCTTGGTTTGGCTGCATCTTCGTCTCTCTGGCTCTGAACTCGTGCTCAAGAAGCACGAGAGAGATTGGCGTCCAAGAACTGACAGGCCTCTCTCTCTCTCTCTCTCTCTCTCTCTCTCTCTAATGTTCTGCAGATTCCAGATTGTGCCTGCCTCCGTTTCTCCTCTAATGTTGTTCAAAGGAATGGGACCAAGAATATTACTTGCTGAAAGATCGGGTCTGGCCCTGAAAGATCACTAACGCTGCGAGGCGCGGGAGGGCGCCTCCGTCCCCAGCGCTTGAGGGTGGTCTCCGTTGTCACCGCCTCAAATCACAAGCTCGTTCGCATGGGGCCTCTGCTGCCGATGCCTTCCCCTCGTGTTCTTCGGTCTCGGGTTCTAGCTTTCTTCATGCTCTCGTTCAGCTTTGCAAAATCTCCCACTACTATTTCACCATGGGACAAAAACGCCTACTCACATTGGGACGCAATTTCACGAGAGATTTCACTGGGGCGAAATTGTGTACTAATTAGAATGTGCTGTGGCAAAACTGGGATTTCATGATGGCACTAGTAACTGCACATGTCGGAGGAGCTATTTGGTATTTTGCCCCTGATTTGGAAATAATTTAATACGTGTACCAATGGAATGGGACGTCGTTAAGACAGTAATTACGAATAGCGGAGGGACTTTTGAGCAAAAAAAAAGGAAGGAGAACAAAGCATGGATTAGCACGTGGAGCTGAAGAAATAAGCACCTCCGTAACCGAAACTGCCTGCCATCTCTGAATTACCCTGCTGGCTGCTGCCGTCAGAGCTGGCGGTTAGCGAAGCACTCACGCCGACCTCGTCTCCAACTCTCCACCTCCTGATTGCAGGCGAGAGCCCATGGCAACGCACGCTTGATTCTTCAGTGAGAGGCGACAGGTGACGCGTTCTGTGATGATTCACAGGCGAGAGCCGCTTCGCATTCATGGCCCTGGCTGCGTATCACTCGTGATCACGACACGCACACCAGAAGGGAAGATCATTTACGTCCAAATTTAACCTGAATGGTTTCTACATGTCTGCTTCATCATTATTTTTTAACACACCTTTTTAAGAAGAGAAAAGACCTGCTTGAACAGATGAACATTGAGTATTGGACCCGTTTGGTTTCTCTGTGCTAATTCCTAGCACGAATTTTTTTTATGCATGAAGTACTAAACGAAGTTTATTTGCAAAACTTTTTCACAGATGGGTGTAACTTTTCGCAACGAATCTAATGACAGTAATTAATTAATGATTGGTTATAATAATACTATATTAATTATTCTCTAATCATGCGGTCAAAGACTTCATTAGATTCGTCGCGAAGTAGCGCAGGGGTCATGGAGTTAGTTTTGTAAACTGTCTTTATTTAGTACCCGTAATTATTGGTCAAAATTTGTGCTATACATGTGTTAGGGTCCAAACCGAACAGTACTGCATCTTTTCCTTTGTCTACGTGTCACGAATTGTTGCCTGCATTTTGGCCTGGTTTGGGGTCTGGCTGGCACTGGCACCGGTACTTGAAGATCACATCTCGCACTGCAGGGACTAAAGCAAACAACTGCATCTTTGCATTGGCGTCCTAGTACGGGATTGAAGTGCAGGCAGCGCTTGCTTTTGATTTTGCTACGGCGGAGATCAGAGAGGCAGCTACTTTTTTGCGATGCAGGTCGCAGCAGCGCCTTCTTTATGCAACCAACGAATTGACGGTGATTGGCTGCCTCTCTCGTAGTCTCGTCTCGTCTCGTCTCGTCTCATGTCTTTGTGCAATAGTCGAAGGCAAATTTTGCAAGGCTGGGCTACTTGGACCTTTTCAACTTGGGCCTGTTGCGGTTGCGGTTGCGGAGACGGAACGGATGGGCTTGTGAGCCTGAATTCTACCATTTTCTGGAGGTGGGTTGGGTCTGCCTTTGTTTAACTGTATTGCGGCCGGCCCAAAAAATGATTCACGTGAGCTTTGATTAACCAGGCCCAGTAATTCACTTGAGAAGGCCGTCCGTTCTGAAGGTTGCCGGCCCACCCCCCATCACAATTCACAAATGCTGTTTCCAAGTTCTTCGGACATAACACAGGAAAATTTCAAATCGACGATTACATTCGGGGCAGGGGAGGCGCCCGCGCAGCCCAGCCACGTCACGGGAAAATCTGCCGCTTGTTCAATGGCGATCGTTTGATTCGCATAGCTGGCGAAGATGGTCGGCTGGTCGGATTTTTACGCTTCCGCTTGCAAGTTGGCTGTTGACGGCCTTTGCGCTGTGTTGTCGGTCTCAAGACTTGCCGCGTGTTTCCCATGTTGTTGCCCTGCCACGCCTCAGCTTCCCCGACCGCCGGCGGCTGCCTCGGATAAGTTCTCTGTCTACATATTCGCTGTCCTCCTTCCTTCTTTTTAATCACTCGCTTCTTGTGCTCATCTTATTTGTTTATTTTGTTCTTTTTCCTTCTCCTTTGTAATTGTATTCCTATCTGCTTGATCCGGTCCCAAAGCTTTGGAAGTAGATGCTTCCTGCTCGCTGCCGCTAGCTAGCTTCGAGCTGCTTTATTCCTTTCTCTGATGCAAGCTGGTGTTTTTTTTCTTTCCTGTTTTCTTAGTTTGTTTCTTGCTGTGCTGGGTCTTGCTCCGTCGAATACCGCTGCTTTATGTTTATTCTGTTGTGTATTATGGTTTATCTTTGAGATTGCTCTTTTATTTTCCTTTTAGGATTCTTTTTGGCTTCTTTTTACGTGTTGTCAACTTGCGCGCTTGGGCGCGCGCCAATCACAGTAGCTCATGAACCGGCAAAGTCCGGCAAGATCTCCAGTTCCCTTAGTATGTCTCAAGAAAAAAACTAACAACATTTCCCCCCTTTTTTACAGAAAAAGAAGACCAAATAATTCCTTACCTTTTAAGAAATAGAGTTGATGACCTATGATTTCAGGAATCTTTCGAGTCAATTCCCTCGATACCATTGGAAATTATACTCATCCGATCATCCCTTATGTGCCATTGGTCCACATGTTATAGACACACAAAAAAAATCCACTATATACCATCCGGTGGTACATAAGGGATGAATTATATTTTTTCAATGGTAAGGAGGGAATTTACTCGAATAGTTTATGTCATTCTCCACATATGGATAGCTGCTAGACAACCAATCACCCAACGGGCCGGCTAAAAGTCAGCACTAATACAGTGTTCCCATGCAGATCCAGTGGTGATGCTACCTGCTGCTAAGCTCAATCCCTTTTGCCGCTAGATGCTATGCTTAGCCGCAAGTCCTCTGAATAAATCAACAACCACGAGGAAATGGATTGTTGCTTTCATTACACAACAAGGAACCCAATCTAAACAAAGCAGGAACCCGATCTTCTCTCTTTCGAAACAAGTACCAAAGAAGGACCTTTCACAGGCTATGGCCTTGAACCTTGCTTGTCTTCATCTTGCTTTCGTCTTCAGCTTCAGGCCTCTTAATTAAACCTCCTCCCCCTTGTCTTTGTCTCAGGGAATCAGCTACCGCGCATGCTGTACTACACAACTACTTAATTGTTGTGGTTAGGATGCTTGCGGTTTAGTTTGTTTCAACTTGGAAGAAGCTCCGGAAGGCTTGGTCGTTTGTTTGGAAGTTCCCGCAAACGGATTTGTGCAGCTACACCGTCAAATTGAAGAACGGCAGCGGATCAATCAGATATTCATCTTCATCCATTTACCCATACTGACTCGTACAGTACAAAGCAAGTATGAGCTCAAAATTCAACATAGCAAAACTGAACTAGGAAATGTTACTAGGTCAAGATCCATTTGGGCAGAGCTTGGGGAATAAATTTAGAGAGCACCAACACTAGAACATAAATGGCTCAGGGAGTCAAGGTCAAGGGGTGGACATTTTGAAGTTCCATTAGCAAAGTAAGACTGCATTCTGTAGCATCCATTGCCATTAAAAAGCAAGGAGGGGGAATATGGATCATTATGGCTGCAATGAAACCTCATCTCATCTCTGGTTATTTACACCGTGTTTTGCGTACATATTTGTCCCTGTAGGGTTTCAGGGTTTTTTAGGCAAAGGGGTGCCCCCAACGATTTTATCTGGGCAGCCAGGTATTCAATTGTTTGTCTACGGGGCTAATCATTCCTCATCATTAATTCATTATCATAAACATCCTTTCTTCTTAATGAAAGAAAAAAAAAGTTCTTGATTGGTACTCACTGAGGTTAGTGTAGTGGATTTAGTGTGGTGATTGCAGAACCTGCATGCACAACTGCACTGTCCTAACTCACTGAGGTTCCTATCCTTTCAAAAAAAAAAAAAAAACTCACTGAGGTTCCTGCAACGCATGCACCTTGTTGTCAAGAAACAAGCAGTCGACTCTTGCCCAGGCTGCACGGCAGGGGTGTCTGGCCACTTTTCTCCTTTTTGTTCATGTACTTTTAAATTCTTTTCCTTTTAATTGAAAGACGGAGCTCCTATCCAATTCATTCAAAAAAAAAACAGTCCAATGGACGACCAGGATTCATTCCTGTCATCTTATTGTATAAGTACACGCTACACTACAAAAATTATGCACGCTAATTGATCCTGGACCATCATGATTCATTCGTGGAGGGCAAAAGGTCTTCGTTATTGTAATTGATCCTCCCTACATATAATTAACAGAAGAAATATGTACTGTTAGCCAATGCAAATTGAGAGGCACGCTATGCTTGTGCTGTTCTTGCCTTTGCTTGTGGGAGCTTTGGACATCACCGCTGCATCGAGAATGAGCTGCACAAGAATGAAAAGAAGGAAAGTGCAAACCGCTGCCGTGTAGAAACATGAGAAACCTCTAAAGAATATTGTTGGAAGTTTTCAGTTATTAGTAACAAACTAACAATAACAGCCACAAATGTACTTTGTTGCGGATGTTTACAAACTCGTTTTGTAAAACTTCAGGCAAAGTAACAAATTCAGGTGCATGTGTGCTAGAAATGGGCATGCTGATTTATCATTTTAGAATGTTTTTTTTTCTACGCAGCAAAGTAACAAACTACAGGGCTGTGGCGCGATAGGTACCCGTTTGACTGGGCAGTTCTTTTCGGGAGCGGACCCCACGTGGGCCGCACCAGGCACTCGTCGTACGCAGCACACTGATAAGTGGGCCCGGAACTAAACGCCCTACCTGCCAGTACCAGCTTGGCGAACCCGCCCCGGCTTGGTGGACGAAAGAAGCAGCGGCAGGCGGCAGCAAAGCCCTCGAGACCAGGGCCCAAGGAAGCTGACCGGTGATCCAGGCCCTGGTCGCTGCCGCGTGGGCCCGGGTCCGCGGGGTTCCCGCACGCCCCGAGACACGTGCCCCTCGGCGGCATCGTGCGGCGGGCCACGTCCACGACACAGGAAGGCGCACAGCCTCAGCGGCCGCAGCATCCGCTCCACCTCCACGCCCACCCCCACCCACATAGGAGTAGGCCATTGAAGCAAGCGAAAGCAAACCGGGAAGCGTGGGAGGAGACCTGACCTCACCTCACAGTCGCAGCAGGAGGGGAGCCGCTGCTCGCTCAGCAGCAGCAGCAGGATAAGCCCAAGAAGGGACGCGAGAGAGGACGACGAAGCCTTGGAGGACGCAGAGGTGAGCACCTCGCAATGCTGCTTCCGCCTTTGATCCATCCATTTCTTTCTGCTGCAGGAATGCATCTTCCTGGTTTTGGCCGCACCATCGATCTGAGGCCGGAGAGGCTGAGGATAGGGTTTCGATTTTGTTCCTGTAGTTTGGCAGGGAAATGGCGGAACACAGTAGGAAGACGAATGGGAACCGGGAAGAGAGAGGCTTGGGGTGTGCTAGTTTGAATGACCAGCAAAGGCTGCTGCTTTTGCATCCTTGCTTTCGTTCACCCCTTTTTAACTTTGTTTGATTTGAAATGGTTTGAATGATATCCGTGATTGATTGTTTTCCCTGTTCAACTCCATCCCTCTCTCTTGTCTCTTGCTCCTCCGCTCTGTTCTTGCTGGCCACAACGGCTGAGACAAGCAAGTGGGGTAGGATTGATTTCTCCTCAGCTCGGCAACTGAAACCATTGCTAATTAAGTCTCTCTTAGTACTGCCGGTACGGTAGAAATACTAATGCTTTAATCCACAAACAATGCGTTAGGCATGCAGGTAACGCCTCTTTCTTAGTACTGTTCGTACAGTGTTAATAATGCTTTAAGCCGCAAAAAGACGCGTTACAGGAAACGCACACAGGGCTTCAGACCTTCATCAGTTCTTCAAATGCTCCATCTGTTAGCCCTCCCTTTGTGCCCCTCGCGTCTTGCATCGCATTGCTTGCCTCTGCCGGTGACTCCCATTTGCACTCAACTTCTCCAGTGGTTCGTGCCCTTCAATGAATGCATTTCTCCACTCCACAACCACACAAACATGAGGCCCGGCCCAGTTCAGGATCTAGCATAAATATCCATCTTCTGTAGGTTTTTTTTTTTGAGACAGTAAACTGTGCGAGTTACAGCGCCTCCTCCCTTCGAAATTTCTACCGCCTTTTCTGTTTGCTTAATTTGTGCCACTCCATGTAAGGCTGCCATTATTGTTCTCCTGGGAGAATTCCCAGTTTAGCCCTCACTGCTATATCTGCTAGGCTGGTCGAATCAAGGGCAGTTTGGTATACTTGCAATATTTAAGGTTTGTTGTGGAAGTGGGCTCCTGCTCTTTCCTGGATTCCCTCCACCGGAGTCCTTGGATTGGGGTCCTTGTGTTCAACTTGGTGGCACTGTTACCTCTGCCTGAGGTTATAGGGTGTGGACCGTGTGCATTTTTTAATTTGATGTGAAGGGGTGCAGAGGCAGATATATGCACCACGTCCATTTCTTTTTGACCTATTTTGGTAGCGAAGTTCATGTTATTGAAAAGAAATATTTCAGCTTATTGAATGATGATATGCCACTTAACGCTATAGTTTTTTTGTTTTTAAGGATGCTGCATTCATGTTTTTAAGGTTTTTAAGGATGCAGCCTATATGCAATATTTTACTCACTTATCAGTATTCGTTTATTTGTTGCAGCATTCCATTGCAGAAGGATTCGGTGAGGAATCTCATCATGCAGACTTCAAAAACAAGGTTAGCTCTAGATGGCTGGAACTTTCTTGGGTTATTTATTTCTCTCTTTCGCGGCTGCCCAAGAACAATTGCAGTTCTGCACATGCATGTGCATTTCTGGGTGGCCCTGTTTACTTAGCCCAGTAGACAGTGAGCATCCAAGGATTAATACCTGGTTTGTATTTAAAGGGTCTATTTGCACTTCGGGCCGATGCAGTCTAGACAAGTAAAATTATTTTAGGGGCATTACAGGTCAAAAACTAGTATAGTTTTGCTCTATTTCTGTTGCTAATCCAATTAGCATTTTGCAACTGTACCACTTTTGCAAATTGGAAAAAAAATAACCGATTTTATTTTCAAGTATCATATTGCCTGGATGTCTTGTTCTTTACCTTGGTTTAGTGAATCCATGGAGCTAAGTTGTACTAGAATTTGAGGGCGACATGCTACCGTTGTAGGTTGTACCCATATATGTATGTGAAGCTAGGTACTTAGGTACCATTTTGCTTAAGAGTTGAATTACTGACCTACCAAGCGAGCAGATTTGTTGAATGTACTGACTAGTACTACATTACATTTATGTTATTGGTTCTTGCATACAATGCATACAAGTGAATTCAGGGTCGACTGTCTGCACAAATACTATTTTTTTTTCTCAAACAGTAAGCCATGCAAACCCTGTATTGAAGTATAGATGTATTAGAGGGATCCACCCTTTTATTTGACTTCTGTCGTAGTATCATAGAACTGTTTAAATAGTTCTTTGGGCTGCTTGTTTGGTTAATATCTGAACAGTATCCATGTGATAGAACTGTTTAATTAGTTCTTTGGGCTGCTCGTTTGGTTAATAACTGAACCGTATATATGTCTTTGCCAAAAACCGCATGCTTCTTACCAACCAAAACAGTAGACAGTCTTTTACATCAATTGTTTTTCTTCCTGTCATTGCATGTTTATGTGAATCTGCTGATATAAACCATCTTATTAAGAGTGAAACAGTTGAGCTTCAGTACCAGTACACTTGCAGTTCAACAAAAATAAATATATAATGGTGTCTTGTCATGCTCAGTATACATTGGTTATTTCCTGAATCGACAGTTCCTTCAGTGCATTAAGGGCCTGCAACAGATTTTAATGTTTGTATTATCTGGATTTAGTTTGTTGATGGACCTATTGAGGTTCGAGGTCCTCACATTCCAAATTCCAATATAAGTCATAGGGCCTGGTGAATCTGAAGGTGTTTAGATGTAGCTGGACTTTGGCACTAGATGATTCCTTGTGGTGAAGCATTGCCATTACCGTAACAAAAAAAAAAATCAAAGACTTACACATATAACTGTAGAATATCCTAGTATCTACAGTGTAGATACTAGGATCATAGATATCTTGATGTTTACATATCTCCCAGTAGCCATATTTTTACCATATGCACTCATTTTGATTAGTACATTTAGGAGTGTTCACTACATGTCGGGAATGATTGTAATTGATAAAAGCTTTGGCTTCTCTCTGTGTTTGTAAAGTATTTTTACCCTATTTTAGGTCGTTAATTTCTTCAGGTGTTTTTTGATCATGACTTGGATGCTAGGTATTCACATTTGAGATCTGCAGGAATGGGCCCTCAGATGCCCCGCAGAGGACTTCTCCAAGGACACCACGTGCATCTCGTGTGGCCAAAACTGGAGGGAATGAAACTGATTCTACAGGAGCTACCCCGACAAGAACACCTACAGACAAGAGTCCTAAGGTCACCGAGCGGCGGTCTCCACGAAGCCCAGTTACCGAGGTAGTCTTGCAACCAGCACATTCTCTTTGCTATGTTTTTAACATTAGCGTTCTGTTTATTTGAGAAATGGCTGTATTTTGATTGATTATTCCAACATTTGTATATCTTTCATCATAGAAACTACAGAATTGTCTGTAGTATGCTTCGTTTTGAATTATTCAGTAGCATAATTCGCTCTCTGTTTCAGAAGAAGCGCCCAAGTAGGCTATCTGAACTGGAATCTAAAGTCAGCCAGCTGCAAGATGAACTGAAGAAGGTCAAGGAGCAGCTTAGCTCATCGGAGGCACGGAGGCGCCACGCACAGCAGGAGGCTGAGGAAGCAAAAAAGCAAGAGCAGGCTGCAACTGCGAAGCTGGAGGACCTGCAGCACCAGATTGATAAGTCCTCAGCAGCAGAGGAATCCCGTCGCCAGGAGCTGCGCAAGATCTCACAGGAGTGTGACCGTGCCTGGGAGTCAGAGCTCGAGGCTGTGCAGAAGCAGCAGTCAGTAGATGCCACTGCACTCAGCTCAGCCATGTCTGAGATTCAGAGGCTGAAGCAGCAGCTGGAAGCCACATCAGAGTCTGATGCAGCCCGTGCGAAGCAATGTGAGTATGCAGAAACTGAGATTGAGGGATTAAAGCAGGAGATGGAGATTCGCCTAGCGACCATTGAGGGCCTGAAGGTAAATGTCGGTGAGAGCGACAAGGCTGCAGCTGAGGCAAATGCCATAGCAAATGAGGCCAAGCGGCAGCTGGAGACAGCAAAAGCCACCATTGACTCGCTCATAGCTGAGGGTGTCCGCCTGCAAAACTGCCTGAGATCAAGGGACATGGAGCTCAATGAGTCTAAGGCTCGCATAGCATCGCTTGAGGAAGATCTGAAGAAGGCACAGGACATGGCCAATACCAATGTCAGCTTTGACAACCCTGAGCCTGAATCTCTGAAGAATGTGGTAACCACTGCTGATGCCAATGGGTTCTGTGAAAGTTCTGACCAGGAGATCGAGCACCTGTGTAATGCGCTTGAGGTGGCTGAGATAAGGTACCAGGAGGAGCAAACACGGATGACTATTGAGACGAAGACGGCATACGAGATGCTGGAGAATATGAAGGCTGAGTACATGCGCAAAGTGGGCGAGCTTGAGCTCGAGCTAAAGAACAAGAACGACGCACTCATGGAAGCGATGGCGGCAGCCTGTGCCGCAGGCAAAACACAGCAGGAACCTCACAAGCCAGACACCATTCAGCCTGAGCTGGAGGCGAAGTTGATGAGGTCGATCACGGACAACGCAGACCTGAAGGCAAGCCTGATGGACAAGGAGAACGCGCTGCAGAGTCTGGCAGAGGAGAACGAGACCCTAAAGATGCAGGCTGGCAGGACAGAGGCGGAGCTGCAGCTGAAGTACGAGGCGGCAGTGGCGGAGCTGGAGCTGGCCAAGGCGGCGGAGCAGGACGTGCGGATGCGTCTGGGCCTGGTCACCGAGGAGGCTGATAAGAGCAGCCGGCGCGCCGCGCGGGCCTCCGAGCAGCTGGACGCGGTGCAGGCCGCGAGCGGAGAGATGGAGGCCGAGCTGCGCCGGCTGCGCGTACAGTCCGACCAGTGGCGCAAGGCTGCCGAGGCGGCCGCAGCTGCTCTGTCAGGTGGCGGTGGCGGCGGGGATAACGACGGCATCGGGAGGACGGTGGAGCGGACTGGGTCACTGGAGCCAGAGTACAATAACTCCATTGGCGGGAAGCTGATGAGCTCACCATTCTCGGATGATGTGGATGATGAGTCGCCCAAGCGGCGCAACAGTGGTGGCGTTCTGCGGAGGATGAGCGGGCTCTGGAAGAAGAGCCCCAAGTGAGCCGGATCAGCCGGTCTGGTTCTGTAGGGTAGGGTGAAGGTGCTGCAAGCCTGCAACTGGTAGCAGCAAGATGAGGTGTTACAGCTGCCAGAATGAGGTGTAATACTGATCAGCAGAGAGGTTGTTAGCTTGCTCTGCTTGTAGTGCTACTAATCCGGATGCTGTAACAGTAGTAGTTAGCTGATGAATGCTCCAGGGATGATAATGCTTTTGCAGAACATTATTAGTTGATTGTGACATGATCATCCTGTTTAGCTGCTGCAAGTGAACTTGAAAGCACGTTGGGCTTCCTTGTACTGCATGGAATCTGTGGGTGTTTTTTTTAATCCTTTGGGGTCTGCAATCTGAATTTGTTGCATCGCACCATTTTCTTGTGCCGCTGATAAGGCGATTCAGCAATTAATCGAGATGAATTTTAATGGACTTGGGCTACAGCGATGATCTGTAGTCAGGTTTAATTAAAAAAGGGTAAATTATGTTGAGCAGGACTGATTTTAGAGTGGTTCCTCCTGCGTTTTAGTCAAAACGAAAACGAGAACCATTCATAACCGTGAAGGCGAAAACAAAATTTTGGATTCGATTTTCTCAACTCCTCGCGTAGTCGGTAAATTTGGTGAATTATCAAACACAACCATTCGTAAGGCCAAAGCAAGCGCTCAACTGGCCCATCTGACTTTTTCCCTTGTTTCAGGTTGCCCGGCCGAGGGTGTTCCAGGCCTCTCTCTCCATAGCTGGGCCAGTTGAAAAACTAGAACAGAGTACGCGCGAGTGAGATTAAAACCGACGGCGATTACACCACTATTGCAGTAGAAGAACACTAGCACGACTGATTCATCCATGGCACAAGCAAACCTTGCACTGCATCTCTACTTGCATCTCCTTGCACCATCAGATGTACTAGTACACTACAAATCCATGTCTGAAAAGATGACCACAGACTTAAATTTGGCTGGCACATTCATCAAGCTCGCCGCTTTCCCAAATCCATGGCACAGCAAATGGATTGGGTCAGGGGACAAGAGAAGCAGCAGCTAATGCTATACAAAGCCTACAGGCGGCTCCATTTGTGGCGGTGGATGGACCAGACTCCAGAGCGGCGGTGCCGGCCCCCGCCGGGCGGGCGGCCTGAATCTGCTCCCCGTCATCAGGCGACGAGGACGTAGACGGCGTAGATGATGCCCGGGATGTAGCCCAGGATGGTGAGCAGCAGGCAGATCCAGAACTCCACCTGCGACCAAATTAAAGAAGCGAGGGATCGAATTGAAGGCAAGAAGGCTAGCAGCGACCGTGCTGCATCATGAAACAGGAGTGATACCGACCCCGATGCCGTAGCGGAGGAAGACGCCGAGCGGCGGCAGCAGGATGGCCAGCAGGATCTCCAGGAACGTCTCCGACCCCATCGCTGTTGCTCCTGCAGCTTCCTCCTCCTCCTCCTTTGTGTCGGTAACAAACCTACTTAGTTCTAGCCTTCTAACTATAGCGTGTTGTGCATGTGGTGAAGCAGAAGCAGGAGCAAGATCAAATACTTGCCCTCCGCTGAGCTCACAGCTAAAGCAGGCCGTTGGACCTTATCAGAAAACGGCAAGCTGCCAGCACGGACAAGACGTGGCAGCGCGGAGCGTAACCAGCGCGACACCTGGCCTCGCCTGCTGGACACGTATGCCCAGCTGCCAGAAGACCATGCCTGCACGCTCATTCAAAGTTCTAATCTGCACACGATCGATCACCTTCCTGGCTAGTCCAATTCCGAGATCTCTCCAATTCCTACCTGATCACCACAAGATTATGCACTGCACTGCAACTTACAAATACAGTAGTATCTATCGGCAGCATATACCACCGCTAGCTACTGCTACGACGAATCCTTTTGGTGAGAGAGATGAGATCAATCTATCGCCATACATAGCATCTCTCTTGCAAGGGATGCTGCTTTTCACTGATGCATCGTATAGTCGCCGACCTTTTTTATTTTCTCAGCTCAAACTTTTCTAGAGAGCGAGAGAGAGTTGGGTTCCCGTGCAGGCCGTGCTGTGCGTCAGAAACACGCAGAGCTCCTCTTTTGCTCTCTTTTCACTTTTTCACAGCTAGCTGCCTAGCTCAAACGAACTTGTAACCCTTGTGCCCCTTCCTTTACACCCACCGAGCTTTTTTCTTTTTCACTGCTGAGTTTATATGCACATATTTTATTATTTGTTGACTGATGCTGACGGCGCATATGAATTCCTTGGTGCGAGGGTGTGTTTAGTTTGGTGAAAAAGTTTGGATTTTGGTACTGTAGCATATTTTGTTGTTATTTAATAATTAATGTCCAATCATACACTAATTAGATTTAAAAGATTCATCTCATATAGATCAGTTAAACTGTGTAATTAGTTATTTATTTCAACTGTATTTAGTGCTCCATGTATGTGTTCGAAGATTTGATGTGATGGGTACCCCTGAGTTACATTTACAGAGGAAGCTAAAAAGTATTCCCTCCGTACAGAAGGAATACAACCTAGCTTGCTAAGTAGTCAAATAATTTGAAATTTGATAAAATTTATAAAAAATTACTGATATTTGTATATCTAAATAGATTTAATATGAAAATACATAACTTGATAAGTCTCTAGTTATACTTATTTTATAACATAATAAATGTTTATAGTATTTTATATAAATTTAGTGAAATTTGAAATTATTTATTTTTCGGAAAATGAGAGTTATATTTTTTAGAACGGATGGAGTAAGTTGACTATCTGAATTGGTACCTAAAATCCGAGTTCTCTGTCATGTACCTAAAATCTCTGCGCTCGTGTCCGTCCAGTGGTGTCCTAGCTTGGCCGGCGCCAGCTAAAGAAACATCAAAGATTCACTTGTTGCTTGGCACTACAAACTCGTACACCTGCCGTGATGGATCATCGATACGCGCACTCACCACGCCATGCCGGCGCCATCAAAGGTCAACACCTCACTGCTGGTCTGTGCTACTAGCACTACAGCTACCTCAGTTCTTATCGTTTTCTTTTTTTTTCTTTTAATTTGACGGCAGTTCTTCTCTATTTTCTTTACCAAGATCGGTGCTCATCCCTGAATCCAGTCACAAATTTAGCGTAAATAAGGCTGCGGGACCTGTAAATGCTCCTCCAGTGCATCGATGGAGGAAAAAGAGCTGCAGCGGGGTACGCTACAGCCAGGGGCGGACCTGGGCCTAGGGCCACCCGGGCCGTGGCCCTAGTCGTGGCCCAAAAAATGCCACTAAGCCCTTTAGATTTTGGGCCAAAAACAAGAGGCCCATCCAACATACAAGGGCCAGAGTCCACGTAGCAACAGCAGCGACGCAACATGCTCCTCTGACCAGGGTTTACAAAACCGGTGGGAACCGAACCGGTCCAGTCCGGTTCCGGTTTGTGCCGGTATCAAATCGGTCCAAATTCAAAATTTAAATTTGAATTCAAAAAAATGAAAAATTCTCAAAAATACTTTAAGGTGCGACGAATCTAATGGTGTCAAATTTTCTCAAAAATTCGTTCGTTTAACATACTTTTCGGGCATTTAAAGTTAAACCAAAAAAGAAAAGAAAAAAATAAGACGGCTCATTAAGGCCCACTTGGTAAACCGGTCAAACTGGCCGATAAACCGGTCAAACTGGCCGGTATACCGTTCCAAACCGGTTACATATGTGATTTTAAAAAATTTGAATTCAAACCGGTCAAACCGGCCGGTATACCGGTACGAACCGGTTGAACTGAGTTTTTTTAATTCAAATTTGAATTTGACCGGTACCGACCGGTTTCCGACCAAACCGGACCGTTATACCGGTACCGGACCCCGGCGGTTTGGCACGCCCTCACGTACTCTCCCCTGTGCGCCACTGCCCGCCGCCACCGCCTGGTGCGCCGGCCGCCGGCTGGCACCTGCCGGCGGCTCACCCCTGGGCTACCTGCTCCCCTTCCCTCCTTCCCAGGTGCGCCGACCTCGAAGAACCCCCGGAGGAAGTACGCGCCTGGGCGCCACCGCGCTAGGCCGCCCGTGCGACACCGCCGCCGCCCGTCGACGTGACGCCAGCGATCAGCCTCCCCACTTCCATTCTCCTGAAGCTCACAGGTTTTTATTTTCTCGTCAATCTATTTCGGTCCCCCTATTTCATTCAATTCACTAATTGGAATTTAGTCACTAGCACTGCAATTTTAGATCTAGACAATTGATTGGTAGCTTGATACTGCAAAATGAAGAGGAGTAGGACATTGACATCTTATTATGCTCGTGTTTCTCCCACACAATTGACTGGAGTTTGTTGAACCCCCTCGCCCTCCACCTTCAGCACCGGAAGCAGAAACAAATTTAAAATATTTGCTATGAAAATTATAAAGACAGAGGTGCGAAATAAGACGGGGGATGAGTGGTTAAATCATAGGATGACATGTAATATTGAGCGAGAAATATTTGCAAGCATAAAAAATGAAGTCTCGTTTGAAGAAGTTAGCTAAATATAGTAGCAGTACTAGTGGTATGTTACCTTCAACTGTTTTTCTATAGTAGCTTAATTTTGGCCGCTGAATTGTGGCCCTAGTCTTGGCCAAAAGCTAGGTCCGCCACTGGCTACAGCTCCCTCCATCTTTGTAGAAACGGCGCCGCACACCAAATCAAGCGGGCGCAGCGGACGTCCGCAACCCACGCCGGCCCCACCACGCCCAGAGGACAGTTGCTGTCGCGCGCGTCCATCCGGAAGTGGCCGCCGCCATCGATCTTGTCCGCCGGCTAGGGAGGGGGAGGAGGTGTCTGCCGCCGTCGAGCTCGTCCGCCGGCCAGGGAGGGGGGAGGAGTAGGGGCCGAGCTCGAGCAGGCCTCGCCCCGCGCGGCCCGGGAGGAGGGAGGGCGCCAGGACCGGCGGCGCGGGAGAGAGCAGGGAGGGGGGCACGCCTACCGTCGGCGGAGGGAGCAGGGAGTGGGCGGAGTCAAGCCGTGCTGCCAGATCCACGCCGGGAAGGAGGGAGAGTCAGGTGGAGGGAAGAGGACGGCCGCGCGCGCTCCGCGGGAGCCGAGCCACCATGGACCCGATAGGAGAGGGGTGGTCGGCGGCGGGCACGGCTCCGGCCAGGTGCCTCCCGGAGGCCCGCGGCGGTGGACACCTCCGGGCGGCCAGGTGCCGCTCCGGCGCGGCCGCCGACCGAGGAGGGAGATGATGCCAGCACCGCACCTCGTCGCCCCCGCCGCCATGGTGTCCACCGCCGCGGGCGCCGCGTCCTGGGCCCGGCCGCAGATGGAGCACAACAGGGGCGACAGCAGACCACAGACGGCCGGGAGCACACATCGTGGCCGGACCCGCCATGGCCGCCAGGATCTGGCGGAGCTCGAGGGCCGCTATGCATCCTCGCGCGCCGGCCGCCCTGCCGCCGCGCCGCAGAGCAGAGCCGCAAGC
This sequence comes from Panicum virgatum, assembly GCF_016808335.1. Taxonomy (NCBI): domain Eukaryota; kingdom Viridiplantae; phylum Streptophyta; class Magnoliopsida; order Poales; family Poaceae; genus Panicum; species Panicum virgatum. Next base: position 8,225,373 of record NC_053147.1, read on the forward strand.
ACGCCATCGCAGGCGGCCCGCGGGCAGGAAGCAGGGGCGCCGCGCGCCGCTCGTGCTCGCCCTCGGCAGCGGCCGCACGCCGTGCTCCGTCCTCCCTCCCGCGGCCGCGCGCACGATGAAGGAGGGCACCGAAGCGGAGCGAGCAGGGGAGCCACCGGAGCTCGAGAAGGGGACCCCCGCGCGTCGCATCCCCGGCTACCCCATCATCTGTCGCGCGCCTGCACCGGCCCGGCCATGGGCGCCGCAGCATTGGGGCGTGAGGTGAACACAAGGCAACGCGCGTGCCGGAGGGAGGCCGGGCCGCTCGCCGGAGTGGGGGCCGGGCTGCATGCCGGAGAGGGAGGTGAGGAGCGTGGGACCGCGGAGCTCGGCACGCGGAGCTCGAGCTCGCCTCTGCTCGCCGGTGGGGGCACCGCGGAGGCCGCGAGGAGGCGGCGCCACCGGAGGAGCGCCGGCACGCACCGGTCCGGGATCCCGCCGCCGCCGGGCGAACGCGGCCCGGCAAGAAGGGGAGGACGGGGCCGGGAACGCGGCGAGGCGGGCCGCCGAGAGCGCCGTCCGGCGGACGCACCTGCAGATCCAGGCGAGCACCGCGGCCATGGCCCGGCCGCGGCCAGTTCCGCGCCCCGCCGGCCGAGCCGAGCGGAGTAGAGGGGGGAGAGAGGGGGTGCCGGCGAGGACGCGCGGAGCGGAGCTGCGGAGGCGTGCTCGGGAGAGAGAGGAGGGAGGGCGCAGGGTAAAAAATGAAACAGAGTATGACGCGTGGGTTCATGTTCTGATATAGAGGATGGATGGGTACCGAGAAACTAAATATAGAGAAAAAATCACGCTGACCAAGACAGAATATTTCTTTTAGAGACGGAATATTCTTTTTAGAGGAGAAAAATAGAGGTCCACAAGTGTGGACAGCCTAATGCCCCATGCATCTTTCTATTTCATTTTCATATATAAGAAGCCCAGTGGCGGAAGCAGCAGTACCCAAAAACACCATGGAGCCTCTCCTTAGCCCCCTTCATTTTGGAGAAAAAAAGATGAGAAAGAAGGAGAGGAAAGAAGAAATCAACCCCTCCTTTAAAAATTTCTGGATTCGCCAGTGAAGAAGCCAAGCAGCTGAACTGCTCGTCTACTACGTATATACATGCATCGATGCCGACTGTAACCGCCCTCGTGCACGAGTAGTCAAGGCAGCAGGCAGTGTCGTGCCGACCATGCCTCGGTGCAAATACGGGGTCCTCCTTTGGGGCCCCCACCTCTTTTACGCCACAATCTGTCAATCTGAGAAGTCTCTCCACGACCGAAACAACCAAGAGATCGATGGAGCACAGCAACCACGTATCATCTATCCACCTGGAATGGAACGGATTGGCACAACCGTTTCCTTTCTTTACGTGTCACGGCAACGGGAGAGTTCACCACCCCCTGCGCGGGCGTTCCGGTCAACCTGTGCCGTCCTAATGTGCAGCTAGATCGACACGTGCCGGCGTGCCGCTGTCGGCCGGCTGCGGCAAGGCAACTGCCAAGTTGTGCACTACTACTGCGCCTGCGATGATGATGTGGGCAGGCGCGTCGCCGTTAGCGATGAAAACCGACGGAAAAATTTTATTTCTACTTTCGTTTCTATTTTTTTTTTGACGGAAATGGAATCAGATTCGGAAAATACGAGTACGGAAACGAGATTGGGTTACGCGAAAGTACGGAAACGAACCAATACAGACGTTGAGCCGGAAAGAATAATGCGATCAAATATTCTCGAGTATACATTAACAAAGTCACAAAATAATATACACGTACAAAGTTATTAGTCCAATATTCACTAGTATGACATGTGTTAACATGTTAACATGTATACTTAGTGATTGGTGAAAGAGCATCTAGGCCCCTAGTGGGTTTTGGTGTATTGATTGACAATACGATTAAAGAACTAACTTGTTTGCATGAGATTATGAGCAGGTATTTAATTTGTGGAATGATATAGCTCATGTATTGCAAGTAAATGTGTATGTCCCATTAACAATCATTATATGTGACAAGCTAGAATGAGAAAGAAAAATGGAAGAGCAAGGTATTCATGTGTAGTATGAAGGCTCTAATATTGTGTTGAAGCTCGTTAGTTTATGTGGGACTCAAAGTAGCAAGCAAAAGTTGTAAAAGAAAATAGAGTAAGGTATTCATGGTTGATATAAAGGCTCTAATATGCGAAGGCTTGTTTCGGATGTATATGACAAGCAAAACAAGAAAAAGAAAATTGAGAGCAAGGTACTCATGATTGACATGAAGGCCCCAATATCAATTAAAGGCTTGTTCGACTTTTGATGGAATTCATATGACAAGTAAATGTTATGAGAATGAGACATAATATGTTGTTGCATAGTCTCAAATTAGAGAGACTTGTCATATGAGATGCATATTATTGTACAAAGGAAGCAAGCAAGAGAAAAGTAAATGAGACATGAGTTGATGTGCATATGTTGTCTCAAATTGGAAAGCTTGCATATGAAAATTAAATGGTGAATTTATTTTGGTAAAGAAGATTTCATGCATGACACAAATCAATATGAGTTCAAGATGGACGGCTAGGATAAAGGTAGAGGATCGAGAGACGTGTTTCAAGAGGCTACACAAGCGACGGCTTGGGGGGAGCAAGGAAACCGATACGGGTCAAAATACCGGAGATCCTAGAGTCATAAAGAGCTCTATGTTGAAGAGTGTCAGTATTTGAAAAATGGGAGTGACTTGTGAATCAAAGATGAATTCCATTCTTATATGAAGGAAGATTCAAAGTCACTAGCTCAAGCAGAAATGCTCACTGAAATTAAGGATGTTGACAACCTCAAGATATTGATTGAAGAAGTTCGGCTTGATCAAGACATGAAAGCTCAAGTGTTGTGTATGTCATTTTATGTGAACTTGAGTATAGGATGTCGTACTATCAAGAGGGATGCAACATCAGTGGTTTGACATTACCAAAAGTGCTCATAGCTATCCCATATGAGAAAAGTCAGAGAGAAACACTTGGGAGCAGAAAACCTACTTGTACCGGTCTGACCGGTCCAGCCGACTGGTCTGACCGGTCGGGGTCCAACGGCTAGTTTATTTGAACTGACCGATCTGACCGGTCTGAGTCTGACAGAGCAACGGCTAGTTTTTGAAAGAGGGGTATTTATACCCCACATCCTCACCTATTCGGGTGTGCTGATGCCATTACATTTCAAAGCCATCTCTGAGCCGTGAGAGCACTTGAGAAGTCCTCCCCAACCTCTCTTTGTGAGATTTGAGTGATTAGAGTTGAATCATTTGAGTTGGGTTGAGTGAAACTTTTGCTAAGAGAGCATTTGAGCAGTGAGAGCATAAGCCCTAGCTTGAGCACTTGTGGTTGCGTCGCCAACTTGATTGAATCATTTGTTACTCTTGGAGGAGAAGCCTCCTAGACGGCTAGGCGTCGCAGGCTAGCTCCCAAGCTTGTGGTGAGCAGCGGCAAGTTTGTTGCAGCAGCAAAGGTGTGCCACAAGGGCACATGGTCAAATAGTGGAAAGGAGGAGATAGCTTGACCTTGTGGTCGCGATAATCTTCCTCAACGGAGACTAGGATTCACACGTGGTGAACGTGGTGAATCCGAACTTCGGTGAAACAAATCTCTGTGTCTCCTTGCATTATCTTTATTTAGTTTGCCTCACACTTTGTACTCTAGCTTTATTTGTGCTTCCGCTTCGATCTACTTGGTTTTGTTGTTTCTGTATGTGCAGGGTTAAGAAATACATTTGTAAGCACCTAAAGAAGCACCACACCAAGTTGCATTTGTGCTAGAGCTCGTAAAGGGGAGAATTAACACTTTTGTGCAAGTTCTGCGTAGTACCGGTCTGACCGGTCTGCTCAACCGGTCTGACCGGTCAGAGTGTTTGAATCCTGTTTCTAAGTCTAGTACCGGTTTGACCGGTCTGCCAGACCGGTCTGACCGGTTGGTTGCTGACAATTGTGTTAAGTGCTTTAATCTGCAGGATTAATATTAAACGCCTATTCACCCCCCCCTTTAGGCGACATCACGCGATTAAGGTCCTTTCAATTGGTATGTTTTTGAACATATCAATTTTTAGACATATCTTATGTAGATTAAAAATAAGATGAAAAACAGAATAAATACGGATTAATTCCATGTAAAAACGGGATTTCTCGAAAACGGACGGAGAAACCTCATTTCTACTTCCGTAAATATGGAAATAGGATCCACGAATACGGAAACGAACTAACAAAAATAAAAATCGAAACGGGTCGGAACGAGAATATTTCCGTCAGTTTTCAACCCTAGTCGGCGTGTCGTTCGACGGGTGGCACGTCACGCGGCTCCATTGGTAGCCAGTGTAGACTGTAGAGACCGTGTAGAGAGCAATTCCGAAGTTCCGATTAAACAAACCACACGTACTCCCGTGGTTTGGATTTGGATTACCCCGCTAACCTCGTCACTTGCAATCATTGTTACTTGCCTGTATCACTGCCACTAGCTGATTGGACTTGTAGAGACGTACTTAGTCCGATCTTGATGGAGATTTCATGATATTAAATCCTATGCTATATCATCAATTTTGTTGATATAGTAAGAGAGGAGGAAATTTCATAGGATGAGATAGAATTTTCATCTCCATATAACTCAGTCAATTTAGTCACCTAGTTTTTAGACTTTTCTTCACGTAGAAGGCTAAGCTGAGGGGTCTCCCGGTGGCAGCGCCAGGACTCGAACCTGGATCACCAGCTTGGGGACTGGCTCAAGCAACCACTTGAGTTCACTAGCCCCTCACTTAGTTCTCAATTTTGATAACTGTATTATTAAAGTTGTCCAATGATATTGGTCTTAAACATAAAAAATTTAAACATTCTTGCCAGCAAGGTAGTAATTATTCATGACTCAACTGGTGACATCATGAAACACTAATATGCAATAATCATCTAGTAGTTACTAGCGTCTAAGGTCATGTTTGAATCGATTAGTGCGAGTCCTCTATTTGTTCTAAATTATAGTACTTCACCTTTTAGGTTTGTCCTAAGTCGACCTTCACCAAGTTGATTGAGTTTGAAGAAGAAGATCATCTATATCTACAGCATCAAATTGTTTCATTCAACTAATCATGAAATATGTCTTGGTGGTGAAAGTACCTACTGACATTAGCTTAACGGAGCATATTTAAGTACTAACTGACTCGACAGATTTACTAATAAATGGATTGGTCAACGCTTGCAGTCAGGAAGCCACCGTGACGCACGCATTAGTAGTTGGCTGGAGTACAGTCTTTCTTGTCACCTGTCATACCCAAAAAAATTGTTAGGAACCAGTAATTTTACAGCTAATCTGGTCTGGTATCTTCTTTACTTCTTATCATCTCAATTTGTTCTTCCTTACTCTTTTGGCCCGTGCTACATCCTAATCTGAAAGGGGCAGTCATGATCCTATCTCATACTTGAGCTCACTCTTTTTTCCCCCGAGAGAATTTGACTTGATTTTCACATTGGGCGGAGATATCCCCTCCAAATTCAGGGGTTGTTTGGTTCCAGAGATTTTTTTTAAGTCCCTGGAACTTTTTAGTATTTAGAAGTATTAAATAAATGTTAATTATAAAACTAACTACAGAATCCTGGGGCTAAACTGCGAGACGAATCTAATGAGGTATCTTAATTTATAATTAGCGAATGGTTACCGTAGCATCACTGTAGTAAATTATAAATTAATTAGGCTCATTAGATTCGTCTCGCGAATTAGCACTCAGCTGTCAAAAAAATATTTATAAACAGATTTTATTTAATATTATAAAATAGTAAGATTTTTTTTGATGTGATAGAGACTTTTGAAAAAAAATCTTTGAGGCAAACAAGCCCTCAGACAATCCCACTGATCCTACGAAAGATCGACATGACATGGATGTTTCATCAAATGGCCAAATGCATAGCACTACATGTCCCCATGATATTTTTTTTTCCTTTCATCTCTGTGTTGTCCCCACTGTAATATTTTGAAATCCAAATAAAGCCCATCCCTATTTTAAACCGTCCTTCTCACCTGTGTGAGTCACATGCTCGCTCTAACTTGTATATTCTGTAACACCAATAAGCTGGATATTTTGGCATTAGAGAAAGGGAGAAGACGACTCCGGTGGGCGGTGGCCATCACCGGGGTCCACTCTATGATGTGGACGTAGGGAGATGTAGCATGTACCAGCTCATCTTTTTTTGTGCCCGTGTTGCACACCACAGCAGCTTATTAGAGCAAGTATTGTGGCCGGCTGAGAGGTGGCGGGGAGTCGACGTGGCATAGGAGAGAGACTAGACCGGGCGACTCGCAAAACGCCGGCTGCGGCGGGCGGAGACGCGAGGGGCGTCCTGCTATTGGTTGAGCACTGATCTAGCAGCGGGGGCCACATCATTCCGCCGGCATCTCAGCCAGGGGCGGGCGAAATCTATTGCCCTTGCTCTTAAGCAGTGGCCGATACCAACACGGGCTTAATCAATGTAATCCGGTGGTTGTTTTTTTACATCCCGCCCAGGATTTAATAAGATTGATAGAATATTCATGCCAACAAATCACAATTTTTTTTTCCGAAAACTAATCTCCAAAAAACTCCAAGATTAAGCGTGCTGGTACAAAATGTGCAGAAAAGACTTATATTGATCTGTAAGGGCAGTCTATATTCTAGATAAGCTGCCAGATATAAGCGGATCCGGCCTCAGGAAGACGGGACTTTACAATTTTCTTAGTGACTCGAGGGGTTTCTCTAACGTTTCCTCGTCGACCAATCTGATGCAATACCCGTCACATCAAATCTTCGGACACATGCATAAATTATTAAATGCAGTTGAAAAAAATAACTAATTACGCAGTCTAACTGATTAGCACGAGATGAATCTTTTAAAATTAATTAGTCCATAATTAGATATTATTTGTTAAGTCACAACGAAATATGCTACAGTGCCAAAACCCAAATTTTTTCACCAACTAAACACTTGGCTCTATTTAGTTTTCAAAAAAATTTGCACAGTACCCATCACATCGAATCTTCGGACTCATGTATGAAGCATTAAATGCAATTGAAAAAATAACTAATTACACAGTCTAACTGATTAGCACGAGATAAATTTTTTAAATCTAATTAGTCCATAATTAGACATTATTTGTTAAGTAACAACGAAATATACTATAATGCCAATACTCAAACTTTTTCACCAACTAAACACACCCTTATTAATCCAAGCTGCAGGGTTTTGATTTCTGAACCAGCCACACCCATCCCGTAATGGTGGGAAGAGAAATTAAGGAATCATGGCCACATAGGGCGGTTGCTTCTCCAGAGATATTTCACAAAACGAGGAGGGCCTCATGTCTACAGTGGAGGGAGCAAGAGTAAATTTGCTCCCTTCTTATTTTCCACGCCCTCTCTGTCTACAGTGTCAAACAGTACATCTACAGTGTCAAACAGTGTATTTGCTCCTTCCACTGTGGACGGTCTCAGCAGCCCCTCAGGCAGCAACAAGGAGCAGCGCTACAGTTACCTAAACAAGAAGGACTAATAACAGGTTCTTGTTAGTTGTTACCTTTTACGATCCATCAAGAAATACTGAGGCTGGTTCCAACGGGGTCGGTACCGACCCCCGCCGGTCGGTACCGACCCGGCTACCGACCCGCGCCGGTCGGTAAGCGCGGAAACCGAGAGCGCGGGGCGGTAGCGCTACCGACCGGCGTTGGAGCCGCGCGCGGTCGGTACCGACCCCGCGTCCGGTCGGCTGCCACGCGGCGCTCTGTGATTGGCCAACGGCTGCCACGTCAGCTAGCCGTTGCAATTAGCCGTTTTTGACTGTTTGGACTCCAAAAAATTCGGAAAAAAATCCAAAAAATCACAAATTTCGTCCACGAGTACTTCTACTGATTCCGCAGACATGGGCGAAAAGTTGGAAGATCTTTGCAAGATCACCCACGAGTACGCTCAAGCAAAACTGTGGAAGCAGTGGAACATACTCAGTTCACGCTTGACGGACGGTATGACGGATGCTCAGAAGAAGGTTCATGACCGAGCGTTAAAACGTCTGCAACAACAGCTTCACCTCGACGACGACGACGAGTAGATTTATGTAATTTTTATATTTTTATGTAATTTTCTTTATTTTAAATTGTCGTGTAATTTTTATTTCGAATTTTTATGTAATTTCTGAATTTTTAAATTTAATAAAGTGGTTTTGCTGTGTCAATTTAAATCATAGAGCAACGCGTTCTGAAATGGTTATGTCTGGAATGGAGAAACTGACGTGGCGCTGATGTGGCTGTGGGCTGAGGCTGCAGGCTGACTGATGGAGCGCTGGGGTCGAGTGGGCTGGCGAGAGCTGATGTGGCGCTGATGTGGCTGTGGTTGTGGGCTGAAACTGCAGACCCGCTGTTGGAATCAGCCTAACAGATCAATGCTGATGCAGATGCACATCGGATGAGAGGGCTTCGTTTGTTGGAACGGGACGGTTTTCGGGAGGCGAAACAAGCAAGCTGATTTCCAGGATGTTTAATCCGGCACCAGAATCTGTTGCATAGATTTTGTCCTTGTTTCCAATGGAAGTGCAGATTTTTTTTTCATGTTCAGTTTGTTTGTTGGGAACATATCTAGTGCAAACCAAAAATCTCGTACAAACCCGTGCAAACCTACTAAACAAAGTTTCAAAAAATTCTAAAAAAAATCATGAATATGCTTCTCAGATTACATCATCTATATATAAAATTTCATGGTCAAATTCGTCTTACTCTAGAAGTTAAAAAAGACAAATTTGAGATGCATTTGAACCATTATTGTTGTCAGAAAATTTGTCTTTTTTGTAACTTCTAGAGTAAGACGAATTTGACCATGAAATTTTATATATAGATGAGGTAAGCTGAGAAGCACATTCATGGTTTTTTTCAGAATTTTTTGAAACTTTATTTAGTAGATTTGCACGAGGTCCTTGGTTTGCACGAGATACGTTGCCTTGTTTGTTCATGCTGCTGCAAGCCTTACTGTTTGTTCTTGCTGCTGCAAGTGCCCTGGCTGATGATCTTAGCTTTATCCCACCATGTTGTCAGTTCAGATCATTCATCCGCAACGGAAAAGTTGGAGAATGGAGCGTCACATCAATGCCGACCAAAGCATGGCCCATCGAGACGTGCAGCTGCAATGATCTTTCGATTTCGCAGTAACTAAGGCTCTGTTTAGTTCATAAAAATTTTCAAGATTTTCCTTCACATCAAATTTTAGACACATATATGAAACATTAAATGTAATTTTAAAAAATAAATAATTACACAGTTTAGTTGGAAATGAGATGAATTTTTTAAACCTAATTAGTGTATGATTGGACACTAATTACTAAATAAAAAACGAAAATGCCACAGTAGCCAAACTAAAAAAATTTCACCAACTAAACACGCCCTAAGACTATGTTTAGTTTCCAAAAAATTTCAAATTTCTCATTTCATCAAATTTTTGGACACATACATGAAATATTAAATATATTTTAAAAATAATAATTAATTATATAACTTAGTTGTAAATGATGAGATGAATCTTTTAAATCTAATTAGTTCATAATTGAACATTAATTATTAAATAAAAATAAACATGCTACAGTGGCCTAACTCAAAAAAATTCACGAACTAAACACGCCCTAAGCCGGCTAATTTCGGCTGGTAAGCTGGCTGATTCAATAATGTTATACGAGAGAAAATAAGTTAAAACAATCGGAATAAACTGAAAAAGAGAAACCGAACAGAATTTTAGATTATGATCACTCTGCGGATGGAAGGAAATCATGCGGGCCTCGCTTTTGCCACACCCGCTTAGCGCTCGTCGAATCCGGAATCCCCTCCCCAACTCCAACCTGCTGCGGCTCTCTGCTTCAGCTCGCCAGCCAGCCTCCTCGAGCTCGCTAAAAACCAACCCAACAGCCCACTCTGTCCTCTCCCCTCTGGCCCCTCCCTCTCCCACGCGCAAGGCACAACACAAGGCAGGCAACGGCACAACACTTGGTGGAGCAACCAGCCAGAGAGAAAGAGAAGCAGAGCAGGAGGAAGAAGAAAGAGGGAGAAGAAGAGCGGCAGCCAAGAAGAGGAGGAGCAAGATGCTGCGCGGCGGCACGAGCATGCTGGGGATCGTCAACTTCATCACCTTCCTGATCTCGATCCCCATCCTGGGCGGCGGCATCTGGCTGGCGTCCCGGGCCAACTCCACCGACTGCATCCGCTTCCTGCAGTGGCCCATCATCGTCGTGGGGCTCGTCCTCATGGTCATCTCCCTCATGGGCTTCGCCGGCGCCTGCTACCGCCAGACCTGGCTCCTCCGCCTCTACCTCTTCGCCATGTTCTTCGTCGTCCTCGCGCTCCTCTTCTTCATCGTCTTCGCCTTCGCCGTCACCGACCGCGGCGACGGACAGGTCGTCATGAACCGCCGCTTCCTCGAGTACCAGCTCTCCGGCTACCGCGGCTGGCTCCGGGACCGCGTCGCCGACCCGCAGTACTGGGCCACCATCAGCGCCTGCCTCCGCGACGGCCACGCCTGCTCCGGCATGAGGCGATTCGGGCGCGCCCCCAACACCGGCATGCTCGTGCCGGAGACGTCGGACATGTTCTACGCCCGCAACCTCTCCCCCATTCAGGTAACCGCCTTTTCTTGTCCTCTCTCTTTCGCCCAATTCCTTACCTTTTTTTTTTCTTTCTTTCTCCCCAGAAAAGATTCGTCAGTTCTTGCCAGCCTTGCTTTCCATGTGAATTGAGGCTGGAAAATCGCGGCTTTGTTTTTTCGGTTACCGAATAGGAGCGTGTATGGTCACGTTAATGATCTGGCGTGGAGAGATTGGATCTTTTACGGGTTCTAGAGCATAAAACTTAGGATTTTTACGATGATTCGGCGATTCAGTTCCATTATTCACTCCTGCTGCTCTATATAATTTAGGGGAAACGAAGACTGCATTTGTGTACAAAGACTGTTGATTTTTAATTTCACATAAATATTTGAAGAGGGTAAACAATCTATGAACCTGTGATTGCTTGTTGCAAAGGTTGCGTAGGATATTCCAGTTACTTCTACTCGGTACCAGTGTGGATCTCGAGATGAACTTTGCTTGCCCTTTTTATCAGCAGCCCCCTTTCTTAGCAAGTCATGGCCTTCAGTATTTATTTGTTCACGCACCAGCCTGCACCTTTCAGAAATTATTAATTCGGCGGGCCTTTTGCTTGTTCCTGATTTAGGGCAAAGCAGCTAGAAGGGCCACTGACTTTGGCAGCCCCTTCGATTCCAGCATATACCTTTCTTCAAAAGCAATCCTTTTATTCGCTTTACATCACGGAAAGTAATTGCGTCGATAATTCTGTAGCAGGTGCCCTTAAGTACAGAAACTTTAGGTTGATTGGACTAAACTCATGGATGAGGACACAAGTTTATCATCCATACTAACCAAATGTGAACAATATGCCTGAACGACAGTGTCATTTTCTTATGGAACAAATCTGTACCTCTAAACTGTACATCTAAGACATTTAGCCAGTAAATATCCCCTTGAATCGTTGGCCAATTTGACTTGAACAAGCAGCACTAGGAGAGTTGGAGTTCAAGCTATTGCAGTGGTAAGTAGAATCTGGTGGTGGTGAGGCTGAGGATATTCATAATGTCATTTTCATAGCTTTTTCCTCATCTTTTCGGATACCAGACGACAAGGAGGGCCACAATATTTGTATGATTGAGGAATCAGGGCCTCTCTCAGCGTCCTACCAAATACACCAGTGTAACCAGGACGGCCAAAAGCCAGTTGCTTGGTGCCACATTTCAGACTTGGAATTGGACCATGGAAGCCAGTTGCTAAGTGTCACATTTCTGAGTCTCACAATATTTGTATTCTCTATGCTGTCTTCTCTAACTGACCAGTTTGTTGTTTTTCTTTTCCTAATTTACAGCCTAAAAAATTACTTGCAAATATCTGTTGTCTTTGGCCTTTGGCTGTTTAGCTGTTTGATTGTTTCTGTAGAGATGGCACTCTACATTATGTGTTGCATTTACAGTCAGACCCAGTATATCTATTGTCCATGTCAGATAACTATTGTATAGGATGAGTAGGCCAGTAGGTTGAGTGCAAGGGCTAGTGACAATCGTTTAATAGATAGATATCTATTGCAGTGGGTAGACACACACCAAGTGTTTGTTAAATGGTTGGTTCTGCTGCGCTGTTAGTTTGTCTTTTTCTTGTGCATGCACACATATATGGACATTTAGTAGGTTCTTCAAGCTATAGTTTTATTTTTGCGAGGAAGTTATAGTTAAACAGGCTTGGACAAATTTAAAAGTTTAATTGGCTGCAAGAGTTTTTTAGTTCAGAGGCTGAGTGTTTCAGGACAATGAGCTGGCGTCAAGCTCTTAAACAACATAATCCTTTCATGCTACGTTTTTGTTTAGTTAGTAAAACTAGTTATGGATTTACATGTGTAAGTTCTTTGTCTCTCAGAGTAACAGATTGTTGTGTGATTTCTCAGGATATGCTGGTGTTCTTTCAACTGTTGTCTTGTACTAATTTTTTTAGTCTAATTTTAAATGTATTACCTGCAAGAGTTTGAGTTCAGTGGCCTAGTGTTTCTTGTTAATGAGCTGTCTTCAAGCTCTTAATTGGTAAAACTAGTTTCTGTGTTTTCATGGTTGAGTTCTTTTCTCTAAGAGCAACTGATTAGCCGTGTGATTTGTCAGGATACTAATATCATTTTATGATTGACTACTGCAGTCTGGATGCTGCAAACCACCAACATCATGTGGGTTCACCTACAATAACGAGACATACTGGACGCCAAACCCTGGAGTCCCGATCAGCGATGCAGACTGCAACAGGTGGAGCAACGACCAGCGGACGCTCTGCTTCCAGTGTGACTCGTGCAAGGCGGGTGTCCTGGCAGGCATCAAGAAGAGCTGGCGCAAGGTGGCCATCCTAAACATTGTGGTGCTGATCATCCTCGTTATCGTCTATGTTGCTGGCTGTGCTGCGTTCCGTAACGCCAAGAGGATCGATAACGACGAGCCGATCGGCATGGCGCGGATGACCAAGTCCCAGCCGAGCAGGTTCCAGTTCTAGACTGCTGTGGCGGGTTCGCAAGCTTTTGCCTTGTACAAATGACCACACTGGGATACGCGGATACTTCGCAAAACTCAAGTACCGGTATCGGATACCGTATCGGATACCCGTACTCCATGGATATTCCCGAATACGTATTCCGTAAGTATCGGACTATTTAGATATTTTCAAATAATAAAAATAAATCGGATACTCGTGGGATACCTGTCCAATACCTTCAAATCCTAACAACACCACTCGATCGCTTCGTATAAAGGTTCTCCGATCAGCTGTGCCACCCTCTCATCCCCACTCGCGCAGCCGCAGGCCCGCAGCAGCCTCGCACGGCTCCCTTGCTGTCACCGCCGCTCGGCCACCCGCCCACGCCTCCTCCCGCTCCTTCCTCGCTGCTCATCGCTCACTTGCTGTCACCGCCGCTCGAGCATCCGTCCGTGCCTCCTCTTGCTCCTTCCCCATCGCTCGTCGCTCCCTTGCCGTCACCTCCGCCCACCCATCCGTGCCTCCTACTGCTCCAGCGGCTGCGCGGGCTGTGGCCCGCACATCTGTTAAAGCACTATTTAGGGTGGTGCTGTGTTGCTGGAGCTCGCCGCTGGCGGGCCGCCACGGCCGCCGGACCGCGCCTCTGGACGGCCCGCGCGGTCGCTAGAGAGGGAGAGGATAAGCCGCGGCCTCCGGAGAGGGAGAGGAGGAGCCGCGGCCGCCGGAGTTGGCCGCTACACAGAGAAAGAGAGAGTGTGCCGGAGGTTGGGGAAGAAGAGGACCGACATCCATTCGTGGATCAGACGAACAGGTAAGATAAGGTTGGTTCTTTTTTCCTTTGCCCCTTTCTTTTTCTAATAATTATAAAACATATGAATATATGAGTTTATGACGCATTATAGTTCCTGGAACTTCTATTTTCTCACATTCTAGTTCTTGAATTTTTTATTTATTTTTATTTTTTATATATATTGGCGTATCCCTGTATCTTTGTTTTTGGAAAAATAGCGTATCGGAGTATCCCGTATCACATACGGGTATCCGTATCCGCGTATCCGGGCAACAGCTGGGTGGTGCTACGGCTTGGCCTTTGTTAGATCTTACTGAAATGTGGGGGTCAACTACATTTGGGTGGTGAACAGGGAAGGAGTTCACTTATCAAAAAGTTGGTGTGTTTTAATTTTGTGCTTGCCTTAGTGTTTAGGGTAGGTCTTTATGTATTGGGTGCAAAAAATATGGGATCTGCAAGAAACAAGAGTATTCACTTAGGAATGTATTGTTCTGTATGGGAGATTTTTATGTCATCTTTCCAAGAAGAATTTGTCATCTTCTGCATTCAAGAAGATAGTGCTACGGTCATGATGGAATGTTCTCTGAATTTCAAGATTGTATGGCAACACTGGAGCTTTCAGTATGACAGGGTCGCTAAATCTCAACGTTTCAGTCGGTTCAGGACCATGAGCAATGAGCATGTGTTTTGTGTCAATTTAAGGTTTGTTTTCTATGAAACTTCAGAAGCCTCGACAGTGGTGCACGATATAAGATAGTTTCTATTTTTCTACGCGGTTGCCATCTTAATCTAGGTCAAGGTGGTCTTTGTGGGTCCTCATTTGAGCCCGCAAAACTTCTTTTGTTTCCTTGAGGGAGCCCACAAGACCTTTTGTTTCCTTGATATGGCGAATACTGGAGCTCACAGTATGATGCTTCACAAAATGTTACACTGCTCATGCTGCTGCCGGGCTCGTGTTCTATTTGAGCTTTGTGAGACGTTTTCCAAGAATTTCCTCAAGATTTCTGCGTCGTATTTGATGGCTGTTGCTAATTGTCAGTTGTCAACGGACTATGTGGGCCTTCATTTCAGCCTACAAAACCATTTGAGTGCAATCAAACAAACCCACGGGCAAAACAATTTCTGGCCCATAAAGCTAAGCCATTGCCATATCCAGATATCTTAGGCTGAATGCTGTTGGGTGGGTTCCAAGCCAGTTCCTGCTCCAGCCTCCGGGGGAGGGAAAGTGGGGTGATGCTTTGCTGCCTGGGCCCTCCCTTGGTATTAAAACAGAAAGGAAAAGCATCCGGGTAGATGGGTGATGCACTGAAGCTAAACAAATCTGATGCAAATTAATCACCAAAGTAGGGGCTTGCTTATTAGGTTGTATTTTGGATCGAGCAATGGCCGCCGCTGCTGCTGTAACCAGTGTGGTGGCATGGCAGTGGGCTAGTGTGCAGTGGCCGTGGCTCTGCTGTGCGTCGGCTTCAGCCTGGGCAGCGCGACGGTGCGTGTGCATGGAGGTCGTCTCCGGCCACATCCCAGGCGACAAGCATCAAGCTCCGCCAAACCGAGTATGCTTTGCATCAGCTAAAATTCTGGGCCCGCTCGATGGCAAGAGTGCCGCTGCCGGAGTTTTATCCGACCGACCACGGCCAGTATCAGATTAGCGCCGACGGTGAGATCCAGTAGTGCAGATAAGAAGATCACTGAAGTATCAATCAAGGAATCGCCAACCTCACCAGAGAAATATAAACTTCAATGCTGCTAGTCTTTTACAGGATCCATAGCCAAATTTCACAGTCGGAGTTCTGTCAACAAGAAGTCTTCAGTGTCAAGCTTGACTACTTAAACCACTCTGAAAGAGGATTCTAGATCTAGAGAAAGCATCTCACTTTACCATTACGCCCATCCAAAAAGTTCTGAAAGGGTTAGCACACACGTCAACCAAACATGCATGCCAGTGAGAATGCGGTGACTGACTGATTTGATCAGGCAGCAGAAAAAGCCGATCATTAGCATGTCCCCACCCCTGGTAAATTGGCACGAAGAAAATCCTGCCCCGAAACCCATTCAAACACATGATGAGCTGCGTATGATTCCAGGTAAAGATGAGGAGTGGATCGAAGACAGGGACTGTCCCATGTGGTGTTCACTTGACAAGGGTCACAACCAAGCAGGCTAGCAATAGCATTTCTGGCATGACGACGGTCAGAGGGAGAGGTGGCTCCTTTCTCCGGTTCAAACGCGTCACTTTGATCCCATGCAGAAAAACCCGGCACCCTCATGATCCGCGCTGCTTTGTTCTCTAGCTCGGAGTCAAAGGCTTGGAGAAGATGCTGGACGAAATGCTCATGTCCGGATGTCCCCCGACTGAGAGCAGACCTAGAATTTTAGGGAAATAACTGAACTGAATGCTGCGGCGCGTGCACGCAGTACTTTTGCAGCCCAATTTGATTGATCGCGCGGCCTCATGTGGATTGGCGGGAAGTTTGGCACTGGATTTGGAGGCATTTGCATGCATGCATGTGTTCTCTCCAGCTGGTTAAGGTAGTAGTAGTAGTACAGTATTCCGCGCCAATTTGGTTAGGTTGTCTGTTCTTTGCTTTCTTCCTTACCACATATGAACCAGCTATTATGATTAGACACCATCTTACTATTACTAATTGGAGGCTTTTTTGGAGCCTTCACGTAAAGCCACCTAGGATCCTAGATGGACACTCTGAAAAAATAGAGAAATTCTATAAATTCTCACAAAAATCAGAAACATCCGGCCATCAATCCAACAACTTTAATTATAATAACCATCAGATCTGTTATCTTTCCTAATAAATTACTCACCTCTGTCATTATGGAAATAGACTAAAGTAACCCCCTAAACATGTATCTAAATTACCCACCTCTGCCATTATAAAAAAATCTAAAGTAACCCCCTAATCTTTGTGTAAATTACCCACCTATGCCATTATAAAAGTAATACAAATACCCCCCTCTAAATTTGCATATAAATTATCCAATTATGTCGTTATTATTACAAGTTAAATTACTCATAAATCTGAATCTAATTTATATAATTACAATAATATATTAAAGTGCACCAATATGAAATTCTAAAATTACTATTTCTATCATTATTAATATAGTAGTTATATTATTATTTATATAAAAATACTACCCACGATATATGTCACCATATATTTATGTATGATGGAAGAGATAAGAACACCAATTCACAAACAAATAGTTCAACTAAATATATATTGAATACATATGGAGGTGCACAAAATGAAATCTATTGTAACTAAATAATGAAAATATATATTTTAGAGTATGTGTTAGAATATTTAATAGATGAAAAGGGCGTGAGATGGATTATTGATCTTATTTTTAAATTAATTCTAATTAGCTCGTGCAGGAGCACGGGTTGAGACTAGTGACTGAAAACCAGCTTCTGAGTAGCTGGGCAATCTGTTTTCAGTAAAGGAGCTATGGCTACGTTTACAAATTAGTCCAAAGTACCTGATGTAGGATTTTAAATTACTCATTTCTATTAGGATAGGACAACCAGGTTCAGTAGTTTTTTTGAACTTGCCACTTGTGCTTCAGTGCTTAGACAAATTTGCATATGTGCCACCTCATCTAGCGACGATGAACCTATAGGCTATAGGTTAGGTCAATGTACAACGCATCTCTGCTAGGTGCTAAGTTAGCTCATGCTGTCATGCATGTTGTTGATACCCAATTACATAGGTCAGTCCTAGTATTAATCTATTATCCCAATTGCCCCTTTTCCCCTGTTCTTCTAACATACGGTCTAAACAACTGCTTTGGTTTAGGGCAGTGGAGACAGAGATCAATAGATTCTAAGTCAAGCATTTAGAATGCTTGTCCACTTCAATTTCATCGTCAGCAGCACTCTATTGGGCACATTCTAGTCACATTTCAACATGCCGTGTGACCGCAACTAAGAGCAAGGCTAATGATTTAGCCTGCTGCTGGCTGTAAAGATCTTTGCAGCTCACCTCTCACCCCACTTGTATAATGATTTAGTTTTTCACTATAAATACATGGCCCACTTGTCTATCTCACATAATTTTTTGGTTCTTGTGTCGAAGCTAGCTGTTAGCTAACATCCCACTTTCCCTCTCTCTCCTCCACCTCAGCATTCAGCCTGCTTTTAACCCACCATAATACTTGCTCTAAGCAAGTCAATCAACTAGGGAATTATTCTGATACCCTTGTGAATTATACATAATTGCTGGGACCCGGAAATCTCTTGATTTTCAAAGATGCAGTCCTTTCTAGTACGTTCTGCTCCTGCCAATCCTGAACACTTTGAACGCTAGTTTGGATGCAAACAAAGCAAAAAAGATCATCACATTCTTGTCAACATCGTTTTGAACTTTTGATGTTTAATCATATGCTGAAACGTGAGCGACTCCACATGAGGAGCAGACGAGCAGTGCTTTGCTCGGTCGGAGCAATGAGCATGACCTCTCAGGTCAGAGCCTCGGCGAAGTTCCTGTGAAGTATGAACAGACAAGAGCCGATCCGGCATTTGGGCATTATTCTTGTTGACGCTGATCAGCTGCCAAATTAAAATGTTCAGATATCTTTATATGTCTCATTGTCTCCTGGTAGACGACAAACCGATTTCCACCAACTTTTTTTTGTAGATATGTGAGCCGAAAAAACACGAACGGCGGCACGCATGGGCGCCATGTAAATCTGCTTCTCGGCTTCCATGCCGACAGTCGCATGTCGACCATGGACATAGCTTGGCAGGTGCAGATAGAGCCAAGCCAAGTTTCAAGTGTCAGCTTGGGCATGCAGAGAGAAGCTCCGATCCTCCTGGGCAGCAGGCTCAAGCCTGAAAGCATAGGAATGTTGACAGTCACTCCAGCTATATATAGTTGTACCTGTCTTGACATTTCATCGCACGAATGCAACCAATTTGCTGCTACGTTAAGGTGCTGTCATCTGTATCTATACCTATTTTCTAAATCACGTAAGGTTTCCACTTTGGTTTGGTCCGCTTGTGGCATTGGCATGTGGACTTTAGTCCATCTCGTATGCGAGTCGAACTAGCATTCGTCCAGAACTCGATCACGTATATTTCTACAAATTAACACACAGAAAACTATTTATATACGATACTTATACCAACTTTGTTTATTGCAATACACAGACATATTTACTATATGTAGAAAAAAATTGAAAACAGACATCTCGTCAATGTCTCCTTTTCCTATCGGCACACGAACACAGACCAAGCTGTGTTCGAATTCAACATAGGCACATAGCTCGCATCGCCCCCACAGAGATCGTGCACGCACGTCGAGGGGATCGACCGAGCCTGATACGCTCGACTACCTATCCTGAGCTTCACTACAACAACCCGCTCATCCGGCCGCTCTACCACCACCGGTCCAATGAAAGGGGAAATCTAATAATAAAATAGAAAAGAAATCTTATTATTTAAGGAATAGGAACTTGACATGTATGTTTTTTTAGTTGAATGTGTTTCTGATTTTATTTGTGGTTCATGTACATATTCCTGATCAGATTACTTTATTTGTAACATCCAACGAATCCGATATTTTTCTGACATGCTTACCCGATTTTGTTTTTTTTTAGTGAAACTGAAAGTTGTTTGAGGATTTTCCCAACTGTTTCCCAATTCATCCCTTAAACGGATGGATGGGGTGCAATCCTGAATGGGCAGTGTTGCACCACGGTGAACTACATGACGTCAACTTAAAGCTTGAGATGTACGTAGTGACCAATGTTTTAAATAGCGGGTTATGGCATTTAGCGGCAATGATCCTAAAATACTGATAGCGGAAGCTATAGCCAGATATAGCGGGCTATAGCCGGCTATAGCGGGCTATTTCTCCTAGCGGTAGCTCTCCAAAAAGGCTATAGCGGAAGATAGCGGCAGCTATAGCCAGCTATTTAAAACCTTGGTAGTGACACAAGATAGACATTATTTGGAGTTTCTAATATACATATGTTTACAACAATCTGAGGTAATGTATTCTGTTGCTATGTGTTTTGTGCGGGTTATCAAGTATATGCTGCATATCTTCTTACTATGCCATTCTAACTAATGACAAACCTCTTAATTAAGTGCATATATTTATTTGGTGATGGATTAATGTATAATATATCAACTTTTGCCCGTAGCAATGCTCGGGCATATTTCCTAGTAATTCAATAAGCCATGATAAGGACGCAAATCAAATGGCCAGGCCAAATAGTCCAGCTAGTCTCTCTCATCCCAGCCAATGCACAGACCACTGATATATATACTTCTTCCAGCATCAACAGATGAACTTGCTGCAGTACAGTACAGTACATTTCCAATTGGACCAACTTTAGGTACAATCTAGAAGACCAACTGGGATTTATCTTCATCTTGTATATGGTTATGGTACGCCTCTTAGATGAGTTTCACTTCACTGGATCATGTGCCACGTACGTGCTCTAGTTTGGCACTGGACTTGGAAGAACCATCTGCGCTGCATGTGGTCCAGTCCAGATAAGGCCGTTAGTTAGGTTAACTTCTTTTGTAATTTACTTTGTCTTTCTCTTGTCTATCCATTGTCCTACAATTTGATTAGACGTTACTGAAAGAGGTTAATGACTGTAACTTGGACTTGCATGAAACCTATAGTAACAAATTAGCAGCTAGGAGGCCTATTTTCAGCAGGACAAAGGATAGGTCCATGTAGATTAACTTGCCACTTGTGCTGGAAGAGTTTTTTTACATTTGTTTAATGTTTATAGTCTAAAATCTAAGTTAGGTCAATGTACAACGCATGTGTTCGGCTATCTACTAGTAGCTAGTATTAAGCTACATTGCTGCAAGTTCATTCATGTTTTTACTAATGTGGTAATCCGTTCCTAGCTACGTACTAACCCATTCAGTGGCATACGTCGTACACTTTGTTTTGACCGATTAATGCATGATTTAAACTGAATTACTATTGCTCCTTTTGCTTGAGACCGATGTGTAGAGTTGTTTGACACAATATAATATTATTCATCAGCCAGGACGGACCAAACAAAGCAATAAGCCAATAATGCAAGGCCAAGTATATGTCTGAAAAAAGCTTGCGTTTTCACTGAAAATATGATTGATCTGTTCTACATGTAGTATGTGGCATGCTAGCTTGTACATTTCAGCACACTCGGATGAGCACAGTTGAGCGCAGCTAGCTGAGCAAGTCAATCAACTAGGGATCAATTTGATTCCATATTAATCTACTACTGGTGGCCGCAATCTCTCACATATTTTGACGATTATTAATCATTTATTTGTACGTCAGGCCAATGATGAGCAGGTTTCTTAAGAGATTGTGTGTACCTTCAGTACTGCACAAGAGAACATACTATATAGGAGTAGATATAGAATAGTCTTCTTCTTAGGTATAGTAGTCCTTCAGTTTGGATATAACAAATGTTTGGAATAATTTGAAATCATTCCGTAGCCAAGAAACACAAATGTTAAACAAGCAACAACACCTGTCCCAGTGATTGGCAAATCGAACTTTTACAAGTTCAGCAGACGTCTGAATCTTTGTTTGTTTTCAAAAACCATGTATAGTTGCTATAGCTAGCTATTAGATGGTAATAAACAAATTCAACACAGTTGGGAACCAAATCTTAATTAGTGAGGCCTTAATTATTCTATCCAGAGTTAATATACATCCAAGTAGGAATCATGGCATAGCTTTCCATGCACAGAAATAATGTTAAGAGTAGTGGTAGTGTCATACACGGTACAGGAGTGCAGGAAAGTTTCAGATGAAACGAAAGCTCATTCAGGGGGTTGTGAAATTGCTTCTTCGAACCCCAACCACGTTAACCCTTTGGTTAACTTTGGAATTATGACATGGATTAAATCATACACCCGTACACATATTGACTGTATATGTAACTGTAGTATACGTATTCATATACGGAGGATCAACTAGATTAACTATACTTGGACACCGGTCGAACACCCTGCGCTCGCTCGCTCTCTCGGGCTGATGACCTCTCATGTCCAGAGCGGCTCGTCGGCCCAGCTGACGGGGCTGGCCTGCAGCTGCAGGCCGCTGCCGCCGTCGACGACGTACAGCGCGTCTGCCTGCGCCGCGGGGGCGGCGGCTGCCGCGAGCTGCGCGGAGGGGTAGTTGACGGCGCAGTAGGCGGGGGAGGAGGCGGCGGCGACCTCGACGCAGAGCAGCGCGAGGAGGTGCGCGTGCTGCGCGCGGGCGCCGGCGAGCTCGGCGTGGGCGCGCGCCAGCTGCGCCTTGAGGTCGTTGACCTGCTTCTGCAGCTGGCAGATGGCGCCGGCGCAGCCGTAGACGGGGTCGCGGATGCGCGCGCTCGCCTCGTACACCATGCTGCTCACCGCGTCGGCGCGGTGCTCCTCCGGCAGCTCCTGCTCGATCATCACAGCCATTTGATAGGCGTCAATAATATAATAATGGCTTCGCTCTAGCTCAGTCAGGCAGCACAAGTGTTAATTTCAATGGTGTGAGAGAGTGATCGAGAGATCGACTGGCTGACCTGGAGGAGCTTGATGATGTTGCTGGCGCCGAAGACGCGGTGCGCGGTGGCGAACTTGTGGGGCTCGGTGGGCGGGAAGTAGGGCGCCAGCACGCAGCGGTCGACGCAGCGGCGCCGGAGGATCTTGCACGCGGCGCAGGGGCTCAGCACCACCGCCGGCTGCGGCGGCGGCGACGTGGGCGGCGTCGAGGCCCCGCCATGCGGCAGCGCGGCGGTGGCAGCTGTGTCGCTGGAGGAGGAGTCCATATTTTGATTCGTGTGAGCGACAGAGGTAGAGGGAGATGCCTCTGAAGTTTGGCAGCAACCTGTGTATATATAGAGAGGGACTGAGCGAGCGAGCTTGAGCTAGCTACGAGCTGATCGAGCTGAGCAGGAGGGTGATGACTCATTGGCCTGCCAGCTAGGCACCAAGGATTCGGCCCAATCGGGCATCTAGTCTTCAAGAGTCCAATGCAACCAGTGCGCATTCTCCTAGTTTAAGGCTCTAGGCTATCTATCGTTGAAACTTGGAATTAGTACCTAATCACATTTTTGTGGGCACAAATCACCTGGGAATGTAAGGAATATACTTCAATTCTCTCCAACAAGTCCACAATCTGAGTCATTGATATATGGGTTAGGGTGTCAAATTTTAAAAGATTCATGAATTGATATCCAAATTCTGAAATTTCTCCAATTCATCATAGCAATTCATCCATGTCAAACAGAACAAAACCCGAATGAAGCTAGCACTGGACAAATGGAGTTGGATTTGGCCCTAAATTAAGTTGCTGTTAAGTTTAAAAAAAATCCTTCCGACTGCTACTACAAAATTTATTAATCGCGATCTAGAATTCCAACCGCCTCAGTTAATACCAAACATTAACCGAGGCAGTCATTTTTATTAACCAATATATTAACTAAGACAGTCATCCTAACGTAACCGCCATAGTTAATAGTTAACCGAGGCGAGCGTTGTAACTCAATCGCCTCGGTAAATCAGGTCCAACCCGTTAGTCCAAAAAGCCCAATTGCGAGCAAACATCATATAGAAGATTTTAGGGTTTCTCACACTCATTCCTTTCCTCCCTCTCCCTCAGCCCATCAGCTGGTGACTGCATGTGGTGGCAGGCTCCCTCCTCCATGAGGGCGCGGGGTGGTGGGCTCCATTCACCATGATGCATGGCACGCGGCGGCAGGCTCCCTCCCACGGCGTGGTTCCGCGCTTCTCGTCTACCCCTCCGGATATGGCTCCAGCAACGCCTGGAAGCCCGGATCTAGTGACGGCGTGGTCGGGGAGGCTGGATTTGACGAGCGCTCCTTCTCTCCTCCACCATGGCTGCGGGCTCCTACCTTCTCGCGGTCGGGAGGCTGGATCCAGCGCTCGCTACTTCTCCTCACAGCGGGGGTGGCCTGCTCCAACTCCACTGTCTGTAGATGCGGCCGAAGAAGGTGCTTGCGGCGGTGCATTGCCAGATCTGATGGTTGCGCGCGGTTGAGGCACCGATGAGTGGATGCAGCGACGGCAGTTCGTGGATGGGCTCGACGGGCTTGTCCGTGAGTTTTTTTCTTTTTCTTTTTCTTTTTTGAGAAATGTTGAGTACTCTATCCTGCTTGTGATGAGTGAATTATCAACCGTGTCGTGTGATCGTGCGCTTGATCTTTGGATTGCAGGTACACGGGCGTCAAGTGTCGACGGGGAGCTGCCGTGGAGGTGCTGTGGCCGATGGACCGTGCGGTGGAAGGCGGTGAAGGGCAGCCGGGACCAGAGCTCGGACCGGGCGGCAGCTGTGGCGTCCACTCCTGGATCAAGGGCGCAAGCGGCGACGGAAGGCGGGTTTCTTGGTTTGCGCCACAAAACCAAGGAGGCGGACGGCGGTTGAAGACGACAAGTCGTGGAGGCACGGGCGTCGGTCTCGGGACTGACGGAGGCGACGGGCGTCGACGGCGTCTAGGGCCTCGCTGCGGGCGAGGAGGTGACGGGCGTCGGGCGGCGTCTAGAGCCGTCAGAAGGCCGAGGCGGGAACGGCGTCTAGGGCCACGGCGTGGAGGCGGAAATCTTCCCTCGCGTGAAGTTTTGGCGGTTTTCTCAAAACCGGCCACCTACCCGGGTTTCGCGGACCCTCCAAAACCGCGGACCTGATCTTCATCAAGATGGCGGCATCGCGGAGAAGACTTCATTTCGAAGAAAGAACCTCGGCCGTCGGATGAGATCGTGTACAGGGGGTGCTGCAGGCCAACCGGTCTGACCGGTCCCTGGCACCGGTCTGACCGGTCCCGCGGGTATAAATACCCCTTCACTTGTGTTAGGTCAAGTGCGGCTTTTGTATTTCGTCCGTGAATTGTTCTATCTCCCAAGCCGCCGCCCCTGTGTTCCTCTCCCTCTGTTCTTCTCTTTAGAGTAGATTTGGTTGATGGATTTGTGAGACCTTGTGTGGATTTGATTGGGAAAGGAGGCCCTAACCTCCTCGTGCCCTCTGGGCTTTTTGAATCAATCCCATCTCCTCGTTTTGTGCCTTGTGCGATGGATTTTCGACTTCGTTTTTGGCGCACTTGATTGCGAGGAGGCTACGAGTTCTTTGTTGTGATTCCCGTGCTTCTAGCCCTGTTTTAAATCCTCTGGAATCACTAGCTCGTTCGAATTGGATTTATTGAGCTTTTGAGAAAACCCCAATCCTTCTTGATCTCCCCTCGAATTCTCAAGATTCTTTGATCTTTAGGACGAGATCTCTTGGGGATATGTTCACGGGGTAGGGGCGAAGCAATCCCCCAAGTTTCATCGATTTTCGTGGTCGTTTGGTCGAGATTCACCGTTTGAATCAAAGCTTTTCGGGGTTTTCTGGGTGCCACCGGTCAGACCGGTAGGCAAGACCGGTCAGACCGGTCTGCTCGCCTTTGGACAGACACGACCGGTCAGACCGGTCCAGTGCACCGGTCAGACCGGTCCAGGCAGAGAAGTCTGCTGTTTTCCCAATTTGCTTCCGAATTGTTTCGTGGTTTCGCTCGCTCGTTCGAGGCCTTTTGTGTTGGTTTAGCTTTTCCATAGCTATTCCAAACTTTGGCCAGAACGCTTAAGGGTTGGGTGATTTTCGGGATATAGGCCGACGGTTTGAATTTTGAAGATATTTTGATCGGTTCTCATTCATCCCTCTCTGATCGCCGATTTCGGTCCCTCATTTTTCTTATTTGATTTAGGGAGATGGACAAAACAACCGATGTCGTAGTTCTCTCAATGACGGTGATCTTTACTTCGAGGCGGTTGGATTACCGCCTTAAAAATCTGTTTCACCCATCACGCAAAAGATTTTTGTACTATTTGCTTACACTAGAGCTATATCACTACCGGTAGTCGCTTCGGCAGCTCGGTTCACTTCGGACGCGACGACGTGAGCCATGCACGGATGGTGCATGATGTCACGATGACGTGCGCACATGCCGTCTTGCATGCCGTGGGCCTGTGCCGCCGCCGCACTTCGGTTCGTCACAGCTAGCTTCTCCAACAATGCATGACCTTTAATTTCGGGGGGGCTGTTGCTCAACGGATCTTCTAGAATCCATATAGATCTTCTTATGTTAAAAAATATAATAAATAAATAAATTAGGTATCATAAACTATAATTAACAAAGCGAAGACAAAAAGCAACTAGGAGAGAGAGAGAGAGAGAGAGAGAGAGAGAGAGAGAGAGAGAGAGAGAGAACTTAGTGTGTGTGGTGTGGTGGTCTGGTTAAAACAGAGAAAGGCTGAAGGCTTAAAGCTGGTGATGAAATAGAAAAGAAAAATCAGCGGCCGATATTTCAGAATGCATACAAATGCAAGCTAAGGTACGGTAGGTGTAGTGGACGTGGATTTCCGCTGCCTGCGCCGGCAGTATAGCAGAACAGCACCCACGCACTACATACGGACCACATTCCACGGTACATAATTCCTGTATTTGTCCGATATACAAAGAAAGAAATCCCGGCGACTTCATTCGCATTTCTAAAGCCAGCATAATTGTATTCGCATTCCGTGTGGACTTTACGGCCGGCACCAGCTGCTAATTCAATAATATATAATGCGCTTTTAGACTCGGATCAATCATTGATTGATTGCCGCCTGAAAAATTCAGAAAGAAGAGCATACGATCAACTCAGACCTGAATTAACCAAACAAAGCACTTGTGATGCCGCAGCCTTTTTTTTACCACTTTGTCAGTCAAAACCAAAAGGGGGGTAATTGCAATCGTGCCGACATGGCAAGCTTATTTCGACGACCAAACACAATTTATTCGGTGTCACTTCCACACTGACCGGATGGCTCGTCCTAGCTAGCCTCCTGCTAGGCTGCTACCAAGTAAATTGCCTGTGATGAGGCGCTGTGACTGAACATCTGCGATGTACTGAAAAAGATTCAGAGAGATATACCTGCTAAATTCAGAAGCAATGGAATTGAAGATGGCTGGAGCGCACATTGTGGCGCCCAGTCGAGCCCAACCTGCAAGGCTTATGTGATAACCGCCCAATTTACACTCGGTTTAAATAAAAATTATTGATTAATCTAGTAAGATGAGAGTTAACACGTGTCCGTCTCTCGATACGCCACGTGTTAATCCACATCTTAGAGGCATTTAATCAATACAATTCACCTAAAACGACCACAAATCCGGTAGTCCCGGTACATATTTGCCACATGCCCAGGATTAAGCATACGTACCGTTATACAAGCACGTACATTGCCGATGATCCACAAAGAGTAGTTTTACACACTTCATATTACAAGTTCGATATAGGTGAGTTTCAAGCTTCACTTACAAGTCTTGGGCTCACGAAAGTCATATTAAATAGAAATTTAAAATTTATTGCATTTACATGCTCTCACAGAGCTCGATTACGATAAAAACTTACTAAGATAATGATGCCTTGCTCAAGGACATCATTACAGCCACAACGACCTACTCCTCCCCCGCATTTGGATCAGCGGGGTAGAAGTGGCCGAACACCACTTCCGGCTCACCTGCAACTAGGTTTAGAAAGCAACCTGAGCACAAAAGGTACTCGCAAGACTTACACGATTAAATAAACAAGGATCATGCAATAGCTCAAGTAAAAGCTTTAAGGTTAAGTATTTATTACATAAGCATGAGCTATCTACACTATCACCTATCAAGATTGGTTAAAATTGCCCAAAACTCCCATTAACTTTTAGTTAACTGAGAGTATAACATATAACGAGTCACAGAGGTGCCATGAACCATTTCCATCATAATCGAAACTTTCAACGAAGAGTTCAACGGACAAAGAGCTTGCTCTTAACCGAGAGCGCGGCAATTCGAATTCATTTAAAACCTTGCAAGGGTGTACTACTTTACCCACACGATGCGAGGACCATGCGACTCACCCAACCGGCCAGAGTTGGATAAGGGGATACTCGCATCAACCATTCCCAACGAGGCTCAACCGTTGAGGGTACGCCCAGTTTGCGCGTGGAGTAACTTAGGTCCACTGGGGACACCTCTAAACTTTCCTACACATAGCTCCAGTCCACCCGGGGACACCCCTAAGTCTCCCTGCATAGCCCGTTGGCCACGCATCTGGGACCGGGCCGCAATGATCAAGTCAAAGGAGGTAATTGGCTCATCCGTACCATTATTTGGATATGTGGTAGCACGTAAAGGTGCTCAAAGCCGACGTCATCCACGGTCGGTCCTTAATCGGTCTAAGCGGACTATGCCTATGTGACTTCATTCTCTAGGCCCTACCATTCAGCTCGAATTTTGATACTACCAAACCCTTAACAACCAAATCGAACCAGTGCGATCAAGGGTAACCGGTAAATGTGATCCTCCAAACTATTCCTGTCTAGCGAGCAATATAAGTATTCTAAGCAGGACTAAGCATCTAGTCAAGTTAAGTAATTAACTGACTAACAAGTGACAAGGACATGAATAACAATTCAATGAAGAATAATGCATGAAAGCAGGTACAAGAATGCAATACATACATACTATATATAACCCAACATTACCCGATGAGATAACTAATTAAATCAGGTTAAATAGGAGCAATGATTCATGCTTAGCTATTTGCCTTGGTTAACTTCCGGCTCGACCACAAACGGGACACCGGGTTCAGGCTCAACAGATTCGGTGGGCTCCACGGGTTCGACCTCTGACAGTTCGGTCACTAGAATGCATGAAGAGATGCGTATGCATTAGTATGATGCGGTGACATGAAAATGACATGCTACAAGTGAAATGTGGATGAAGCACTATGCAAAGACACATGAACTCAACACATGCGATGATGCGCAAACGTAATACTAATGAACATGCGAGCAACGAACGAGAGCGAGAATTAAGAAAAGAACTATTACAGCAAGCATAAATCATGGAATAAAATTGAGCATGGAGAGGATAATACAAGGAACGCATTAAAATTAGTTTTGCAGCAAAAGCATTTTCCTATAATTAATCATAAATATATTAGTTTTCAGCTATTCAAAACAAGATAAATCGGAAAAGGCATGCAAACTTAACTAAACAAATCCAAGAAAATTATCAAAGATACTAGGAATGAACACAAAGCTAACAAAACTGGTTTTACCATTTTATCACTTTCCAGCAAAACATTCTACACTAAACCATTTCTAGACAGAGCATACAAAACCACACCAAAACTTTAACATACAGCAAGAACACATATGATCAAGTCACACCATTGGAAACTATACTTCACAAGGAGTCTAACAAAATCTAGTTTGGCATTTTTCGAGCAATATACAAATAACTAAGCATTAAGCTCACTTTTACAAGATAAAACTATAGATAAATCTACAGCAAAGTAACATGCAAAACAATATTTTTTTTCTAAGCAGATCTAAACTAGAGGAATCCAAAAAAACAAGTTTCATATTTTTCGAAATTATACACGAATTTCTACGCATTTTGCAAGATTACAGATATACTAAACATCACAAAACCCTAGCTAATTGCTAGATCCACCCGGATCCCACACCTGTAGGCACTGACAGGTGGGCCCAGGGCCAGCGGCCCACCCCCAGGCCGGGTCAAGGCAAGCCGTGGCCTTGATCGCGGCGATGCGCGTGGTGCGCGCGGCCAACGTGCGGCCCGCGCGCGGCACTACGCGCGCAATGCGGCGGCGCCGGCGGACGGCGGCGCGAGGAGGCAAGGCCGGAGGGGCTCGGGGCGCGGGCGCACGGCGACGAGGAGGCGGCGGCGAACCTCACCGGCAACTCGGACGGCGGGGAAATGCGACGGACGGCCGGCGCCGGCGGCGAAGCTCTGCCGAGAGCTCTGCACGGCGAGGGAATGGGCCGGGTGAGGAGGGGAACGGGTCGAGGACGACGAGGGGAAGCTCCCCCTACGAGGAATCGAGGAGAGGGCGACCGGAGACGACGAATTGACGGCGGCCGCGGCAAGCGGAGCTTGGGGTGGCGGCGGCAATGGCGGGGCGGCTCTGCTCTGCTTGAACTGTAGGAGGAAGAGGAGAGGCTGGGCGCAAGGATAAGGACAGGGACGGCACGAACGCCGTGGACGGCCGGGGAAGGGGGATGAATCACGCTCGACGGCCGGCGCGTGGCGTTGACGAGCCTATGCGCGGTCGCGGGATGGGCGCATCTTGCCATGGCTCGCTCGTCGATGCAGGGCAGGGCGGCGTGTGGCACGAGGAAGGCAGGTGGCGGGGGGGACACGCGGCACGCCACGATGTGCGCCACGGCTAGCTCACCGGCTCAAAACTTTGGGGCCGTGACAGCTTAGCTGCTCGCTTCGACAGTTAGGTATGGTGATCAGGCCACAGTAGTACAGTACAACCCAGAACGAAGACTTGCCCGACACATGGCTTGAGCTAGTTTCAGTTATCGTCAGGTGTGAACTGGGTTGTTATGCAATCCACTCCTATCATGCAGATGCAGGAGATCGTTTGGTTTTTTTCTTGGAAATATTGTAGCACGCTTTGACCACTAATTTAGAGTATCAAATGAAGTCTAATTACAAAACCAACTCCACAACCCCCGTGTAAATCGCGAGACGAATCTAATGAGGCTTTTGACCGCGCGATTAGAGGATGGCTACTGTAGCATTACTGTAGCAAATCATAATTAACTACCGCCACTAGATTCGTCTCGAAAAGTTACACCCATCTCTGAAAAGATTTTACAAATAGACTTCATTTAATACTCCATGCATACGAGATTCTCTTTTCGAAAAACGTGCGCAAAAAATTTGCTTGGTAACCAAACACGGCCTATAGGCATTGTGCTCCTGCCAGTTCATCTGTTGTACTACCATGGATGCTGCAGTTCAGCGCACAATGCCACTATGCAGTTCTCCTCGATCGACCTCCTCCTGCTGCAACTGCGATCAGCTAAAAGATGCACGAATGCCTTTTTCCCTGGAGCAAGCAAAGCAAGCGAGTGAATGCATTGGTGGCAGCGTACCGAACTCCACGATTCCGCGCGGACGCGGAAACTGATGATGGAATCGGCATTCTGGACGGGATAGCTTCTGAATTCTGCAGCTAAGACGAAAATAAAGGCGTCCGGAGATACTGTAGTGCTTGCGTCGCAGACGTGTATATCCACACACACGCAGGGACAGAGGCGCATGTGCATGACTTTGCCCCGCCTGTTTCCTGCACAGGAATTATTAGGCGATTGACGCTCTTGCGCATGATTTGTTCATCTGCTGGATTTGTTGATACGGTGCCTGCTGTTGCATTGCCAGTTTGCGTTGGCTCTTGGTGATAATTCGAAGCACTACTTGATGATGGAACACTCGTTCGTGGCGCTCACTGCTCACAGAAAGGCGGGGGATCTTCGCCTCCGCCGCTTTCCATTCTTCTCCACATGGCGCCCCAGGTTAGGATTCGGGATTTTGAGGGCTCGAGATGGAATTCGCTAGGGTTGAAAGGGTACCCTCGGCAATAATCGGCTTGGCAGCAGTTGGTCGAGCTCGAGCATGGATGGAGTAGGAGCACCACTAGAAAATCTTTCAAAAAAAAAAGGAGCACCAGTACAAGTTGGGTAGCTCTTGCTTCATTCCGCGGCCAACGAAATAATGGGCCCCACCACACGAAATGGAGGGAGGTCATACTTCGCTTTCAATTTCCTTCAACAGAAGCTTAAGAGTAGTAAATCTTGATGCTAAAAAGGAAAATATGAAGGGAACAAGAAGCCAGTCGACGTGAGAGTGTACTTGGCCCAACAAGATTTGTTGGGCCTCTGCAAGGCTATGCGAGGCAGTAGAAACAAGGCAAAAGTCTATTTTACCTCCTCCAACTATCACCAAAGTTTGGTTTGTCTCCTACAACTATAAAACCGGGTATTTCACCTCCCTCAACTTTTCAAACCGTCCATTTTACCTCCCTCGAGCGGGTTTGAAGACTGTTTGCTACAGTAACCATAGTTTTATCTTTTCCTTTTTTTTAAAAAAATTCAGTTGAATCTTTGAAAAATCATAGTAAATTAAAAAAAATCATAAAATAGAAAATCCAATTTTGTTGGACTCCACATGAGTAGATATACGCAGTGAATATATTATATGGTATACTTTAGTACAATTTTTTTACTGTAACTTTAGATATATACTTTTCTGTAATTAATTTATAGCTACAGTTTTCGTCGTCCCATTATGGTGAGCTAATCACTGTATGATTGAGCTGTAGTAAAAATTTTATGATTATTAGATCATGTTTGACTGATCTATAGATTTATCTATATAAACTAGATAAATCTATAGAAAAATTTAGACGAATCTATAGATAAGATAGACTTTTGCCTAGAAACAATGGGCCGAGTCTATGGGCTACCAAAAATTAGCAGGCGAGGCCTTCCATTCTCTGGCACAGGCTCCCAAACAAAAAGCCTATTACTGTTTGTTCACAAATTTATTTTTGGCAACGGAAGAAAAAGTAGAGCGAAATTCAGACCTCTCCGCTACTGAAATTAGATATATCTAACTAGCAAATGTCAATTATTAATCGATTCAAAAATCTGGATAGTATGTTTTCAAGTGGCACGATGTGTTCTAGATTTGCTTATTTTGAAAGAGAAGAAGCAAAATGTGTTTTTGGCGAATTTTGAGGATAAGATGTTGTCATAAGAATTTCCAGGTGAACGCAACTTGATCTAGGCCGTGTTTAGTTGCGCGTTGTAAAGTTTTTGAAAAGGCATCTTTCTACATTTGAAGTACTAAACATAGACTAATCACAAAAATAATTTCAGAACTTGTCTGTAAATCGCGAGACGAATCTAATGAGTCTAATTAATCCGTCATTAGAGGTTATTTACTGTAGCATTACTGTAGCAATTTAGCATCTAATTACAGTCTAATTAGGTTCATTAGATTCGTCTCGCCATTTACAGACAGCAGTCGCAATGCGTTTTTTATTTCGTCTAGATTTAAATCTCCATGCAGGTGCCGGAAATTTTTTTTAGAATTTTGATTTTTTAACTAAACACGGCCCTAATGATCTGTCATAAAACGACCGGAAGACAAGGACACGTATGCGCGCGTCGACAGTGACTCGAACGGTGCCCTCCTCAATCACAGAAGCCGGACTTTTCGGAGACGCCATTCCTTCCCGGAAACTAGCGGTGCCCTCGTCGGCTGTCTTTAGTTCCCTGCCGTGTAAACGTAAAAAAAATTTGCGACGGAATTTTGCTAATTTAAAGTATTAAATTTAGTTTATTTACAAAACTTTTTTCACAGATGTGTTGTAAAATACGAGACAAATCTAATGATGCTAATTAATCTATGATTAATTAATAATTAGCGGATGGTTACTGTAGTATCACTGTTGCAAATTATGGATTAAGTAGGCTCATTAGATTCGTCTCGTGATTTACAACCTATCTATACAAAAAGTTTTGTAAATAGACTTCATTTAGTACTTCAAATTAGTAAGATTCCTTTATAAAATTTTGTGTTTTTGTACTTTTACGTTTACGATGTGGAAATTAAACAGGGTCTGAATTCTGCAATCTTTACGTACAGATCAGATGCCAACTGCTTCCCAGAGCACAGTGCAGCAACCAGGGGGGCCATGGCCAGTAAATGTTACGCTGACACAGCCAGTAATTGATTGCGGTATCCACGTCAGCCATCTCCTCTCACGGGCTGGACGCTTTCTACCCCTTCCCGGCAGCCATTGCTGGCCTTGGTTGTTCTCTAGAATGGACTAGCATATATTTATATTTTAGTCATTAATTACGGTATCCAATAAAGTCAGTTTATAAAATCAACTTTAAAACCCGTGCGTTAGGAACTCTGAAAAATTTAATAAGGTTTTTGACCGTGTGATTAGAGGATAGTTATTATAGTATTATTGTAGCAAATCATCGATTAATTACCATCATTAGATTCGTCACGAAAAGTTACACTCATCTCTGAAAAAGTTTTGCAAATAAACTTCGTTTAGCCACTATGCATGCAAAATTTTCTTCTCAAAAAACATGCGCTAGGAGAGGAAGATAACCAAACAGAGCCGCTGTAGCTTTCTTGGCTCGCTCTGGACCTGACTTCCAGTTACAGCCAGTGCATGCGTTGGCTGGATGCAACAGGCTGGCCTCCTGCATGTGCTGTTTGCCCTCCCGGTCAGGAGGTCGGGCATAGTTTTATCTGTGTGCAGGCCCTGTACGTCTCGTGTCCGCAACTTTGGTTGAGCTCCTCCG
Organism: Panicum virgatum; assembly: GCF_016808335.1. NCBI lineage: Eukaryota > Viridiplantae > Streptophyta > Magnoliopsida > Poales > Poaceae > Panicum > Panicum virgatum. The sequence continues at coordinate 8,259,428 of NC_053147.1, forward strand.
GTAGGTTCAGACGGATGCCACACCGCCATGTTTCGGATAGTTTGGCATTCCCTTTGACAGCCCTGCCTACCCGGCACCGCCGGAGCCATTGCGCCAGTGAGGCTTTTCTTTAAGGCCCACTGTTTCTCATCCCTCTAATGCAAAGCTTGTCTGAAGATTACTTCTTTTTTTTCCTGCTCATGGGATTAGAATGAAAAAACTGTACGTTCCGGCCTCTGGATAGCTAGGTCACACTTCACATGCATGCTAGTAGCTCCATGCCTCCATGTTGAGGATGGGTCGGCCATCATGTAGATCATCCCATTGCACCAACAACGTTACAACTCTTACCGACCATTTCGTTCCGATCCATCTGCTTGGGTTATAGATGGCCAAACGGGCGGCCCGGCCCGGCCCGGCCCGGCATGAGTCCGTTTAGGTACGGCCCGCTTAGACACGAATTAATTAACGGGCCGTGCCGTGCCTGCCCATGGGCTGAACTGCCGACCCAGACATGGCCCGAAAGTGCTTTAATCGTGCCGGGCGGGCCCGTTTGGCTCGATAGCCCGGTGGCCCCAAAGTGCTTTAATAGGATTTGATAATGGGGTGAGCTAATATTTAAATGAACCTATCGTGCTACCCATCAGGCCGATCGGGTCGCCTATTTCGAGCCGTGCGCGTCCAGCGGGCCAGCATTGAAGCCCAGGCACGGCCCGCTATCGGGCCCATGCCGCCCGGAGCTCAATAATCACCGGGCTCGGGCCGAGCTAAATTGGGCCGGGCCTCAGGGCCCTCATGGGCATGGGCCAAATGGCCAACTATAGCTTGGGTCAAGCAAAAGGCAAAAGTCTATTTTACCTCCTCCAACTATCACCAAAATTTGGTTTTCCTCCTACAACTATAAAACCGGGTATTTCACCTCCCTCAACTTTTCAAACCTTCCATTTTACCTCCCTCGAGCGGTTTTGAAGACTGTTTGCTACAGTAACCGTAGTTTTGTCTTTTCTTTTTTTAAAAAAATTCAGTTGAATCTTTGAAAAATCATAGTAAATCACAAAAAATCATAAAATAGAAAATCCAATTTTGTTGGACTCCACATGAGTAGATATACGCAGTGAATATATTATATGGTATACTTTAGTACAATTTTTTTACTGTAACTTTAGATATATACTTTTCTGTAATTAATTTATAGCTACAGTTTTCGTCGTCCCATTATGGTGAAATTTTTATGGTGGGATAATCATTATATGATTGAGCTATAGTAAAAATTTTATGATTATTAGATCAACTATGACTGAGTTATAGATTTATCTATAGATTCGTCTAGATTTTTCTATAGATTTATCTAGTTTATATAGATAAATCTATAGATCAGTCAAACATGATCTAATAATCATAAAATTTTTGATGTGATAGGGACTTATGAAAAAAGTCTGGCAGCCAAAAAAAAAAAGGTCAGAGCAGCGGAAGTGGATCATCGGTGTGGTGGCGTGGTGCAGACTGCAGAACTCGCAGCCCCTGCACAACCGCGAGGAACGACGAGCAGCCATCCCCGGAAGAAACCCGCCCGGCCGCCGTCGAAATCCAAAGCCAGAGCCCAGAGGAAACGACTAGCGATCTACGTACGGCAAGGGGCCAGGCGAGACGTACATGCATACGGCCAACAACGCGACCGACGGCCGACGCCGCCGCCCCCCAGGTCAGAGTCAGACAGACGCCTCCCTACGCACGCAGCGCACGCAGGACAAACGAGGTGGATCCGGCGGCGGCGACTGAGCTGGACCGAAAGCCGAACCATCCGAGCCTACGCAAGCCCAACGAACACTACTCCGTCCCCGCCGGACCAAACGTGCGTGCACGAGTAGATGAATCATTCATTAGCTTCTGCTACAACAACTTCAATTTATTTTTCTGGTAAAAAATACTTCGATCTGATTCACCTTTTCTTTACCGGAAATAATTCTGATTCAGTACGTTGGGCGCAGCGTGGCAACACCGCAACAAGCACCTGTTCTCGCGCATCTTCGCACTTCTTCTACGAAAATAGCGAGCAAAGTTTTTATTCGCGTGTCTGAAAAAAAGACGCATGAAGGAATATTGCTGCTTTCGAACAGTACAACTGAAACAATACTTTTGCCTAAAATAAAACCACGGAAATGTTTTGCTGCTTTTATGTTTTTTTTTTGTTCAGAAAGCAACTATTTTTCAGTCCTATAGAACAAATTTTCCCTATAAAACATCTAGCAAATTCTGGGCATATGGACAATAGCACGCCTTTTTTTTTGTTTTGGCAACAATGTTTTTATTGACTAATTTAGACTTTTAGAGTCTTTTATCATATCCAGAATAAAGACCTCTCCTTTTTATTGTGAAAAAAGACCTCTCCGTTTAACCATGCATTAGTTCCTTTTTTTCGGATCATTGATCTTATGCCTTGAATGCTAATAATCTGCCTCTTGTGCATTTGCAAACAAGTATGTGCGCGGTGCGCCCTCACAAAGATAACCGCACCTTCTATCACTCTGTTCGGCACCTTCTATCACTCTGTTCGGCAGCTCCAGCAGCCTCCAGTCCAACAGTGTTTTTCTCTCATACCGTTCTAGCACCAGCTTCCAGCCACCAGCCAGCCAATAATATTTTTCTCTCACACCACTCCAGCCACCAGCTCCAGCTCTAGCTCAGCGAACAGAGTGACATGTCACTTCCATTTCGGAAACCGGACAACTTTTTTTTTGATCGTCAATCAGTAGGTTCCATGTTCCAATCCCAACCAACTCGGAAATTGCCGCCTCAACATACATCCACCTCACATCGCCTACCTTTGGCTTCAAGGGAGATTAGAGGTGTATTATACAAGTGAAGGGCAAAAGCTGCATCCCAACTAATATTCTCTTCTGGGCTCATATTCTCACGGACACCTCTTGCAATGCTACAGGATTTAATCAACAAGCCAATCATCTGCTGGAAGAAAAAAAATGTATCTTAATTACTCCATTGAATGTACTAATTCAGTGGTGGATGAATTATATGTCGAATTGATGTACTTGAAATGCTGTTAAAAGTTCTATAAAGCTGTGTGTGGACTTGGACTCATAAGATTTAGTACACGTTACCTTATTCCTACACCTGGCGATGTGCTTGGCCTGTTGCTCTGGTTTTGCGGGTGTTTGCTTCTCCACAATGGAATCATGAAACCAGGCGCCGTCGGTGTCTTTGTTTCGTTCTCGCTACTCTAGTCAATTCAAGCCTGCTGCAGTAGGTAACAGTTTTTGGGGCACCGGATGATCACCATTTTTAACAAATGTACATGCTCGGGAAAAGATGGCAAACAAGTGGATCAGACGCCACCAAACACAATCTACAGCGCTGAGTAGCAGGGCAGGTGACAAAAATACACAGCAGAACAGAGGTGGCAAAAGTGTTCACCTCATAGAAATGGGCACCGGATCCATCACTGCATGGCCAGTTCATCCAAAAAGCTCAACCGAAGCTTTGTTCGTGATTAATGCTCAGGAAAAAACCAAAAGTATTGTTCGCAGTCAAAAATCTTACATAATTTGGCTCGGTCTCTACAAATTTGGATAAAAGTAATTCTTAGTTATCCAGTGAGTGAGCATCCAGCCGATTTTTAGCAAGGAATGAATGCTACCATTTCATCGAAAGCAAAGCATGTCTCCTGCCCAAGCTATGCAAAGATGACTTCAAAAAAAAAAACTATGCAAAGATGGAGTAGTATGTTGGAGCAGCATCGCTTTCAGCTATATTTTGAGCTATTCGGCTTGCTCAGCACATTCACTGGCGACCGACGGGCGCGTGAAACCTGTAGCCGTTGAGAAAGGCAAGTCTCACCTCCCGGCTCTCAAGTCTCAACACACACTCCTCCTGCCCTCTCACCAACCATACTCCTCGTCTTCATTTTTCACCTCGCCGACTCACCACCGCCTCCACGCCGTATTCATGCCCTTCCCCCCACCTCCCGACCTCCCTCCCCACCCTACTACTGCCGCTGCTGCATCTTGATTGATCTTCCCACCTCTTTTTTTTTTGAAATAAAATTGATCCTCCCACCTCTCTCCTCCTCATTGCCCCCATCTTTCTACAGACTACTCCATCTCCACTCCCCATACACATTCCTCGTCCTGTCCTGACTACAGCTCGGTGATGATCCACTGAGCTCGGCGAGTTCTTGGCATTAATGGCCGCTTGGTAGCCAGCGCTCTTCAATCCCCCTTTAACTCCCCCACCTCTTATCTCCCTTCACCTTGAGCTGAGCTCCGGCTCCCCTCCGCATTGACCATCACCCTTCGTCGGGTTGGTTCTTGCCGCGTCCGATCCTGATCTGGAAGCTTCGCGTGCTGTGATCTGAGAGCGTCCGGGGCCATGGGGACCGGGGCGGTGGCGGTGGTGGCGCCGGACCGGGCCAAGCAGCGCCGGGGCGGCCACCTATGGAAGAAGGCGCTGCTCCACTTCTCGCTCTGCTTCGTCATGGGCTTCTTCACGGGGTTCGCGCCCTCCTCCTCGTCGTCCTGGAAGGCCGCCACCCAACACCCGCCGCGGGCCGGGGACCACCTCGCCGCCTCCCGCGTCGCCGTCGACGCGCGCGTCAACCTGGTGCCGTCGCCGCCCGACACGGCTGGCGAGGTGGGGCTCGGCGGGGCGACGGTTGACGTGGGTGACGACGACGAAGAGGCCGGCCCGCGGCGGCTGCTGATTGTGGTCACCACCACGCGGTCGGGCGCCGGCGAGCGGCGGCGGCGCAGGGCCGTGCTGCTGCGCCTGGCGCACACCCTGCGGCTCGTGCGCCCGCCCGTCGTGTGGGTGGTCGTGGAGCCGGTCGCCGACGCACCCGCCACGGCCGAGGTGCTGCGGGGTACCGGCGTGATGTACAGGCACATCGCGTTCAAGCCCGAGGAGAACTTCACCACGGCCGCCGCCGAGGCACACGCGCAGCGGAACGCCGCGCTCGCCCACGTCGAGAAGCACCGCCTCGCCGGCGTCCTCCACTTCGCCGACGCCGCCGGCGTCTATGACACCGGCTTCTTCGACCAGATCCGCCAGATCGAGTGAGTACACGCCATTGCCTCGCTCACCTTGCATCTTGCTTTCTACATCATTCGTAATCATGCTTTCATTTTGCTTGATTGGTCCGTCTTCATACTGAAATCCGTACAGTAAGATGCAAATTAGAATGTCTTATAATTTTCAAGCGAGGTTCTTAATTATTTCCCAATTGTTGATTTCCAAACTCAAAGATTCGAGCTTTACTTGTTGCTCCTCTTCGATTCGAACTCTAATTGATCACCTTTTTTAGCATATGCTTATTTATTTGCTGTTCTGGCAGGGTGCTGTTTGAATCTTAATTTCAATGCCTGAAATTTCTATTCCAGCTCATCAATTTCAGATTTGTTTATTGCCCACCGACTGCGACTAGGGTTCCTCATAACTAATCACCTCTTCTTAATTTAGTACCACTAATTTACTCGTCTAATAAATGTTTTAAAAGCCGTATAGTTTGGTGAGCAAATAATTGAGAGAAGGCATACGCTGTCATTAGTGGGGGAATAAGAGTGGGGCAACGCGTCCTGTTCATGTGCTCTTGTCATGGACAGTGCAGATGCTTAGAACACTTTAACTATTCTCTCTCCATTTCTCTGATGCAAGGAGTCAATTATTGGATCTAGCTTATCACTTATTGAGTCCCTTTCGCCCCAACAAACAATGCTTCTTTTCTACAGATTTAAATGTTTTGCTTTTGCTCGCCCCCAACGAGCAAATGTGTTCCTGCCAACCACTCCAATTAGTTTAATTAAGACTTTAAGCGCGTCTCCTGAGCAAAGCAAACTTATAAAAGGCAGCAGGAATAATTATTTAATTTGGTAGTGGTAGCACTAGCTGTTAGTCACTAACAAATGGGCCTGTAACAGTGTCGGTGGCACCTAACGAAATTGGCAGTAAATGAAGATATAGCATGCCTGAATTGGCCCCCAAAATGCTGTTACTACTAAAATAGGGAAGCTAATATGCTGGGAAAAATTAGCTACAAAAGATAGCAGGTTGAAAGTAATAGTAGTAACCGTTATGCCCTGGCCTGTGTTACCCGGACACTCGTGTCTTAATTTTTTTGCCGAGTCGGATACCCCGCACCCGTGTGGATTCCGACACCCGTGTCGGATTCCAAGTGTTATTTGCCGTGTCCCCAAAAATTCTAACGAATCGGACACCTGCACCCGAGTCGGACACCGATACCCGCACCCGCGTCCATGTAACACTGGCCATGGCCATTGCAACTGATTGAGCTCCAATAGAGAAGACACCATCCACACCAGTAGTTGCTTGATTGCTTCCCCGATCCCATGAATGCTCATCTGATATACCGAGAGAAAGTTGCCACAGATTTGATACAGTTTTTCTACACTGGTGTGCACCTGTGATTTAGATCTGCTGCAGCCTGTAAAAAACATTTCCTTTCTACAAAACACTGTACAAAACTTCAATTCTATGCAGACCACCAGTTGTCCTTGTAATTTTTCTCATGAGGAATTGGACTCCGGTTGTGGCTTTGCGCACTTGGCTGAGCTAGGTCTTCCCCTTTGGCATGAAAACCGCCAATTGAAATCTTGCAAAGAAGATAATTCACATTTTTCATTTGTCTGTGACTAACAGGTAGTGCTACCACTAGAACACACATATCCTGAAACATTTGACTTGCCTTTCGCATTCACTTTTCTGATGGTAGCATTCTAACATTGGTGAGTGCTTGCGTTCATAATAAAGAGAGGGAATCACACCTTGGTTCAGTACATGGTACTATGATTGCTACTACTCATGCCATGTGAGAGCACAGTGTCAATGTTCCCTTGGAGAACAATCTTTTTCGCTGAGGGGAACATGATGGGATGCCGGATGCAGCCCTCTTTGCCTCAAGCAAGGTTTACCTGCTGTTTCTCAGCAATAACACACTGTTTTTTATTTTGATTTCTCTTTTTGTTTCATTTTTAGTTTTTACAGTCCTCGTGATGCGTGCACATCTGCACTTGTGGCCCCTGATGCTTTTGTGGGCTCTCCAGTAGATCAGCATAAATACAACAGAGTCAATAGCATCCATTATGCCTTGTCGCGCATATGGTCTAGCATGCCTGTCATAGAGGCCAGAACTTTACCAGTTACTAGAAACAAAGAAGTGCAGTGCACAATATAGTGGGTTCGTGACACTACATGCAGTTTACTAAAAGGGAGGGGTTTGACCATGGTTAATATCTCTTATTTGTTTCAGGTTGAAATTCAGCATTAGATTCTTTTAAGCCCAGGAGCCTAAAATATGTTTACAGATTACCCAGGTGTTTAAATAACTTTGCATGTTCAAGTTGAATTTTACTATTCCAAGTTGTGTTTGACTGCATATTGGAAACACGTGTGCTCACTAAAGTTTCTATTGCTCGTCAACCGTTGCATCATCCCATATCTTGATTTGTCAAGGCTCTTCAAACTTTGGAATAGGTTATGGATCAATTTAAGCATCTGCATGTGCAGGCAAGTGGAGAGGAGGGTGTAGTGTAGTCTATATCCACATATGGGAGGGCAGTTGCATGGAATAACTCAGCCTATGTTTGGTGTCAAGTGATTGGGATGAGTGATCAAAAGTGTAGTATAACTTTTATGATGATATCAACTAGGCAGTACTTGGAAGATGTGTCAATGGAGCTATCTCCTATAATATCTTGTTTTGAATTGAGAAAATCAGAAGCCTACGTTTTTTTTATCGGAGCTCAATTGGCTGATGTCTGCTTAGTGTCGATGGAGTCTAATTCTAGTCAAGGTTTGTCGCACAATGCTTTTTAGTTTCCTAATTCTACTGACTAATCAAGATGTATATAGATCACAGGCATTTGCTGGTGAATGTTGCATACTTGTTGAATTGCATTTTATGATGTGCGTGCCTTTAGTTGTTCTTTCTGACATTCTGAATGACAGGGCGTTTGGCACATGGCCTGTGGCAACAATGTCGGCAGGCGAGAAGAAAGTGGTAGTGGAAGGTCCACTATGCAGTGCCTCAAAGGTCGTCGGCTGGTTCTCAAGGGACTTCAACGATGGAACTACCCGTGCAGTGACATATAACACAGAAACTGACTTGAATCCTGCTGGTGCTGCTGGTACACGAGTCCACACAATCGATGTCTCAGGGTTCGCGTTCAACAGTTCTATTTTGTGGGATCCTGAGCGGTGGGGACGGCCAACGTCATTACCAGATACTTCACAGGTTAGTCCACCCCTACCTTCTGAATGTTAGTAACCAAGCAAGTCTAATTTTATTAATTCTTTTTCTCATAAAACAAATTACTTGGCAAGCTAATTGACTCAATGAAGGGGCTGAATCTGAGATAACAGCAGTTTTAGGCTGTCCATTTCTTGATGAATGATGATGTTATATACAAATTGCGGACCTCCTAAAATAGGGGATCCATTAGAACCCTCAGAATTGTGGATTGCATGTCTAGCTTAAATAAGAAATGTTAAGCCGATGACATTAGCAGTTTCAAATATTATCTGAAGGAATCGTACAAATTGTTTCGTACTCTATGGATTGTTTTCCTTTTGTTCTCTGGAAAATGAAGTGGCCAATTTCTAATGTAATAGTGCTCGTGTGTTAAGTGTGGGCAAGCATTGTGGTGATTGTGACGCACTGTAAGGTCATTTGAACTCCCTTCTCATAATGAAAAAGGTGCTAAGCAAGTTCTGGAATAAAAAAAGGCAAGTAATTGCAATAGACTGGATGCCGACTTTGTCAATGGTTTAAGCCAATCACTGTAGTCAAGCATGGCCACTCATTGTTCCTTCTGGACAAGATTAAGATTGTCACATTGGATAAATCATCTGAATTCAATTCACTGTAATTTATTTAAATCCAGAGTAAGCACAGTACAACATTAGTTACTTCTAATCAAATGGAGTAGTTTGCACCAAGCATCCAATGCATTCCACAGACCCTTGTCCTTTATTGGTAGACCTTACCTGATCTTGTTGAACTGTCCCTGTTGCACACATTATCTACTTAGATTTGTGAATTGATGTGACTACCCTGGAGTTACACAATGGTCGAATTCCCTTTCAATGGAATATGGCGGGGAACAGATGGCACCCCTATCACTTTCGTGTATTCCTTTAAAATTTTTAAAATCTGACTTTGTTTTTATATATCACCTACCAACCTACTTTTCCAATCCTTGAGTTGTGGCCACTAATGATGCTGAAAGCTGTTGGGTGGCATTAAACCATGACACTGATTTCTTATTGAAGCGAGGTGATCATGCACTTTGATTCCTCACCAAACTCCTCGGTCCTCAAAGTAGTTTTTTTTTAGGAATACTCAAGGTAGTTGCATGAGGAAGGTCCTAATTGATAACCAACCCAGTGGGACCAGCAATCCCTTACAAACCTAGTCGTGCAAGGAACATGTAGATACAGGCATATTTGCGTCTGGGCATTATTCCGAACTCTGAACTGATACTGGTTGCATTCAATTTCTTTTTTCTATTTGTCATTCGCAAGCAATAAGCTACCAACACTTAGTTGATGGAGACTCGGTTGCTTGGCATTCCTACACCTGCTTACCAATGCTACTCTTCTATCAGGCCACCTGATTTTCTACTGTCAACTAATATTAATGAGTTATTCACGATGTGGTTTGCAGGATTCAATCAAGTTTGTGCAAGAAGTGGTGCTGGAAGACCGAGCTAAGCTGAAGGGGATCCCCTCTGATTGCTCCCAGATCATGGTGTGGCAGTATGGCATGCCCAGCTCACAATAGAAGGTAGTAAGATGGGTGGCATTGCAGGAAGGGAAAATTGGCGGGGATTGGAGTTGATGTAAATGTGGCGATAACAAAAAGGAAAGGAAGAAGGTCGATTACTAAGTTCTCTTGTTTCTTTTTTTGGGGTTCCCGTTTTCTTTCTCTCATTTTTGGGTTTTCAAGTTTGGGGGGCCATGATGAATTGTTCGCGGGAAATCTGCCCCCCGACCTGGGAAAAAAAAAGCGATAGTATTTGTTCAGATTTATTTGTGATTCTTTAACTTGACCCTGTTGTGTTCGTGAGGCGCTGTTGCCTCGCGAATCCCCCCCGGTGGATTGCAATAAAACCATGTGGAGGAGGAAAGAATGGACTTGGGGAGGAAAATGGCAATGGTATTTTATGAGGGAAGAAGAGCGCGTGTTAGCTATGGCATGAATTTCAGCAATTACCGTATCAAGGAAAAAATTCATATGCACAGGAAAAAATGACATGATGTTTCATCTTTCGTTTTGGAGCACAGTATTGCTTTCAGGAGTTTGTGGTAGAAAGATGAGGAGGAAACATGCGTTTCCAACTGTGTGTAGCAAAAATTGAATTTCGAGCCTCGAGCCTCTCTTTGGAAAGATGAGTCCTGAGCTTATGAAATGAAACAAAAGTGTTCTCGTCTTGTGTATTGGGTAAAAGCAATGAAGCAAAGCTCCGCTGCAAAATATGGGCAGCAAGCAAACGGCCGGACCCATGCCATGCGACCACTGGATAGAAACTCTGCTCCGAACCTGGGCGCCTGCATCCAGTCCTCTGCATCGATGGTAGCAGCAGCACAGATGGAAGGAAGGAAGGAGCGAGGAAGAAGAAGCTACGATGAAGCTCGAGGTGTCGCTTCATCCCCTAGTAACTGCTGCAAGGGCAGATTTATGTGCTTCATCCGGGCCATGTGCATGTCTAGGAGGGCCCAAACTATGCTCAAGAATCTCCCCCACCGAGTCCCCCAACGTTGGGGCTGAGCTCAGCTGCTGGATCATCGGAGCTTAATTGGGCCAACGCGCAAACTTGGCTGGCCGGGCTAGTTCAGGCTCTCTTTGGGCCCGTTAACGTTGCACCCGGGCCGCACACCTGTCTGCGTGACTTGCATCGGGTAAGTCTATTTATCGCTCTCGCGGCTGGCGCACGAGCTATCACATAGCCCTCCCCTGTTCATCTTCTTCCTTGAACCAGGGGAGGAGCCGCGGCAGCCGGCGAGCTAGGGAAGGGGGAGGGAGAGGGGGTGGCCGGCGAGGGGTGGTTGGTGGGGGGAGCGGCCGCCGGCGAGGTCGCCGGCGGCCGGGCTGGTGGAGGGCGGAGCTTATTGTTCCGGGGTTGTTGTGGGTGGGGGCGGCTCCATAACCACCGGACCTAGAGGAGAAAGTCGCCGGCGGTGGCGGCGGTTCAGCCGGCGGAGGCGAGGCGGCGCGGGAGCGCCGCCAGCCGGCCGGGGCCGGATATCCGGTGGCCGGCGGCGGGGGCAAGAACAGAGCTGGATGGGTGGGTGGGCGGTGGGCCGGCGGCGGTGGATGGTGGGCGGCGCGGCGCGGCGGCGGGAGCCACCGGCCAGGCGGAGGATGAGGGGGCGGGGGCACGGATTGGAGGAAGAAGATGAGGCTTCTGCGATGGATTCCAGTTTTCTCGCTCGAGCTATGCATACACGCCCCCTTGCATTTGCATCTATCTGCTGTCGGAGATAGATAACTGGGAGACCCTTATATGGACTAATATGTTATTTTCTTTTTATTCGAGGGTGTATGTGTAAGAGTTGCATTGTAAACCTTTACTCTTATATGTGAAATGCAATCCCGGTATTCTCAAAAAAAAAAACTGCCCGTCGGAATTCTCAAAAAAAAAATCTATCTGCCCGTCGGTGGCGTAAATGTGACGTCAGCGGTTGGCGGCTTTGACGGGAGGGGAGGGATGAACGTGAACAACCGACGTTGCAGCCTTGCAGGAAAAGGCCAGCATTAACGCCACCTCGTGATCGACCGACGGCGGCCGTCGATCGGCGTGCGTACGTGAACCGCTTTTATCGACGCTGCTCCAGCTCCGACCGCGAACACGCGCTCCCTGCAAATGCAATAGCTACTGCTCCGCGCACGCTCGCATGCCACGCCCGTCCAGGGCCACACAGTTTTTTTTTTTTGGCCGGTCCGTTCGTCGCTCCGTGTGCATGCGACGAGCGGACGAGGCACGGGCAGTGTGATTGTTAGCTTAGGCGGATCCCCGGAATCACAATCAGATGCGCCTTCCTCCTGCAGCATCTGTTTGGTTGACATGGGAGAGGAGAGGGAGATGTGTTTGTGCCTTTCGTCTGCAACAAAGAAGCAGAGAAAGAGGTAAAGAGGGAGCTTACCGGAGCTAGCCGGTCGGTCACCTAACCGTGCATCCTTTTTAACAAAGGAGAAAACGGCATCCTACCTACACATATCATCTTTTTTTGAAACAAAACTTACACATAACAAAATCACCATCCCAAGATCAGTCATTCAATGTTACGTACCATGCATCGAACCATTCTCTTCTTCATTTCTTTAATAGTTCTCTCCATGCCCTCCTGCAACTGAAATATCGACCCTGGATGCGTAAATTAGTACGAAGAAAATGTATTCATTGTACGATCTTTACATGCGACTATGCGAGTCTGACAAATTAAAGTACTATAATCTGATGAGACACTCAGAGTGGATGATTAAAGTAGGAGCGCGCGTTAGGCTGTCGCTTTGCAACTCGTGACACTTTTAAACATCTGACGGGAGACACTATGAATGAGACTCTGGATTGTTATTCCGGTTGCTCGTCCCTGATATGCGTCGCCCATTAGTGTTTCTTTGACCATGTTTGCTGCCTCTTGACCTCTAATATCGTGTCAGATTGTATATTCAAAAATGGTGTACTGCTAATCACATGACAACAAACATCAGGGTAGCTAACTAGCTACCCCCCTGTCCACATGATGCGCGCACTTCTACCCTAATTTCAGCCATGCATCTTGGGCTTGGTACCTGTTACTTGAAATTTAGCCAAGTATCATACCGAGAAAAAGACTCAAATTCTGACACCTAGAATTTTACAAAACTGCCATATTTCGGTGCCAATGATCACAAAACAGCCACTTCTGGTGATGGCTAAATTTCACAAAAACACATTTTAATTACTACTTCGAGTCCCCATGTCACAAACGTATAGTAACCCCTTGTCACCGCATACAGTTTTTTTTAGCATCAAAGCCCACTTGTTGGGGTCACATCACATGGTGCAAAACACTCTATTTTGCACCACATGATGCTGACGAGTGGGTCCAGGTGCTAAGCGACGGGAAGAGGCAAAATGTGATTTATGAGAAGGGAACTTAAAAGTTGCGGTAGCTCTGCGAAATGGGCACTAAAAGTCCTAGCTTTGTACGGTTTAGGATAATAATAATGTGATAGTTTTGTCACTCGACACCTTGTTCTTAAAACAAATAAAGAATGAATTGTATGAGATGACAATGGCACTACCGAATTCCGGCCATTTGCCGTGTGCCCAATGCACACAGCGAAGGCCACAAAGCACACGGCATATAGGTTCGCCGTATACGGCCCACGGTGAATGCTCGACGGCGACTAGCCGCAACAGCAAAGCCCACTTCGCCGTGTGACTTTTATCGGGCAAACGACAAAGAAGTTTGCCGTGTGCTAGAGGGAGCACACGGCAAATTAAAGTCACTGACGGCAGGGTCGGGGCGGGGACGGTGACGGCATGGGGATGACGGCGCCGGCTCCCTACTTCGTCGTGTGCCAGGATCTGAGGCACACGGTAAAGATTTAAACTTCGCCGTGTGCCAGGATCCAGGCACACGGCGAAGTACCAATCTTTGCGGTGTGCCAGAGCTCGAGGCACACGGCGAAGTTTTGTGCAGGAAAGGTCAATATGGTCACTTTGCCGTGTGCCAGGATCCAGACACATGGCAAAGTGACCATACAGAATTTAATTTTTTTGTATTTCAACGTATAAATGACCCGCACAGACAAATATCACATTTAATACTTATTTTTTACAACAAATGTCACATGCATCATATATATAGCATATTAAAGTTCACAGGCAGTCGATATATAGGAATTCATGTCGTCTGAGCTGTGAGCTCAAGTTCTCAATCCAAAGTAACAAATACACAAGTTCACACACTGAAAGACTAGAAGAAGCTCGATTTCACAGATACAAATTTATCTTCTACGACGGAGGTTGGTCGAACGGCGGAGGGCCTGACGGAGGAGGGCCGAACTAAGGAGGGGAAAACGGCGGAGGCCCGAACGGCTGCTGTCCGAGGAACGTCGGTGACATTCCCGGCGACAACTCAGGCGTATTCGACGACGCTGATTGATTCTGCAAAACAAAGTATATATTGCATTTAGGACAATAATCAAGTTTGAAAAGTTATAATCTAAAATATTTCAAATTTCTTAGAATTGTATAAGTGACTCTAAAGCATTACGTTTAGTAAACTACAATCTCTAGGTCCAAAGTGAGTCTAAGTCTGTACGATCTCTAGGTCTCTAATATTTGAAATAAAAGAACCAAGGTTGTCAAGTTACTCACAGGAGGAGTTGCCGGAGCCGGAGCCGGCGGGAACGCCATCGGAGGTAGTTGTTGACCCATCTGAACCGAAAGACCTTGAATGAAGGAGTACATCTAGGCCATCTGCTGCTGAACCTCGGCATGTGCCCTCCTCACCTCCTCCTCGCGTAACCTCCTCTCCTCAGCTATCGCCGCCTCGTGTGCCGCCGCTTGCGCCGCCATCTGGGCCTACATAATATTTTTTTAATTGTAATGTTGCAATAGAAATCAAATTTATATACATATTGAATGAATGATGAATAAACCAAGATTTACCTCAAGTTCCTGTACTCGGAGCTCTGCCACGGATAGCCTTGGGCGTATGGGCAGGCCACTGTCCGTGGTCCTGGCTCGAATCTGGGCGAGAGTGGGGGTAGAGGCCGTGTCCAAGGTGCCCTCGCCTATAAAGTATCGGCCATGCTTCTTCCCTACTCCCACCTTCATGATGAGCTCTCCGTCAAGGTCATGGGCACTTGGATCCCAGTCGGGCCCATGGACCTGCCTTTCCGCCTCTGTGTACATATTGATGCGGGCATGGACGGAGGGATTGGGGTACGCCGAGGGCGGATCGTCCGGATTGTAGGTGACCTCGGACGCCTTGTCCTTGTGAGCCAAAGCCCATCCCATGAACTGGGAGCACTCAGCGCCTGAATGTGACGAGGACTGCAAAACAAAAAGTTGTTTACAAATTATGCATAATGGGGGGTTAGATTAATGAAATGAAAATGCATACCCATCTAGCTCTGTATTCCTCGTTGCTAAGGCTTCCTTGATGTGCTGGCCCTGGCATAAGCAAACGCTGCTCTCGATCAGCGTTGTGCGCGGCCTCCCACTCGAGTGTGAACCACTTGTCCACGATGTGTTCCCAGCACATCGAATCATTACGGCACCACCACGCATGCACCTACAAGTGATAAAGTGAATAACATATGAAAAGTAAAATATAAGTAACACACTTAATATAAGTATAATTCTAAATGTACCTGTAAGTACGGCTCCCGGGTCAGCTTCATATTTCTTGCAACTTCTTTTTTGATCTTCTGCTTAAGGAACATAGCACCGTAGTTTATGACGCATTGGACTTGCGCCTCGTAGTGCATGTCCTTTACAAGCTTGATGTATCGGTTGTGAGACGTAACTGATGCGCTTTCCTCGTATCCCTCATCACACCTGTAGAAATCCTGCATATAACCACGATATATCCAGTAATTTTTAGAAAATATGTCAAATGAATTCACTGTATTCAGGAGTGTATTGTGAGAAATACTTACCCACAGTTCGGCCTTGACCCGCTCTGCCTTGTTGTCGAAGCACCTGCCATCCCGATCGAGTTGATCGGGGGCGTGGGCATAGTGCTCCCACGTCCAGGCCGGCTCATACCTTCCACCAATGTGGACTTGGCCCGGGAAGTGATCCCTGCACAAAGTCCCCATGATGCCGTTGACTTTGTGCTTGTGAGCACCTCCACTTAGTATTTTCCAATTCCTGTCAAAAGTGATTAAGATAAAATATTAGTAGTGGTAACATCTAAAGTTGATTGTGATTTTCAAGTGATGAAATGAAAAATAGTGATAACTTCTAAATTTACTTACCGTGGACCAGAGGGTCGAATCAACGGCCGTAGGGCAAGAGGAATCGGTATGTCCGGGAGTCGCGAGGGACCCCGCAACCAGACAGCCAGTGTAGAGTCCTCCTCTGTCGCGTCCTCCCCCTCCTCATCCTCTCCCTCACCACCAGACGACTCCGCAGAAGCTACAGTGTCCTCCTCCTCCTCCTCCTCCTCCTCCTCCTCCTCCTCCTCCTCCTCCTCCGGCTCATACTACTGCTCCTCCTCCTTAGCACGCCGCTGTGGTCGACCCCTCCCTCGACCCTTGGGGCCACCCTTTCCTTGACCCAATCCTCGACCCCTACCAACGGACCCCTCAGCTTCTTCGGACCCCTGGGATCTTGGCATCAGTCTTCTAAACGTGGATGCGCACGCTCGCTGAAGGCTGCCACCAACCATCTTTGTTCAATCACCTGCAATAAAAAATAATAAACCAATCAGTACATATAAACAATACGTAATTACAAAGAGAAGCACAATAAACTTGACATAATAAGAAAATGACATGATATTACAATTAATAATTGAATCAGTATGTACATTTATTAGAAATAATCATCGTGGTCGGGATTAACTGGATCATAAGTCTCGTCATCACTATCATGCATGTCGAGATAGTCTGGCCCGTGCTCCATAGGAGCAATTTCAGTATCAACCCCTAATTGTAATTGCTCAAGTAATTCTAAGTCTTTGGCATTATAAACCTCATCTCCAGCGTCCTCGTCCTCATCCATTTCATCATCGTCTACTTCCGTTCCGATCAATCCGGTTAAGTCTATCTCAAAACGGCCTTGTAACCCATCTTCTTGAAAGAATTCACCATCATATGTATCGGGGTCTATGTTGTAATCTTCATTGTTTGGGACAATTAGTTTACCGTGTGGTGATATCTGGTACACAACGTCCCAACCCCTAAGACGGGCATCGGTTTTGCACGGGTATGAGAGATAATAAACTTATGTGGCTTGTTGAGCCACAATATATACATCATCTCCTAGATAGATGGATGACTGTTGAATTTCGACTAGTCCAAGACTAGGGGTCCTTCGCACTTTATTAGGATCAAACCAATGTCATTTGAATATGACAGGTTTAAGAGGTTTGCAACCACGAAACATTAGTTCGTATATTTTTTCAATTCTTCCATAATACTCGACCCCATCATGGGCTGTCGTACAAACTCCTGAATTTGTGGTTCTTCGATTGGGCCGACTCTGCTCGTGCCTTTGGTGTGAAAGCGAAATCCATTCACGTCATAGCCGGAGTATAGTTTGTCTCACGACCTCGTCTCTCGCACGATGGGCTTCACCATGGCATATCCACTGGGTATAGTTTGCCACAAACCCATTGGTGCAAATGTGTTTGCACATATTTAATTGTGATGGCAATATCTTGTTTGCACACTGACGGCAAGGACACAGAGCTTTACTTTGTCCTTGCTCAAAATCTTTTTTCAGAAAATCTTCAACCTTCTGAACGAATTCATCCATCCAATCACGATTACCGAACCAGCCCGTGTACATCCACTCACGGTCATCCATCCTAGCTTTAGCAAATTACCGAGACATATAAATCAACTGCATCTACACGATATCTATCATGCTCTAATGGGTGAAGATAGGTCCTAATCCCACCCGAGATGTGTAGATGGGGTTAGTTTCCATGCTCTACTCCTATCCGAGACAAATTTTGGCAGCACCTCCCCGCTGTTCTCTGAATACACGTCCGGACAAGGAGATTGTGTATTCGGAGAACAACAGGGAGGCGATGCCGAAAGTGTCTCGGATCAAAGTAGACCATGCAAACTAAACCCATCTACACATACTCGGGCTGTCCAAAAAATATGGACAATTCGAAATAGATACGATCATACATATGCAAAGATATGCATATTTCCAATCGTATCTCTTTCAAACGGGAGACGTCTAACTAGGTTTCGACATCTACAAATATAATACAGATTCAGGGTCAAATATGCCTCTCACCTAGCTGTGACGGAGGAAGGCGGCGGGAACCAAGTGGCGGTGGGTGACGGATTCTTGAAAAAAAAACAATATAATATTAGAGAACAATTTTACCGGCACCTCCCCTGGCACAGTGAAGTTCCCAAAACCAACGGCATGATTCCAAAAATAATGTTCCAACAATCACTATAAATATATTAAATTTGAATTTTGCCTCAGATATGTTGCATTTTGTTTGACCTTGAGCTTGCATGAAAAAAGAAACATCAAAGGTAGTGGCAAAAAGGGTTTATAGCAGTCATGAAACCATATGAGACACCCAGCCCAATCATCTTATGATCACAACTGAGTTGTTGTTTGGGCATGGATGTCTCACATGGTTTGATGACGACCATAACAAATTTAAGTGTACAACAGAAGCTCAAGGTCATCATATGTTACCCAGCAAAAAAAACTGAGTACAAATTGATATCTTCACAGGCATTAACATAAAATCATTTGACATGTCTATAAAGAACTAAAATCACAGACAATTATCACTACTATGTATCTATATTTATTTCAAAATCATGTCTAAAGAGCTAACATCACTATTATTCTAAAACTAATTTCATATCATCACATGCTATTAGGGAAAAAAATTGACACTCACCCAAACCGAAGGCGACGGCGACGGACGAACGAGGCGGCGGTGACGGCTCGGGGGCACGGGGCGGGGTAGGGGGCGCCGGTCGGGGCGAGGTCGGGGAGGAGCGGCCTCGCTAGCCGGCCAGGCGCACGGCGGCGGCGCCGGCGCTCGAACGAGGCGGCGGCGATGCCTCAGGGGCGCGGGGCTGGGCGGGGTCGGGGCCGCCGGACGGTCGGAGCGGGCTCGAGGGCGCCGCGGTCGGGGCTGGGTCGGGGAGGAGGGGCATGCCAGCCAGCCGGGCGCGCGGTGGCTGCGCCCGCGGTCAACCGAGTCGGCGGCGACGGCTCCGGAGCAGCGGGGCGGGGCGGGTCGGGGCGGGGTCGGGGAGGAGCGGCCTCCTTAGCCGGCCGGGCGCGCGGCGGCGGCGCCCGCGGTCGACCGAGGCGTGGGCGGCGGCGGCGTAGGGGCGGGCCGGGGTTTGCGGCGTCGGGGCGCGGGGTGGGGTGGCAGGTCGGCGCGGTCTCGAGGGCGCCGGTCGGGGCTGCCTTGGGGCTGCCGGTCGGGGCGGGGGCGGCGGCGGCCGAAGATGGGGCGGCGGCGGCGGCGTGGGGGCGCGGCGGGGGTGGCGTGGGGGCTTCGGGGATGGGCGGGGTGGGGGGGCTGAACATAAGTGTTTAAAGAAAGTTCGCCGTGTGTCTTGGATCTGACACACTGCGAAGTCAAGATCCAAGACGATGTGTGCCAGTTCCACGGCACACGGCGAATATAAGTTTTTCTATTATTCCATGTGCTTAAGTTAGATTATGTAAATTTAAAATAATAACTAAACCTAAACACTTAAATTTTTTATTTGGCCTCAGTAAAATGAAAAAAATTATTTGCCTAATTTTATCCTATTGTTTCATGTCATTATTGATCACATTTAACTTATTTCAACTAAAATAATTTAATTATATTTAATACATTAAAAATACCAAATGACTCCGGAAAAATTTCAAAATTTACCATGAAGCAATCATTATCGCATATTGCCTATATAAAAAGTTTAAAGGTCAAACTCAAAGTTTACTATCATCACATATACAAATCTAACCTCATCCTTCTCTATTCTCTGAAACTTCTTCGAGAAAGTCTCAATTCGTAAACATCATCGTGACAAAATATGCGTAACGTACTCAAATTTTTACCATACATTCCATTTATGATAGCATGATGCCACGGCAAATGTCATGATTTTCTGATGTTGTTATAATTTTATATAATTTAAACACTATTTGCCACCACGATCATCGTAATGTTACAATACTAGAATCTTTGAAATTTCGTTTGAACTATTAGTTAAGGTCTTACACTACAGTCTATATCATGAATATCATTTTTCAATTTTTTTTCATATTATTTCATGCACTTTGCATTTAAATTTGACTTATACAAAAAATTCATCTAAATAAAACAAATTAGTTAAATATAACTAACATTTCTAATAAATTATCATATTTAATCATAGAGTATAAAACATTGTATGAAGAATTAAAAAAACTGGAAGGAAAAATAAAAATATTTTAATTTTGTTTGCCGTGTGCTGGAGGCAAGGCACACGGTAAAGGCCCATCTTTGCCGTGTGTCTCCCTGGGCACACGGCAAAGGCTAACGGCCATCTCTGGGCTTCACGGCGGCAGCAGCTTCGCCGTGTGCCTGGCAACTTGCACACGGCGAAAAGAGGGCTTTGCCGTGTGCCCCGCCTAGGCACACGGCAAAGACGGACCTCCGTCACGGCAGGAGACGGCACCGGACGGCATGCACATGTGCTATGCACGTGCTGAGACTTCGCCGTGTGTTTGAGGGTTGGCACACGGCAAAGTTAGTGGTTTGCCGTGTGTCTGGCTTTGGCACACGGCAAAAGGTGGGGTTAACCGTGTGTTTTTTTGTTTGCCGTGTGTTTTTTGTGAGACACACGGCAAATAGGTTTTTTGCCGTGTGTACGAAAAAAAAGCACACGGCAAAGTTTTAGGCACCGGGCGAATTAGCGTTTTCCGGTAGTGTAGAGAAGGTGACAGAGTTATTACAGGGAAAAAAAAGAAGAAATGAGATTTAGTAGGTCTACATGATCAGTGTTTTAATTAATAAAGTTTTGCCAGCGCAACACGCTTAAATATGGGCCAGAGGTAGGCATGACAGAGAAATACAGACAGGCTTCTGACGAGTTGGAATATTGATTGGGCATCAACTACCAAATAATTTTTGCCACCTAGGTTATATCATAGCCTTTCTTGAGTTCATTGATCATTAGCATTTGGTTCTCTCTTATCTCCTTTTTACTCCCAGATACAGATAGCACTGCTGGCACTCGCACTGCAGAACAGTGGTTGCTGTCCTGCAATGTGGTACTAATTTATTTGCATGTATGGCATACAAGTACGTTGAGATCATGAAATTTATATGTATCCAGCGGCGGATGCACAGGGGGGCTGGGGGCTCCAGCCCCCCAAAGCAAATAATTACACTAAAATTACTGTAGCAAAATATTAAATCACCATTAAAACTTTATACAAATTAACAACTTTATTGATTCAGCCCCCTTCTTCTCCATCCTACCTCCGCCATGTATCTGGCAGAGGTTGCAATTGCATGTACCCTACTGCGTTGTTTATTGATGCAGGATTCAGCTTTCACCCACTTTGTTACATATACCTAATAACCAATTAGTTTTGACTTTACCCTTATTAGTTGATGTGCATTTTTTTGTCTCGTTTACCACACGCATGCATTTGGATGAAGGAAAGTTTCAACTACTACTGACTACTACACCGTGCTGCTCTCCATGCAGGTCCGGAATGCCAGATCCTGCAACAGCTTGCTGCGTCGCTCCATGCTTGGCGCTGAAGATTTTTTTTTTTTGTAACAAAAGAATTCTGTTAGTTACTCAGAGTTTGGTTACGGTAGAAAATTTTTCGGCACGTTTTTCGAGAAAAGAATCTCGTATGCATGGAGTACTAAATGAAGTCTATTTGCAAAACCTTTTCAGGGACGGGTGTAACTTTTCGCGATGAATCTAATGATGATAATTAATTAATAATTTACTACAGTAATACTACAGTAACCAATCTCTAATCGCGCGGTCAAATACCTCATTAGATTCGTCTCGCGATTTACACGGGGGTTGTGGAGGTGGTTTTGTAATTAGGCTTCATTTGATACTCTAAATTAGTGGTCAAAGGTGCTACAATAATTTCATGGAATTTAACCAAACACGGCCAGTATGGGATAGTATGTCAAAAGTTAGCTTCACTCCTTCAGTGTCACAGACAGCTAATCCTGTCAACTTCTTCAGTTTAGGATTATAAAGTTTTGATTTTTTAACTATACTCGCAACAACACAAGTTGCCGAGACTGAAGGATATGATTAGTGGAGATTCCAATACGATCCCCTCTCCCTCCTCATCTGCTGTCTCCAAGCTGTCCCTTTAGTCGTGTTTGGCGTATGTTCGCATAAAGTATTAAATAAAATCTATTTGCAAAAAATTTTTGGGATGAGTGTAATTTTTCGAGACGAATTTAATGACGGTAATTAATTAATAATTTGCTACAGTAATCACCCTCTAATCATGCGATCAAAGATCTCATTAGATTGGTCTCGCGATTTACACGGAGAGGTGTATTGGTGATTTTATAATTAAACTTTATTTACTACTCCAAATTTCTAGTCAAAAATAAAAAAAATCGCGAAATTTTGTACAGTTCAAACCAAACACGGCCAAAAAAAAATCTCCCAGAGCGAGAGAGAGGAGAGAGGACGAGCACATCGTGGCAACAGGCACCAAGGTAACGTACACACGCTTCCCTCCAGCTCGTTCTCTCTCCCTCGTCACTCTCGCCACTGCTCCCAGCTGTTGCGACTTGCGACCTCCGATCATCCAAGGCTCCTGCACCCCTGTCAGTCCTAGCTCCAGCCAAAAATCGTTGGCTTCCGCTGCCTGCTCCTCCGCCTTGCACCTCCCATGACCTTCCACGCGACATGATTGCATTGCAGGCCCCTGCGGAGCTCAGTGTCCTCCCACGCCGCTGACGCCTTCTTGTTGCCTCCCCGCTGCTGCGCACAACCGAAAGGGCCTTCCTCTCTTCCTTTGCTTCCGCGGAAAGATTTGGCGATTTGTTCATCTACTAAAGTTGCATCTCTCTTGTGCGTGTTTGCCACCGTGGTCTTGTTATCATCGTCCAACGTTGGGTCGTCTGATAGATATAGATCTGGGCCATCTGGTGATTTGCTTGTTCCTCTTCAGGGTGATTGTTTCGAGGAGTGTGGAGTGAAGCCATGGGGAAGAAGGGCAAGTGGTTCGGCGCGGTCAAGAAAGTGTTCAGCCCTGAATCCAAGGAGAAGAAGGAGGAGGTAATACTTCTCCCTCGGAATCCTCTCACCTTTTATAGGTTTTGTTGTGGATTTCTCTTGCGGTTTGTACTCGGATCTGAGTAAATTTGGGGTTTCCTTCTCCGAATCGTGAATAATTCAGTAGCTCGAGTTCAAAGTGTTCATGCTAAGAATGGCATATTGTATTCGTAGTGCTAGTTTTGATTGGGCTTTCGTGTTCTTAGGAAAGAAGATGAATTTTTTATTTGGCATTCAGGAATTTCAGAAGCATTCTTGTCAAGATGGCATTTCCCCCCTTTACAACTGTCTTGCAGATCTGTGATAAAAACATCGCCTTTTCTTTTTCTCTCGCATTTATTTTCTCACTTTAGTTTGAACTGAATTCTGATCGCAAACCAAACTTTGTCCATGAAATGAACAGAGGCAGAGGAGGAAATCAGCAGCTAGCAACCCTACTCCACGAGATCTGACCCCGTCGACCTCCTTGGAAGTCAATGTTTCGGTGCCACCCCCTCCAGCTCCTCCGGCCCTTCACCAGATTGAGGAAATCAGGGCCCCTGAAGCTGAGCAGGAGCAGAGCAAGCACGTCACCGTAGAGGAGGCTCCTGCTGCCCCTGCACAGGCGTCGGTGCTGCCACCTGGTGTGCCAAGTGAAGAGCTTGCTGCAATCAAGATTCAGACTGCCTTCCGAGGTTACCTGGTAATGTGAAACCAGTTCTGAATTCACCTGTCTGGTGCCATTTGGAGAGATGCATGCCTGGTTTTCCACCTATTTTTCTCTGAAATGTTTAGATAAGAACAATTGTGACAGTTGGAAGTTGGTTTATATAGATGGCCGCATTAAGGAAGTGTTTGTTTCTAGCAGCTGGTCAATTAGGCCTTTGATATTTGGAGGTTAGGAAAACAGCTATTTGTTTCTTTTTCGCGATTTTATTTCCACATCAACATGACTGAACATGCAAGCAAATGTCTGTTGGTGGCTTACCCTGCAGATTTTCTCTTATCATTTTCTAACTTTAGGTGTCGGCAGCTCGCCAACCTTGCAAGTGGTAGCTGGCCAGTTGCTGTTACTGTAATTTGGAGGATACCTCTTAGCTGAATGGTTTAGCTATTTTATGTCCTTTTTTGTTTAACAAGTTTGTGTGGTAAATGAGATTTTACGGTTAAGGAAGTAGATTTTCTTGCTTCAGTTGAACCTCATGTAACTGTTAATTTCTAGCTTAATTCCTCTCTTTTTGACTAGCTGTTACAGTTTTTAGGTTTATTCTACTGTCTATGTGAATGTACATTTTTTTTTTTGGAAAGGGCCTACAAATCATTCTTGCTCTTGTTAGAAAAATAATTCTGAACAACTGGCAGTTGGTGGCAGCCACCTTTCATCACTCATTTTGATGTTCTTTTCTCTTTTTTTTTTGATACTGATGGCCTGTCTGTCATGCTTTTGATCTATTATTTAGATAGCAATTAGTGAACGTAACTTTTGTTCCTTGGGAAATATGACTTCTTGGAAATTCGACGTGTTTGACAGTAAAACAGAATCTTAATTTTGTGATCAATATTATACTGACTTACTGAGAGTATCTCATCTTTGTTATATTCTAGGCAAGGAGGGCACTGCGAGCGCTGCGGGGCCTTGTTCGATTGAAATCATTGGTTGAGGGTGATTCAATTAGGCGTCAATCTGCAAGCACTCTTCGCTGTATGCAGACTCTATCGCGGGTGCAGTCACAAATACGTTCTAGGAGAGCAAAGATGTCTGAGGAGAACCAGGCCCTTCAGCGCCAGCTCCTACTGAAGCAGGAACTGGAGAATTTCAGGGTATGCAAACCATCTCAATGCTTCACAGTAAAAAAAAATCTTGTGCTTGTGCTGTACGACTAACCTCGTTAGTATTATTTTCTCCTTTGCTCTAAGCCTTGAAATAATCACAAAATATTATTAATAGCATTAAACATATTTCGTTTGTGAATAATGCTATATCAGATGGGTGAGAACTGGGATGACAGCACTCAATCCAAAGAGCAAATCGAGGCAAGCCTAATAAGCAGGCAAGAGGCAGCGATTAGAAGAGAAAGAGCGCTTGCATATGCATTTTCACATCAGGTAGGATTGTTTCTGTTCTCGGAACAGATGCCAATCTATATATACTTCATCTCATTCTATGTCTGCAAGCTTAATATGTCTCAAAATGCATTGTTTGCAGTGGAAGAGCACTTCGAGATCTGTCAACCCAATGTTTGTAGACCCAAACAACTTGCAGTGGGGCTGGAGCTGGTTGGAGCGCTGGATGGCTGCAAAACCTTGGGAGGGCTGCAATGGGGCTGATAAGGAGAGCAACATTGACCGTGGATCTGTTAAGAGCATGAGCTTGAACCTTGGAGAGGGTGAGATCACAAAAGCTTTCAACCGCCGGGACTCAAAGCCAGAAAAGCCATCACCGCCAACTCCAAAACTGACCCGTCCAGCCTCCAGGCAATCCCCTTCGACGCCCTCTGCTAAAGTAGCGCCAATACCTGCTAGGAGAAAATCCGCCACGCCAAAGAATGGGCTTTCACATGTGGATGACGATGCGAGAAGTGTGTTCAGTGTGCAGTCTGAGCGACCAAGGAGGCACAGTATAGCCACCTCGACTGTGCAGGACAATGAGAGTCTCGCAAGCTCCCCATCACTCCCAAGTTACATGGTTCCCACAGAATCTGCAAGGGCGAAGTCTCGTCTCCAGGGATCAGCATTGACTAATGGTGCAGAGACACCGGAGAAAGGAAGCTCTGCTGGACCGGTCAAGAAAAGGTTGTCATTTCAAGGTGGAACAGCGGCTGCCTCACCAATGCGACGGCATTCTGGTCCTCCCAAGGTGGACAGTGTGGTGAAGGATATTGTTGCCCCACCACAGCCAGAGGCCTTGGTGATCAATGGTGGAAGCAAGTGACTCATACCAGGAGGGGAAAGCGGATTATGAATATATATTTTATCGATGAAGAAAGGTTAACGTGATATCAGCTCAATGAGTGATTTGAATTGTTTTCTTACGACCACATTGTTTGCTCTATAAGATTCGCAGTACCTGCCAGTTGATTCCATTCGTTGTTTCTGTAAAACAAGTATCGGTTCGTCACTAGAATCAATGAAGTTTGTATGTAAACAGGTCTTCTATTTATGTGAGCCATATATTTCTTCTTCTGAAAATCCGTCTGAAATATGCTACCCTTGCACTCTCTTTACTTGTACCTTGCAAGAGAATCACCCTATCCTTATCTGTCTATAAACTATGATCTCAGTCCCAGAAAAAAGGTAAACATTTAAAATCACAGTGCCGTAACAATCCACTAACCCAAATTCAAATCCCACAAAAGAATATTCCATAAAGTAGTTTCTTCATTACAATATGTACAAGAAGTCAACATGAACAGATTCTGTTGCCAATCAATAATATGCGAGCTACACAGCTGCCTATGGAGGAAAATAACAAGCGAGTTACATTTCTTTATCCAAGAAGAAGAAAAAGAACAAATGAATGTAAGGCATTTCAAATACTAGTAGAATGCACATGCGACACACACGTGTTATTCGAAAGACAAATAAAATAAATTTATATTAAAATAATTTTGTATTTGTAGAAAATAATATGTATGCATGAGAAGGACATGTTTTTCAAAAAAAAAATTTAGCAACTATTATTAGTATCACACGTATTAAATAAGGCCATGGTGTTGGATTTTGCTTCAGTTGATATTTCAGCACATCGTCCCTTTCATTCATTATCTTACCATCTTCCGGAGTGAAATATATCACATGTTGCGCGGTCTGTACAATTGAAAGCATTAGGTTTTCACAATAAAAAATGAGATAATTTTTTTTGAATCTACAAATATAACTAACCCATGGTATTTAGGTATGGTCAGTTAATTAACATACCTAATGATTCGCATTTAGATCTTGATTCTTGAAGGAATTTGGATATTTGTAACTTCAGCGAGCGGAGGACAATGATCCATAAATTTAAAATGAGGTTTGTGGATCGCCGGCTACGTTGGGGTGTGTGGCTCGCCGGCGGCGATGAGGTTACTGGGACGCTGCAGTTCATGCAGCATGCGATGGTGGCGGAGGAACCGTCAAAGGAGAAGACTGCCCAACAGGACCGACGATTGGGTTCGTAGGGACCGGCGATGGGGTTCCTGGGACGTTGCAGTTCATGCAGCAGGCCGGAGGAGCCGTCGAGAAGTCGGCCCAAGGACCAACACAAGGAAGGAAAGGACTGGCGCAAGGAGAGATCAGTGTCCAAGGAAACAACAAAGTCTGGCACAAGAAAGGAAAGGAGAGACCAGCGCAAGGAAAGAAACTTGGGAAAACGCAGCATGCTTTCTTGATGGGCGTGATTTGGTACCATGGGTATACGCGTGCGGCTAAATTATTTGCCGGTGAAAAAAGAACCACTAAAACGGCAGAAGTATTTTCCTGCCTACAAGTTTTTCCTGTGCGCCAAAACTTTCTACCAATTCGAGTCTGCCATGTGGGGCTATTGTGAGGGGTATGGAGATGTTTTTTAGGTGAAAAGTGTTCTCAATTGTTTTGGTCCTTTATAGTGTAGATTCAAATTCATCAACACTATTTTGGTTCTTCAGCTCAGTGTCAAATATTTTTCACCAAGCTCCAAGCCTCCAACCAAATCAGAGCATTTTTTGTTACTGTCAACGCTTTGATGAGGAAGCAATCATCGGGCAAATTGGTGCAAATTTGCAGATACTGTTATCGCATTTCCACCTCTCCTCTTCAGTCACAAATCTAGGTTCCCGTGATCCTTGCCAGAAGCTGAGGACTCCCTGGATTTGATCCTTGAACCACTTAGCATCATAAGTGAACTGGTATTCATCAAGCAGGGAATGATCTTCCTGAAATTCATATCTGCACAAGAAAAGCATAAGGAAATCGCGTCCTATATCTGCCGTGTCACATTTGCAAATAGTCCAACAAACAATGATTCGCCATTCAGCACAGTGTACTCTGAGCCTGTACTCTGTACAACAGGTCACTGATGAGCCTGTAACTCATATTACCTCAGGAGCAGTTGTTCTCGAGATCGCAAACATCCTAGAGAATGGCAGGTAATCTTGAAATATTTCACTACATCTTCAAGGGTCTGCAAACAGAAATCACGTCACAACTCAGAAGGATTATAAAATACGTTATAGACGGTAGCATGAGTATCCAAACAGACAGTCGTAAACAAAGTCTAGTATCTTCCAGGATTTGTGCAGTTTCCCAGCACATGGAATTGAACAATTTCCCATCAGCAAACTGGTAGGTCAAAATCACCAGTAAATTGCCTGAGAACTCTTAGAAAATGAATATAAAGTTAGCACCTTTGCATTGACTCCCAGTGAGTTAGTGTACCACTTGATATGATCTGATAACAAGTAGTTGGGGTCCAGATCAAAATAGCTAAAGAAATTTTCTGCTGGAAATTTCTTGGCAATCAAACTGTCCCATAGATATTTGTAACACATCAGCTGTAGCCTGTCATAAAGATATTGAGCAGATAACTTCAGAGATGCCATCATTCTTCCATCTTTTAAGAGTATATTACCATCTTATGTGATGCAAAACATTAAAACTTGTAGGCGACTACAAATACTAAGTATATGGATTTTGTTCTGGTCAGATCATGTTTGTATGTTGTAAAACACGCGCAAATGTGATTTATATAGGGGGTGTGTGTGTGTTGGGGGCTGGGGGGGGGGGGGGTCAGTACGACTCTTTTCTTCTATTAACTCATGCATGCTTAAGGGGGAAAAGGAATTTTTGTTTGCTAAACAGTAACAGTCACCAAGGACCTCATAAAGATCTCGTATAAAGAAAGATGCATTTTTTTAATGGCACAATACAATGGAAATACATGTGGTACAATCTTTTGTAAAACGTGATCTTGCCAAGCAACATCAACTTGAAGTAATTTAAGCAGCACTCTGCATTTGTACACTGAATGATTGACCTAAGAGTTATTCCTTTAAACAAGACTAACAAAATACCATGACCTGCAATAATAGGATCCTTGGATAAACCGAGCCAACACCCTCAGTAACAAATAATCTTAAGTAGAGCCAACACCCTCAGTAACAAATAATCTTCCTTTTGCTTTAAGGGAACATTCTTGCCAATAGCACGACACACTTTGCCATTCTCTACATTAAATGGTTAGAAAAGCAACAGTAAGGGGCGGACCTTCCATTTCTTTTTTGTGGTTCCGAGGGAATTGTTGGCTTGGCACGTGTCTTTGTATCTATCAGGATGGGTTGAACTGAAATGCCATCCATGTGCATTCGGATTTCATCAATAATCCCTATAATCCATGTACCTTCAATGACCCCAAACCTGCAGTGATATAGTTTACAATCAGATCCACTAAGAAGAATGTTTCCTAAGATAGAAAGCTTCATATCCACTCAGGAAACCAACAAAATAGCAGAGTATTTCCATCAGTACACAGTATTGGTTTGCAGTTGCACAGAGAAGAGAGAAATTTATAGTGCTTACACTGGAATTTCACGTGCGACATCCTTGAGCTCATCCTCGAGCATTAACCGGTTTGTTCCTTCGATGAAGCTCACGAATTTGACTGCCCATGATTCTTCCACAGATCTAATGGTGATATCATAGTCACCGGGATCGTGGAACGAGGGTGCGTTCCACGTTCCGGGAACTCCATTCTGATGGGAATAGAGAACATTTTCGTTCCCGCAGTGTAAAATTCCATCCCAAGCGTCGTTCCTCGTTCCCCGTTCCTCGTTCCTTGATCCGTCATTCCGGGAACTTCGGTGACTATGGGCGATATCCACTCTTTGAAAAACCTTTTCCAAAATGAAACAAGTCGAAATGAGGTACAGAGAAATTCTCCATAGCAATGTCATTAATAATACCGGGACGCATTTCAAGATAGAACCCATGTAAATGAAGCAGCATTCTGCTTGGAAGAACCAGAAATGTAGTTCTCACCTTGTCGTGGTGCTGCAAACCACGGCCGGGTGGCGGAAGGCACCCGCCCTAGCCCAGAGGGTGTGTACTCAGGGGGTAGCTAGTCTTAGATCGATCTCCCTTCAGAACACAAGAAACACAGCAGGATTTAGAGTGGTTCGGGCCGCCGGAGCGTAATACCCTACATCCACTGTGTGTTGTATTGCCTTCCCACAAGCGTGAGGAGGTGCGAGAGCTTGAGTCTGTATTGTGGAGATGATGTGTGAACCTCCCCCATGTTCTAGTGGGCGTGCTCTCCCTTTTATATGTCCAAGGGGAGCACGTACACTGAGCGGGGCCCCGACATGTGGACCCGGCGATGTATTATAAACTACACTTTGGCCTCCAATGGCTCAGATCCGGAGATCTTGTCGTCGGCTTCTGTGCGTAGCTTCTGACCAGGGATGGTCTTGAGTTGTCCTGTCAGAGTACAGTCTAGCCTCTGCAGGCGCGCGTCGAGGTCATGATGAAGCGCCGAACTACTGACTCAGTCCACTGTAGCAGTGTGCACTGTTGCTCCAGTCAGTAGCTGGTCATCATGACTCGTCGCGCATGCACACGGCGCTGAGTCTTTAATGCTTGTCTTGGTAAATGACGAGCCGCGTCGGTAATTGGCGATCCATAGTGTGGACTGACAAAAACTGTCCCGTGCCCAGAGGCAGCAGAGCCCACCTCAACCACTCGCACTTAATGCGGGTGGGTGAGGGAGCTTCTAGCGGAAGGCTTGCGCCCGCGCCCGCGTGACACGTGGCGGCTCCGGACCCCTCCCGAGCAGCTAGCTGAGCCGAGAGCTCACGGGGGTCCGGGTAGGCACGTGGAGGTCCCGGACCTGCCTGCGGGAGTCCGGATGGCACGTGGAGGTCCCGGACCCGCCTGCGGGGGTCCGGGTCCGCGGCCACAGGTGCTGAGCATTTCCACCTCTGGGACACGTGGTGACACCGGACCCGTCCCCAAACGGGAAGCGGGTCCGGCACCGTTGGTCCGGTGAGATGGAGTCGGAACCCAGGAGTCCGGCTGCTCAGCTCCTTAGGGCGTAGTTACGGATAACTACGCGAGTCTTGGCACAGTAGGAGTGGGTACCCCAGTTGTAGGGTACCGACAGTGGCCCCCGGGCCCGCCTCGGGAGAGGCAACGAACCCGCAGGTGGGGCCACTACTGTGAGCGACTTGGCTGCTTCTGGCACCCAGCGGTGCGCGCCGCAAGGGTCTTGCCCTGTATCGTCCATCCCTTGGGTCACCTGCTGCATCATCACGTTTGGACCTGCACATGACTCAAGGTAGATGCTTAGTAGCGTGCCCACGGGTCCCAAATCCTGTTGGCTGTAATCCTTTGAGATGGATAGCTAGGTTCAGTGAACGAAGCTCAAGGGGCCGGCCTTTAGGTTAAGAGAAAGTCCGGACCTCCAGGTTCCCAGTCCTAGGTACTACGGCACTCATTCACAGGAGGTGGTGCGTGCAGGCTTAGGGTACGGAACCAGGCTAAGCGGCTACACGGCTCCGGACCTCCCCGGAGAATGAGTGCGCTTCCCTGAACCTGCAGGTTCCCAGGGGTCCGAACCCCTCTCTTCCATGAGGGGTCTCGAGCTAAGTCACTAACTAGCCAACTCAATTCGGACCACAATCACCGCACAAGAGTAAGAAGCCACGTGGGGGTTAGCGCAAACAGAATGCGTAGATCGAAATTGGAATGTAACATCCTTAGAGGCGAACTGAGAATAAACTTTTCCTTTATAACTAGATGTACATGAGATGTGCGATGTAAGCCAGAACACGGGTTTATGAGGCCGGAGCTGTCCGGACCTCCGGGCCCCCAGTCTTAGGTACTACGGTACTCACCCTAGGGAGGTAGAGCATGCAGGCTTAGGGTACGGAACCAGGCTAAGCGGCTACACGGCTCCGGACCTCCCCGGAGGGTGAATACGCTTCCCTGAACCTGGTTCGCAGAGGTCCGGACCCCTCCACGGGGGAGGCTCACCGGACTGGACCACACGGAAGTACTACATAGTTACAAAGGAAAAGATTTTATTCCCTGCTGGGCCTCTAAGAGTAGGACTTACAGAGATGTAGAGTCGGGGGTACGACCGGAGTCGGCTTTCCGCCGGAGAGAGCCACTAGAGCCGGCTTTCCGCCGGAGCGGGCTTGGTGCGACCGGAGTCGGCTTTCCGCCGGAGCGGCTTTGTGCGACCGGAGTCGGCTTTCCGCCGGAGCGGGCTTGGTGCGACTGGAGTCGGCAGTCCGCCGGAGCGGGCTTGGTGCGACTGGAGTCGGCTTTCCGCCGGAGCGGGCTTCCTCTCATGAGTGAGGTATGCTGTGAGCTGGGATTTGTCGCTCCGCCGCTCGCAGCTTGTGAGGGGGCCCTTGACGGGTGCCCTGACTCTTGCCGGCGGGCGGCGCGCGCCGCCGCCAACGGTGGCTGCTCCACAGGCACAGTTGCCCCTGGAGCAGGAACGCGAGAGGCATGTGGCGTGGAGGACGCCACCCCCTCCGTCATCTCCACGTCGTCCACGCGAACCATGGGGACGAAGAAGATGATGAAATGCGACCAGCTAGCGCCCCTACCTGGCGCGCCAAATGTCGTGGCGCTAGAAGGAGGGCCGGGTGGCGGAAGGCACCCGCCCTAGCCCAGAGGGTGTGTACTCAGGGGGTAGCTAGTCTTAGATCGATCTCCCTTCAGAACACAAGAAACACAGCAGGATTTAGAGTGGTTCGGGCCGCCGGAGCGTAATACCCTACATCCACTGTGTGTTGTATTGCCTTCCCACAAGCGTGAGGAGGTGCGAGAGCTTGAGTCTGTATTGTGGAGATGATGTGTGAACCTCCCCCATGTTCTAGTGGGCGTGCTCTCCCTTTTATATGTCCAAGGGGAGCACGTACACTGAGCGGGGCCCCGACATGTGGACCCGGCGATGTATTATAAACTACACTTTGGCCTCCAATGGCTCAGATCCGGAGATCTTGTCGTCGGCTTCTGTGCGTAGCTTCTGACCAGGGATGGTCTTGAGTTGTCCTGTCAGAGTACAGTCTAGCCTCTGCAGGCGCGCGTCGAGGTCATGATGAAGCGCCGAACTACTGACTCAGTCCACTGTAGCAGTGTGCACTGTTGCTCCAGTCAGTAGCTGGTCATCATGACTCGTCGCGCATGCACACGGCGCTGAGTCTTTAATGCTTGTCTTGGTAAATGACGAGCCGCGTCGGTAATTGGCGATCCATAGTGTGGACTGACAAAAGCTGTCCCGTGCCCAGAGGCAGCAGAGCCCACCTCAACCACTCGCACTTAATGCGGGTGGGTGAGGGAGCTTCTAGCGGAAGGCTTGCGCCCGCGCCCGCGTGACACGTGGCGGCTCCGGACCCCTCCCGAGCAGCTAGCTGAGCCGAGAGCTCACGGGGGTCCGGGTAGGCACGTGGAGGTCCCGGACCTGCCTGCGGGAGTCCGGATGGCACGTGGAGGTCCCGGACCCGCCTGCGGGGGTCCGGGTCCGCGGCCACAGGTGCTGAGCATTTCCACCTCTGGGACACGTGGTGACACCGGACCCGTCCCCAAACGGGAAGCGGGTCCGGCACCGTTGGTCCGGTGAGATGGAGTCGGAACCCAGGAGTCCGGCTGCTCAGCTCCTTAGGGCGTAGTTACGGATAACTACGCGAGTCTTGGCACAGTAGGAGTGGGTACCCCAGTTGTAGGGTACCGACACACCTCATGCTCGAGCTGCGCATGGCGGTCCGAACCTGCCTTCATGGCCTCGGTCCTCTCCGGCTTGCCGTGTTTGAGCTCGAATTCCATCTTTTTCTCGCACCATTCCTGCCGCGAAAAGGACGCTCGCCATCAGAAACCGCTGGATGCGAGCAGATATGATCTGCCCTGACCAGGAGACAAGGAATGCGGAAGGCGCAAGCTCGGGCGACGGCGTTACCGTGGCAGTGATGTCGGTGACGGCGAGTGCGCGGCGCTCCCGGAACTGGGCGAGACGCGACATTCGCGGCAGAGGGGAGTCCTCAATGTCGCTGGCGGAGGGACCGGCGGTCGAGTAGGACGCGTTCGTGAGCGGCGCGGCGGCGCGGCGGCCGGCGGAGGAGAGGAGCCGGGCCCCCGCTGCAGCGGCGGCGATAAACGCCATCTCCTCGTTGCCCGACGAGGCGACGACCTCCACGGAGCTCCTCTGACCTAGGCCGCGGCGCGGCGGAGGGGGAGGAGTGCATCGGAGCCGGAGGAATCGGCTAGTTGTTTCGCGGATCGCGGCTCAAGCAACGGCACAAGCGCACGGCAGCGCGCTACCCAGCAACCACTGACGAGTGGGGCCACGAAATTTCGCATGCCCCCTGTCCAGCACTCCAGTACCAGACTGCCAGTTGATTTCGAACACAAATATCAATTCGTCACTACAGTCCATGATTGTTTTTGTATAAACAAGCCTCAATTTATGTGAACCATATATTTCTTCTGAAGATACCTCCGAAATGTGCTACCCTTGCAGTCTCTGTACTTATATCTGGCAAAAGAAGTAAATCACAATGCGCTAATATTCCATTAATCCAAATTCAAATCGCACGATAGAGAATATTTCAGAAAGTGATTTCTTCGTTACATATGTACAATACAACAAGTCATCAAGAACAGAATTCTATCGCCAAACAATAATATGTGAGAGACAAAGTCACATTTTTTCATCCTAGTAGAAGTAAAAAGAACAAACAAAGAGTGAATGCAAGGCATTTCAAATATTCATTCAACAATACTACTTTCGGTTCATCAGCTCAGTGTCAAATATTTCACCAAGCTCTGAGCTTTTTTTTTTTTTTGGGGTGTCAACAACTTGATGTGGAAGCTATCATCGGGCATTTTGACGCAAATTTGCAGAAACTGCATTTCCACCTCTCCTCTTCAGTGACAAATTTAGGTTCCCGTGATCCTTGCCAAAAGCTTAGGACTTCCTGGATCTGATCCTTGAACCACCTAGCATCACAAGTGAACTGGTATTCTTCAAGCAGGGAATGGTCTGACTGTAGTTCATATCTGCACCAGTAAATAAAGCATTAGGAAATTACACTATATAACTGCCATGGTCTAAAGAATACTGATTTGCCATTTCGCAGTATGTACAACAGGTTACTGATGTTTAGGCTAAGCCTGTTACTCTAATTTACCTCAATAGCAGCGATTCTCCGGACTGTGGTAGAGTATGGCAGGTAGCCTCGAAATATTTCAACACGTCTTCAAAGGTCTGCAAGCAGAAACCATGTCAAAAGTCAGAATTCACAAGGATTATAAAATATGTTGTAGATGTTGGCATGAATATCCAAACTACAGTCAGAAAAAAGTCTAGCATACACTTCCTGGATTTCTGCAACACTGCAGTTTCCTAGCATATGGAATTGAATGATTTCCATGAATAAACTAGTCGGCCATCAACAGTAAATTGCCCGAGAACTATTAGAAAAACACAAACAAAGTTCAAAGGTGAGACATAGCACCTTTGCATTGAATCCCAGTGAGCTAATGTACTGCTTGACATTATCTGACAACAAGTAGTTGGGGTCCAGGTCAAAATAGCTGAAGAAATTCTCTGCTGGAAATTTCTCAGCAATTAAACTGTCCCACAGATATTTGTAACACATCAGCTGGAGCCTGACATAAAGATATTGAACAGATAATCATTGTATTGTACAAACTTCAGAGATGCTATTATTCTATCATTGTTTAGAGTATACTTCCATCTTACTGTCAGGCAAAACATTAGAACTTTTAGACAACTACAAATATAACTGGTGACATGGATTTTTCTGCTAAATCGCAATACTCCCAAATGACCTCATAAAGATCTCATATTAATAAGATGTATTTTAAATGAAACAATACAATGGGAATACTTGGTACAATCTTGTCTTACATTTTTTTTTTTGTAACTACCCCTAACATCAGCTTGAAGCAGTTTAAGCAGCATTCTGCTTTTGTATACTGAATGATTGACCTAACAGTTGTTCCTTAAAACAAGATTTCATTAAATAGCATCAGTACAACTTCTTGCAATTTCATTAAATGGATATGAAAGAAACAGTAAGGGGTAAACCTTCCATTTCTTTTTTGTGCTTCTGAGGGAATTGTTGGCCTGACACGTGTCTTTGTATCTACAAGAATGGGTTGAAATGAAATGCCATCAATGGGCATTCGGATTTCATCAATGATCCCTACCATCCATGAACCTTCAACAAACCCAATCCTGCATTAATATGATTTACAATCAGATCTACAAAGTAGAATGTTTCCTAAACAGAAAGATTCATATCCACTCTGGAATCTGATATTATAGCAGAGCATGTCCATCAGTAGGAAGTATTGGTTATTTCAAGAGAAAAAGGATATGTACATGTTTCAGGTTTGCAGTTGCACATAGAAGAGATAAATTTGTGGTTACACTGGAATTTCCCGTGTCATGCCCTCGAACATTAACTGGTTTGTTCCCATGATGAAGTTGATGAATTTTACTGCCCATAATTCTTCCGCAGATCTAATGGTGACTTCCACTCTTTCAACAACCTGTTTAAAAATGAAACAAGTCGTGAGATACGTTTAGAGGAATTCTCCATGGCAAAGTCGTGGTAGAAAAGATATTATGTTTGCTGCCTCAGGCAGCGGTACTATTATTAGTAACAGGCATTTCAAGTAGAACCAATGTAATGAAGCAGCATTCCGCTTGGGAGAACCAGAAATGTAGGACTCACCGCTTGCTCGAGCTGCGCATGGCGTTCCGAACCTGCCTTCATGGCCTCGGTCCTCTCCGGCTTTCCGTGTTCGAGCACGAACTCCATCTGTTTCTCGCACCATTCCTGCCGCAAGAAGGGCTCTCACCATCAGAACCACTCTATGCGAGCACGTCTGACCTCCCCTGCCCAGGAGACAAGGAAATGCTAAAGGCGCGAGCTTAGGGCGTGGGCGACGTCGTTACCGTTGCAGTAATATCGGTGATGGCGAGCGCGCGGCGCTCCCGGAACCGGGCGAGAAGCGACCTCCGCGGCACAGGGGAGTCCTCAATATCGCCACCGGCGGCGGAGTAGGTCGCGCAGGAGAGCTGGGCGGCGGCGCGGTGGGCGGTTGAGGAGACGAGGGGGCGGGCTCCCGCTGCAGCGGCGGTCAGCGCAGCGTCAATGAACGCCATCTCCTCGTCACTGACGACCTCCACGGGGAGCTCCTGGCGCGGCGCGGCGGAGGGGAAGGAATGCATTGGAGATGGAGGAGGAGGAGGAGGGGGCTGTGGGTCCGGCCTGTAGGGCGAGAAAATAAGACGGGAAAGACGAGACTTATTACATAATAATTAGAGCAGGGGACGAACATAATAAGTATAATTAATGTATTATTAGTGAATGTTATTATAACAATTAGTGGTCAAATTATGGACTTATTAGATTTAATAGATTCGTCTTGTGATTAATTTGCGATTTATGAAATTAGATTTATAACAAGTCTATATTTAGTACTCGTAATTGGTATTTAAATGTGCGATGTGACATAACTTATGGCTGAAACTTAAAAAACCAAATCTGACCTAAAATAGTGGATAGAATAGTATGGATGCAAGTAGTTGACATTTGTGGATTTCTGAAACTGGTTATTAGTGCCAAAGCATGTGGGCATGGTTTGCTAGATACTTGCTGCTCTCTGCAAATGCAAGTATGCTTGTGTAGATTCACCACATTGCTTAAGATCTTGTGACTTTTTGTAATTTCAGTTACCTCTGTCTCGTTCTTACCACTTTCTTTTAATTTTAGATAACTAAGTTACCTACTTATTGCATACAACTGACGTACTACGATAGGAAGCATCACATGACCTTTAAATTTTTCCCTAATTGTTCATCTCTTTGCATACGGCTCCATGAACTTTGCTCCAAGAGCATTAGCAATATCAGTTATTGGAAGATCTTTGAGATCCTTGACCCAGTTATTCCAAACCTTAGCCACATTGTTAGTAATAACATCACACTTGATTTCTTCTAAAAGTTTGCACCTCATCCATTTCAAATGGTAGTGCTCTTCCAACCAAGACTATACCTTACCACTACCTTCAAAAATCTGCTACATGCCTAGCTTCCTCAGCTCTGTCATCCTCAGCCGTGAGACCTACAAATATATACATCGCATCATCATCCATCACAGTAGCAACAAATCCTATCTTATCTGAAGAATGAGCAGTACTCACTCCTGGCTGTGATGAGTGAATTGTCAACCGTGCGGTGTGATCGTGTGCTTGGTCTTTGGTTGCAGGTACACGGGCGTCGAGTGTCGACGGAGAGCTGCCGTGGAGGTGCTGTGGCCGATGGACCGTGCGGTGGACGGCGGTGAAGGGCAGCCGGGACCGGAGCTCGGGCCGGGCGGCAGCTGTGGCGTCCACTCCTAGATCGAGGGCGCAAGCACCGGTGGATGGCGGGTTTCTTGGTTTGTGCCACAAAACCAAGCTGGCGGACGGCGGTTGAAGACGCCAAGTCGTGGAGGCACTGGCGTCGGTCTCGGGACTGGCGGAGGAATGGGCGTCGACGGCGTCTAGGGCCTCGCTGCGGGCGAGGAGGTGACGGGCGTCGGGCGGCGTCTAGGGCCGTCAGAAGGCCGAGGTGGGAACGGCGTTTAGGGCCACGGCGTGGAGGCGGGAATCTTCCCGCGCGTAGAGTTTTGGTGGTTTTCTCAAAACCGGTCACCTACCCGGGTTTCGCGGACCCTCCAAAACCGCGGACCGGATCTTCATCGACGTGGCGGCATCGCGGAGAAGGCTTCGAGTCGAAGAAAGAAACTCCGCCGTCGGATGAGATCTTGTACCCTTTCCGGTTTTGCCCCTACGGGCGTTTTAGTGTATGAGTCAAGGTGGAGGTCAAATCTGGGAGGGACCGGTCTGACCGGTCGCCCCCCCCCCCCCCCCCCCCCCCGAGGGTGGATATATATATCTCACCTGCCCCTTGGACAGGTGAGCCTCCAAGCCACGAGTCATTTTCTGTTTTTCCTTACTCCTCCCTCTGTTCTAGGGTTAGGCCGAGGTCTCCATGGCGAAAGTGGTCTAGATTATAGCTATGTCCACAAATTTGAGAGGGTGGATGAATGGGTGGAGGTCTAGCTCTTGTATAGGTGAAGTCCTCTGTAAATCACGATGAATTTGAATGAAATCGAGGACCCTTTTTGAGCAGCTCTCTTGTGTTCTCGTTCATCCTTTGGTCATAGATTGATTTCCTCTCTTTTTGGTGATCTTTGGGTTCGAAGCTTTCTCTTGATTGATTTAGGGACTCCGTGATTTGCTTCTCGACCATCTAGCCTAGAGCTAAACTCCCGAGAATCACGAGTCCCTCGGATTGAGGTTTTTGGAGTTTTTGGAAAACCCTCTTTTGCTTCTTTCCCCCACGAAATTCTAGTGATCCTTTGCGTTTTGGGTTGATTCTTTTTGTGGAGAGGTTCGTCTCTATCCCAGGAACGTCTCTGCAAATTTTGAGATCTTTTGGTGATGATTTGAATGAGTAATCTTTGAAATCACCTCGAGTTCGTGGGCTGGAGCTCTGCTCTGGACAGAGGCGGTCTGACCGGTCGAAGCAACCGGTCTGACCGGCCTAGAATTTCAACTCCGGCCCGACCGGTCTGACCGGCAAGAGCAAGCGGTCTAACCGGTCAGATCCAGTGACACTGCTGTTTGTGGTTTTCTCGTTATTGCTTCCGCTAGCTTTCTAGGGCGTTTTGCAAAGAGATAGCTAGTCCATAGCTATTCTCTCATATCCTAAGTTTGAGGGTTTGTGGTGATTTTCGGGATATAGGCCGACAGATCGATTTCGAAAGAAATTTTGATCGGTTCCCATTCACCCTCATTTGGTCGCCAGTTTCGGTCCCTCATTATCTTTTGCAATGGGTTCTATTTCCAAATTATCCAATCAATTACATATGGCACATCTTGTCCATTTCCTAATTCTACTCCATCATGTGGAATATGTGCCACAATGCTTGATGCCACTGCTACTGCAGTAGCGTCATCAGTGACAACTGAGTTGGTAACCAATTCCATATATTTCTCTTTCACATCAACAAACAAAAACATCCTCTTATCATACTGCCTCTCAAAGAAAGCAAGTGCTAGAGATTTATCATCCACCAATTTTCTTACACCACCACTGCTCATATCAAAATCAGAAGCCACAATCTGTTGCCTTCTTAATTCCACCCTAGCTGCCAAGTCATTTTGTAACATTTCCAGCTTGTAACAGTGATAAAAATTCACTTCCCATTCATCATATTTCCACGACACATCAACAGCTTGTCCATCATTATGCATGGTAGTGAATTGAGAAAACAGAACACAAATCCTAAATGTCTGATTCGGA
Source organism: Panicum virgatum (assembly GCF_016808335.1). Lineage (NCBI taxonomy): Eukaryota > Viridiplantae > Streptophyta > Magnoliopsida > Poales > Poaceae > Panicum > Panicum virgatum. The sequence goes on from NC_053147.1 coordinate 8,299,729, forward strand.
TCGATGAATGATTTGACATTAGAAACATCTCCTCTCCTATCCTTTCTTTGACTCTTTTTCTTTTTTTCTATAGGGGAAATGATACCATGTCCCATCCGAATCGAACCTATAATGTTCCAACAACAAAGAATAAACATATACTACATCGATGAGAGGGGTTAAGGTTTCATGGTCTTACCCGAGAGACATAGTGTCTGCTGCCCTACTCCAGAGCAAGGATGGCAGGTAGCGCGCTGGGATGGCTCGCGTCGTGCGACCCGGGCGGCGCGCGGGCAGGACAAGGCGAGTGATCTGGCTGGCTGGGTGGGGAGGGCGGGTCGCGAGGCGAGGGTGGCCGACGTGAGGAGGGCGACCGGCGCGAGGAGTGCGGCTGACCGGAGTTGAGGAAGAAGGGCCGCCGTGGCGACCTGGACCGACGGGGTGAGCGGAATCTCGTGATGCGAGACTGCTTTCGTTCGGACAGAAGAGAACTATTTTATGGATAAGGTTTCTCCCTAAAGATATTTTAGTCACTTCATATAGTTTGGATTATTAGAAGTAGAAGGAAAACTTAAGAAAAAGAAATAGTTGGAAATGTTACGAACATAAAGAGTTCGCATGTCAAATGGGACTTGTTTGGCTTGTCTCTAGAATAGGCTAGAATGTACTTTGACCGCTAATTAAGAATATCAATATAACCTCTGCGTTAGAAATTTTGAAGAATTTAATAGAATCTTTGACCATGTGATTAGAGGATAGTTACTGTAGCATCACTGTGCCAATAATTAATTAATTATTATTATTAGATTCGTCATGAAAAATTACACTCATCACTAAAAAAATTTTATAAATAGATTTCATTTAATACTTCATGTGAAATTTAGAAGACGCATTCCCGGATGTTACGCGAGGAACCAGAGTCATGGTATATTTCAAAGGTATGCGAAGGGGGATGTTATATCGTGCGAGGCGCTCGAGCTTAACGTCATATTCTGAAATTTCTCGATATATAGCGGAGAGAGAAAAAATCAAACCCCTACATCGTCAATACAAAGGAATACAAACGGACGCGAAGAGATAGGCGCCGCCAGGGTTAACAATTTCGGCGAAATTTCACCGAAATTTCGGAAATTTTTTGTTTCCGCTGGTTACCGGAAAAGAAATTTCGATATTTTCCGTTTTGAATTTAGAAAATTCAAAAAAAATTTGGAAAAAATATGATAAAAAACTAGGTGTTTTTCTAAGCAAATAGGACTAGAACACACTCAAATCTAAAATCATTTGCTAGGCTAAAATTAACATTTGAAACCGTAATTTGAATGACTCGTCATTTCATATGCAAAAATTTGTTTTCTCCCTTCGACTTCAACTAGACTTTGGTTTATCATGATGTTGGTGAGGTACCTATTCAATTTCATATGCATACCTACATCGGTTTAAAAGTTATTTAACACATTTGGAGTGTTGTGGATGCTATGTGGACATGCTTATATGGTTTTGTGTTGGATATATTGTGTGAAACATATAATATGCACTCTGAACTGTGATATGCGCAACATGTCAAAATTTTCAATTTTTTCTGTTATTCCCTCTCAAAACAAGATTTTCCGGTTCACAAACAGCGAATTTCGCCATCTAGATACCAAATTTCGCTGGTATACATCGGAATTTCGTTTTTTGAATTCAAATTCCCTCTCCATTCGGAAATACCGAAATTTCGGCCGAAATTTCACCGGCAACTACCGGATTTCACCGAAAACGAAATGGTTAACGTGGGCGCCGCCGCCGCCCCCTCCCGCCCGCCCTCAATTCGGGACCCCAATCACCGGATCTCCTCGCCGACGCCGCAGCCGGCAGCACGGTCCCCCCAACCGATCGGCCCCTCCCCATGCCCTTGCCCCTCAACGGGTTTCGTCGCGCGGGAGCACACGGGTGGCGGCAATGGCGGACTGCAAGGTAGGCCCGCCCGCGCCAATTCGCCCCTTGTCTCCGCTGATTCCCCGAATTCCTCTTGGGTTTACGGGATTTTTCGCCGCCGCCTCCGTGGCTAATTCCTTGCCGAGGTTTAGAGGGACTGACGGATTGTGTCAGCTCCGTGGCTAGTTCCAGTTCTTTTGGTTACCAGTGGCACCTCGTGGTTTCACAAATAAGAAAAAATGTGGGATTGCTTAGCCTGCGGTTTAGCTTGTTAGTCCACCGCCCGCAATAGTTCAGTCGTTAGCCTTGGAGCTATTTATGTTCTCAGGATTGTAATTGGTAGGCTACATTGGATCCCTCTGTTGCATGATGCAGTACTTCATTCAGCTTCTCATAGCTTTCTGAAGCACCAAAATCACTGTTCTTTTCAACTAATATGTGATACTAGAGTTGATAGTTTACTTGTAGTTTTTGGCCCATGGATCAAACATAAGGAGTCTGGTAGTGTATTTCATGCACACATCATACTGATGGATTACTCTTGAAGCTTTGATATCGGTCATTTCCTTGTCTGCTGCAGGATAAACTTGCGTACTTTAGAATAAAGGAGCTCAAAGATATCTTAAATCAGCTGGGGTTGCCGAAGCAGGGAAAGAAGCAGGTCAGCAAATGTTTTCCTTTTTTATTTTCAGTTTTTGCAACACTTCGTTTCACTTCCCCAGACATGTACAATTTCTACTGATGGATGCATGGTATACGAGGTAGACCTAAACTGACGTGGGATGAGTCGGTTAAGAGAGACCTTAAGGATTGGAATATCTCTAAAGAGATAGCTTTGGATAGGAGCGTTTGGAGACTAGCTATCAATGTGCCTGAACTTTGAACTTATTTCTTTCGGGTTTCATCTCTAGCCTACCCCAACTTGCTTGGGAAAAAAGGCTATGTTGTTGTTGTTGTTGTTGTTGATGCATGGTATACGAGCCTACGGGGCGGACTCGCCGTCCTGTAATAAATCCTTGTTGGGCCCGTATGCTGTTTACAACTCGCTTTGGTGGTAATGATGGATTTGCAGAAAGAACTTGAATTCTGTATTGCTATTTCAGAACCTCATATTTACTGTACTTGCCTCCACTTTGTTTCTATGGTATCTAATCCATTTTTTCATTGTTGATTACAGGACCTAGTTGACAGGGTATTGGCGCTATTATCAGATGAGGAAGGTATGCCTGTCTTTTCTGCACATGCCTCTATATCTTTGCCTTAAACTACTGCGGTTTTTAGTGTTCAACATTGGATAGCCATGCTTTTCAGCTGTGCTCAAGTCATTAGGTTTGTTATCCACATCTGTGCCATAGAGTACAAATCATTTCTATATCTGTTGTTGATCAAGAAAAAAAAAGATCTCTTCTTTATTAGAACATCAGCCAGTTCGCATTTTCGTCATCTGACAAAGTTTCATTTTTCAAGGAAATCCTGTTCTTAGGCTATATTTGCTTGGTGCAGGTCAACGCCATCATGGATGTGGGAGAAAAAATGCTCTTACAAGGGAGGCGGTGGAAAAAGTTGTTGATGATACATACAGGTAAGATTCTACATGTTTGACAAATTGTCAGGAGAAACTACATAACAGATGGTTGATTATGTCTGATGAAGTTGTTGACTTAGTTTCTTTTGATGCCTTGATGCTTCCATTAACAGGAAAATGCAAGTTCAATGTGCTCCTGACCTAGCCTCTAGGAGCCACAGTGGATCAGATTTCAATAATTTCAGGCCTAAAGAGGAAGCCACTGACTATTATCATGTGGAGACTAAGGTCTGCTCCCTTTGTAATCGCACCATGCTAAATGACGATATGATCAAGGTATCATATGCTTTCATATATTTTTTTCCATCCATTTGACAGGCATGTTTTACGTGAAATTATTTCTTTAACTACAACCAGTTTCATTTGATGCTTTATCCCTTTTGATATTTTATCTTGCATCTTGTTTTCTGCAGTGTGAAGATGCCAAATGCCAAGTGTGGCAGCACATGACCTGCGTATTCATTCCAGATAAGCCCACAGAGGGTGTTAGCCCTGAAGTTCCGCCTCATTTTTTTTGTGAATTGTGCCGACTAAACCGGGCTGACCCGTATGTTCTGCTATGACTTCTTTGGTTTACTTTGTTTCCTTCTATTTTTCACAAGAGCAGCTGTTGTTATGCGCAGCTGTAGCTAAAATATTGTAAATCAACTTTGCTACGATTTTCTTTCTTGTATGGTTTCCTTTGATTTTAGAATATGGTCTTTTTCACCCACCCTGAATTTTCTTAGAACCCTGTTTTGTTCTACTAACTTATCCACATATGATATAGTAATTAATCCCATAGCCTCTTGTTCAACAACCCAGGTTACTACCACGAGGCTAGTGCTTGCTTGGTTGCCTTATTTGCTGTTCTTAGTTTTATATGTTTCACGTTGGTACCCAGACGAATGGTATCAAATTTGCCATTTTATTTAACTGGAGCAGCTATGCACCAGACCTTTTTAGATGTATTTATTGTTTTATTTGTGGATTATGTGAAATGAAAACACTCACTCCTTAGATTAAGTAACATTGTCATGTCTTTGTTTAAGTTTATAATGTGCCTAATAAGCGCCTTCTTCTCTTTGATTGGGTTGAATTGAACATGGACTTCAGTTGACAAAAGCGAACAAGATAGCGCTAGCGCCCGCGGAGAACTTTCGTTTGTTCGCCTTCTAAAAGGCCTACTGACCTGCCGGTGAAAAGCCGGTTACAAAATAAATAATAAGACGTAGGTAGTGAAAAAGTACCAAAACAACTGAAGCCTACATCCCACTACGTCTGGGTTCCCCCTTCCTATGAACCTTGAGTCAATAGGTAGGGTCAACTATACCAAAGTGGAAGGGCCTTTAGCAACAAATATGATAAATGAAATAATTTGTTTATTGAACAATAAACTTTTGGGCATATCTAGGTTTTATGCAATTGAAGTTTCTATGCCTTTTTGTGTAATAGAAGTTGCTATGCCTTTTTGTGCAATTGAAGTTAATATGCCTTTTGGTCAGGACCTCAAATGTATATGACCAAGTTGGCAATGCACTTGAGCAGCTTTACTTAAAATTTCTCTCTATTTACTACTGAGAATTGCAATTCTTGTTCATGTTGATTACAGCACACTTTGAATTTGCAGGTTTTGGGTGACTACTGGAAATCCATTACCCCCTGTGAAATTCATGTCATCTGGTGTTGGAAATGATGGGTGGGTATAAACTGGAACTTGTTGTAATGACCATATTATATTTTCGACCACTGTCTTACTGAATGTGCAATGTGCCTTTTTTCCCCGGAGGTTGTCAATACAAGCACTTGGCCTGCTATGCATAAATATATGCTTGTTTTTCAATTAACAGATGCTAATACCCCCAACACAATCCCATAGGGGGTTATTTCAGTTCTGGATTTTTGGTTACTCATTTAGATTTGATAATCCTCCCAGTCTTGTTAGTTGTTAATGCAAGCATAAAACCATTAATCGATATAAATGTGTTAAAATGGTTAGCACTTGTGCTCATTTGTATATAACTAAAATAATGTTTTATTGTCTTTGCTTCTTAATTGTTAAGCTTCATTATTAATGTGACATGGCATCCAAATATATGGGGGCTAAGGTTGTCTATAGTTGTGTTTTTGCACATCTATTGGATGAGAACGTGCCATTTGAGTAGACTTTTGTTCAGCTATTTAATTTATTTTCTGGACTGATGTTGTTGGGTTACTTATGCATAAATGTGTTCTTATGAGACCTTTATATCGCTAGAACAAATGTATCTCAAAGTGTGGAGAAGACCTTCCAACTTTCTCGAGCAGATAGAGAAACAGTCCAGAAACCAGAATACGGGCTTCAGGTTTGCTCTCTCCTCCTCAAACTGAAGTTAACTTGCCTAGATCCTGATAAATATTGCAAACTTTAATTATGTTCTTTCTGCAACCTGAAATTTCTTTGATTTCTCATTTACCCCAACTATGAGTTATATTTGACATCCTTGCAAACTGTGTACCATATAGCATTGCCCATTCAGAACATATGCTTCTGTTAAAATATCTTGATTCCATGGATTAAGGTTTATCATGTCGTAGAATATAAGGAAGACGCTTTAACACACTTACTGATTCTATTATACTATCCTGTTAATTAGAGATTGTTTTGTGGGTCTGATGGACAGGTTTGGTGCATTCTTATAAATGACAAAGTCCAATTCAGGATGCAATGGCCTCAATATGCAGGATTGCAAGTGAATGGTAATGTTGAGTTTTCTTGTATAACTTGGACTTTGTTTTATTGAAATGCAATCAGACCCAAAACTTGGCCTATATGTTGTACAGCTATACTTGAGGCGCATATGATTAATTTACATTGATATTTGATGAAATTAAGGAATTTTCAGTGTGATATTTAGTTCCATTTTTTCAGGTATTCCTGTACGAGTAGTGACCAGACCTGGTTCCCAGTTACTAGGGATAAATGGACGGGATGATGGGGCACTGGTGAGTTAATTCTTACTTTGTGCCATCGTTAGGATCTAGACTGAGTAGTCCATTTGTTTCCTTGGGGGGATGTTTTCAACCAGCATTTACACTATATTTTAACCATCGGGCTCTGTTATTTTTAGTTTACTTACACCTTTAAATTGGATTCATGTTAGAACAGAATATAAGCTTCTGGTTGCTGCTGTTTTGAGGTCTCCTATGTCTTAGAGCATTCTTTATAACTCTATGACGCGCTTAAAAATTTCTGAGCATACTGTTATTCTGTGTATGGGTGATAATCCTCTAGAGGCTTTTAGCTACATGCATTTTGGCATGATACAGATTTCACTTAGTTTTCTTGTGCCTTTCTGAAGCCTGGAGTAATAGGGCTAAAAAACAAGCCTTTTGTTTTTAATTTTTTAATAAATAAAATAGTGCAAGTTCATGATTCAATGTAGATCTACTCATGCAATAGTTTTATGGGAATCAGAAAAATTCAAAATGGGGATTGTTACACAAACTACTTGCTAAGATACTAGAGCACAAGGTCACAATGATCAATAAAACATTGGGACCGTGAGTTGAATTGAGACTAGGTCACATTTACAAAAGCAGCATGCTGTGTCAATTTGTTTGGCAACTCTTCGTTTGCTGAGTTGGCTTGCTCATTATTATTTAGGTCAGATGCCCACATTTTCGCCAAACCGTCTACGATTAACAATGGAGAAGTTATAGTACTGCTTCTTTGTTTCCTGTTGCCTCACACACTAGTTGCCAGCTCCAACCGTTGGTTTACTTCTACATGAGGCTGGGTATATCATGTCATTCAGGAGTGATCTGCTGCATGTTAGTGTGACAATGAGATTTATGGGCCAAAGATACTGTATCTTTTGGCAGAAAGTGTCTCGCCTTGAATTTACTGGGCTCACAAGTTTATATTCGATCATGGTATCCTGCATCATTGGAGTATTAGTGAAATAACTTTGAAATAGTACCAAGAGAAAATATATTACTATACAGAATCAGATATGCAGTCAACAGCATCATGTTCCACACAAGTATTTAACACCATTTTGATGGCATTATGATAAGATATCATTTTCACCATAGACGTAATAGCATGTAACACTGTGTGTTGATGTGAGGCAAGTCCATGATGTGGTTAGGTCATGAGTCTTTTATGCCTATACCATTACAAAAGTTCATGATTACGCACATACCATTAAAAAGTTCGGAGTTACATGTGTACCACCGCGC